>NC_073745.1:142601151-143345318 GCF_029784135.1 Toxorhynchites rutilus septentrionalis | reverse complement strand
CCACTGAATTTATAAACAACGAGGTCGGTTGTCGGTGCCAGAATCTGCTCTCTGACTTCCGGCATGAAATCGTAGAGCCGCTTCCCTTGCCCTCCATCCTTCCATGCCCTCTCAAGGTTGGGTGCACGCTTAATGAATGCTCACTTTTTCCGCCGGGTGCCGGTCGGAACGAAAGGAAGCAATAATTTTCAGCAGAAGTCACTCACTCCACCAAGTGGGACCAAAATGCCACCCTCATACCGGTTCGAGCTTTGTGCAACCACAGCCCAAGAGAGGAAGTGTTGGAGAGAGTGAAAAAAACGTATAAATTCCGCTGAAGCAGCAGTTCTTTTATTTTTTGCGCCTGATGTCGCCCTCAAGTGGCCTCATGACGCCATTTGCGCCCCCTCCGCCTCAACAGAGTGAAGGCGAGGAATGAAGGAACAACGAAGCATTCCATGCAAATGTGTGACTCTGTGGTTTGAGGGAGGAGAGAGTGAGGATCGTAAATTATAGAACCACACGGCCAAAAGTGCGGTTTCAGTTTCCATTCCAGCCCGCCTCTTCCTTCCACATCGGAGCGTTTCGAGACACCGTAAAACCTCCCGTTTCTGTTCTGTTCCCGATGGTTCTGTCTTGGCGTCTCTGGGGTTGCACTTAACTTCCTGTCTCCAACCCCGACCGATCTGGGGAAGGGTTAAATTCTCTGGGGCGTGAAAGTGTGATAAAACTACGGGATGCAGAATGGACCGTTTGGATTTGGGTACGGTAGGTGGCGGTGGAAATTGTCTGAGTGGTTTCTAGGTTTTCTAATGCAAAATGTGCTAAACGACGGAGTGTTGCATCGTCTGACCTGTTTTTCGGGGGAAGCGGAACTGTGCCACCACTGACAGAATATTTTGTATACCGGATGCTTCCAAAGGTTGTATAATATCCACCCAGATACCGTTTACGTGTTCACTCGGATGTATTAGGTGTACTACAAGTATGCAAAGTCATTTGATACCAAAAAGCATTCGTTTGAAACATAAAACTCACTGCTACTGCACTCAAAGTATGCTTCATCGGAATTCACAACCTTGTTCCATCTTTCAAACTATACACGAATCCCACCCTGGTAGAAGTTCGATGGTTTTGAAGCGTTCCAGTTATCAAGCCAATTTTTTAGTAATTTTACAGATTTAGGTTAAAGTAAGGTTAAGTAGGTAGTTTGTTTTAATAATTTTAAAAATGATTTGAAATGTCTAATATTCAATATCGAAAAAAAATCATATCATATAAAACATGCGTTTCATAATGCAATTTATTTATCTAGAATTTAGATGCAAAGCATAAGCTGTTCACTTAACCTGTAAGAACTTTGCATAAAACAAAAATCAAATTAAATAAATATATATTTATGTAAAACAAAAAAAAGGCGAAATTTCATTCCTCATTAGACCGGAACTGATCTACAGATATGGTGGACTCCATTGATCGGAACAAATAGTAATCTGAGAGATCAATGCCTGGAGAAAGAGACGGGTGAGGTAGAGCCTCTCAGTTCACTCATTCTGGTTGATTCTTGACAGATCCACAGGAAACATATGGTCTTGCGTTGTTATACCGTAAAATTATCTTGTGTATATTCTCCCATTTCGGTCGTTCTTTCCTCGGACCTCGTTCAAACGTATTATTTGTGATCGTTGATAGTTTTAAAAGGTAGGTGCTTCCAATTGTGTATCTTGAAAAAAAAATCAGTGGCTTGCCATGTTATCATTGAAAATTAAAATCATTTCTTTTGGATCGTTAAATCCACTTTTCCCACATGCTTACCGATGGAGCATAATGGAGCAAATCTTGATAAAAATAGTGGTTATTTACACTTCTATCAAATAATTTGTCCTATGTTCTGAACCTGAGGTACACGCCTTCGAAATACATGTGTTACCAATTTCAATGAAATATTTTCCACCCCTTTCTACGTTCTGTAACTCCCAGCTCGTTTACATGTTTTACCATCGTTCGAGCTGAGTTTTAATGTATCAATGAGTCTTCGATTTTTTTGGTTTTCACACCTCTACTTCTGTATCGTCTTAATGAGATGGAGCTTGATTAGCATAACCTTCTTTGAATAATCGATGAGCTGCACTAGTTTGATTCAAAAAACTATAGCAGAGCTTTTTTTTCTTAATAGACGAATTTCAGAAAGAAATTCGAAAATTCGAAAAATGAGTCCAAGATGGTAAAACTATGTTTGACGAACTTTGTGGATCATCGAATTTCTATGAATTATCGAAACTTCGAAATGATGTATGTTAACAATCAATTTTAGCCACAAAATATGAAATGTGTGATTCAAAACAGAAAAGCTCATCCCTTCTAAATGTCGCCATTCTCGAGATATTTAATAAAAATATTCCTAATGTATTGACTATTTTAAAGTAAATAGACCCTTTTAATATGTTTGTCGCGTTATACCGCCATGTTCATGAAATTTTATGTTTTTTATAATATAACATCTTCATGGTAAAAGTATATGTTTAGGGGTTACTTTGAAAAACATTTCAAGACATGTGGGTTAATACAAAACGTAGCGATTTTTTTTTTCTTAATACAAACTTTTGACATATTCTTCGTGTTGCACAATCAAAACACGAACAGTTATCAAAGTAGAATTGAAATCCCAACAACACAAAAATGTGTCCTTCTAAGACACTATTTCGGTACGACTCATGAATAAATATAAATTACTAGCTCACCCGGCAAACTTCCTCCCGCCCAAAATTTGTTTATGTTATCAATACCTTCAAACATTCACGTTTTCTTACTAAGCGCAAGTTCATGAGTCCAACCGCAGAACTGTTCATTGATTGATCTTCTAATCGACCCCGTTGAATTTACCTTCAACTAAAAAATTCCTAGTACTTCTACCAAAACTCATCATTATAATAACAGATTATTTTCAGACACAATTCACGTTCAAGATTTTTCAACCATTTGCAAATAATATGTTTCTCCGTTACATGGAATAAATGTTTGATACAGAAAATATTATAGAATGAAGACAGATCGCACCCCTCTTTTCCCCTTTGAGAGGGGGGAGGACGTTTGTATGTCCATTCGCCATACAAACGTTTCGTGCCCCCTAAATTCTTCACATGCCAAATTTGGCTCCATTTACTTGATTAGTTTTCGAGTTATGCAGAAATTTGTTTTTCATTTGTATAACAGCCCACCCTAAGAGAGAGGGGAGGAGTGTCGAACCACCTTAGAAATGTTCCCATAACCTCCACATGCCAAATTTAGTTCCGTTTGCTTGATTAGTTCTTGAATTATGCGGAAATGTATGCTTCATTTGTATGGCAGAGAGACGAGAGGAGTGTCTATTCGCCATAGAAACGTTTAGTGTCCCCTAAAATCTACGCATGCCAAATTTGGTATTTTCTTGATTAGTTTTCGAGTCATGCAGAAATTTGTCTTTCATTGTACGGTAGACCTACTACGATTATCACTGTATATAATCGAATAAAAAATATTGTTTTTATTCGTTCTTTATACATATATTTAACATTTTTTGAATAGCAAAGAAGAATTTAATTTTTAGTTCATCTCCTTAAAGTCATAAAATACCTTACACATATAACAATCCGAATTCTTTCAGGAGATGATAAGGTATCATACTTGATGAAAAAAATCCTTGACAGAGTTATTGAATTTTTCTCTGTTTCAGACTCTGTTTGCCATATGCTGGCTCTAATACAAAAATTACGCTAAGCAGGACAAATCTGTTGTTTCCATTTGAAAGATGAGAGAATTTTATGTAGGATACAGTTGTGAAACTTACAATTTAGTGGATTTAAGTAACATTTGGAAGTGAAAATCTTAAAAGTTCGTTGTTATCTAGGTGTTATTTTTAATGTTATCCCAGAAATATATAATAAACTTGAATGTTTCTATCAACCAAATGAAAGCTCTCTAGCAGCTCTATGATTTGTTCTTCGACACCAAACCTCTATCTTTTTAATTTCGCTGCAATTTCATTTGAAACAATTCTTGGTAAATTCTCAACTAGAATCTATCAAAGTTACGATTTTGACTCCACTGTACTTATAAAAGTTAATTAACTTTCACTTTACCGTTGAATATCTCACTTTCGCTTAAAATAAGTCATATTTGAAATATAAAAAAAAATGTGTTTGAACTGTATATAATCGAGTCCAAAATTGTATATAATGGAATCATATGTAATCGAGTCTGTTTATAATCGATTCCGACCTGTATTATGAAACTATATTCGGGCGAATGTAACATTCGGATTAAAGGAATTCGTATGGATATTGTATAATCCTTCCATATAGACATTCCAAACACAAGATAATCATCTAGATACAGTCGATTAAACCATGAAACCGCTTCCGGTAACAAAACAAGCAAATCTTCTTCCCCCTTGAGATCGATTCACGAAACCGATTGACCCATCGTCCGAAACAAAAACCACACCTGATTAGCCAATTCCGGATGATCCCACACTAACTGCGCCATCGGCGAAGGGACCAAAACTCGAAACACAATGAGGCAATATTTCATACCGTTTAGACTGTGGCAAGAGAACCGGCGCGCATCGGCAGTGGATAAGCGTCCGACAACCCAACGTCACACAGTTCGATGGGTCCACCCCAACCAACCACCAGTCTTTATCCCATTTGTGTACCAACCGACCCATCCCTCCTCTTCCTTGGTCTCTGAAGCGTTGGCCACCGTTGGCCACAGCCCCACAGTGTGTATGCACACATTTGCATTGATAATGGCGATGCCCTTTACAAAGACCCCTCGCGCTCTCTTCACAACCTTTCCATTGCTGCACACACGGGATGGAAAACAGTTGGTTCTACATAGTCGAGGGGTTTAATGCTCCGGCAAACAAGTTTTCTGGTGTGCCACCGTCGTGGAGCCTTCGGAAATACGGAGTCTAGGATATATACATTATGATGTGGCTATTATATTGTGTTTCCATTTTCCCTTCCATAACTTCTTGGCTGGGGCGCTGCGGAGGAAGAAGGCTCAGCCGCGATCAGCGGCCGAGTTGTGTAAACAAAACCGTTTATTTATATAGTGTTATTGTTTACATTATCAGTAACAGTAATAATATTGATTCAAGTGGATCGCTTCGGAGCATTGCTCACTGCTGGTTCGGCGGCAGTTTGGATTGGGAAGCAGTTTTAGCGTTTGTGTGCCGGGGGGACAGAAACGACGAAGCGAGTGTAAATATAAATAATATTTGTTTCGAATTGGTCCCACGATTGACATTGTTGGGAAGCGTCACGATTCGCTGCGGAAGCTTTTGAAACACAGCACAAGCGTGAGGGGCGGAGGGCAGATTATTGGCTTGGTTTTGTTTTTTCCGAGTACAAGTATCGTGTGCACAATCACACACACACACGTTCCGTGGAGTGGAACACCGTTACTCGGTGCATTGGTTTTGTTTGCGGTGATCGATTCTAGTTATCGGTGGCTGTGGTTTTTGTGGAATTTGCCGCCGGGTACTACTTCAACGCAAGCGGTCGAATGGCGAAACTGTTGTGGGATCAAATTGAAATGACCGCAGCTCGTTAATGATAACCTCCACCTCGACCTGGCGAACACCACAACGAGTGTTTATTTCCGGCGTTAGATGGGCTATGATGAGTGATGGCCCCGGAGGACAGGTGCTCATTAAAATTGGTAGATTATCGGTTCGAATCGAAAGGTTAATTACGACTAGGTATAAATATTTTTTGATTTCTCTACTTTGGTCCGGTGATTACAATTATAATTAACAGCTGATTGTATCATGAATTAAGGTAAAAAGATTCCAGTTTATACAACAATTTCATCATGAAAAAACTAGAAGTGGGTTATATCTGTGATATAACCGCAAGGTGGACGTAGGACTACCGTTGTCTTAGCATTCAATAAGAAACAAACATAAAGGCTCTAAGACATTAAATAGTCGTTAAGCATTACACATAGTTGGAAAATTTTGTTGTGAAAGTTTAAATTTGTTTTTAACCCCGCCTTGCTATTTGCTTTTATTCGTTTTCTGCAAGTGTGTACTTTTCCGTCTACACTCGTATTTTATTGAAAAAATCCTTCTAATCCTTCAAAATATTTGGAAGTATGGCTGTGCCATGGCACCCCATTTCTGTGCCATTTTTGTTTGGCACGGTACGGCCCCTATACGCAGTGGCAAAATAGGAACTGATGCTCTTGGTCGCAATTGCATCACGGGACACTCAATCGATTTTTCAAATGTATGCGAAAACCAATCCATTCGCTCTAGTCTCTAGTCTTCAAAAGAGCATTGCGAAACATTCCTACTCGTTCACCTCCATTGCCTTGAGAGAGGCACTCGATCCCTTGCCGTCCAGCTCGCCCAGCAACGGTGTTGTCCAGTCGGTGTCCTCACGAAGAATGCGAGCGCATTTGCAAGCGAGTAAAAGAAATCACAGCCTGCATGTATTTACGATGACGGTTTCTCCAGTTGCTTTGATTTTGCGTCCGTGTTCGGGAACACATTCCGATCACCACAAAAGCAATCATCATCAAGCTAAATTGTTATGATTTCATTAGACTGTTTTCGAAGCAATGTTAAAGCTATTGAAACAAGGTTTCGGGTCAATAATTAACAATCATATAACTCGTGGACATTTTGTCTTTCGAACGAAATGATTATCATACAACTCCATTCAGCCGGAAAGGAGGTATTAACGTTCAAAACCTTGCAGTTCAGCGTCACTCTCGTTTTCGAAACATTGAACTCACACCCGATACAGAAATGAAAGACGTAGTCCTACGTCAAAACTACTTTTTGAGGGTTGACGTAAAGTCCCTCGTCTATATAAAAATACCAGCAACGACTAAGACCTTGGAAGACAATACAGTTCAGTGGTGAAATATCGACGGAAATGCACGAAAAAGTGGTGCTTATTTTATTTTGGATCGAATCCTCTACATAAAAATTGTTTAGGAATAGGACTGGGCAATCTTGGATCGGTATTTAAAAGATCGATATTTCCCATTTCGATTTTCAATTTTTTGGATGGAATTTGTATATTCGAGAAATCGAGAAGATCGATTTTTTAACTTTATTTTTTTTATCTTAGAAAAACTTTTTGTAAATTTGTATTTCAGTTTATGTCGATTTTAATCTTAACAAACCAAGAACCGTCTTCGACTAAATTCCAGGTGTATGGTAACGTTGCCTGTTATGTGTCGTTGTCAGCTGGGCTCAGTTGTTGGAATTCCAATACAGGAAAACTTGAATATAACGTACCCTCGTTATAACGTACCCTCGATATAACGTCACTCGATATAACGTCACTCGATATAACGTGCATTTTACCTCGATATAACGTACACATTTCTAAAGTGTAAAGGAAAAATTTTTTCAATATTTTTTTTCTGATAGAACAATTAATTATCTGTATTGTGATGCTAAAACAAGTTTTGTACCTTCAATCAATCCCGAAATACAGTTGGTTTTGTGATTTCGGATTCTAAATGAATCAAGTTTTAATCAACAGTACGAAGGGAAACATCATGAGAAAGGCTGGCTTCGTCTTCTGATTGAAGTTATTCATTAACTTTACTAAAAAAGCAACACAATAAAGTATTATAGACTACGTTTGTGAGTACTTTATTATGCTTCGATATAATGTACAATTCGATACAACGTACAATTTTGAAAGTGAAATGTACGTTATATCGAAGTTTACCTGTAGTGCTTTTTCAACTTGTTTATTTGATTAAGAGATTTCACGGGACAAGATGAATTCTAGAAAATTCTTTTTTTTAAACTTTTAAGTTTTCTTTTGTGGCTGAGGAAAAAAATGCTTTTGATGTTTGAATATAAATATGAAATTGTTATTCCCTGTCTAACGAAAAGATGACATTCATCTATATGAATAAAATTGGAGGACCAAATGTGTTGCTAAGCGCGAAACCCGAAGAAGGAACCGTCCGATTTGAGCCATCTTTATTTTGATGTATTCGTCTCTGCCCGTAGATCAATGTTATGGAGAGAAAAATCGGAAAACTTTCAGAAAACACTGAAGGAAGGTCAGAAAATTCGGTAAACTGATTTCCCATACGTTTTAAAATTACATCATGACAAACGTTGTCGGTCCATTCGATGTTTGCGCTATTGAAATTGATCTTTGTTTGAAAGTGGAAATGAATTTTCAGGTTAAATAATAACACTCTTATATCTTCTATCTTATATAGGGTAAATGATCTTGGTTTGTCCAATTTGGGGTGTTTTTACGCAACTAGTAAATGCAAATCGATTTTTCTTCATGAAAATCACACATAATCGATACGAGTTTGGGTTTGTTGAAAAGTCTCTAGTTGCTAATACTACCATAAGGTGTTGAAATTATTCAAATTTTTATGTTTTTTAACGATTTTCCTTAAAAAAGAATTATGATCATGGTTTGACCACCTCTGATAATGGTTTGCCCAAAAAAATGATCATGGTTTGCCCGGTTTTAGAAATCTCCATTTTTGCATGAAAACATTCGAATTCACAATTAGATGTTGCATTTATCATTGCTTGAGTTTACTGTCATCATATTGATTCATTCATAATTTAGGCTTTCTTCAGAACATTGCCTTTTCTTGGGCATTTTAGAAGTGTTCACCTCAACACAATCAACACAGAAAAACCATACTTCTGCTATGCGCGAAGCACACCATAAACAAACATAAACAAACTGTAGCGCGCCAAGCGGTTGCCATAGAAATCATGTGGACAAAACAACATTATTGAATTGGACAACTCATGATCAGAATTGAGTTCATCAAAATGCGTTAATTTAATGGTTTAGCTATGTAAATCCGATACAAATGGTGAGCAAGCATGATGTTTAAAATATTTTTAATTGTTGTAATCCAGAAAAGGTCTGAATAGGTGCCAAATAATCATCTGGTGATCGATTAAAAGTTAGCTCGAATGAGGGGCGCATTGACACAAATAGAAGGTGTATTTTATAATCCTTTAAAACATGTGATTTCGTAAAAATATACTATCAAACTACTATAAATCATGTAAAAGGCAATTTCATTTATATGTTTCGAAACATTCGAAGGCCTTATTTGACACAGGAGCGCTGAATTAGAGCATTCAAAAAAGTGGGCAAACCATGATCATATTTTCGACTGGACAAACCAAGATCATTTACCCTATCTATATAAACAAAAATGGAAGGCCAAATGTGCTGCTAATCGCAAAACCCGAAGAAGGAATGGTCCGATTTGAGTCGTCTTTATTTTTTTTTGTATTTGTCTTGGCCCATAGATCAATATAGCGGATAGAAAAATCGAAAAATTTTCGGAAAACTCTGACGGAAGTTCAGAAAATTCGGTAAATTGAATACCCATATGTTCGAAAATTACATCATGATAAGCGTTGTTAGTCCATTCGATGTTTGCGCTAACGAAATTGATCTTTGTTCGAAGGTGGAAATGGATTTTCAGGCTATATAACGCATTCCTATCTATAAGAAGGAAAGGTCCTTTTTGAGCCGTCTTCATTTTGTTGTATTTGTTTTATGCTGCCCATAGAACAATGTGATGATGAGAAAAAAAATCAGAAATTCGTTCTAAAGAATTCATATCAAAACAAAAATTGTGGTCGGGACGAAGCTCGCCGGGTCAACTAGTATTGAATAAGTAAATAAATTTGAAAAAGGCTTTTGATTTTTCAGAGATCGATTTCCTGGTACCGATTTAATCAGTGGATCGATCCCTACGTCGTTTAGAAAATCGATTCGTCAAAATCGATCTTCTTATAAAGATCGCACAATCCTTTTCTGGAATCAGTTTTCCCTTACTGTTTTTCAAATCTCACCCAGAGATCGCTTGCGAACTAACTGTATTCCAAATACAGCGCGGACTCGATTATATACAGTTTCTGATTTCTTTTCACTGTATATAATCGAATCCTGTATATAATCGAATCAAAAAAAATATTTTTTTATTCGTTTTTTTTTGCATATATATTTTTTTTAAATATAAAAGAGGAATTTGATTTTTGATTCATCCCCTTAAAGTCAGAAAATACCTTTCTCACATGAAAAAAAAATTATCAAGATTCTCTCAGAGGGTGATAGACGATCATATTTGATGGAAAAAATCCTTCTACGCATATGTTCGAATTTCAACAATGACAGGGTTAGAAAACTTTTTTTTTGTTTCGGACTCTGTTGCCTCGAACTGGCTCTACATTACAAAGTACGCTACGGAAGACGATTCTGTTGCTTTCATTTGAAAAATGAGAAAATTTGATACAGGATATAGTAGTGGAACATCTAAATTAATGGATTTTAATAACATTTTGAAAGTGAAATACTTAAAAGTTAGTAATTGTTAATGTATTATTATTAATGTCATCCTGATTTTTTTTTATTAAACTGGATTGTTTCTATCAATCAAACTGAAGCTCTATAACCGCTCTACAATTTGTTTTTTGACACCCAAATTCTATCTATCTTAATTTGGCTGCAATATCGATATAATTAATTCTTGGTGAAAATTCAAGCAAAATCTTCAAAAATCACGATTTTTACCCCACTGTATATGAATTAGTCACTTAAATTACACCTTAGCGTTGAAAGGTTACATTTCTTCTTGAAATAAGTTATATTTAAAACATAAAAATTATTTTTTTTTTCAAACTGTATATAATCGAGTCCGACCTGTATATCTAAATATCTTATCGTTGATTTTACATACAAAATGCGATATGATTTTTTTTTAACCAAAAACTATTGAATAATTTTTTTAGTTTCAAAAATTTATTTGCCACCAAGTATGAATTTTAACGACTTTTGAGAAAATGATTGGATTATTTTATTATTAACCCTTTGCGATCGGAATTATTTTTACTTGAAAAAGCAGTACTGTATAACTTGTGAGATTATGAAAGATCAACAATATTTATTTATTTTTATGTAAACTTCAGATAAGTATTTACTGAACAGTGTGTTTTGATGTATAAAATATACATGCTATGATTCGTGTGATATATTTCGAAACAGTCCTCTAAATGCAGTTCAGGAGTTCGGATGTACTACAAAAATAATTAAGTTGAGTTTCCCCACCTTTTATCTTTCTATTTGAACACACAGAACAATGCTCTTTGCCGCAATACATTAAGTTTTCCATTAAGCCTTTTATCAAACAAACAACTTTTGTTTATATTGAGTACCGTTATGTATTATTCATAGCAGCACCGTTTGGATTCGTGAACAGATTCACTAGATACTGAAATTCTCTTAGAAAAAGTGTGAACTGATATATTGTTACATAAAGTACTATATAAGCATACTTCCTTGCTGTGGTGACTGAAAGCAGACAAACGACCGCAAAGGGTTAATATTACCCACAACAGTTTTTACAGTGCGGTGTAGATTCTAATCTGGTTGGAAGTAAAACCTCGATATCTGGAGAATATTGTGGTTTTCCTGATATTTCCACTTAAGTATTTTCAAATACGAAATTGATTATATTATTGGTTCGATGAAATCAATACGGTCATCGATTGAAGTCGGATATTGGCCCACAAAGTAATACATTATGTTCTTCATATTCCATATTCAATTCGAACTCGGTATTCGATAGTATTCATGTCGTCTCGTAGAAATCCGAATTCTTCTATCAAGATTTACCAGGTATTGATATTCATCGAAGGAAGAGGGATTTTCATTCACTCTTTCCCAAACGATAAATTTTATCCGCTAACCAACACTCCAATTCACACATCTTTTCATCCCGAAATTTGTAAATAAAAAATGTACAGGGAGACACACCTAATCCTTCCAAACCATTCACCCCGTCCCAGATTTTTACGCATCAACCAAAACATATTCACCCTCTTCTTGCCTTTCCCATTCAAGCGGATCCGAAGGGCCACCGAAACCCCGTTTTCATTCCAAGCGCAACAATTTAAAAACTAATAAATTACATTCACACAATCGGAACGTTGATTATCCGACCGGGAGAGAGAAATCAGCGGGCATACCAAGGAATGATTCATGACGCGCTTCCCTCCTCTCCTTCTCTCGGGGTGCTGTCACCAAGGCGTTGAAACCAAGGGACCGAAAACATTATTCCTCTTAAAAGGGCTCATTTACAAGACCGAGAAAAGAATAGCAAGAGTAAGCCGAATCATCGCACCCCGTCCGTCCTGACAACCAGGATGACGACAACAGGAAGACGATAATGGCTGTATACGCATCTCGTCCTCCTTCTTTTCCGTGCACACACACACACACACACACACACACACACACAAACACACGTTCAAGGAGGATATAATCGGCACTCTCGAAAAGCAATCGGAGGCTGCCGGTAAGGGTGGAAATTGAAAGATGTCGCCTGTAAGAGAGCAATCATTCCTTCTGTCCCTATATTCCCGACCGAACAAATTTGATTGACTTGAAGATATATCGTCACCATCGTCTTCCCATCCACTGCTGCTCCTCCAGCTGACGAAGACGACGACGACGATGACTATGGGTTTCAATGGTGGGTGGGATGGATGGATGGATGTTTTACGTGCTTGAAATTCCTCCAGCTGTCTCTCAGTGAGGAGGAGCAGCGTTTTAGTGGACCCGGCGGCAGAGGGCAAATATGCGAGAGTCGCAGACAGCACAACCACTTGAGATCCTTCACCGAGACTGAGAGGACATGGATGCCAGCCAGTCATCACTTCGACCGGTCGTGGCGCACACGGTCCCGTCGGAAGCGGATGATCAAGGATGCAATGAAACGCGAGTGGAGAGGAGTTCCTTCTTGTTGAGTACCGTTCCGACGCCGCAGGATCAGGTAAGGCTCGAAAAAGTACGTGATGCTGTCCCTAAGTGATCATAATGGAAAGAGCAAATAGCTCCCAGACGCTTGACAGAAATTAACACTCCTGTTTTTTTTTCCTTGTACATATTTTGCCGACTGTTCAGTTCGGTTTGGGGGAATCGATCCGCATATTTTTGCGCCCCCGGCGGGTGAAAGTGCATAAGCGCTCGGAGTCGAAAGGAGCGCAGAAATCGGATCGATAAAATCTCGATTTTCACATATATTATTATTTTTTATTTCCATCGGCGATAAAAATCAAGTGGGATACGGAATGGGATATGGCAGAGGATACAAATCGCGACAGAAAACCGTGTGGGAAGGCGGAGGAAACGAAGCTGCGACGTCTGAGCTCGTTAAATTGGAATAATTTAATTCGATAAAATGTGGGCATGGCACGGGGAGCGGGGCATAGAAACGGAACAGGAATGATGATTGAGAATGATGTTATTTCTTATACCCATGCTGCTATGCTGTTGGTCGGGAGAGCAGTATGTTGGCAGCGGCGGAGGTGGTGGGGGTTTCTGTGTGGAAGATTTATTGATGATGATGATGATGTATATGAAATTAAGTTGATTCTGTGGGAGAAACCTTTCCAAATTTGGTTGCGATATATATGTATACACTGATTCATATGCCGTTGGAATCAACGAATCAGCAGGAATCGGTTTAAAATCGATTCCTATTTGCGAAATCATACTGCGGAAGAATTGCTTCATCATATAATGATTTGTGCGTTGTCAGAATTTGTATCTCTGCGCGTTTCATGCGGTGGTGATATCGTAATTCACCTACGTTCGTATTGAGACATAACTAAAGCATAGATTATACTCAAAGACAAACATTAAGTTCTCTTTCGGCTGAATGCCAAATCAACCGATTTTGACGCGACCCTCTGCGATGATTTTAAAAGATTGAGCATAAAGTTACAGCTACCCAAAATGGCAATATCCATTATAATATGACCAATTTAGAATACGATTGATTTTTTATAAGTATTCAAACGTATTCAAAATCCTTGGCTTTTTTTTAATTGTCACTGGAAATGGAGATGTATGATTCAAACATGATATATTGCAAAGTTGTTGGGATATCAATGAACTATTTAAAAAAAATTAACATTTTTAATATACCGCTTAAAATCGTCCTCAAAAATTGAATTGATTATCAAAAACTTTTGTAAATCAAAACCTGTGTTCCACCGATTGCTCGGTTAGTTTGAAACACGATTCTCTAGTTTGGCATTCGTTTACCCGGTACATTTTGGCTTTGAAATATGAATGACATACGCGGTCGGTCTCGGTTCCTTATTCTCGTTAGATTGACTCCAGAATAAATTTCATGTCAACCTCGTCTTCAACGTCCTTTTCACTTTGCTTTTCACTTTGTTCTTAATTTGGAGTGGATTTTGTGTTTAGAATTAACTAAAGCAGTTGGAAAAGTGGCTTCCCTGTGTTTTTTTTATCAATAGTGGCGTATTGTTAATAATACAGAGTTTCATGTTTTCCCTGCAAGTGTTCAGTTTTCGCGATACAAATATCGTGTTTTTCTGCCCGCTGCGATGTGTTCATCAAGTGGAAAGTTTGTGCGTTATGTGGTAGTAAAAATATTTAAAGTGAAGTAATTTCGTTCAATAAGTTCAAGTTTTAGTTGTTTTAAAGTTGTATGTTTTCTCTCAAGAAAGTATTTCTGCTTCTTGTGATGTGTGACGTGTGTATTTTTGCTTCATCGTCAGTGCGAATAACGTAATTGTGTGCGTTCGGTAGTGCAGACTTTAGGAAGGATCGCAGAAACGATAAATTGGCAACGCTAAAGGCTAACTTCTGTTATTAGAGGCGAATGAACTGCAAAGTTTAAAGCCTCTTAAAAACAAAGAACCATCCATCCAACAAACATCTGTTTTTCAACTCTTTTTTAAATCAAAACATTACTCATAAATAAATTTTCTGATTCATTCATGATTCCAATAAGAATGGTTGTAATTCGCGTGCAGAATAACTGACCGCTTCCCCGGAGAGGAAAGTATTTGAGAATGAGAGTGAGAGATATACACCCCTATTCTGTATTTCCCTCGATTCGATATATTTCGAACGATTTGATAAAATTCCATTCTGTATTTCGTTCGAGTTGTTTTTGCATTTCGATCTGTTTCTCTTCGAACATTAAATGGACAAAACGTTCGTAATATGGAATGCGAAATTATAACTCGAACGAAATGGAAATCCGTTGGAATACAGAATAAGGCTGATACACTGTCGTGCCCAAGTGGAGCACAAAGAAAGATAGGCAAGAATCAAATGTGAAATCCTGAAATTTTGGAACAACTATCCCTCCCATGATAATCGCTAGGGAACCACGCTATAGAGGCGACCCTTCTGGCCTTCGGGCGGCGATTATCATTCTGTTATTCCTTCCCTTCCCCTGGTGACTGTAAGGACGTGGCCAACGTCGTTATTGACCATTTAAAGCTCGGATCACCGCAAATTGCACAACGAGAATGATTTGCTAGTCCCAAGTGTCATTCTGTGTGTTCTTTGTGCAATTGATTGGTTCAGGTCAATCACGGAGAGCAACTACAAATTGTACAGTCTACCCAAGCTCAAGCTCAAGCTCACTTTGTTCTTAATTTGGAGAATAAGGATCTTCAATGCTTGAAAATATGACCCATACATGACACACTAAAACATTACACCGAACAAATCACGAGACAAGAAATCATTTTTCGTGTCCAGATAATCATCCAATTTGGCGAATACCGATGCTCAAAAATATTTGCAAGGTAAACGAAACGATTATGCCAATCGTTCGCTCGCGAAGATTTGCAAGCAATTTATTTGAGCTATGAACAATTTTTTTTCAATTCACGGATGAACACTACTTTGCTTTTGTACAAACGGCGTAAGGTAAATGATTTTGGTTTGTCCAGTCGCAAATATTATCATGGTTTGTCCACTTTTTTGAATGCTCTTATTCAGCACACCTTTGTCAAATCAGGTATTCGAATGATTCAAAACATGTAAATGAAATTGTCTTTTTCATGATTTACAGTATGATTTACATGATTTACAGATATTTTTACGAAATCGCATGTTTTAAAGGATTATAAAATACACCTTCTATTGGTGTCATTCGAGCTAACTTTTGATCGATCACCAGATGATTATTTCGCACGTATTCAGACCTTTTCTGGATTACAACACTTATAAATATTGTAAACATCATGCTTGCACACCATTTGTATCAGATTTACATAGCTAAACCATTAAATTAACGCATTTTGATGAACTCAATTCTGATCAGTTGTCCAATTGAATAATGTTGTTTTGTCCACATGATTTCTATGGCAACCGCTTGGCGCGCTGCAGTTTGTTTATTGTGTCCTTCGCGCAAAACAAATTCTGAAGAAAGCCTAAATTATGAATTGATTAATATGATGAGAGTAAACTCAAGCAATGGTAAATAAAGGGTGTGTCACATCAAATTGCATCACGGAAAAAAACGCTGTAGAAATTTAATTTTTAGGAATTATATCTTCAGCTTTCGCTTATAATCAGATAAGAGTGTATAGATCACGTTGGCCATGCTTCACTGTCAATTTTTCTTAAATTTGGAAAAATGTCGTCGAACGAAAAAGAGCGTCGTGAATTAATCCTGTGCACTCATTTCGAGAATCCGGAGTTGTCACATCGGAACATCGGTAAGATGCTGGGAATCGTCCAATCCACGGTCAGCAGAGTACTAAAACGATACTTCGAGAACCTAACCATCGACCGGAAGGTGAAGAACGGCAAAAATGGATGCTCCGTCAGTGAAAAAGATCACAAGCGCGTAGTTAAGCAGTTTAGACGTGATCCGAGAAGTTCGGTCCGGGATGTCGCCAATAAGCTGATTTTGTCAAGTTCATTCGTCCAGCGGACCAAGCAGCGGGAGAGCCTGCGTACATACAAGGTTCAGAAGGTTCCTAACCGCGACGAAAGGCAAAATATGGTGGGGAAGACGCGAGCCCGGAAGCTGTACACCAAAATGCTGACGAAGCCGCATTGCCTGGTAATGGACGACGAAACCTACGTCAAAGCGGACTTTCGTCAGCTGCCGGGCCTGTTGTTCTTCTCCGCAGAGGACAAATTCAGCTTTCCGGAGGAGATTCGCAAGCAGAAACTATCCAAGTTTGCCAAAAAGTACATGGTGTGGCAAGCGATCTGCTCTTGCGGAAAGCGGAGCACCCCCTTCGTGATGATTGGCACGGTAAACGGGCAGGTTTACCTTAAGGAGTGCCTACAGAAGCGCTTACTACCACTATTGAAGCAGCACGAGGGCCCGACCATCTTCTGCCAAAGGAAATGAACCCGCCCAACGCGCCGGAGCTTCGCCCAATAGAGAAATATTGGGCGATTATGAAGCAGGCCCTCCGGAAGAACCCAAAAGTTGTCAAATCAGAGGCGGACTTCAAGAGAAAATGGATTTCTGTTCAAAAAAAAACTACAACCTGACGTTGTACAGAACCTTATGGACGGGGTAAAGAGGAAGGTGCGAGCATACGGGCATTGGGGGAAGTATGAATAAAAATAAAATGCCAAAAGTTGTTTAATAGTTTTTATTTTACTGTCTAAAATTTTCAAAAGGATCGGTCTACTGGGCGAATTTCTACAGCGTTTTTTCCGTGATGCAATTTGATGTGACACACCCTTTACAACATCTACTTTAGAATTCGAATGTTTTCATTCAAAAATGGCGATTTCTAAAACCGGACAAACCATGATCATTTTTTGGACAAACCAGGATCAGAGGTGATCAAACCATGATCATAATTTCTCTTTAAGGAAAATCGTTAAGAAACTTCAAAATTGGGGCTTGGGGCTTTTCAACAAATCCAAACTCGTATCGATTAAATGCGATTTTCATGAAGAAAAATCAATTTGCATTTACCAGTTGCCTAAAAATACCCCAAATCGGACAAACCAAGATCATTTACCCTACATCAGTGCACAATGGTCCAGAAGTGGAAATTAGCATTTAGAGCCCGACGGTTATTCTCTAGACGAAAACTGTCTTCAACAAAGTTGTTACATATGATAGAACGCTCATTTTCATGTTGTCAAAAATAGGGTGACCAAAATTGTCGATGAAATAAAAAACATAAATTTCTGATCTTTATAGATAGTGGTAAACAGTGTTCGATGTTGTAGTCCCATTTATTTGAGACATCTTTGTAGAACAAATTTTTTTTCTATCTCTTGAAATAACCGATATAGCACCTTTTTTCTAAGATGCGTTAGGGTCACCATGAAAAAAAACGGCTTTTATACTCTAACTTTTATATTTAAAATTCTACATATAAACTGTCATTGGAAGAATTTTAGAGCTTACTAATAAAAAACTTTTTGCGATGCAGAACTTGTCAATATCTCAACTTCACTCAAAGTTATTGATATTTCTTCCCAAAAAAATACGCACTCTGCAATTGCTTGTCATTCTAAAACATTTGTTACTTTTATGTTTTTAAAAAAAAACAGAAATGTGTTGTGGTAAAATGACCTTTGGAGTTTTACCTTTTGACCCTTTGTGGTCGTTTGTCTGCTCTGCTTGATTAATTCCACCACAGCAAGGAATCATACTAAATACTTTATTGGACTATGTAAAGTTTACATTTTTATCTGAACGAATTTTAATGTCCAGTGGTCTTGTTCATGAATGAATACGAAGTTTCTATATATAATAGATAACGATACTCGTTATAAACAAAATATTATTAGCGTAGAAAGATAAAAGGACCTCTTTCAAGGCAAATTAATTCCGACCACAAATGGTGAAACCCTAAAATAAATAAATAATAGCCTGAAAGAACCTTACGTTTTGTACGAATATTAATTTATATTGGAGATTAGCTGACCCGGCAAACTTCGTCCCACCCAAAATTTGTTTTTTGTTATCGATACCTTCAAACATTCACGTTTTCTTACTAAGCGCAAGTTGAGACCATTTGGCTTATTGGTTGGTTGGTTGCTTTGTTAATTTTTGAGTTATGCAGAAATTTGTTTTTCATTTGTATGACAGCCCCTAAGAGCGGTGGGAGGAGTGTCGAACCACCATAGAAACATTTATTGCATCCTAAAACCTTCACATCCACAAATTTAGTTTCGTTTGCATGATTAGTTCCTGAATTAAGCGGAAATGTATGCTTCATTTGTATGGAAGACCCCCCCCCCTCAGAGAAACGGGAGAAACGTATTGTGTCCCCTAAAACCTTCGCATGCCAAATTTGGTTTCGTTTGCTTGAATAATTCTCGAGTAATACAGAAATTTGTGTTCCATTTGTATGGCAGCTCCCTCATAGAAAGGGGGGTGGAGTGTCTAGCCACCATGAAAACATCTATTGCGCCCTAAAACCTCCATATATCTAAATTGGTTTCGTTTGCTTGATTAATTCTCGAGTAATGCAGAAATTTGTGTTTCATTTAAATGTCAGAAACATTCCCCTCTACCCTAAGAGAGGGGGAAGAGTATCTAATCACCATAGAATCATTTATTGCACCCTGCCAAGTCTTGCTTTATTATTTTTTAGATCTACCCAAAAGGTTACAATGTTAAGCTGATTTCATTGCTTAAAGTTTGGAAATAATCTTTGAAGAAAAAACTGAATTCCACCGGAATGTCAAGGTGGGTTTTCGTCTACCCGAGGCAGTACTTAAATATCGCGCCAGGAATATATGACTCACGTATAGTTACGTTAATAAAATTGCTGTGAAATTCAGCAACTTCTTCCCTTCCTTTGTTGTCAAAAGTAGAACAGATCATGATTATGTAAAGAAACCGATTGTCAAATCTAGGGTTTCTGCAATCGATCAACAAAATAGCTTTTCAATATCGAAGAATCTGGTGATTGATCGATATTGAAGACAACGGACAACAGTAATTCCGCAGACCAAATCTATTTATTTTTGACCCGTCAGCTCTTACTCCAAAGATTTATTATAAATATGTCGCCGTCTGCAACTTACCGGATGTCGGGCTGCGACAGCTGCCGCATTGATTCCTGAATTCGGATACATGGTTGCACTTTTTTTTTGTACACTCTGCACTGCTAATCTGATTTTGTTTCAAATTTCCACCAAAACACACTTTGTACTCTTTGTTTCTTAAAAAAAAACACAAACTCCACGCACTCGACTCTCTCACAGACTCACACTGGTAATCCACTGGTGGCCTTAAATCTGCTAGCGATGACAGACGACCCGACGGCTATCAGTAATGGCGGCAAGCAGAATTCGGCTCGATCCCAAACTGACAGCTTGAAGCACGAACGGCATATTTAATCGCATTAACTTCGGCTGCTACTTCGTATCAGAACCACTGACAGTTGATCCACTCGATCAGCATATCGGAATCAGTAATTTTCCGAACCGATACAACCACGAACCACGTTCAATTATATAGCTTCACTCTTCTTCTTTGGCAGTGTAAAAAACCTAATTTACTTTTCTACTTCTTTGCTTCAATGAATCGAAACCCAGAATCAATTTCACTCCTTCTCAACTTGAAACTTCTTCTGTTGTTTATAATCTGCTTTCCAGCACTGAACAAATCACTTCCGGCTCGTATATTTATCTTCTTTTTCTTATTCTGCTAATCCTCCTCCTCCTTCCATTCAGAGTCGGTAGTCGGATCAATTTCCCTCCGCTATCTGTAAAAAGAAGCATTAATAAATAATCTAAGATTCGATAATCGGTTGCTCGTTAAGAAGCTTCTTCTCCGCCTCCGATTTCGGCTGATGGAATTCCAATTATACCGCCGCCCCTCGGTTTGCTAGCGGTAAAGTTTCCGCCACCCGTGCCGACGGCTTGCTTATCTAATCTTTCACGTTCGCCATTTCGGGAGCGAACGAAATCCGCACACACACATTTGTACACACGCACAAGCATTGTTGTGTTGTCTTCTATTTGTACAGATTTTTTTTGTTATTCAAATCCACACATTTCAGGACACGGCGCAAAAACGCAAAACAACAGACGGGAAAGATAAACTTGAACCACCAGCCGACGGCTTTTGCGATGTCGCTTTATGTTTACTTAACACTCAGCCGTCGGGCAAACGGCGCGCTCTCTGCGGCCGTCGTGTCGATTCTACTTCACCACGAGTTTATCATCTGTTTATCCGGTTTTATGGATGGCACTTTCCCTACTGCTGATTTTCGGAATTCAAACGTGTTCTGCTTAAGCGCACATTCCGCCGTTCCGACGGAGAAGAAGCTGCTTGTCACGGGTATAAAGAAAACCAAATTCTCCCTCACTTTACACTCCCCGAGCATCGTTTATCCTTCTTAGTAATCCTTGGAAAATTGGAAACGAAAACTCTATTGCCACGTTGACCTCGGGAGACGATGTCAACTTATTTCTACCCCCTTCCTTTTTTCTCGTTCACTCACTTCCAACGTTAATTCACAGAACACATCCGACCGATTCTACCGACGGTTTCATTTGCTATCTCATCAAACAGGCATCGAAAATGAGCCGAGTCTCGTTGTTAATTAGGGTTTTTTCTCACTTCAATTGTGTTACACTGTTTTCAGTTAAACCACATCGACACAAGAAGAGGATAAAAATCACGGCGGCACCGGCGTTTCACCAATGAATTAAAACAGCACACGAACCGAAATATCCTCTTCCTCCCAAAATGCGATGATAATCATACAATTGAGATATGTATGCGCGGTGAGGTAAACCCACAACGATATGGATACCGAGGGGGGGCGGGGGGTTTCCGATGGTTACACACCACAGAAACCCACGGATTGTATACAAACGGGCGCGCACCGATTGTGGTGAAATGACCAGCGC
The DNA here is from genome assembly GCF_029784135.1 of Toxorhynchites rutilus septentrionalis. Lineage (NCBI taxonomy): Eukaryota > Metazoa > Arthropoda > Insecta > Diptera > Culicidae > Toxorhynchites > Toxorhynchites rutilus. The sequence continues at coordinate 143,323,635 of NC_073745.1, read as the reverse complement.
GAGAAAATGCACGCGCGCGACGGCGACAAATATTGCTGCTGCTGGTTGCTCACTGGTTTCGCTGAAATAAGCGTTCACTGAAAGCCAAATGGCTCCGCGGCGAAAATGTAATCCGACCAAAACCAACGCTGCACTACTACTGAGCGCACAACGGCTCCCGAGCCGCAAGCATGGCCGGAGAACGCCAACGTTTGCCGATGGTACCAATACTGATGAGCGAGACGGTACGGTGGTTGGTTGTGTTAGTGCCGGTGATAGCGGACAAAGCACAGACGATGGCAATGGGCCGACTGATGGGCTCGGTAAGCATTGATGAAGCAAAGCAAGCCGACTGTTGAAGCATTGATAAAATAATGTGTGAAAATGGAATCATTTGCTCACTTTTTATGTTTTGATAATCAATCCATTAAAATTGCAATAATTTGGAATATGGAACGTTAAAACGAATACTGTCGGGTGTAATTATTTTGGATTATATTAAAAGTTTTAAAGTATCACACTTTGAGATACTATAACTGGTGATGGACGAATTTCATGTCAATTCGACTGGCCGCCAGGGGTATGACTAAAACGTCAAATCCCTCATATTGCCAGTGTACCCAATATTGCTGCGGTTCACTGACATTTTGGTTCTGTCAATTACTGTTGTTTACAACTCGGTCCGGTTATATAGTCGAATAGTGGCTAACTTTAAACTCCATGTTAAATGTGAACACCTCCATGTGAAACCGAAATATGAAAATCGCTCATGCAGTTAGAAATAAAGCAGCGCATTTTTCTTTATTTTTACTCTCTCCGTGATTTCAACGATATCAATCCTCGCAAACGATATGTTGGTAAACAAATGACGCCATATTGATTTTGATTTTGGGTAGCCTATATTCAATTGATGTTTAACCCCTGCTGGCCGCAGCACCATCTCAAATAACAGTGAAACGTTGTGGATGTAAAGACATGGGTCATTTAAGCAACTTTGCATACTTGAAGTATGCGAAAAATAACTAGACAGCTTTTTGGAAAAAGCCAAATTTTTTTCTTCAGTTTTTGCAAAAACATATAACTATGACCTACAAAATTCTTGTCAAAGGATTAAATGTAGGAAATTGTTCAAATTTTTACGAAAAAATACCAAAATTTTTTTTTTTTATATTAATTCGTTTATTTTTACAGGCTCAGTTACTTAAGTTTAAAGAAGCCGAATTCTTAAATATAATTTTAAAACTATATATATATATATATATATATATATATATATATATATATATATATATATATAAACAATTTTCTTACATCTATGGTTAGTAAGGTGGAAAACCGATTACTCGCGGTGTACTCGAGTTTAGAAGGGTGACATATTTTTAGGGAAGGATGGGATATAAGGAAATTGTAACAATGTTGATGAACACTCAATTCTTAAATCTATTCGTATATCTAGTTTATTTACATTTCAACTTATTCTACTAGTCATAGCAAGGGCTAAAAATTTTTTGTTCTCAAAAACAATTTTTTTTTTGAATTCCTAAAAATTTCCAACAAGCCGTCCATACATCGGAAGATGGGCACTTTTACAGGGAAAAAGTTTTTCTAACAACAACTTTTTAATATTTTCTTTGAAAAAAATACAACTAATCCTAATATTGTCCAAAGTATTCGACGAAGTTTTAGATCTTATTAAAATGTGAAGTTTTGTCGGAGACGTCAACTTTCTATCTGTTATAGTTTTTGGAATATGAGTCAATTTTGTTTGAAGACTCCTGAAAAAAACAATGTTTTGCTCGTAACATTTGTGTGTGCAAATCCTCACGTTTGACATGTTCTTGACATGTTTCCAAATAGAGAAATGTTAGCAGAGCATTTAAATTGCGATAATTTATACATAAAAATGTTACGAGTTAAATATTAATAGTATTTTTTCAAAGAAAAAAATGAAATGTAATAGTTTTTGAATTAAGATTTTTCGAAAAAAAAGTTGAAAAGACTCAAAATTTGAAAAAAAAACCTACAACAAAATATCAGACCTACAAAATTTTAGTCACAGAATGGAATGTAGGAAATTATTTTGGTTTTCATTAAAAATTATCAAAACATTTTTTGGAAAAAAAATTTATTAAAAATATATTTTGAAAATTAAAATTCATTCGAAAACATATACTTTTAAAATTCTGATAAAAATAGATATAAATAGCCCTTAAAGTTTCCAACAACTTCATACATTGGACGATGGGCACATTTACATGGAAAAAGTTTTTCGAACAAGAACTTTTTCATGTTTTTCTTTGAAAAAATGCTATAAATTATCGCATTTTAAATGCTCTGCTAACTTTTCTCTATTTAGAAACATATAAAGAACATGTCAAAATTTTTACAGAGAATTTACACACAAAAATGTTACGAACAAAATATTATTTTTTTCAGGAGTCTCCATACCAAAATGACTTATATTCCAAAAACTATAACAGATAGAAAGTTGACGTCTTCGACAAAAGTTTATATTTCAACAAGATCTAAAACTTTGTCGAATACACAATATCGCTATCTTGACTTTAAACAAAATTAGGATAAGTTATATTTTTTTCAATGAAAACATGAAAAAGTTGTTGTTCGAAAAACTTGTTCCTTGTAAAAGTGCCCATCTTCCGATGTATGGACGACTTGTTGGCAATTGTAAGGGCTTTTATATTATATATATATATATATATATATATATATATATATATATATATATATATATATATATATATATATATATATATATATATATTTATATATATACCGATATTTTTTTTTTTTTTTTTTTTTGAGGCCAAATGACTTAAAAACGCATGAAATGTCGAGATCTGGTGTCATCTCGAAAAAAAAATTTTGGCCGAAAATCGATATTTTGGGACTTAGCCTTGAGAGGTAATGAAGGTATGGAAAAAAAATAATTATCGAATTTGAAGAACCGACCATGTACATTTTGTTTATTGGTCCAAAAAAATTATCGTCGAGAAAATTAAACGTGTGTGAAGACATTTTGAAAACATTATGAAATATGTGAAGACCAGTGGCGTCGACTGGGGGAGTGCGGAGGCAGCGGACCGCCCCGGGTTCATTGGAAGCGCTCTTGAACAGTCTGCCAAATAAATGTTTTTTGAGGTTCATCCATTTAAGAAAATCAACATGAACAAATTCTTATATTGAAATATATTGATAATGCGGGATATTTACTCTTCTTTTGCCAAATGCGGGACGTTTCGCAGGACGTAATCTAACGCGGGACATTTTGTCGAAATGCGGGACTGTCCCGCGTAACACGGGACGTCTGGTCAGTTTACGTTTAAGTGTTTCTCGCGGGATACAATGCGCTAAGGCTGCATGTCACACTGACGTACAACTCTTCACTGCCTCGGTGGCCACATTCAAACAGGTCTTTGACCACTTTTTACAATCGGATGTTCTGGTATAATTCTGTACCATGATTCCACATCTAACTATTTCCAACTATGTTTACAAATTTTGACTAATTTTAAAAAAATACCTGGTCATACTGCCCCAAGCAGGTATGCCTTTTCCGCCCAGTACATTTACGCTCAATAAAAATGAACTGATCTTTTACATGAAACGGTGAAGCAGTGCAACAAGTCAGTGGAAATGTTCAGAAATAATACCAGTACGTATTGATTTGAAGAGCAGAGTCATAAATTTCGGTATGAAGCGTACAGAGCTTATTTTGTTGGCAGCTTTTTTATATGTTTTTCGTCATAATCAGTCAGTGTGAGATTTCTTTCAATATATTTATAAAACAGTTGAATTTGAATACGGTTTTCACGGAGATTCTTAATGAGAGTATTTCTAACACAATTGTTGGAAAATTAGTGTTATTGGTTCTATAACAAGCCCAAACGAAGGGTGGACCTATAACGATTGTCAATAAATAATTGTAGAACACATGCGAATTGAATTTTTCGAATTTTCCCATTTTCCTTCACAGTTTTCTGAAAATTTTCAATTGTCACGTATGGTTGGAATATGTGCATTATTTTTATGCGACTCCATCTCTTTTCCATCATACCATCATAGAAACATTTCTCGTACCCAAAAATCATCACATCCTAAATTTGGCTCCATTTGCTTGATTAGTTCTTGACTTATGGAGAAGTTTGTGTTTCATTTCTATGGCAGCCCACCTTTAGAAAGGTGAGATAAGTGTTAAACCACCCTAGAAATGTTTCTTGCCTCCTAAAACCTCCACATGCCTAATTTGGTTCCGTTTGCTTGATTAGCTCTTGAATTTTGCAGAAATGTATGCTTCATTTGTATGGAGGTTCCCCACCTCAGAGAGAGGGGAGGAGTGTCTATTTCCCATGGAAACGTTTCGTGTCCCCTTAAATCTTCGCATGCCAAATTTGGGTCCATTTGCTTGATTAGTTTTCGAGTTATGCAGAAATTTTTGTTTCATTTGTATGTCAGCCCCCCCTTAGAGGGGGGGGGTGTAGTGTCTAACCACCATAGAAACATTTATTGCTCCATAAAACCTCCATATGCCTAATTTGGTTTCGTTTGCTTGATTAATTCTCGAGTAATACGGAAATTTGTGTTTCAGTTGTATGGCAGCCCCCCTTAGAGAGGGGGGAGCGGTCTTGGACTATCATAAGAACCTTCTCCGACCCCTACATACCAGTAGTTTCCGAGTCCATAAGAATCAGACAGACAGACAGACAGAAATCCATTTTTATATTTATAGATAGCCACATTCAATAAACCTTTGCCTTGTTTTCTTGCAACTTTTTTCTCCATGTTTCCTCCGTTTCTTCCACTATTTGTCAACTTTTTTTCGATCAAATGTTATTTATTTACGTTTTTGTTCGCATCAAAGTTCACCAAGAAAGTGGTGATGAAAATGAATGTCTATAGTTGTGCACAACTTAAATTCCATTTGATTTTGAAAACGTGTTCCTTCTAGTTCAAAGCGTCCAACGATGTTGGTTGCCAAAGCTTGAACCGACACGTCATAACTTACTTCCGGTATCCCACACGTAACGTTCCCTTGCGGTACACTTGGTCTACTCCGCACCATCTTGATGGAAAACGCTCAGAAGTTGTAGTTAACACGAAGAAACTTCTGAAAAAGTTGACAATAATATTTTAAATAGACTTCTACATAGGCTGACCAAAAAAAGTACAAAAATGAAAACAGGACACGTAAGCAAAAAAAATAATCAAAAAGTCATATTTTTTGAAGAATTTTATTGAGTGAATAAAATGTTTAGATGCTGAAGAGACACACACTACACGCGGGACACAACACTTATGTTTATTACAAACGGAAAAAGGATGTTAAATTTGAGTGTAGATTGACAGCTTGGTGCGTACAGGCGATGTGTGAGCCATTTATTGACTACCCGATTGAAACAAATACGATGGGAGCGATCCAAAAAAAAGAACGGATAAAAACCGTTAAAAATGCAGAAAAACTACCCTAAATTGTCGATAGAGTAAAAAATCTATTGAACATGTACCAAAATACTATTTGCTGTAATTCTAGGAATTTTCACTAATGCTGTACATCTCATTTGTGAATCGCATCTTAGCCGCATCTACGAAATCGATCACACCGCCTGAGTCTGTTTGTCGGTTTGACGGTTAATTCTGAAATTTGCACACTCTACAGGTAGCCAGTGAATGACACAGAGACAAAAGTGTCCATTGATTACTAAAAACAAAAGGAAACAAGTGACACTGTAAAAAGCGAGCAAATAACTTGAAGTCTTACTTCTTTCGACGATATTTTCGGCCAAAAGTTGGAATATTAGGGAAATAATATCTCCCAAAATTCATCATACACTATCATGCTGAAATGTCTTCACCAGTGGCGTCGAGCGAAGCTTTCGCACCTGGGACGGAAGAGTCGATTTGCACCCTCTATCCCCCCGCCAGAAAAGGAATCAATCATGTTTATTCAATTTATTCATACAAATTGCCCCCTAAAATCGTGTACCCGGGGGCGGTCCGCTGCCTCCGCACTCCCCCAGTCGACGCCACTGGTCTTCACATATTTCATAATGTTTTCAAAATGTCTTCACACACGTTTAATTTTCTCGACGATAATTTTTTTGGACCAATAAACAAAATGTACATGGTCGGTTCTTCAAATTCGATAATTATTTTTTTTCCATACCTTCATTACCTCTCAAGGCTAAGTTCCAAAATATCGATTTTCGGCCAAAATTTTTTTTTCGAGATGACACTAGATCTCGACATTTCATGCGTTTTTAAGTCATTTGGCCTCAAAAAAAAAATATCGGTATATATATAAATATATATATATATATATATATATATATATATATATATATATATATATATATATATATATATATATATATATATATATGGAAAAGAGATGGAGTCGCATAAAAATAATGCACATATTCCAACCATACGTGACAATTGAAAATTTTCAGAAAACTGTGAAGGAAAATGGGAAAATTCGAAAAATTCAATTCGCATGTGTTCTACAATTATTTATTGACAATCGTTATAGGTCCACCCTTCGTTTGGGCTTGTTACAGAACCAATAACACTCATTTTCCAACAATTGTGTTAGAAATACTCTCATTAAGAATCTCCGTGAAAACCGTATTCAAATTCAACTGTTTTATAAATATATTGAAAGAAATCTCACACTGACTGATTATGACGAAAAACATATAAAAAAGCTGCCAACAAAATAAGCTCTGTACGCTTCATACCGAAATTTATGACTCTGCTCTTAGAATCAATACGTACTGGTATTATTTCTGAACATTTCCACTGACTTGTTGCACTGCTTCACCGTTTCATGTAAAAGATCAGTTCATTTTTATTGAGCGTAAATGTACTGGGCGGAAAAGGCATACCTGCTTGGGGCAGTATGACCAGGTATTTTTTTAAAATTAGTCAAAATTTGTAAACATAGTTGGAAATAGTTAGATGTGGAATCATGGTACAGAATTATACCAGAACATCCGATTGTAAAAAGTGGTCAAAGACCTGTTTGAATGTGGCCACCGAGGCAGTGAAGAGTTGTACGTCAGTGTGACATGCAGCCTTAGCGCATTGTATCCCGCGAGAAACACTTAAACGTAAACTGACCAGACGTCCCGTGTTACGCGGGACAGTCCCGCATTTCGACAAAATGTCCCGCGTTAGATTACGTCCTGCGAAACGTCCCGCATTTGGCAAAAGAAGAGTAAATATCCCGCATTATCAATATATTTCAATATAAGAATTTGTTCATGTTGATTTTCTTAAATGGATGAACCTCAAAAAACATTTATTTGGCAGACTGTTCAAGAGCGCTTCCAATGAATCCGAAGGTTAACACGTTGAGCCAGTTTCATCACACCGAAAGTAAACTTTTTGTTTAGAGAGTGTCAACTGGGAACAACAGCAACAAAATTGGAAAATGTTTTTTATAGAAGTGTACTATTGATCGTCAGGGACTGACATGAGTCAGACGAAAAATTCATTCTCGGTCCTGTAGTTCCGTCGGGTGTTAGATAAGCCGGAAGAAATATTGGATGCTGGACAGGGAGAGGCCGAGATGTTTGATAAAGTATCGTAAATCAAGTGCCAGGCGGACTTATGGCCGGAACCTCAACCATGGCCGATGAAAAGATGGATGTCGGCATGTTCTTTAACCTTTACGTGGCTTTAGCGGTGAATAAATGTTATGTTCAAATAACGTATACATAAAGTTTTTTTTTGGGTGTCCCGCGTCAGACCTCTGACCACCTGGTCACTTTACTTAAACGTTATTTACGTTGAGCAGACTCTTTGCAGTTCCACCTGCTCGGATCATTTGGTATTATTTTTACGACGGAGCAAGAGAACGAGCTAGTAGATTATATTCTCGCTATGGGACAACGATTCTACAGTGTTACGACGAGAGAAATCCGGAAGCTGGCGCATGATTTAGCCGAAAGCAATTAGTCGGAATAGATTGATCGGGTCGTTTTCGAAAGCGCCACCCACAACGCTCACTTCGGACACAGAAGCAAGCTCCGCCGCCAGGGCATAAGGATTCAATCGCGTTGTACATATTGCCCCGCATGGTGGTCCATTTTGTCCCGTAGTGCTTTCGATCGACGGAAATGGAACACATTTTTAAAAGTGTAATTTTTCCACATAAATCTTTTTTAAAGCGAATTCATACAATGTACATCTATCAATAAGGTTTCAAATCAAGAGGTTTGAACATGTAGCATAATTTATTAATGTTCCTACATGATTTAGGACGTTTCTTTCTTAGGGGGGCCATACAACACTGAATTAACCTTTTTTCCATGTAACTCCTCATAATCGAAGATTCGCTTTCAGTTCCACCATACGCACAGCGTCCCTTTTTGTGAAGTCAAGGTTTTGATGTTATATGAGGGGCTTAGAATGCAAGGGGTGTAATACCATGGACAGACATACAACTGTACTAGCGCTGTACGTGTACAGCGTTGTACAGGTACCACGATAGCATGACACACATACTTTGGTTGTACATTGTACCGCATGTCAGACTGACAATCAGAAGCTTGAATTTATTGCATTGTATTTTCACCAATATTTCAATGAAAAAGGTTTTTATTTAGCGTCTAAACTATCGAACACAACAAATATGTTTCCAATCTGAGTTATTAACTCAAGAGAAAGTCAATGAAAAGAATGTATACCAAATGTTTTGATTCGTTTTGTTCATGCTACCCACCACTAACCGTCTATGGCGCTGCGCACAGTACAACTGTAGCCATGTACAGCGGAAAAATAGGTCGGTACAGGTACAGCGATTGTACCGAGTTGCTTGCATGGTTCTAGCGCTGTACATGGTGACAGACATACAATTTTCGAAGTACAACGCAAGTACAGCTGTATGTCTGTCATAAGTATAAGTGACTTGGTCGATTTCTTTTCATCAACTTTTTATTTAGTTAATAACTCGACTGCAAAAACGTTCCAAATTAAGTTTGCTATAGAATCCGATAGATGAGGTTCTGACCTATCTTCCACATTTTCAAATACAGCTGGGAATGTATTTGCAGCGAAGTTATGACCAAAAGAGAGAGTCGATGTAGAGAAATCGATCAAATCACTTACACCCCTTCATTCTAAGCCCGTCATATGTAGTGGTTTGTTTTGCTTATCCCATGATCTTTTGCGAACGATATCGTATTTTACCCATTTCTATCACCCGTGATGATTTGCTCCAGGAATGGGTTAACTTAGTTGTGCTTCGCTGATGAAAATTCAGTCAAAAATTTACAATAACTCATGCGGCTTCCAAACATCGATTTTCTCTACGTAGTTTTTTTTTCTTCAAAGTATTGATTAGTTAATTCTTATGCCTAGTTTACACAGTGTAATGGCGGGTTTACATTAGGGAGATCTATAGCTATAGATGGATTTATTCACGTGAAAATATGTGTAAACGGGTGAGAATAAATTTGATACACTTATTCGAGGTATATATAATTGAATAAATTCAGTATATGTAAACGCTTGTGAATTTCTCATTGGTGAGAAATCACTAAAGTTGGATGCAGTTCTACTTCAGGTGAATAAATTCACTGAAGATATGAATATATTCATTATAGAAGTTCACGCTAGTGTAAACGGTTGATGCGATTTCTATAAATCTCATCATATTTCTTCACATGAATATATCCCTAGTCTAAACCCACCCTAAGGTATTGCTGAATCGATCCATCCACAATTTCAAAAATTATTGCGCTCAAGAAAAGTGGCCTGAACAATTGATAACTGGAAGGTGCAATATCTGGTGAGGACGGAGGGTGTGCTATTTCACTGGCAAACCTAACATTTTCGGCCGGGATGTCAAAGAGAATGAGGTTCGTTTAGTTACAAGCAGTACTTGTTAGAATTTATCGAAGCTTCGTAGAAGCACATAGAGCGGAATTCCTTTCCAATCTCACCAGACACAAGATGCAATTGAATGGAACGGATATATTGTAGTGTTCTACGTAACGAAGCTTCACCGGGTAATTTATTGTTCATTTTCCTTTGGTTAATCATCTTTGGAGTTCTCAGAGGACAAATACAACAACAAAATCGGTACCTAAGAAAACTATGTCGTGCATTTTTCAAATTACAAGATTCTAACATTCTTTGGTGGTGTCTTCGTCCTGGCGGAATGTATGATCTTCTCCTGCCAATGCGAATGCCAATGTAAATAAATCCATCGCTCTCAGTTCATTTGCGTTACTCTCTGAATACCCATTTAAGCGGAACAGTTCACCGATATGAAAAAAGAATTTGGTCTCTTATTGATAAATGCGGAGTACTCGTAAGGTGCGTCAAGATTGAAATTTGATTAAAATGCAGAGCAGATTTCATTTATTTTCGATTATAGACATGTATGTATATGTATTTTCAAAAATATTCATTTTATGTGTCCACGGGGACATTGTCGAAACCCCCGCCTCCCTCACCGTGGGCAAGCGTGGACATTTTCGTACCCCCTACCCCCCTAAAGTTGTCCAAGTGGTATGTGGACAGCACCTTATTTGCAAGTGGATGAAAAATCTTGCACGAGAATTGTGTCTGAAAATAATCTGATATTATAATGTCGAGTTTTGATAGAAGTACTGAAATTTTATAGTAAAAATCATTTTAAAGGGTAGATTAGAAGATCAATCAATGAACAGTTCTGCGATTGGACCCATGAACGTGCGCTTAGTAAGAAAACGTGGATGTGATAACGAAAAATAAATTTTGGGCGGGACGAAGTTTGCCGGGTCAGCTAGTGATAAACAAAAATCTCGTGAAATGGCTCTTGCGCAGCCTCCATCTGTTGAGTATGCAAATAGACCTAGCAGTGCTATGGATATATGGATCTTGTGATGAAAAACTTGGTCCAAAGTGAATAAAAGATGTTTATAAAGCTGGGTCGGATAACGTTGTAATAGGTAAACATCCTCGTTAAATACTGATTCAAATTATATGAACAAAAAAAAATAAATGGCACTACTGTTCTTTTTATGGATCATGTTGGTGTTGAAATCCTTCAAAACACAACCAACTCTCGAGCAGCTGTGTTACTAATTTTGTTAAAGTTGAAATATTCCCTAAAAGTATCCTGTAGTAGAGTTGAATATAGATCAGAAGAATATTGTCGAAGAGGCAGTTTTTGGTGTTGTGGTACTTTAACGAAAACAATTTAAAAGACGAAGACTTTCAAATTCGGGACCATAATTTGGCGGATAGACCCAATTCTAATTCAATTCTAACAATTCTAATGAACAGTCAAACGTTGAGAAACGCATATTTGAATCTGATCTTTTCCTGGAATTGTCATCTTCGAACCAGACTCATAACATGATGAAGATATCTTACAGAAGACTATCAACTCTAGAAGAAATTAGTATTGCAACAATATAGAAGAAACTAGAAGACAGTATTGTAATAAGGTTATCAAAAGTTGGTTTTTTAAAATGGCTTTGTATTTATTCAAAATGTATATTTCATTATTCGAATCAATTTCCCACGAGATTTCAAATGTGTACTGGATGCACATTTCGAATCGCTTGCCCAAACAATGATTGACCATCTCGAGCCATTTCCGGCGAGACGCAATCTCATCCTCGCAGCATTCATGTTTTATTTACTTTCAAATTCACCATTGATTTATTTGCTTTAAGCATCACCTAATTTGTTTGCTTCACTTTTACGAATGTTAGTTTATCCTCTTCCGTTCCTTCACCGCTGTCGCGTTCACCACAGCAGCAAACCAAAAGCGTTTCTACGCTGGCCCCGAGACGCCTCCAGAGTAAACATGTTTATTGTTTACATGCAAAACACTGGCTTTTGACTCTTATTGCCCGTAGCCTGAGATTTTCGTTTGAAGTAAACATTCGGAAAAGTAAGATTGAGACTAGTTGCACATTACCTACTTTTCTAACTGTTGGCTGAAAAAATATTGTAGTTTGTTATATAAGCTGTTGGACTAAATTGCACAATTTGCAGGCACTGCTCACATGTCAGTCTATTCATGATAAGACCACAGCATTATTAAAAATCTATGATCTTTTTCTTTATCATTCACCCCCATTATTTGTCAATTGTCCCTGCTTTTCGTTCTTTGACCTATTATTTTGACAGTACAATATGAGAGGTTAAAATTACGAAAAAATGCGAAATTTTTGAAATAGTTTTTAAAGAACGAATTGTGGAATATGAAGTGACAAATTTTCTTAGCTTTGTAATTAATGTTTTTCTGTAGTTCTATACTTCTGAGTTTGTTGAATGACAGATAGAAGTTGATTCATATAAGAATAAGGTTTCATTTGATATGTCGATTTTTGAAATCAGCTCAATTGTTGAAAAGTTATGAATTTTTGGAAGAAATCATGAATTTTATGTGTTATGTGTTTTTAATTATTAACTTTTAAACCATTGAGCTTATTTCAACGATCGACATATCAAATGGAATTTTATCTTTCTATGAATTCGCAAACATGACTGGTAGTAATTTTAAAAAAAAACTAACTTAAAACGACAAAAAGTGTCTTCGATTATAGGATATGTAATGATAGAAAAATATTATATGATAAAATTTAATTATATATAAAAATAATATCACGCTTGCGATGGTGATATCTGAAAAAAACATTTCAAAAAATATAAATATACATACAGTACACATTTGCTTATTGGCATTTTTTTCAGTTGGAGTGTTTTTTAATTGGCGGTTCGCTAGTTTAAGTGGAGCACACGCCAATCAAAATGCAATCATCCTTCATAATTCATAATTGTATGTTAGTTTTACTCTGTTGTTCCAATGCCATTTTTATTGAAGGGGCTTTGAATGTTAAACTCAAAAATAAAAGCACAATATAAAATGTTTTAGTTTTGCAGGTTGTTTGACAAATGTTTTAGTCTAAAAATAGACATACATATATAAATTGAATTATATCACATACACTATTCGAGGAAGCTAATATTAATAAATAATGTTAATAATGCTAAAAAGTTAATAAACCGATATAGTGGTTCTCAGATTTTCGTCAAAAGAGGTTTTTCATAGTTGTCTCGGTTGAAGATAACGGGCGCTATATGTTTTTTTATATTTTTCTGGAAAGCTGAGTTGTTTTTACATAATATATCCGAAAAACAAAGAGAGGTGTTATTTTTCGTTTTTGAGTTATTATTTATTGTATATTGATTGTATTGATATATATATATAAATATATATATATATATATATATATATATATATATATATATATATATATATATATATATATATATATATATATATATATATCATTCTCGTCCAAACGGTACCCCAGTGTGGTTCTATCGCATCGACAAGACAACACAAGCAGCTATGTCTGGACGTGGCAAAGGAGGAAAAGTTAAGGGAAAGGCAAAGTCCCGCTCCAACCGTGCTGGTCTACAGTTCCCCGTCGGTCGTATTCACCGATTGCTCCGCAAGGGTAACTATGCCGATATATGGTACTACTGCCAAAATGTTTTATTTAGTACACTATACAATTTCCATACAGTTGGTGATTTGGTTTGGGGGCACTTTTCACTCCCTTACCCAGCCAGACCCGTTGGAAATAAAGAAAAAAAAAAATTTTGTACCGCGCAACACTAAAAAAAAATCTGAAAAAAATCTCACATATCTAGAAAAGCCGTAGGAACACATTTAAATATGAATAAGAGTAGTACTGAATCTCTAAATCAAAACCACAAACCACATAGGCGTTCAAATAAACCGCCAAAATTTGTCATTTAATATCCTATACAATATTTGCCATACAGCTGGTGATTTGGTTTGGGGGCACTTTTTACTCCCTTACCCGGCCAGGCCCTTTAACATGTTTCAAGTCTTCGTTCAATATTCCTATGTGACTAGACTAGACCTATGCGACTAGACACCGATCTTCCCGCAAGTGTGATAATTTTCCAAAGAAGGTTTGGCTTCAATTTAATATGTTTATCATCTGAATTGGTTCAGTAGTTCAAATGTTATGATTTTTTTGCAAAAAGTTATTTTTGTCATTTTTGGATAAAAGAGGAAAATTTATTTTTCGGACCACCATTTAACTTTGGAAAATCATTTCTCAAAAACGAAAAAAGCCTCTCCGATATCTAGATATGTAAGGTGAAAAATCTTCAGCTTAAAGAAAATAATATAAAAAAATATAGCGCCCTCTAGTCAAAGCAATGAAAACAATAAAAAACGACTACAATCAATGATTACAAAATCCATCAATGATTATCCATCTTTTTGCAAGTTTGCAAGTTTTGCATGTTTTGATAAAAGACTAACCTACCGGATTCAATTTGATGTGTCGATTATCTTAATCGGTTCAGTTGTTCAAATGTTGTGAATAGGTGAAAAAAATCCATTTATGGGAAAAATTCCGAAAAAAAAATTTCCCGACCACCCTTAAATAATAATGGGCGAACTAATAAAAAAATAAAAAAATACGGGTCTAATATGTTGCGATAAAGAACAAAATTACCACTTTTGACGAAAATCAGAGAACCACTATATCAGTTTTGTATAGTAGTTATACTTATTTATATTATTCTCAATATTTTCTGAACTCATAATCATGCAGATCTCTTTTCCCTTCTTTTGAAAGTCGAAAACAATCTTTCGGAACATTCTATTTAGATAAAATTATAGTGTCATATGAGAGTTGAAAGGTTTGGTATCTGTTTTCAAAATAATTGTTTTTATTTCTCTAAATATGGCGAATGTATGTGCTAATGTATGAAAATTGACTCAAACTCATAATCGTACGCTGGTTGAGATCTCTACTCGAATTCGAAGGCATTGGCCAATTTCTTAATTTCATCATTATTATGGCATCCCTTGTTCATTGCAACTATCTTTAGCTGTCTTTAGATTTATCTACGAGTTTTTTGGTGTATTCGGAAGGTATATCTATCATTTTTTTTCATTAAGTGGTTTTTAAAATCGTCATTTTTAGAAATTTAATGGTTTCTAAATTTACTACCCAGATAACATCCTTAGTTTTTTTTACAGGGATTGATGTCGGAAGATTGTGGAGGAATATCGATAACTTTTGAGTAATTGTAATGTAACCATGTGCGAACTTTATATCTCTTGACCTCTGGGTCATTGTCTTGGCAAAACTTGAATCCTCGATTCCATCCCATTTTGTTGAGACTTTGCATCATATTTTCCTTCTGGATGATCAAGTAAACATTCTGATTCAATACACCATCGATAAAAATCAAATCACCCCTACATGCACCCTCATACCATCCCTCTACCTCCACCATGTTTAAACGTTGCTTTCAGATTTTTTTACGTTTAATTCATCGTTGGCTTCCTCCATACGAAACGATAACCATCGGAGCGAAAAATATCAGATTAGGACCCATCTATGGAAATACCATCTTACCAGTAAGACATTGATGTGTTTCATGCAGTTTGGAATAATCATATTGGAGTTACTGATTTTTCTTTGCTGAGAAACGGTTTGTCACTCTGTGCTCGGGCATTCAAGCTGCGCTTCCTAGACGCATCACAAACTTTTCATTTGCTCAATTTGATTTTTATCGATGGTGTAATGGATCAGAATGTTTACTTGAATATCCTTGGATATCCTAAAAGTTTTGACAAGGCAATGACCCAGAGCTCAAGACATATGAAGTTCGCACATAGTTACATAACAATTACTCAAAAGTTATTGATATTCATCCACAATCTTCCGCCATCAAGCCCAGTAAAAAATTAAGGAAATTATCTGTGTAGGAAATTTAGAAACCATTAAATTTCTAAAAATAACGATTTTAAAAACCACTTAATGAACAAATTGACAAATATACCCCGAAAAACGCGTAGATAAATCTAAAGACAGCTAAAGATAGTTGCAATGAACAAGGATACCATAATAATGATGGAATTAGGAAATTGGCTAATGCCTTCGAAATCGAGTAGAGATTTCAACCAGCGTACGATTATGAGTTTGATTCAATTTTCATACATTAGCATATACATTCGCCATTTTTAGAGAAATAAAAACCATTATTCTGAAAACAGATAGCAAACCTTTTAACTCTCATATGACACTATAATTTCATCTAAATAGAATGTTCCGAAAATTTGTTTTCGACTTTCAAAAGAGGGGAAAACAGATCTGCATGGTGGAGTACGATTACGGATTTGAGTCACTGTATATATGAACCTTTTAGAGACATCTCAACATTCTGTTAATTTTTTAGAGCGTAAACCATCTGTCAATTTTTTCACTATTTACATTTTCTTACCACAAATCGTTGCCACTTTTTTCTCACAAGTTCCACTTCTCTTCTCTGATTAGACGCCAAATAAAAGTAAACACGAAACAAGTGACAGCTGTCTAAATGTCCTATATATCAAAAAGTGTTGCTAGCTTGAAGATGGGTACCTCTTTAACCTTTTCGCTACGAGCGTCGTCTATAGACGACATCAGGGTGAGACTGCACATGGATCACACTGGCACGATATGTATACTTTTCGGTGCAGTGCTTCGTTCAGCGGTAGCACTCCGACGGAGCACATTGCCGTAGTGAAAAGGTTAAAACACTTTTTATATGGGCAGAATCCCTTCAAGGCGCATATCACAAGTGCGAATCATCTGATCGTTCCTGGAAGTTGCAAAAAGCCGTTGAGTCGCCCGAACGTTTAGTTCTTCTTTTGTCAAATACTGACTCATTCTTTCGTTTTGCAATCCCTGTAAAATAAAAACAACGAAAAAACGAACAAATATTTATGTCATGTTCCATATTTGTAGAGAGTCTCCTAAAACGAACAACCCTTGTACAAACAGATGAAATTCGTCCAATGGCAGCAAAGGAATGACTTCAGAAACCGTTTTTTTTTTTGTTTATTTTCCCATTGCCCGTCTCGACCCATGACTTGACTTGGGTTGAGTTTTCATCGATCATTTTAGTGCCGAACACTTGGGCTGACACTTTTCGCCCAAAGTTCAAACCAATTCAAAACTGTCACCCACTTAAAGTTCTTCCCTAATTTAATTTTTATTGTTCTTTCATTAGCATTGCGTGGCTGCGAGGCGGCGCTTCCGGCTTTCATAGTTTCTCTCACTCTTGGGTTTCCATACACTCATACATTCATTCATTCATTCATTCATCCAAATTGAATTTCAGAAAACAAAACCGGGAAAGAAGAAAAACAGTCGGCCCACGAGAAAATCCGCCCGGATAAAATAAATGATGGTGAGAATCCGGGAATAAAGAGTTTAAAATGAGGGGGAATTATTCGCCGCTACGGCTTGTTTTGATTTTGCCGAGTGCGGTTTAAGCCGCCACGGTTGGAAGGGAACTATTTTTACTACAAAACAGCACAAAATTATTACCCCGCGCGGTTTGGGTACTTTGTTTTGAAAATAGCGAAACATTTGTTGGATTTGTGTGCATCGCATGTCGGTCTGTCGGTTGGGTTTGGGATGGTTGGGTTTGTTGGCAGGGGAGAAACATTTGTGGGGCCCCACCTTGTCTTGGTGTTTCTATTTCTGCTCGGCTGTCGGGCACTCTGAAGTGATAATCTTGTATTACTTAATTACCATTAGCGTTTCATTTTTTTTTTACGTCTGATGCCATGTGGATGAGGGAAAGGGGTTTGTTTCGTGTCGAGTTTTTAATGTCATATTGTAAAAACACGCGCGGTAAGAGATTACGTTTTTGGTACGAAGAGTTTGTATTCTTATCGCGTAGATTAATAGATTAAAGTTATTTTCATGTTAAATTGCGCGTGGTTACAAGTGGAATGAGAAGCGCACCAACGAAGACGCAAAGTTTATCAGTACCATAAAAACAACTGTGCGGCTGTGTAACGGAGTAATCTTACCGTGTGACGTATATTGTCCGAACTTGAAAATATTTCGTAGTAAAATGAAGATCGTTAATAAACTATCCCGAATCCCACATTAAACGAAATCATATCATCTATTCGAGCAATGCGATGATGTTTTGAATAAAAAGGTGTATCCCTAATTCGACAGCTCGAAGAAGGCTAAGAAGTTAGCTTTCCTACCCGACCTCTCATACCTCTTTTGATGACAAGAGGCCTGACACAAAGGCCTAAATTGAGTCCTTTTATAAGGATCGGGGAACGATCGAGCTGTACCAATTCCAGCCAGCGAAGACTTCTAGAAGACACCCGCAGGGTACTCCAAGAAAACCATCAAACGACCAAGAATCACCCTGAAAACCACAGAGAACCTCCGCAGGGTTTTCTCATCACCGGAAATATTAAACGAACAAACCACCAGACTGGCACGGCCATCTGGGAAACAAAACGTTCAGAACAGCAACAAAAATCCATAAATAAACCTCGAACACGGATAACGTGAAATCCTTACGAACAATAGAATGAACGTTTACAGGAGCACATTTGTATTAACGACTTTTACTTCTAACAAATATTACAAATCGATAATCTTTCAGATCTTTAGTGGACTACGGCTTACATGATCTACATTTATTTGTACATTAATTTGTACATTAATTTCACTTAAACTTAAACATGTGGACATGGACAATTAACTACACAATACAGGGTACCTGGGGAGTGCGGCGAGGACACAAATTTCCTCACTGACTCCTTCTGCTTCTTTGCGGCGGATTCTCCGCCGGTTGGAAGCTTCCAGCGGGTCCGTTGAAGGTGCGATGGTAACAGCGCAGCCTTTTCTCAGACGTGTTTGGTTCGCCGGGTTTCGCCAAGAGGAATTTCCCTGTAGTCGCCTTGTTGCTCGTTACAATTAATTATTGAGCAACTTCTAATAGCAAGGCCCCTTGCTCACAAATTCACGCTCGCGGACAAAAGGAACAATGCTTCCGCGACGTCGGACAGTTCTTGGCAAAATGGTCGAAGAACATTGTAGTCCTTAGATAAACCGCAGGGTATCTCGCGATTCAGAGCTCAAGCTCAGCCGAAGACAATTTCCCCAAAGCATCCCCTTGTGTAAAGTGATCAGATGGTCAGAGGTCTAACGCGGGACACAAAAAATAAAACGTGATGTACGCCCAGGTTTTTTTTTACGCGGGGGATACGTACCTCGTAAAAAAAACGCGTAAAAAAAACCGCGTTAATTCGAAAATCCGCGTAAAAAAACCGTGTTAATTGGAAAATCCGCGTTAATTGGAAACTCCCCGCAAAGAAAAAAAGGTCACATAAAAATCCTCTTGAGAATCGTGATGGGGTGCGGCATACGCTCTGAGGGAGCTTGAAAGGGAGAGATATAAACTGAGAGAGAGAAGTGATGTTGCTCATGTTTACGCGCAAAAATCGGAAAATCCGAGAAAAAAACCGCGTTAATTGGAAAATCCGAATTCGAGTAAACATTTAGTGTAACTCATTAGATGAGCGATTTTAGGGGGTATGACGAAGCGAGGTGGAGTGTGACAAAGTAGTTGTCCAGCCTAAGGTAAATTTTATGGTTTAAATGCTCAAAAAGGTGCGCCTGAGGGAGAGATGTGATATTGCTCAGATTAAAAATAACATAACAAATTAATTCAAAACAATCCAAATGTTAATATCTTTGTTTTTTTAAATTAATAGAACACAGATTCAACCAAAAACTGATAGAATGTGTCGTACAATGCTTAATCGCTATCGTAGATAACACCACATCGTCGGCGTTACAACGGGCTATCGACAACCCATTCTTGCACAAGCTTTATGCTATCTCGAGATACTTCTTCTTGCACTTGCAGATTCATCAGCTAGCGACCCAGCTTGTATATCTCCTGGAAATGCTTTCTCTGCAGCGCTAATTGCCACTGTTCCAACTCTAACTGCTTCTGGTCTAATTCTTTCTGTTCTGTCAGGCATTTGCGTTGCAGAATCTGTCCTCCGACTTGACGTGGTCGTTCCCATCTAAGCTGGCATAGGCGGTGGTGAACAACGCGGGCAAATTGAATCTGTGTTCGCTACAGATGCATCGAATCTGGCACATAGGTGCGGCACTAATATCCGTCAATAGCACAAAGTTCCGTCATATGGTCTCAGGAAGCATGAGGGACAGATTTGATATTGCTCAGTTTTTTTACGCGGTGACCGCGTTAAAAAAACCGCGTTAATTGGAAAATCCGTGTAAAAAAAAACCGCGTTAATTCGAAAATCCGCGTAAAAAAAACCTCTTAAAAAAACCGCGTAAAAAAAACCCGGGTGTATATACGTTATGTGAACATAAACCATAGTTTAGAGAGTCTCATTTATTCGTGAAACTCTCCACATGTGCAATTAAACCGTTTTTTTATCCCATTTATTTATTTAAGGCTCATTAGCATTTTAGCTGTAACAGAGCCGAATTTTAATCGTGTACATGTCACATGGTTATCATATCTATAATTAGCACATTACACAGTTGCCATTCGCCAGTATTCCTTCTATACCATTACATATGGTACATTCACACAGTAGCCATTTAGGCGTAAGGGTATTCTTTCTGTTCTTCCATTATCCACAGTTGGACCACCGGACAGCGGAGACAGTTGATTGATCATTGTTGAGTTATTTATAGAACAGTAGCCCGATGTGTCTGGCAGAGCAGAGCAGTTGTATGGATGAATCGATCTTATTTCGACCGTGGATCGATCTCCATCGCTGATGATTGTTGCGTGGACGTAGCTATTCTGTAACAACACAAAGATGGTCAATGAGGGCCCTGAGTTTTGAACTCACGATCGATCGCTTACTAAGCGAACGCGCAACCAATGTGGCTACGGAGACCCCCAAGCAATTAAACCTGATCTGTATTATTTCTTTATAAGTATCTGCACTCAGTTGTGATTTTGCGGTGGTTTAGATTTTGTTTACGCCTGAAAATCACTCACACTCACACAATTAAAATTCTACAATTTTGTTTCAATTATCGAATGGAATGCAGGAAAATTCCAATTCATTTTCCTGAGGCACTTTGTATAGCCAATCAGGTAAATACAACATCCACTCCCTGCCGCTCCTTGAGCCGGGAGATCGAAACATCCGGCCAAATGGTGAAGGAGAATCTGGCCAAAATGGACATATTTAAGCGAAAGCGTCAAACGAGACGCGCAACAGCCAGAAGGAGTAGCTCAAGGTACTATAGATGATATCTTATTGATAATAATTGAGTTACTGTTTTTCTTTATTACATCATACTAACCAGTGAGCACATGAAATTGAAAAGAAAACGGACTGGTTATCCCGCAGACATAGATTACTAATCGAAAGAACAATTTAAGCCTTCATCTAAAGTGTTCATTCCATGGCATGTCGAGAGAATTTCCGACCCGGGAAGACTCTAGACCGATCGGGAATTGAATCCAATGCCTATGTCAGTATTAGCCATGAATTTACAAGGGAAATCCCGCTTTATCAGATCCCCGGTCACGGCCTGCAATTGCGATCGTTTCCGAGTTCTAGTAGCTGAGCAAACCCAAGCCTAATTCTAGCCGATACTTCAGGCCCATTACTTCACATATCCCAAGGCATGTCAAGAAAATTTCCAACCCGAAAAAATCCTTGACCGATCAGGAATTGAACCCAATACCTATGTTAGCATTAGCCTTGAATTTACAAAGGAATTCCCGCTTCACTGGATACCCGACAACGGTCTGTTAATCGTTTTCGAGACCAGACAGCAGAGCAAACCTAAGCCTAATTCCAGCCGATACTTCAGGCCCATCATTTTACATATCCCTACATTCAACTTGGGGTATAAACGTGTCAACCTGAATATGCTATGAGATCCGCCACAACACAGAAAAGTCTTGATATAATTATCTGTTGAGAAGATGAATTTACAAGTATTCCGATTGAGCTATCCCTAGCTTACCTCAGGTTTCCACATTAAACCCCTTGGAATAACTTTGTTTTATTCGATCAAAAATTCTTTTGCTTTTGTTCAATCTCACGTTTCTCTATGTTTGCCAACGCGCGCGGGCTCAAACTATTGCAGACTTCACAAATATTTTTTAAATTTAACTGAATAACTAAGATAAATATAAAAGCAAAAAAAAATACCGTCATCACCATAGTTTTCACATGAAAAACACACGGACACACAAAAGACAATAATTTCTTCGTTTTATGAAATAATGAAATAATGATGATGGTCACCTCAAGAAGTTTGAGCTATACGAGTTCTCTTGTTGATCTTTATGAAACAATTATCAAAATAACCAGTGAGCACATTGAAGTAAAAAAACAAAACAAACGGACTGGTTATATTTCAAACATAGATTCCTAATTGAAGAACAATTTATGTTATCAACTTACGTATTTATTCCATGGCATGTCAAGAGAATCTCCAGGTACTGGTGAAGAACTTCTTTCCGGTGAAAAACTTCTTTTTCACTGGTGAAAAACTTCTTTTCGTACTTATAATGAAAGACAAGACGTACTTGATACTTGAATTCAACGAATGGCAGGGGAGCGGATACTTTACGTTCCCCAGGTAAGCGATGGCGACGAATATATCACCCACATCAAGTTCTCGAAGAAGGTCATTCTCTGACAAACGAGAAGGGAATGTCCAAGCCGCTCTTCTTTCGAGTCATACGGTGAACTGGAAGATATACAGTACGAAGTGCTTACCGGAAGTTGTGAAGGTGATGTGGTCTTCATACCGAACCTGGGATCTGCCCATTATGCCAAAAGATCACTGGAAGATGGATCGGCTGGAGATAAACATTGTCGCGAAGACCGCCAACCTTCCCAACATCCCTCAGCTGCGACCGATAGAAAACTTTTGGGCGGATGGCCAAAATGGAGAGACAGCCGACTATCAAAGCCACGAAAAGTTGAAAGAACACGCCAACACACCGCTTTAGGAAGTAAGAAGTGCGCGACGGAAAGTTAAATTTGAAATTAGAAAAAGATTGGTTTTGTGTATAGAGGTGATGGAGGAAAAGCGATAGCAGAGATACAAGGTTAGTTGAAAATTGAAAATGGGAATAAGGGTAGTAACGTTTTGTTCCGTTTCACAGAAGATAGGATCGTAGAACAAAGGATAAGAAAACTAGGAAGAGGAGAGAAGAAAAATCTGTGAAAAAAAGGTAATGTGTGGTATGGTCTTTCCGGAATATCTAGCCCAGATACTAATACGCTGGACAGGTCCGTCCAGCGGGCCTTTTTTTTACGTATAACGTAATTCACAGCTCGACAAGCTGATCAGCTTTACCAGCCATTTTAAGCGAAGACGAGAATCCGTATACGCCATCGCGAATTAGCGTCAAAGAGACTGTGAAGCGCGGAAATTCCCCGAGGAAGTTGCACAGAGCAGCTGAAATATTCACAGTGCTAGATCACTGATCAAGAGAGGAAAAGAATTCACCCCCAAGTACCGCAAGTATATTATGCATGAATAACTGTGACGTCACATACAGGATAAATAAGGAAACGATAGGTAGGAGAATTTAGGGGCAGATGAAAAGGAAATAGAGAATAGAAAGAATAAAGAAAGAAGAAACATTGTACATAAAACAAATAATCGTGCTCTTTTACGACCACTATCCCTTCGCTTTTATCGTCCTTCGGACTCTAAAGGAGTATGCAGCCCTCGTCCTCAATCGGTCGGAAGAAGGTGGGTCAGCACTGCACAACCTTTGAGCGCATTCAGTGAGAGGGCTTAGCAGGTGGCCTCAATAGGTGCGTGAGGTCCCCTGGAGGTGCGAAAAACACGAAGGAACTTCTGTTTGTGGAAAGAGGGTTTTGAAGGTAGCCGGCTAGGGAATAAGCGACCCTGAGAACCCTATCCCCGAATCCTAAGAGTTACATCCCTTTGCGGAAATAATCGGCCGGTTTGTCAGCTAACCACGAATCGATCCAATTTTTGACTTCATCAAAATTGGAGAAGTGCTGGTCAACCAGGTAATGTTGCATCGATCGAATAAGGTAGTAATCGGACGGAGCAATGTCTGAAGAATACGGCGGGTCATGAATAAATAAGTCCCATTTCAGTGTATCCAAGTATGTTTTGACCGGTTTCGCGACAAGCGACCGAGCATTGCCGTGCTGCAAAATAACTTTATCGTGTCTTTGCTCGTATTGTGGTTATTTTTCCTTCAGTGTACGGCTCAAACACATCAATTGTCGTCGGTAGAGGTCCCCCGCAATGGTTTCATTCGGTTTTAGCAGCTCATAGTGTATCACACCCAGCTGGTCCCACCAAATAGCATAACCTTCTGTTGATGTTGATGCATGGCCGGGGTATCCATACGTTGCTCAACGTTTAGGATTGTCGTAATGGACCCACTTTTCATCGCCAGTAACGATTCGATACAAAAAACCCATTCTTTTATGTCGTTGGAGCAGTTGTTCGCGTTTGACGTCTCGTGGCTTCAATTCATACGGTACCCAATGTCCTATCTATCGGATCATTCCTATTGCTTTCAAACGATCGGATATTGTTCGCTGAGCTACTCCAAGTCTATCTGCAAGTTCTTGTTGCGTTTGTGATGGATTTTGATCGAGGATCGATAAAGCCTCCAAGTCTTCCTTTTCAAACTTTTTTCACGGTCCGGAACGTTCTTCGTCTTCCAAGTCAAAATTACCACTTTTAAACCGTGCAAACCACGTCTGACACGTTCGCTCAGTTGGAGCATGGTCACCATAAACTTCCGCCAAAATGCGATGACTTTCCGCAGCTTTTTCTTTCGACTTATACCGAAAAAGACGCGCAATGACAGTAGTTTTCCAACGAATGTCTGGAAATTTGATTCACTAGAATAATAATCAAGTTACGCCATCTGCTGTAAAACCGAGGAAACTTACCGGTACACCTAATACATACTGACACTGTCACTATATATCCTTACCGGTACACCTAATACATACTGACACTGTCATACTGACACTGTCACTATATATATATATATCATTGCTAAAGGGTGTGTCATATCAAATTGCATCACGGAAAAAACGCTGTAGAAATTCGCCCAGTAGACCGATCCTTTTGAAAATTTTAGACAGTAAAATAAAAACTATTAAACAACTTTTGGCATTTTCTTTTTATTCATACTTCGAGCCCAAGCCCGTATGCTCGCACCTTCCTCTATACCCCGTCCATAAGGTTCTGTATAACGTCAGGTTGTAATTTTTTTTGAACAGAAATCCATTTTCTCTTGAAGTCCGCCTCCGATTTGACAACTTTTGGATTCTTCCGGAGGGCCTGCTTCATAACCGCCCAATATTTCGCTATTGGGCGAAGCTCCGGCGCGTTGGGCGGGTTCATTTCCTTTGGCACGAAGGTGACCCCGTTGGCTTCGTACCACTCCAACACGTCCTTTGAATAGTGGCACGAAGCGAGATCCGGCCAGAAGATGGTCGGGCCCTCGTGCTGCTTGAATAGTGGTAGTAAGCGCTTCTGTAGGCACTCCTTAAGGTAAACCTGCCCGTTTACCGTGCCGGTCATCACGAAGGGGGCGCTCCGCTTTCCGCAAGAGCAGATCGCTTGCCACAGTGCACCCGTGACCGAGTGGTTAGCGTCTCACATTATCATGCCGGGTGTTCGGGTTCGATTCCCGTTCTGGCCGGGGGATTTTTCGTCAAAGAAATTTCCTTCGACTTGCACTGTGGTCATGCGTATTCAAGAGCTTGCCCCTCGGAATACATTCAAGGCGTGTTATTTGGCTTAAGAAATCTCGACCAAGTATTAATAAATGACGCTAGTTAATGCATACGTTGAGACGGCAAAAGTTCCACAAGGGAACGTTAACGCCATTCAAGAAGAAGAGATCGCTTGCCACACCATGTACTTTTTGGCAAACTTGGATAGTTTCTGCTTGCGAATCTCCTCCGGAACGCTGAATTTGTCCTCTGCGGAGAAGAACAACAGGCCCGGCAGCTGACGAAAGTCCGCTTTGACGTAGGTTTCGTCGTCCATTACCAGACAATGCGGCTTCGTCAGCATTTCGGTGTACAGCTTCCGGGCTCGCGTCTTCCCCACCATGTTTTGCCTTTCGTCGCGGTTAGGAGCTTTCTGAACCTTGTATGTACGCAGGCCCTCCCGCTGCTTGGTCCGCTGGACGAATGAACTTGACAAATTCAGCTTATTGGCGACATCCCGGACCGAACTTCTCGGATCACGTCTAAACTGCTTAACTACGCGCTTGTGATCTTTTTCACTGACGGAGCATCCATTTTTGCCGTTCTTCACCTTCCGGTCGATGGTTAGATTCTCGAAGTATCGTTTTAGTACTCTGCTGACCGTGGATTGGACGATTCCCAGCATCTTACCGATGTCCCGATGTGACAACTCCGGATTCTCGAAATGAGTGCACAGGATTAATTCACGACGCTCTTTTTCGTTCGACGACATTTTTCCAAATTTACGAAAAATTGACAGTGAAGAATGGCCAACGTGATCTATACACTCTTATCTGATTATAAGCGAAAGCTGAAGATATAATTCCTAAAAATTAAATTTCTACAGCGTTTTTTCCGTGATGCAATTTGATGTGACACACCCTTTATTATAAACAAATTTGAGAACAAAATTGAAAAAATCAATTCTTCCAATTTTTTTTCAAATTTTCCAGAAACGATCAACTTAAATGTTCTCTGAACTATTTATTTCACATCAAACTTTTGGAGCAGCTCAAAAAATGAAATAGATTTTGTTATATTTTTTTTTTCATACATGGTCTCTCACTGAAATAGTCTCATCTCCCAAAATTATTCCGGCAACAGAGTCAAGTTGATAGTGTTAGAAGCGAGGAAGTATTCGGAAATTATTTTAGTGTCTTCAAAAATGACCGTAATCTTCACAAATCCCATAAAAAATCGGGAGGCGGCGTCCTTATTGCTATTAATTCATTAATAAATTCAGAACATATTCCAACAACAGAATTCGACGAGTTTGAGCAAGTGTGGGTCTAAGCACTTAGTGCGGGAGAGATACATATATTTGCACTTCCCCCCTGATCATGCTCAAATTAGTTCTTATGAGAAATTCTCGGAAGTTGCTGAAACTATTTGATCTTTTTTGCACCAGAATCAAGAATCCACATATACGGAGATTTCAATCTACGAAATGCGGACTTTATCACTGATTTTGACAATGAATTGATCTTGCTTCCAGTTGTTGGTGATAATACGACACTGCAATTTAGTTTTGATGAAATAGCCGGATTGAATCAAATAAATAATGTTTATAATCGACAGAAATGATTCTTGGATTTCTTGTTGACAAACATGACCGACGATTTCTGCGCGACTGAATCACACTAAAGCAAAATACCAATCAATTAGGTGTGAGCTTAACTATATCAATTGGCAGGATTTATTTAGAAGTGTGGAAAACATTGAAGTAGCATTGACGACTTTTTAATCGATGATCAATGAAATTATAGAGGAGGAGATACCAACAAGACGAAAAAGAAGAAACATAAACACAAAATATCAAAACATAAAGAATCTAAAAAAAACAGAAGACACAGTCAATTTATAAAAAAAAAACTAGCTGACCCGACAAACTTCGTCTCGCCCAAAATTTATTTTTTGTTATTACATCCACGTTTTCCTACGTTCATGGGTCCAATCGCAGGACTGTTCATTGATTGATCTTTTGATCCACCCTTTAAAATTATATTTTACTATAAAATTTCAGTACTTCTACCAAAACTCGACATCATATTATCAGATTATTTAAAGACACAATTCTCGTGCAAGATTTTTCATCCACTTGCAAATAACATGTTTCTCCGTTACATGGAATAAATGTTTGATACAGAAAATATGACAGAATGAAGACATCCCTAAATCGGACAATTCCTTTCTCGAGTTCTGCTCTTATCAACACATTCGGCGATCCATTTTTATCTATATAGACAGAAGATGGAGTGCGTTTTATCACATTCAAATCCATTTCCACTTTCGAACGAAGATCAATTTCGTTACCGCAAACATCAAATGGTCTAACAACGCTTGAACATATGTAATTGTGGAGCACTAATTTGGTTTCATTTGCTTGATTAATTCTCGAGTAATGCAGAAATTTGTGTTTCTTTTGTATGGCAAAACCATCCCCCCCCCCTAAGAGAGGGGGAAGGAGTATCTAACCACCATAAAATCATTTATTGCACCCAAAAAGCTTCATATGCCAAATTTGGCTTCATTTGCTTGATTAATTCCCAAGTAATGCAGAAATTTGTGTTTCATTTGTATAGCAGCCTCCCCTTAGAGAGGGGGTCTCGAACTATCATAAGAATCTTCCCCGACCCCAAAAACTCCTACATACCAATTTTCAATGAAATTTTTGACGCATTAAATAAGCTTCACTTCTCGAAAGAGCCAAGCCCTGACGGAATTTCGTCGGTTTTAGACTTCAAAAAATAGGGATAGAAGTCAAGCTATTGAAATGACTAGAATGATATTTGACTGACCGCATGCAAATAACAGTTCGTCTAAAAAGTTTATAAAGTAACACAGTAAAATAATTTTTTGTTTGTAAAATTCAATTATATTATTCAACATAATTGCCCTCGAGGGCGATACAGCGATTATTGCGATGTTGCAACTTTTCGATACCTTTTTTATACCACTCTTTAGGTTTATCGTCAAAATAGGCCTCAGTTTCGGTAATCACGTCATCATCGGTCTTAAATTTCTTGCCAGCGAGCATTCTCTTCAGGTCTGCGAACAGAAAACAGTCGCTGGGGGCCAGATCTGGAGAATTCGGTGGATGCGGAAGCAATTCGAAGCCCAGTTCAAGCAATTTCAACCGAAGCCCAATTCAAAAAAGTCACAGGATAGTTGTGTCCGAGACACGACCGCATAGTTGACGTAGGATTCCGTTAGGCTATCTGTTGATTTAGGATATGTTTCAAGAATTACATCGTTAAACTCTTTGATAATGATTTGATGGCCCTGAAAAGGACCGTTTTGTTTGGTTGTTGGGTATTGTTTGTTCACTCCACCATGATGGAAACCACCCTCTGTGATCTTAGACGCGATGCATCCTATGTTATGTATGGATGAAATAAAAAAAACTCACCAATGTAATATAAGATAATGAACAATACCGAACACAATTATCCATTTTTCTCATTAGTAAAAACATGTTACTTTAATATAGAGAAAACATATTTGAAATGGAAAAGGTGATTTTCTTTTATAACTTTTGCTTTCTGAGTGTTTACTCAACCCAATGCGAATTTTAATTTGACTAACAACACCAAATACTATATGTAGATCGTATGGGAAATTACTTTTTCTAATATTTCTTCACTTTTCCAATTTTTCTCGCCGTATAAGCTTTCCCTGGGTGAAAATGAACACAACAAAACAGTCAGCTTAAACCAAACGACCCGTTCTCGAGCGGGAACACACCTTGGTTTTATTTATGGAAAATTGAAATGAATCGTTTCATATATCAAGTCAATTTTAACACATCTGATGCCATATACAATTTTACACCTACACTTGTTTTAAATTTTTCTCAATACACGGTCGGTCATTGATATGAAATTTCACGAAGCAACCAACTTTAAAGTTCCAAATTTAAATTTTATTTGCTAGAATTAATCGTATCTCTCACCTTTCTTGCAACATAAAAATGTCCTCGACTTGCATATATTTGTAATGCCAATTTCCTCTGGGCGCCGTGTTTTTGATGTCTCTGTTAGGGAATACATTTCGGTAGGAACAAAAGCTCCCTTTGATGTATTTAGAATGCCGATTTCCCCCAGGCAGCTTGGTTTTGATGTCTCTGTTAGGGACCTGCCGCATGTGTCGTCAATTTCGACCAATCAGAAATGTTACGATTAGGGGTTGAGCTTTGTCAATTTTTCGATATTTATTTTCATGACATATATTATTTTCTTCAACATAAAAAATGTTATGGAGTGCCGAAATCGGTTGACGCAAAAGTTTCATCAATCCATCATGAAATGACTGAGCAATAAGCGTTTGGAATTGGACAATTTCCACGATGTGCTCGATTTTCGATTTTCAATTTGTACCCCAATATGTTCCCGAAAGACGTAATCCTCAATCAATCGTTTTCATTGATTGATTTTTTTCACAATAACGAAAGTTGCTTCACTCCGAATGATGTAACTCGCGAGCCAATCGACCGGTTGCTGTCAAATTTTGACACGTATCTATTGAAAGATGGTGCTTTGTGATAGTCAAGTAGATTTTTGCAAGAGGCGCCATCTAGGCACCAACCTTATGAACTTTTCATTTAATGGGAAAATTTCAAAACCAATATTTGTTACATCCGGAGTTCCTCATGGCTCTCATTAGGGACTTCTTTTGTTCATTTTATTTGTCATGAGGTTTGCGTTTCTCTTAACAGTGTTAAGGCACTTATCTACGCAGATGATCTGAAGCTGTACATAGAATGAAGAATGAAGAAGACTCTCAAACATTCAAAAATGAAATTGACATCTTTTATAATTGGTGCACTAAGAGTTTATTACAGCTCAATGTTAGGAAATGCACTTTGATGTCTTTTACAAGAAGAAGAACACCATTCAACAATGCATAATGGTCCAGGAGATGCATTTGAGTGGAAATCAACATTTAGAGCTCGACAGTTATTCTCTAGACAAAAACTGTCTTGAACAAAGTTGTTACATATGATAGAGCGCACATTTTTATGTTATCGAAAATAGGGTGATCAAACTTGTCGGTGAAATACAAAATAAACTTTCTTATCATTATAGATAGAGGTAAACAAAGTTCGACAATGTTGTAGTCCCAGTTATTTGAGACATCTTTGTAGAACAAATTTTTTTTTCTATCTCTTTAAATAATCGATATAGTGTCTTTTTTCTAAGTTACGTTAGGGTCAACATGAAAAAAACTGTTTTCTTGCTCTAACTTTTATAATTCAAACTCTACATGCAAACTGTCTTCGAAATACTTTTGGAGCTTACTAATACAAACATTTTGCGATGCATAACTTGTCAATATTTAAACTTCACTCAATGTTATTGATATTTCTTCCCAAAAAATACGCTCTTTTCAATTGTTTGTAATTTTTTCTGGGGCAAACATAAACAAATTTTTTTTGGCGGATTTTGAAACAGCATATTTCACTCTACATGATGTGTGATTACTTAAACTATGTTATTTTTCGTGTTTGAGTAAATTAAAATTGAATTCATGAATTTTTGGGTAAAAAAACATCAATAACTTTGAGTAGGATTAAGATAATGACAAGTTCCACATCGCAAAATATTGGTATTGATAGGCTCTGAGAGTCGTACGAAGACAGTTTTGATGTAAAGTTTGAAGTATAAAAGTTAAAGCAAAAAACCCCACAAATCTCTATTTATAAAGATAAGAAAGTTAGATATTTTATTTCATCGACAATTTTGGTCACCCTATTTTTGATAACATAAAAATGAGCGCTCTATCATATGTAACAATTTTGTCGAAGACAGTATTTGTCTAAAGAATATATATCTCCGTCAATATTGTTTTTAGGGCTTTTTTTTCTAAGTTGCATTATGGTTACCATTAAAAAACGGGGTTTTTTTTCACTCTAACTTTTATATTTAAAATTCTACATCAAAACTGTCTTCGTACGATTTTTAGCGCTCATCAATACCAATATTTTGCGATGCAGAATTTGTCAATATCTTAATCCTGCTCAAAGTTATTGATGGGTTTTCATCCAAAAACTCATGATTTGTTTTGGGTGAAATTTGTTCTTTCAAATTCCGTCAACAACCATTTTTTATGTTTGCCCCCAAAAAGAATAACGAACAAATGAAAAGGGCGTGTTTTTGGGAAGTAATATCAATAACTTTTAGTGAAGTTGAGATATTAAGAAGTTCTGCATCGCAAAATGTTTGTATCAGTAAGTTCTAAAAGTCTTTCGAAGACAGTTTGTATGTAGAATTTGAAATATGAAAGTTTGAGCAAGAAAACAGTTTTTTTCATGGTGACCCTAACGTAACTTAGAAAAAAAGCGCTATATCGGTTATTTGAAGAGATAGAAAAAACTTTGTTCTACAAAGATATCTGAAATAACTGGGACTACAACATTGTCGATCTATGTTTACCTTTATCTATAAAAATAAGAAAGTTATATTTTTATTTTATCGACAATTTTGGTCACCCTATTTTTGATAACATAAAAATGTGCGCTCTATTACATGTAACAATTTTGTCACAGACAGTTTTTGTCTAGAGAATAACTGTCGAGCTCAAAAAAAAATCAAAATTAGCATTTAGATTTAAATGCATCTCCTGGAACATTGTGCAATGGTGTTAAGTTGGGAAATCAACCCATCAATAGATGTCAACGAGTAAGAGACTCAGGCGTGATCTTAGAATCTAAACTAACCTTTGTTGGTTGTAATACAATCATCCATAGAGCAAATAATATGTTGAGCTTCATCAAACCATTTAGCTACCATTTCCAGGATTCGTACACAATGAAAACATTGTACGTTACATAGGTCAGATCAATTCTCGAATACTGTAGTATTGTATGGTCCCCTACATAACTTCACAAGAAGACAGAATTGAGTCTGTACAAAAACAATTTTCATTATTTGCACTTCGCAAACTAGGCTGTTCTTCATATCATCTCCTTTCATATGAGGCACGTTGCATGATAATCAATATGAAAAACTTAAAAGAACGTCGGAACTCTGCCATGATTCTATTTATTATTGACATCATATCACAACGAGTGGGCTCAGAAGAAATACTAGGAAATCAAAATTTTTACGCACCCGTTAGGAACTTGAGAAACCCTTACATTTTCTACATAGATTACCTAAGAACGAATTATGCCAAATTAATTCGAATTATTTTCTATTAACCGTATGATGAGCCTTTCTAACAAACACAGGGAAATAATTGATGTAGCCATGTCAAAGTCAATGTTTAAAGACTATTTGAATATAATAAGATATAGTCACTGTAATATTTGGGAGGTATATTTTTAGTTTACGTTAGTTTGACGAAATAAATAAAAAAAATTAAAAAACATGTTTTGACTATGTAACTTGTTAAAAGCTTTCTTCAGTTTTAAGTAAGTAGTTGAAAGGAGTATTAATAATGTATCGGTCTACAATAGATTGAAGACAAAAAATAAAATAAAATCGATTCTAATTCTTCCTGGTCGTCTCATATTCCCTCTACAACTAATACAGGTCGGACTCGATTATCCGGAGACTCGATTATCCGGAGACTCGATTATCCGGGATTCGATTATCCGGAATTTTAGACTCGATTATCCGGAGTATTTTATTTTTGATTTTCGGAAGTTTTGAATAATTTGTATAATAATTCTATATTGAATAGCTAATATGGGTATCAAAAGAAAGGGCTGGATTAGTAGAATGTAGTTATTTATAAAAAATATATAGGAGGTTGTGTTCAAGACACGACCGCATTGTTGACGTAGAACTACGCTGTAGTTTAATTCAAGTCGCTTGTTTATAACTGCGCATATTATTTTATAATGCTACGAAAATTTTTAAATAACCATTCTACCAGTTTGGTCGCCCTGATATGTTTTTTTTATTGTAGAATCATTTGACGATAATTGTTTGATGATTCATTCTTGTACTCATAGAACAATACATGCTCGAGACTGCATAATTTGCAACACCAAACAATCGTCAATCATAGCATAAAACATTAGGCGATTGTTGCATCGTTATAGGGCCAATGCACACGGGTGCAGATACAAATGGGCCTTCAGCGTAGCGAAGATGCACTATTTTTACGTACGGGTTATGAAGCACGCACGTACGCACACAAATATCCATGTATCGATGGCTTGAAGCAACTAAATATACACACTTATCTCCGTTTTGCGCTTTCTCAACAGAAGCCCGTCATCTGTTAATATTGCCAGTCTAGATTAGCTTAACTGTCATCCTTTGTGAAGAGAGTTTTCTAACCGTCATGCAAAACCATATCACTAACAAAACATTTATTTTCTTGGTGAGCTGACGATAGCCTAGCTTGATGATTCCCCACACAATTGTGTAGCTCAGAACCTTAATGCAATGGCGTCAGTATGATGCAATGATTGCAATGCCAGAGACATCAGCGAGTGAGTAATTTGGTCGCGTTCACAGCTCAATCCGAAACGAAGACATGTGATGTCGCAAAACAAGGAAGAACAAACGATATTAATTGCTTTGAATACAGACCGAGGCTGAAAGTTTGCTTTCCTTCCTTGCATGAGACTTCAGTTCATTCATCTCTAATCTTCAAAAAGGTCCTTGGAAAACTTTACTTTATCCATCATATGACTGCTGTACCCCCATTGCCTTGAGAATGGCATTCGATCCCTTGCCATTCAGCTCGCCCAGCAACCATGTTGTTCAGTAGATTTTCTCACGAAGAATGAAAGTTTGCCTCAGCGAGATTCACTGTTTATACTCGAGGCAAATATTCCCCTTCGCTCTTCTTCCCCTTCGTTACTCGTCGATAAGTTGCTCGTTATTGACAGCTCTGTTCGGGAAAGCACACAAATGGACAGAACAAATGTATGAGGAAATGGGAATGGTTACAATTTTCATCAATTTAAACCATATACAGACTATGGGATTATAATGTACAGTATATCAAACAAATCTTAGGGAATTTCCGATTCGTTTGGTATGTAAATCGCCAAAATCCGTTCGCGGCCAAATTAGTTATTAATGTTAACTTTATTTCATAAAAACGTGACCTGTTTTCTGATTTGGCACCCTTAATGTAAGACGTAGTTCTACGTCAAAATGCAAATCCAAAATGGCGGCCACTACAAAATGGCGGATTACATATTTTCTCAGAACTCCCTCAATATGGGTATCAAATGAAAACTAGCTTGACTAGTAGAACTCAGTTATTTATGAATAATGTTCATCCAAAATGGAATGTTTGTTGCATCAATATGAGTATCAAATGAAAGGACTTGACTAGTAGAATACAGTTATTTATGAAAAATGCAAATCTAAGATAGCGGCCCCTACAAAATGGCGGATTACATATTTTCTCAGAACCCCATCAAAATGGGTATCAAATGAAAAGGCTTGCCTAGTAGTTATTTATGAAAAAGGCCCAAAAATGTATCAAAAGAAAGTTCTCGACTAGTAGAACAGAGCAGATAATGAAAAATCCAATTTCAAGATAGCCGCAGTCTCCAAACAACTAATTACTTTTTGAATGGTTTCATTCAGCTTGACCTGTTTCTATGTATGTTTGAATGTTTGTTGGGTTGTCCCACATTAATAGAAAATTGACCCCGTTCCTGTTGAATGATTGATCTAAAATTTGGAACATACATTTAATTCTACTCTCATTATAAAACTGCGTATTCCATGATCTTGAAAAATTCAATGTGGCCGCCGCAAAAAAATGGCTGAATGGCTTGATTTGGAGAATACACTATACTATGAACAACATAAATTCGAAAAGGACGCCGCCACAAAATGGTCGACTATGTATAGTTTACAATCCTCTCAATATTGGTATCAAATGAAATGATTTGACTAAAAGAATACAGTACAGGTCGGACTCGATTATATACAGACTCGATTATATGTGATTCGATTATATACAATTTTGGACTCGATTATATTCAGTTTGGAATTTTTTTTTATATATTTCAAGTATGGCTTATTTCATGAAGAAATGTAACCTTTCAACGTTAAGGTGAAGTTTACGTGGCTATTACATGTATAGTGGGGTAAAAATCGTGATTTTTGAAGATTTTGCTTGAATTTTCACCAGGAATTGTTTATATTGATATTGCAGCCAAATTGAGAAAGATAGAAGTTGTGCGTCAAAGAACAAATTGTGGAGCGGTTAGAGATTCAATTTAATTGATAGAAACAATCTAGCTTAATATATTTTTTAGGATAAAATTGATAATAACACATTAAACATTATTATAAAACTTTTAAGTTTTTCACTTCCAAAATGTTATTAAAATTCACTAATTTAGTTGTTCCTGTACTAAATTTTCTCATCTTTCAAATGAAAGCACCAGAATCGTCTTCCGTAGCGTACTTTTTAATGTAGAGCCAGTTTGAGACAACAGAGTACGAGACAAAAAAAAGTTCTGTAACTCTGTCATTGTTGAAATTCGAACATATGTGTAGGAGGATTTTTTTCATCAAATATGATCTACCACCTCCTGAGAGAATCTGGATAAATATTTTTTTTCATGTGAAAAATGTGTTTTCTGACTTTAAGGGGATGAATCAGAAATCAAATTCCTCTTTTATTTTCAAAAAACTATGGATGGGTTATACCTAGGTAGTGCGGACTGAATCAAAACGGCTGTCAAAAAAGATCCAATTGAAATGTCAAAAGAGATCCAACGATCAGGAGTGTTATTTTTCTTATGATAATCAACACTATAAAAGAGGTATTGTTGTCAATGGCAAAAATAAGTAAAATTATAAAATGAACGAACTACATTTTTCCGTCAATTGTTTAATTAACCATTGCATCTCTAAAAGACCATCTCAGCCTTTCACTGAGCAACGCATTTTTAATGTCCCCTCTCTTTGTCATAACGTTTTTCCGAACGTAATAAAAACAAACAAAGTCAGAGTTACGTAAATGTTTACTCCTGCGATTTGGAAATATTCGATAAAAAGTGGAAGGAAGAGCTGCCAGATGATTTTTAAAAAAAGTCTGTAAAAACATGTGAATGTCTGTTAAAAATGTGGAAAAGTCTGTAAAAGTGTGCAGATCTATAGAAATGTCTTTTAACGTTAATTTTCACTTATTCATTAATACTTAGTACATCACGATGCACGTAAGATTGTATTCTGTATATATATACAGCCATTCCATGCCAAACTAATATAGTGGTTCTCAGTTCTTTGTCAAAAGTGGTAATTTTGTTCTTTATCGCAAAACATTAAACTCGTATTTTTTTAATTTGTCATTAGGGTGCCCATTTCCATTTTAGGGTGATCCCAAAAATCATTTTTTCCACTTTTTCCCAAAATGACTTTTTTCAAAAATTTATAACTTTCGAACCACTCAACCGATTTAGATGATCGACATATCAAATTTAAGCCAATGAGCTTTAATTGAGAAATATTTAACTTGCATATAATATGGATCCTATTTTTAATATGGATTGAAAGCTGAGAACTTTTGCATAAAATATCTCGATATCAGAGATGCTATTTTTTTCGTTTTTGAAATATGATTTTGCAAAACTAATCGATGGTTCGAAAAACAATTTTTCCCCATTTTTCCCACTACAAAAAGTCATAACTTCCAAACTATTGGACCGATTCATATCATCGACATATCAAATTGAAGCTTACGAGTTATTTTTCTTTGAAAAAATATTACTTTTGCGAAAAAATTGAATTTTGTTTTTGTAATTATGAATTGAGTTAGTTTTTCATAGTTTTCTCGGTTAAAGATAGGAGCGCTATATTTTTTTATATTTTTTATGGAAAGCTGAGGAGTATTTACTTAACATATCTCGATATCAGAGATGCTATAATTATCGTTTTTAAGTTAGAATTTTGTAAATTTAACATGTTTTAAGTCTTCGATCAATATTCATATGTTCAAATGTTATGATTTTTTGCAGAAAGTTATTTTTGGACAAATGGGGAAAAATGATTTTTTTTTAAACTCATATCTAAAAAACGAAAAAATAGCAACCCTGATATCGAGATATGTTGTGTAAAAACTCCTCAGCTTTCAAGAAAAAATATAAAAATATATAGCGCCCTCTAGTCCAAAGTCATAAAAAAAATAAAAAACGACTACAATCAATAATTACTAAAATATAATTATGTTTTTCGCAAGTTAAATATTTTTTTATAAAAGGCTGGGTCAATTTTATAAGTCGATCATCTAAATCGATTCAGTGATTCAAAAGTTATTAATTTTCATTTGTCATTTTTGGGAAAAAGTGGAAAAAAATGATTTTTCGGACCACTTAATAACTTATGTGCTGTAAGTGTGTTTAAATGTTTCAACGATCTACACATACATACATACACATACATACACAAACATACGCGTTGTTGTTTTTATAAAACACAGTATTTCTCCGTTGATATATTGGACATCCACCAAGGCTTGCGGTCTTGTCGTTTTTATTTATAAAAAAATGCAGTGTATATTTTCCATCCGCCATGCAAGGCTATACAAGTTTTAGACCACCACACGGCCATGAACTATGTCTGTCGTAACAATATCGAACAGTAACCCATATTTCGTCATAAGCAGACCCGAAAGCAAATGTAAGTTGTTGAAAATAGAATGAAAATTTTTATTCGATGTTGTTTAAATACATAGGTTGCATAGTCCTGACCCTAACTTAACTATTTTTCAATAAATCTCCTTGCATTTCAGCAAAACAATCTTGTCTAGAACAGAAAATAATTATCAGAGACAATTTTCGTTCAAGATTTTTCCTTACCTGCAGAGAATGCAATTGTTCATTAATTGTGAATAAACGTATCCTCTTTTTCGTCTGCAATGATGTCAAGGCAAAAGTACTTATGTGTATGAGTTCCAAACATCATACACACCAGATGGGCCAACAAGAAGGACTGCCGGGCCGCAGGTTGAGTATCGCTGGTCTAACGTCATGTGTATTGATATATACTAAATATAATAACTTTTCTGTATTAAAACTATGGAAAAATGTCATATGGTGAGTCAAATATTTTTGATGTGATGAATAGATGTGATGAATGTTTTACAGATATGTCTGTAAATTTACAAACATATTTGTAAATCTGGCATCTCTGGTGGTCTGAGAATTTATTGCAAGAAATCGCTTGAAAACATGCATGAATTTGCTTGAGAATGAAGTGGATTGAGTCCGCACCACTTAGGGTTATACCTATGATATAACCGCAAGGTTGACGTAGGACTGCCGTTGGCTTAGTAATCATTCATGTTTTTTCAATTAGCAATAAACGCACTTCGAATGTTGCTCATTGGGTACGATATCGCCGCTGCGCAAAGCTGATGATTAAATTATTGAATAAACTAGTGAATGAATGAAAAAAATTCACGAATTCAATTGCAAACCAATCCCAATTTAGGTCAATTCATGCATTATGGTAGTGGTTATCGCAGCAAATAGTTATCAACATTTTGCCTAATCATCAAACGGTATGCGTAGAAGTTCAGTGAGCTGGCGACATGAAGGGGCATGCAGTCTTGAATAACTGAGCCAAAACGTTGCGTTTGTACCCGCTTTTGTAGACCATGTTAGCAAAACGCATTCCGGAGTGTAAAAATGCATGAGGGTATAAAAAGTACTGTCGAGATCTGGGATGCCGATTTTCCCAACTTATTGGTATCGGAACCTGTGTTGGGAAAACACATTCCAGTTTGCAAAAACGCAAGCGAGTACAAAAGTATTCGCAGCTTGCATCTCATTTGCAATGCCAATTTCCCCAGCTTCATGGTTTTGAAGTCTGTGTTAGGGAAACATTCCGAATTGCAAAAACGCAAACGAGTACAAATGTACTCACTGCTTGCATCTATTTCACAATGCCAGTTTCCTCAGACTCCATGGTTTTGAAGTCTGTGTTAGGGAAATATTCCGATTTGCAAAAGCGCAAACGAGTTCAAAAGTACCCGCTGCATGTATCCATTTTGCAATGCCGATTTCCCCTGGCTCCATTGTTTAGAAGTCTGTGTTAGGGAAACATCCATTCATTCCTGCGATGGTACCTCAATTGTGTTCAATTATAACTAAGTGGTTTTCCGAGCGGCGCTCGCTTATATACCGATTGGTGATTTCGATAGCCTGTTTGGAAAGCAATTTTAAGGCTATTGAAACAAGTTTTTGGATCAAAAAGTAACAAGTATATAACGCGTAGACATTTTATCTTTCGAATGAAGTGTTTATCATATAATTTCGTTCAGTTGTTTAGGAGCTATTAACGCTCAAAATCTCGGTCTCCGGCGTAACGCTTTCGTTTTCGAAACTTTGATTTTACACCCCGGTATAGAAATGAAAGACGTAGTCCTACGTCAAAACCAAAAATACATGCAAAAAAACTGTTCACGCGCAACTGTTCTTAATTTTCGGATACTTTACAGACAAAACAGATATTTAAATTCAAACACAGAATTTAACGCGAACACATATATTTGACCGATTCTGTCGTCCGTATATCTCTGAGATTGATTCTGTTCTATCTCTACAATCAGCTGTTTCATTACGTTACAACGAAAGTCCGCACAAAGGAAATATACAAAACAATTCTCTCCCGAGATGCGTGATCTTTGTTGCCTTCGATGTTGTGGATCGCATCATGGCTCGGGGTGTTCAAAACTCATTCCTTGCACAAACAAAAACAAATAAAGAAAAAAAATTGTTTTGACTCGATTATCCGGAGTGAAAAAAAATCAATACTCTGGATAATCGAGTCCGACCTGTACTGTATTTTTCCTGTATTGAATTATTGTTTTTTCGATTATTTTATTTTTTTGTTTGTTCCTTATTTTTATATCCTAACAGAAAACATGTTTTAAGATAATGCCAACTGATTAATGTATTCGTGAGAGTGTAATAAAAATTTACAAACGGTTGCATGTAAAAACTATACAGAGGTAGTGATTCGATCGTACAACATCATTATCCAAAGGCACGTGCTACCACAATCTCTTCATGCTTATCTGTTATTATGAAACCTTTCTTTGAAAGAAAATAATATTCATCGCAAGGGGCAACTCGAGGAAAGAAACGGAAGAGGCCCAACTGACTTCAAAGTAATAACACCACTAATAACAATACCATCGTGATAAACGAATCTTTTTCATTATCTCCCCGTGTAGACGACCAACGGATCGAGATATAACTCTTCGCTTCACTTTGTACACGCGTTCGGAAACATTTGAATGAACATTCATAACCTGAACGATCAAAACAAACATCCAACCAGAAATGTAACATGGTTCGTGAGTTGTTCTTCTTCTTCCCGGGCGGGTTATCCTATCCTTCCCACGGCCAAACTCATTGACGCACGAGTGCTCGAAACGAAGAAAAAAGTGTTCAACCAACGGCGAGAAAAAAAACTCCTGAAATGAAAATAATTCTGTTCAACTTGGTGATGTATTCAGCTTTGAAAGAGACTCATTATTGTTCCGCTTCTCGTCACCCCTCGTCTTGGCCCTGAGTAGCTGAAACAGTTTGTTATTAATATCCGCAACAACACACAGCACGACATTGTTTTCAGGGCGCTATTGAATTCTTCAGCCACACTTTCCTGTCCGCCACCTCCACTGTCTTCACCAAAGCAATCGACTCATTTCTTCGCATATCTTCTCAGATCTGTTCGTCGTGTATTGTTCGATAATTCCTCTCTCTCTATCTTCTTCGTCTTTTGCCTTCCTACCAAACCCTCCGCAATGATTGTGCAGCGTGTAGCCGTTAAGGAATACTATGTTCATTTATTTGTATTTTCCATTTTCCGTTTCTTCGCTTTCTTCTGTTTTATCGCGCGGTATTGTTTATTTTTTTTACGGTCGGTTTTTCCTCGCTTTACACGGTTCTGATTTGATTGTCTTTCAAACTGTTTCAACCGTGCGCGCGATTTTCTCATGTTTCTTCCGCTTGGTGCATTGTTTTTTCCCACTTTGCTTTCCACCGTTTTTCAATTCCACTGGCGGAATGGCTTATTTGTGTGATTATACGAGACGAGCCTTTTCATGCCTCCCCTTCCCCGTGGCTACTGAAGTTTGGAAGCCCGGCAGTTACGGTTCGCTTTATTGCTTGAGAGCCCGTTGCGTGCGTTTTTGCGCTCGCTGCTATCTGCGCTGGGGAAATTTTAACCGCTGCAATTTAGTGGGGTTTTTATGGGCGTCACGGAAAATAGATTTTCACAGATTTCACGCTTTCTGGGAAATTTTCGCCGGTGGTTGTATGAAGTAACAAAGTAAATTATTGTTTGTTTCCGTGTCTATTGGTTGCCCCCGATCAGGGTTACAGAGAGGCTGCCGATTATCTATTTTTCGGTGGCTTAAGTCGACAAACCTATTATTTATTTACCACAAAGGAAGCTACTGAAGTACTACGGGAGATTGTATCACGTAACAAAGAGTGGCCCACATTCTAAAAGAAGCATAACATTCACTTGTAGCATATTTATTACAAAATTAACTACAAAAATATTCATTCCAATGTAACGAAAACTCGAATGAAGCAGATTCTAACAACACCAGATCGTGGGGGAGAAACTGTGGATTAGATTATGATTTTCAGTAGATCTCATGCTAACGAAAAAGATTAAGTCCATAAAACGAGAAAAAGCAACAAATCTACGATTAGTACATCGATTTCCGTGATTTCGTTCGAAAAGTAGAAGATATTTTGAAAAAAGTGTAGCAGAAGTTATTCGATTACTTGAAAATAGTTACGACGATCAAGCTTTATCGTATACTAGCTGACCCGGCAAACTTCGTCCCGCCCAAAATTTGTTTTTTTTTTGTTATCAAAACCATCAAACATTCACCTTTTTTTACTATGAGCTCATGGGTCCAAGCGCAGAACTGTTAATTGATTGATCTTCTAATCGACCCCGTTGAATTTACCTTTTACTATAAAATTCCTAGTTTTTCTAATAAAACTCATCATTATAA
The DNA here is from genome assembly GCF_029784135.1 of Toxorhynchites rutilus septentrionalis. Lineage (NCBI taxonomy): Eukaryota > Metazoa > Arthropoda > Insecta > Diptera > Culicidae > Toxorhynchites > Toxorhynchites rutilus. The sequence continues at coordinate 143,281,076 of NC_073745.1, read as the reverse complement.
TATCAGATTATTTTCAGACACAATTCTCGTTCAACCACTCCGTTACATGGAATAACATTTCTATACAGAAAATATGATAGAATCAACACATTCGGCGATACTTTTTTTATTGTATAGACAGAAGAAGATATAGGAGTGCGTTTCATCACATTAAAATCCATTTCCTGTTTCGAACAAAGATCAATTTCGCTAGCGCAAACATCAGATGGACTAACAGCACTTGTCGCTATGCAATTGTAGAACATATGGGAATTTAATTTTCCGAATTTTCCCTTTTTGCTTCAGAATTTCACGAAAATTTTCAATTGTCATGTCAAACTCACATCCCAAATTGTGCTTGATTAGTTCTCGAGTTATGCAGAAGTTTGTGTTTAGTTTGTATGGCAGCCCCCTTAGAGAGGGGGGAGGAGTGTATTCACCATAGAAGCGTTTCGTGCCCCGTAAAACCTTCACATGCCAAATTTGGCTCCATTTGCTTGATTAGTTTTAGAATTATGCAGAAATTTGTCTATCATTTGTATGGGAGCTCCCCCTTAGAAAGGGTGATGGAGTGTCTAACCACCGTAAAAACATTCATTGCACCCTAAAAATTTCAAATTTGGTTTCATTTGCGTGATTAATTCTCGAGTAATGCAGAAGTTTGTGTTTCATTTGTATGGCAGCCCCCCTTAGAGAGGGGGGTGGAGAGTCTAACCACCATAGAATCATTTATTGCACCCTAAAACCTCCATATGCCAAATTTCGTTTCATTTGCTTGATTAGTTCTCGAGTTATGCAGAAATTTGCGTTTCATTTGTATGGCAGCCCCCTCCCCCCTTGGAGAGAGGTGGAGAGTCTAACCACCATAGAAAAATTCATTGCACCCTCAAACCTCCATATGTCAAATTTCGTTTCGTTTACTCGATTAATTCTCGAGTAATGCAGAAATTTGTGTTTCATTCGTATGGTAGCCTCCCCTTAGAGAGGAGGGAGGAGTGTCAAACCACCATAGAAACGTTTATCGATCCCTTAAACCTCTATATGCTAAATTTAATTCCACTTTTCACTTTTAACAATGATTTTTTACATGAGATTATTCAGATGACATAAGACATGACAAATAACATGAGACATTTATGCAAACAGTAGTTTTGGTACTGTACAACGCACTGTGCGTTGTTTTGTGTAGATGACTACTTTGTTTGATACTGAGTACCGTTATTTACCACTCATAAGAGGACCGTATTGATTCGTGGACAGGTTCACTAGACATAAAGCTTCGTTTAGGGAAAGCATAGACTGATACCCAAGTATCACGTAAAATAGATTCAATCCTACAAATTCAGTTGGCTTGAAACGGGCACCAGACAACTGCGTTAAACTCCAGTGTAGATCGAACTAACGAGAAGTATAGAGATCAGTGCAGGCAGGCAGTGTGGATTCGAAATTTTGAGTGCCGCACGATGTCCGTTTTCGACGCGGCGGGTTACCGTTCTTTGAACGCGCACACTTCTGAACGGAGTAGCTTCACTGTTTGCGCCATCACGGTTAGAGTTCGACTGATAGAGCTGTCAATTTTATTCTGCTGACTCATGGGTTACTATGATTGATGCTGCATGGGTAGTTGCCATGAAAAATCGTCAATTTTTGTCCATTTTTTGTTGCAAACGTTATCATTTTTGTATTTATGAGCAAAAGTGATACTATGAAGAGATGATTAAACAACATAAAAACTAGTAGTGGGTTATATCTTTGATATAACCGCAAGGTGGACGTAGGACTAACGTTGACTTAGTAATCAATAAGTAACAAGCATATAAATCTTAGACGTTTCATCTTTCGAATAAAGTGATTATCATACCACTTCGTTTAGCCGGAAAGGAATTGTTAACGTTCAAAGGGAGAATCGATTCCACCTCGGAAATACCTAGCGCAAATAGTACCCACTCCCCAAGCCCCGACAATTGGAACCATCGTTGATCCAGAGCAGGAATATTAACACTTGAGAAGGAATGGATTCCTCCTCGGAATTACACAGCGAAAATAAGACCCCCTTCCCAACAATTCCAACTTCCCAATAACGACGATCGATGGCAGCATTCGTAAACAAATAATTTTATAACGCTGCTTTTATAAATGTGATTTCTTCGATATGTAATATAATATCCACTACACCGTATCATACCACATCAAATCCATAGTCAATCCGTACTCGCTGCTCGCATCTAATTTTCTGTGCCAATTTCCCCTGGCTCCATGGTTTTAAAATCTGCGTTAGGGAAACATTCCAATTTGCAGAAACGCAAGCGAGTACAAAAGTACCCACTGCTTACATCTATTTTGCAATGCCGATTTCCCTTGGCTCCTTGGTTTTGAAGTCTGTGTTAAGGAAACATCCATCCATTCCAGCGATCGTACCTCAAGTGTTGCGCAATTATAATTGATTGGATTTCCGAGCGGCACTCGCTTATATACCGATTGGTGTGATTTCAATAACCTGTTTTGAAAGTAATTTTAGGGCTATTGAAACAAATTTTTGGATCAAAAAGTAACAAGCATATAATGCGTAGACATTTTATCTTTCGAATGAATTGTTTATCAAACTATTCCGTTCAGTTGTTTAGGAGCTATTAACGCTCAAAATCGTTTTCGTTTTCAAAACTTTGAATTACACCCCAGTCATGACGTAGACGTAGTCCTACGTCAAAAATTAACAAAATATAAACTTTTTAATGTTGAGTATTGGATGAATTTTAAAAAAATTGCGGGAAGGGACTGTTGGGTCTGCACTGTAGAAACAAAATAAATAGTGGTCAGGAATCGGAACATAACGTGGTTAGCAGTTGATGCGTAAAATTGATTTTTAACGGTTTCAAAGTATCCGTGACGAAGTGTTGAGCATGGTGGCTGCAAATGGAAAAAAAGCTAATCATGGTAAAGTAATCCAATGTAGCAAAGTGAAGGGAGAGTTATACTGCTACCGCATGTAACCCACTACGCAACAATGTCCCGCTAAAATAAACCGTAACAGCGACGACAAACCACAACCGGAGTGGGACATTCCACATCCCGTTCCACACTCTTCCTCTCTCTATACCTCAAGTGTCGGTTTCAAGTGCGGAGCATATTCCGGGTAAGTAACTAGCAGTCGTCTTGTGGCCATTCCTTCTGCACATCCTCTTCCAAGCCCACAAGTGGAATAATTCGAGTAAACAGACGATAGTGCAGTGTACACAAAACTATCGGATGTACACAACGATGACGATGATGATTAAGACGTGAGGGAAAAGTAGGTTCTGTTTATTTTAGTACTAACGACTACTCATGTTTACCACAGTTGACAAATATGTATGTCTGCACCGTCTGACACATTCGACTTGACGAGCGGTTTGGTTCAGTTGCTTCGAACCGAATGAGGACAGTTGGGTGGTTGTTTTTTTTTCTTTCATATCAACACTGACAGCAGGCCTTACCATTTCACTTAAAGTAAATCAACTTTTTTTTTCGCAAGAATTGAAAGCATCTCACGTGGACCAAACCGTTCAGCCGACGGTTCTCCGAACAACGTTCTCGCTTGTTTGAACAGATTTCATTGATTAAACAGAATGGTAAATAGCTTTATGTAAGTTAAATATTAACATAAATATTTGAGTCATCGCATGTGTGTGCACAAGCAAAACAGCTATAACAATAATACTAACAACAGTATGTGAGGCCCACGGCAGGGTAGCAGCAGGGCCAGAGGTTGTCGGAAATACTGCGAACGCAACGGTTCCTTCCTTCTGCTAGAGCACTGGAAAAAGGGAAGGATTGTGCAAAGCCATAAAACTCGGCTCTGCTCCGAGAAATACGACGGGATTTAGCCGCCTGCAGATGGCGAGGATGTGGAAACGATGTCGTCGATATTTGCTGACTTGATGTACCGAAGCGCAGCGGGACGACCGACCGCCGCCGCCACCACCAGCTTGCCTGGGTGGATCGTTCCGAGTGACAGCCCAAAGGAAAGTAAACATGAATAAAAGGAACTCTGTTGTTTATCGATGACGGGTGGTGAGTGACATTCGGAACGGAGCGAAACAGAAACTCGTGGGCGCAGGCGAAGGATACTTGTCGGTCGGGGAAACGAGATCGGTTGTCCTTGAATGCGAGGAAGAGGCTCGGGAGAAAATTTATCCGGTGGTTCATTTGTCATGAATGTCAATCTGGTAGACACGATAAACGATTCGTTAATATTCTTTCTCGCGGCATTTAAATATTGGTACAGAAATGTCAAGTGTATGCAAAAAAAATATAGAGCAATTCCATGTCAAATCAGTCAGCCGTTGACCCAGCCTCCTCTGATTTTGACGTAGAACTACGTCTTTCATTAAGGGTGCCAAATCAGAAAACAGGTCACATTTCTATGAAATAATGTTAACGTTAATAATTACTTTTGCCGCGAACGGATTTTGGCGATTTATATACCAAACGAATCGGAAATTCATTGAAATTTGTTTGATATGCTATACTTTACAATCCCGTAGTTTATATATGGTTTAAATTGATGAACATTGGAAGCATTCCCGTTTCCTCATACATTTGTTATGTCCATTTGTGTGCTTTCCCGAACAGAGCTGTCTATCGACGAGCAACGAAGTGAATCTTGCTGAGGCAAACTTTCATTCTTCGTGAGGAAATCGACTGAACAACATCGTTGCTAGGCGAGCTGGACGGCGAGGGATCGAATGCCATTCTCAAGGCAATAAGTGGAGGAGTAATATTATGGATAAATTGAAGTTTTCCAAGGACATTTTGGAAGGTTAGAGACGAATTAAATGAAGAAGTTTAAAGTTTCAAGCAAGGAAGGAAGGCAAACTTTCAGTATCGTTCTGTATTCAAAGCAATGAATATCGCTTATTCTTCCTTGTTTGCGTAATCACATGTCTTCGTTTCGGATTGAGCTGTGGACGCGACCAAATTACTCACTCACTGATGTCTCTGGCATTGCATTCATTGCATCAACCTGACGCCATTGCATTAAGGTTCTGAGCTATACAATTGTGTGGGGAATCATCAAGCTAGGCTATCGTCAGCTCACAAAGAAAATAAATGTTCTGGAATTTTGTTAGTGATTTGGTTTCACATGACGGTAGAAAAACTCTCTCCACAAAGGATGACAGCTAAGCTAATCTAGACTGGCAATATTTACAGAAAGGGCATCTGTTGAGAGTTTGTGTATATTTAGTTGCTTCAAGCCATCGCTATATGTATATTTGTATGCGTACGTGCATAACCCATACGTAAAATTAGTACGTCTTCGCTACGCTGAAACCCCATTTGTATCTGCTTCCGTGTGCATTGGCCCTGTAACGATGCAACAATCGCCTAATGTTTTTATGCTATGATTGACGATTGTTTGGCGTTGAAATTATGCAGTCGTAATGATAAATATAAACAAGGAGGAGAGATTTGAGCATTGAATTGACGCTAGGCGTTAAGGTTGTGCATCAAAAAATTATTTGAGGAATACCAAGTTATTCAATAAGTTATATTAAGTTATTAATGCTACTTTCAACTAGGATTGCATTTGCGCGAATCTTGATCATCATGAAGCAGTGCTACTCTTTTCGAAGTTGTTGAGATTAAAAGATAGAGTTTATTTCGTTTATTTATTCATCAAGGAAGTAAATGTCGTTCTGAAATTTTGTATGTTTTGGTTTCGCTTGCCAGTAGCAAAACTTTCTTCACTAAGAATGACTGCTGTGCTTATCTCGAGCATGTATTGTTCTACGAGCACAAACATGAATCTTCAAACAATTATCGTCGAATGATTCTACAATTAAAAAAACATTTCAGGGCGACCAAACTGGTAGAATGGTTATTTCAAAATTTTCGTAGCTTTATAAAATAATATCCGCAGTTATAAACAAGCGACTTGAATTAAACTACAGCGTAGTTCAACGTCAACAATGCGGTTGTGTCTTGAACACAACCTCCTATAATTTTTTTGAAATTTTGTACATATGGTGGCAGTCATCCAAAATCACGATGTTCATTATCATATGACCAATTTTAATTACCTCTGAGTACGGTAAAACCTGTTTTTGTGTGGTTTTTTTTTTGTGCGATTTTTTTTGTGCGGTTTTTTTGTGCGATTTTTTTTTCGTGTGGTATATGAAAATAAGCATATTTGACAAAGTTATCGTCCATTTAGTATTTTTTGATGGTTTATATGCATTTCAGTGCGAAAAAAGCATATTTGCGTCTCAATTATCCACTTCTGAAATCATTCCCCTCCTCCCATCAAATGCTCTAAGTCCGGACTTGAACCCAATTGAGAACCTTCGGGGGATTCTGGCAAGGCAAGTTTCAGTGGCGAACAACGATTTGGAACAGTTTGTGAGCTGCAGACATGTGTTAGAGATGAGTGGGATAAAATTCCACTAAGAATGCTGGATAATCTAATATTCAACGTCAAATCGAATTTATGAAACGTTTCTAAAAAATATGAAACCAACCAAATATTGAATTTACCAGTTCCTTGTTTTAATATATTTTTGAGAATAAAATTTCAGTTGCGATTATAAAAAAAAATACTCCGAAAATGGGTTTTCATTATTTAAAATAACTGATGACAATTGAACTGGGACATTCAATAATGAAATTTACATGATATTCAAAGCTCTTATAAAGACTTTGTTTATATTTTAAAAATCTAATTTATAGAATTCGCGCTGTACAAAATTTATCATATCTCGAGAACTGTTGGTCCTAGCCTAAATCGTTTTGTGTAGTTTTTCATGTAGAATCACAAGTAAATTCCAATTTTCATATTACTTAAAATATTACGATTTAACAAAGTATTGGAATTTCATAAAATTTAACAAAGAGTCTCCGTTGGGCAGTCATCGAGTGCGGACGCGTTTTCTCCCGCTCCGCGCTTATTTTCGTTCAAAGCAAATGGAGTCCGATAGTGAAAACATGTTCTGGTTTCATCCACATCGTTGTGGTGCGATAACTACAACCGTTATAACGTATGGAAATTTATATTTCTAGGAACCGGTCATTAGAGTGATATTGTGCCGAAAATTTTCCGTAGAAGTGAATTCTGACGGGGTGCCATTTTTTGTTTTGATGTGCATACTCCGGAGCCGCAACTACAATAGCAGTAGCAATAAAAAGAAAATGGCTGCGCACATAGTGCCCAAATTGCAAACAAAGGTTTTTTTTGTGTGAGAGCGAGAGCGAGAGAAACGGACCAGGAGAAGGTTTCAACTGCTTATGATGTGGACAGTGTTGCCTGAAAACATTTATTGTATTTTTTGTAGAAAAGGGTGAATTGCTAAAGGGTGTGTCACATCAAATTGCATCACGGAAAAAACGCTGTAGAAATTTAATTTTAAGGAATTATATCTTCAGCTTTCGCTTATAATCAGATAAGAGTGTATAGATCACGTTGGCCATGCTTCACTGTCAATTTTTCGTAAATTTGGAAAAATGTCGTCGAACGAAAAAGAGCGTCGTGAATTAATCCTGCGCACTCATTTCGAGAATCCGGAGTTGTCACATCGGGACATCGGTAAGATGCTGGGAATCGTCCAATCCACGGTCAGCAGAGTACTAAAACGATACTTCGAGAACCTAATCATCGACCGGAAGATGAAGAACGGCAAAAATGGATGCTCCGTCAGTGAAAAAGATCACAAGCGCGTAGTTAAGCAGTTTAGACGTGATCCGAGAAGTTCGGTCCGGGATGTCGCCAATAAGCTGAATTTGTCAAGTTCATTCGTCCAGCGGACCAAGCAGCGGGAGGGCTTGCGTACATACAAGGTTCAGAAAGCTCCTAACCGGGACGAAAGGCAAAACATGGTGGGGAAGACGCGAGCCCGGAAGCTGTACACCGAAATGCTGACGAAGCCGCATTGCCTGGTAATGGACGACGAAACCTACGTCAAAGCGGACTTTCGTCAGCTGCCGGGCCTGTTGTTCTTCTCCGCAGAGGACAAATTCAGCGTTCCGGAGGAGATTTGCAAGCAGAAACTATCCAAGTTTGCCAAAAAGTACATGGTGTGGCAAGCGATCTGCTCTTGCGGAAAGCGGAGCGCCCCTCCGTGATGACCGGCACGGTAAACGGGCAGGTTTACCTTAAGGAGTGCCTACAGAAGCGCTTACTACCACTATTGAAGCAGCTCGAGGGCCCGACCATCTTCTGGCCGGATCTCGCTTCGTGCCACTATTCAAAGGACGTGTTGGAGTGGTACGAAGCCAACGGGGTCACCTTCGTGCCAAAGGAAATGAACCCGCCCAACGCGCCGGAGCTTCGCCCAATAGAGACATATTGGGCGATTATGAAGCAGGACCTCCGGAAGAACCCAAAAGTTGTCAAATCGGAGGCGGACTTCAATAGAAAATGGATTTCTGTTCAAAAAAAACTACAACCTGACGTTATACAGAACCTTATGGACGGGGTAAAGAGGAAGGTGCGAGTATACGGGCTTGGGCTCGAAGTATGAATAAAAAGAAAATGCCAAAAGTTGTTTAATAGTTTTTATTTTACTGTCTGAAATTTTCAAAAGGATCGGTCTACTGGGCGAATTTCTACAACGTTTTTTCCGTGATGCAATTTGATGTGACACACCCTTTAGAATAAGAAGTGTTATTTCGTGTTTTCGTCCTCTTTGTATGCTCACGAGAGGCAAGCTTGTATTAGGTCGTTACAAAATCGGCGAGTTTTAGTGATTTCCTACGGTTCGAGCGCATTAATTTACAGCAGTGATGTTATCATCGAGAAATAAAAAAGCCCTTCAACCCTGCTATCAGAACGATGACCTGAGTGATTGGGTGCAGCAGCTATGTTATTTCACTCTCTTTCAATCTTTCTCTCAATATTATTTGCCGACCTCGATTCGGGTTTCCGATATCGATCGGAAGCTATTCGTGAAGCATCGTCACACAGAATGGGTACAATTTACTAGATTTTTTCTATTTTGGTGAAAAGTCGCGAATGTTTTTAGACCCCGCTGAAAATTTATCTGGTAAATAATTTGTGCATCATGTGGCAGTGAATGATACACGTGAAACGTTTGTTTTTTGCCATTCCATTGTATAGTGTGTGCATGTGAGTGTACCGTAGTGTAGTGAATCGAAGAGAGGGGAAATTTGTTTTAATTTCCGGCATTAATAAAATATACGAAAACATACCGCGGGCGCAGCCATTTTGTACCCTGTTTGTGTTTGTGACATGTTAACGAATGAGGGTTTTTCTTTCGAATACGTAGTTTCACAGTGAAACTATCACCGATGAAGGAATTGCCGATACGGCCCGGTTGAGCGGACAGTAGCTCTCGCTGAGCTAAGTTATCTCTCTTTCTCCTTCTCTCATACACATTAACACTCTATTACTACTACTTCCATACGAATTCATTTTACAGGTTTTCCTTCTTAGGATACCTAAATATACACCCTCCTTCTTGTTTTCGAACAAAAAGAAATCGTTCGAAAGAATGTACCATTTGTATTCTTGTTTTCGTACGGATCAAATCCATTCATTCGAACTTTCGAAAATTAAACAATTCGAACGAATCGGCCATTCTAGTTTTCGTACGAATGTGTTTTTTCACGTGGTTTCTAAACGTCACTTTTTTCTTGCGAATTCCGTTCGATTGTTAAATCAGTACATATTCATGTTTTTCGGATAATTTGAGCTTAAGTCGTACTGATTCTGCTGTTCAATCTATTATAGAAGGAATTGAGTCATTGAGGATTATGAATATGATTAATGAACATTATTAATATTTCATTTCTTTGTGTACTTTTTATTATTGCAGTCCAGTTAGTAAAATTCAATAATTGGGTTGATTTTCCGGCAAAATTAACGAACGATCACTGTATGGGCGACACTTTCACCGTTGCTTTGATGAAATCTTGTATGAAATTTTAGTGATGCATGAAATCTTGCATCTGATGTTTATGTTCGAAAAAGGTCTTGTTCGAACGGATTCGTACGAAAACAAGAAAGTATTTTTCGAAATTGTTCGAATCTAGTGTTTCGAACGAAAGTCAGATACGGCCGTAAACAAGAATAAGTGTGATAATTTCTGCTGCATGTCGTAACACGAGATTTTGAGGTTTTCGTTTAGTCGAGTGGTCAATAGTTCGCGTTTTCACATCAATCACATCACTTACCGCAGTGAATCCTTATTTTTTTACAACCATTCCCACTAATAACTATCCCTTCCATGATAGACGCTAGGGAACCACGCTATAGATGTGACCCTTCTGGCTTTCGGGCGGCGAATATCATACTAACATTCCTTCCCTTCCCCTGGTGACTGTAAGGATGTGGCCGGCGTCGTTATTGGCCATTTAAAGCTCGAATCACCGAAAATTGCACAACGAGAATGATTTGCTAGTCCCAAGCGTCATTCTGTGTGTTCTTTGTGCAATTTGGTTGGTTCAGGTCAATCGCAGAGAGCAACTACGAATTGTACAGTCTACCCAAGCTCAAGCTCAAGCTCAAGTATTGGAATTTCATAAAATTTAACAAATTCATATCTTCATTTATAAGAGCCCGACACCGCACCACTATATTTCGAAATTTATTGAACTAAAGGAGTTTTATATTGAAAAAAAAAAGTTGAAAAATATTGAAGGGTGGGCCTTTTAAAATACAATAGTTTTTAACATTAAATTTCATTTTTGAGTAATATTTACAGTGTAATCAAAATATTTTTTTTCCTAAATAGCTCAATTATTTTCCAACAACTTTGCCATATACTGGTCGGACTCGATTATATACAGAGTGTACTACATATTATTCGATTATATACAATTTTAGACTCGATTATATACTGTTCTTTTTTTTATATTCCAAATATGACTTATTTCAAACGGAAATGAACTATTTCAACGTTAAAGTGAAAGTTAATTGACTATCATGAGTACACTGGAGTAAAAATCGTGATTTTGGTAGATCTTACTTGAAGTTTCACCAGAAATTGTTTAAAATGATATTGCTGCGAAATTAAAAAAGATAGGAATTGGGTGTCAAAGAACGAGTTGTAGAGCAGTTAGAGAGCTTTAATTTTGTCGATAGAAATATTCATGTTTATTATGTATTTTTTCGATAACATCGAGAATAATACTTTCAAAATCACTAACTTTAAAGTTTTACACTTTTGAAACGTTACTTAAATCCACTTATTTGGAAGTTTCACAACTGTATCTTGTATTAAATTTTCTCATCAAAATGAAAGCTGTAGAATTGTCCTACGTAACGTAATTTTTTGGAATCGAAACCAGTTTAAGACAGAGCCATAAACAGAGAAATAGTTCAATAACTCTGCGATTGTTGAAATTCCAAAATATGCATAGAACAATTTTTTTCTTCAAATATAATCCTCTATTACCTCCTGAAAGAATTCGAATTTTTATGTGAGAAAGGTTTTATAACTGCTCAACTGAATAAAAAAATTAAATTCTTCGTTCATATTTAAAAAACGGATAATTAACTTATAGAGAACAAATAAAGAACATATTTTTTTGACTTGGAGACTGTATATAATCGAGTCCGCCCTGTATCATACACTCTGTCCAACTTCTATAAGACCACCCTGATTCTATTCCGTTGCAACACAAACAGTTAGAATTCCAACAAGATACATTCATACATTGTTGGATGCTTAGAATAAAGTATACTTAACGTCAATTTCGTTCAGAAGAGTTGTTTGTTTATTTATTGTGCTTAAATATGATAATTTCAGCTGTTTAGTTTCTATAAGACCATTTCAAAATTCACAAGTATTATCAATGAAAAATTCAAAACGATCGGCTGATTTACATGTCAATAATTGACAAGTTTGCCATTTCGGTTAAAAACCTGGAAAATTCGGGTTGGAATACTATTTACCAAATGCTGCTGAACGATTTTCTCAATATTTTTTTTTCATGTTTCCGAAATTGCGACCTTGAGCTCTTCAATCGTGGTGTACCGTTTTCCTTCAGTGTAGATTCTGCGTACAACGATCCCCCTAAGATTTTCAACAGGATCCAATTCTGGAGAGTGAGCCAATCCAAAAAAATATGTTTTTGGTCCTTAATCCATTGCTTAGTTTCCTTGCTGATATGAATATGATATGATATGTGAATTTTTTGTGACGATATCTACCCAAAAACGGTAAGAGAGAGGATTCCAGAACATGTATGTAATCCTTGAATGATGTGAAAGCTATCTTGAACATTCCGGTTGCACAGAATCCTGCCCAAACCATGCACGAGCCTCCACCAAAATTCCTGGTTGAAAAATAATGTTCCTTCTTCCGTAAATCACGCCAGTATCCGTTGAAACCATCAGGACCATCCAAATTGAACTTGTCGTCGTCAGTGAAGATAACCTATACATTAAAGAACTTTTCGTTATGGTATATAGCTAAATGTATTCTTTTGGAAACATTCTTTGTCATAACATACCATGCTTTGGCAAAACTCAGACGTCTTCCGATGTGAGATGGTGTAAGATGAGAAGCTTTAACCTTTTAAACCCTCTTTATGAGAGGATTTTTTACCAAAACATTACGAATTATCACTCGAGTAACGTTCAAATTGAAATATTGCTTTATTTGCATAAGCGATTTTGAGGTATTCGAAGCTGTTCTAGCTATTTCCCGCTTAATCCGGTCAGAGAGCTGCGATTTACGTGGAGCTCTCTCCTTCTTACCTTCTTATTCGAGGATTCGTCAAATAATTGAGCACTACTTGATGGGATCAAATGGGTCAATCCGACGAAAAATTTCTCTGACACCAACATTTTCTTGGTGAAATGCATCGATTTGACTTTTTTTTTCTCTCCGTGAGCACTTTTCCCTTTGGCATTTTCCAGATTTGTTGATCAAAACAACTAAAACAACGAAAAAAATTAACTGGTCTAATAGAAACTTGACACTTGGAAAATACAAAACCTTTGGTTTACGCTCAGCACTTGCACACAAACATATGAAAATCATGCAGTGTATGGTAGTCACCAACACCAAAACACTAGAATATAAGTTGAAGCATTGTTTGTTTACAATGGCACAAAGCAGCCAGATCATCACCTGGTCTTATAGAAGTTTGACAGAGAGTATTTTAATCAGACTTCTTGATTTCAAGCTAGGATTTTTTTTAAATTGTATATTTTCTTAATACGCCCTTATGAAAAATCAGTCGTAATTAAAATTGGTCATATGATAATGAAGATTGTGACTTTGGGTAGCTGACACTATATGTACAAGGTTAAAAAAATCGGAAAGGGTCGCCTTCAAATCGGCCGTTTTTCGACTGATTTGGTGTGGAGTTGCTCTAAAGGGTGTGTCACATCAAATTGCATCACGGAAAAAACGCTGTAGAAATTCGCCCAGTAGACCGATCCTTTTGAAAATTTTAGACAGTATAATAAAAACTATTAAACAACTTTTGGCATTTTCTTTTTTATTCATACTTCGAGCCCAAGCCCGTATACTCGCACCTTCCTCTTTACCCCGTCCATAAGTTTCTGTATAACGTCAGGTTGTAGTTTTTTTTGAACAGAAATCCATTTTCTATTGAAGTCCGCCTCCGATTTGACAACTTTTGGGTTCTTCCGGAGGTCCTGCTTCATAATCGCCCAATATGTCTCTATTGGGCGAAGCTCCGGCGCGTTGGGCGGGTTCATTTCCTTTGGCACGAAGGTGACCCCGTTGGCTTCGTACCACTCCAACACGTCCTTTGAATAGTGCCACGAAGCGAGATCCGGCCAGAAGATGGTCGGGCCCTCGTGCTGCTTCAATAGTGGTAGTAAGCGCTTCTGTAGGCACTCCTTAAGGTAAACCTGCCCGTTTACCGTGCCGGTCATCACGAAGGGAGCGCTCCGCTTTCCGCAAGAGCAGATCGCTTGCCACACCATGTACTTTTTGGCAAACTTGGATAGTTTCTGCTTGCGAATCTCCTCCGGAACGCTGAACTCGTCCTCTGCGGAGAAGAACAACAGGCCCGGCAGCTGACGAAAGTCCGCTTTGACGTAGGTTTCGTCGTCCATTACCAGGCAATGCGGCTTCGTCAGCATTTCGGTGTACAGCTTCCGGGCTCGCGTCTTCCCCACCGTGTTTTGCCTTTCGTCGCGGTTAGGTGCCTTCTGAACCTTGTATGTACGCAGGCCCTCCCGCTGCTTGGTCCGCTGGACGAATGAACTTGACTAAACTGCTTAACTACGCGCTTGTGATCTTTTTCACTGACGGAGCATCCATTTTTACCGTTCTTCACCTTCCGGTCGATGGTTAGATTCTCGAAGTATCGTTTTAGTACTCTGCTGACCGTGGATTGGACGATTCCCAGCATCTTACCGATGACCCGATGTGACAACTCCGGATTCTCGAAATGAGTGCACAGGATTAATTCACGACGTTCTTTTTCGTTCGACGACATTTTTTCCAAATTTACGAAAAATTGACAGTGAAGCATGGCCAACGTGATCTATACACTCATATCTGATTATAAGCGAAAGCTGAAGATATAATTCCTAAAAATTAAATTTCTACAGCGTTTTTTCCGTGATGCAATTTGATGTGACACACCCTTTATAACAAACAAAAATGTAATCGATTTTTTGTGTAAACATAACCCCACACAAGGATCGCCATTTCGGCCTAGTTCCACGGTTCAACGCATTCTGCAAATGAATGTTTTTCCAATACTATGATTCGCTCTAAGTGAAATCAATATCGTTCCCGCTTTGCGACCTCCCTTTCTACTTCTTTCGGAAACGCCAGCGGATACCCAGCAGAGGGGGGAACTGAAACCTCATCGGTGCGCGTTTTTCCCGGCCGCCGGCATAAAGTCATTTGGAAGTTGCGTGCTTCAGGCGGGGAAGCGGCGAAAAAACAATCAAGATCAGAGGGAAAACACACGCGCTCGCATACACACACCCAACCAAACACCACTCAGTCACTGATTACTACTTCACGGAACAGTGGCCAGAGGGGAGAAAAATAAGACGAAGTAATAACAATAATAACAAATAATTTAATAATCCACTTATCAACCGCCGCTTCCACTTATCTCTCCATTCTCGCTACTCTCCGGCGGTTCGGTTGTGTCCTGTTGGCTTTTGTTCAATGTGAACAGTTGCCAAGATTTGTTTTTCTCCCTTCTTCTTGAGCTTCTTTGCTTCCTTGCTCGGTCAGCATACATTTGTTCGATGCTATACTTAGAGGGAAACTGGTGTTGAACGATATGTTTCAACTTCCCTGCCCCTTTCCGGGCTTCCAAACGACCCTCGGAGGGGTTTGATTCAGAGATTCACATCAAGCGTGGCGTCATCAAGCGTCGTCGTCGTTCCATCGTAAATATTCCACTCTGCGCCAGCGATGATGATGATGATGAGGATGAGGACGAGGATGGGCTGAGCAATAACGAAAAACATAGAGCAGTTATCCCGCTCCGATTCCGTTTGCGGAGGGGAGACACACAAAAAAATGGCAACAATAAACAAACCGTCGGCATATTAATAGGCAGAAACGGCAGCATCATCATTATAATCATCAGCCAAGCGCACATGCTGGAGCAAATAGATCTCTGCTAGACAGGGGTCGACGGCTTTTGGCGGAAAGGATGGGGGGAGGGTAGGAGACGATAAATAGACGATAGATTGCTTCTGATTCGATTCACCGAGATCACACGGATATACTACCGGTCGCTTGGTTGGACATCCCTGCCGAGCGGATGTCAGCATCCATCCGCGCGCACACATACACACATTTATACTTACGCAAACACAGCAGGCGATGGTGACCTGACTTTGATGAGATAGAGTTGATTTGTGAGCTGTGTCGTCCCCTCCGATGTGACCGGCCTACTGAATGCACTTTGCTGTCACTGCAATCAGCAGCAATGCGTCTCGGACTCAGCATCGTGCCTACCCCTCAGGATTTTTCTGAACTGACAAGGGTACGCGACCTCTGTTGATGTGACCAAATGTGCGGGAAAGGTAGGACGGTTTGACACACCAACCAACGTCATCAATGCTAAACCAGAATGATCCCAGAACGATCATCAGTTAAGGGATCCATTCTGGTTTAGCATTTAAACCTATTGTTTTTTATATTATTTAAATTTTAGAGAAAGTACCGTGTTGACATTTTCAAACGCTCGAAGAAGTGCAATTATACGGTTGTCCGGAAAGTTCGTATCGATATTTTAGGAAATAGCTCAAAGCACAATTTTAGTATGTAGACATACATTTATTCAATTATATATGAACCGTTTTATTCCACAATATTTTTGGCTTAGCAATCAATAAGTAGAGGAACTGGTACCCCGTGGGTAATTTGGTACCCACCCGGAACTTCGGCGGTAATGAGCGCACTCTGGTGATGAATGAAAAAAAGTGTTCTAGTAATGTAGTAACAAACGTCAGATGCCAAAAACCCAAAATATCTGTGTTTTTAAAAAAAATCAAGTTTTGTTGTTTTTGAAATCTCGACATTTTTCATGTGCGTCTTTTGAAAAATCATTAAAAATCGAATAGTGAGCAGATTTTAAATATTAAAGCTGATTTGGATCAAGAAATTGATGTTCTTCAACGAATTCGAGTAAGTGTATCGTGTATCACAAGTTTCATAGATTTCATTCCAAGGTGAAAATTCGGTATGCGGGTAATTTGGCACCCCAATGTAAACATAGTGATGATGATACTGGGGGACTTCGAAAACGAGAGCGTTACGTTAAAGGCACAATATTCAGCAAAAAAAGCAATCACAAGAAAGTAGTATAATACATAATACATTGCTTGTATTGTGATATGATTTGTATTCCATTTCCAATAGACAAAATAACTGTTGCATCAAATCAGTCTACGCAAAAAATATGCGTTCGCTCATCCTTTCTCACAACCACAACACCCATTTCTCGTTTGAGAAATTGTTGAGCAAACATCGTTTGCCAGTGCGCGTAGAACGGGAATTCCTTCTTAGGATTCATTGCACCTCTAATAAATAGCCGAAAGACGTGGTCTTACGTTGATCGCACTTGGTTGAAAAATCACAAAACCAAATGTATTTGGTCGCAGTATTATATGGATAGAAAACATAATAAACTTTTTCGCTTGAATGTAATTTTCAATTCCAAGGGAATGAATGAATGCGTTTCAGGTCTAGTCAGGCCAGGTAATGAATCCCTCGATCCCTCGCCGTTCAGCTCGTCCAGCTCGTTCAGCTCGTTCAGCTCGTTCAGTAACGATGTTGTCTTGTCGATGTCCTCACGAAAAATGAATGCGTTTCACCACCAGAATATCGCTTAAGTATGCTTTTTGTACGTGATTGAATCGAGAGAAAGTGTGGTTTACGATGGCAATTTGGAAGGCAAACTAGAGGGGAATGAACTCTCTGAGTTTGAAACTTTCAGCGACTGAGCAATCGCGCATGCAATATTGGATACGAAAATTTTCTACTGATGGGGAAGAATAATTTTCAGAAGCTTTCCTGTTAATTCCGATTGATTGAAAAATCACAAAACCAAATGTATTTGGTTGTAGTGTTATATGGATAGAAAACATTAGAATAAACTCTTTCGCATCAATTTATTTTTCAATTCCCAGGGGAACTGACAGAGTATTTTTCAGCAACGATTAGTTCTTTCCCGATTTTCTCGATACTCGAAGATCACCAGTGGTTAATACTATCTCGATAACCACCTGTTAATAGCACTTGATTGAAAAATATTTGGTCGCAGTGTTATATGGTTAGAAAACATTAAAATAAACTCTTTCGCATGAATGTATTTTTCAATTCCCAGGGAACTGGCAGATTATTTTTCAGCAACGATTAGATCTTTCCGGAATTTTCTCGATGCTGAATGGCATCCGAACGAATATACTCCTTTCAGTTTGTCCTGTAAAAAACTTTTCTGAACTCTAATCCATCAAATTTGGAGACCTGAAAAGGGCCGTTGATTATATGCTAAGCTAATATAGCACGCTCTCCTTGGATTCGACGGGCCAGTTGAATGTCCTTGGGCATGATGTGACTTCTTCACGCTTCCTGCGGCTGGTGCGCTTATCCGAGCTGCTTTCGTGCTGAATTACCACCGAAAGACTAACGAGCTGTCTGCTTAGTCCCGATAAAACGAGTCCTCACGGTGCGAGAGTAGAGTAGGAAATGAACGAAAGCACAGGAAGCGTGATATTATAAACCATAAAAGTATAAAATGTTAACCCCACCCTTATTATATTCGTAGCTTACCCTGAGGGAGAAACGAATAACATCGAAGTAAGTATACAGTAAGCTTATATAATCCAATATTGGATACGAAAATTATCTACTGATGGGGAAAAATAATATTCAGAAGCATTCCTGTCAATTGCGATTGATTGAACAATCACAAAACCAAATGTATTTGGTTGCAGTGTTGTATGGATAGAAAACATTAAAATAAACTCTTTCGCATGAATGTATTTTTCAATTCCCAGGAGAACTGGTAGATTATTTTTCAGCAACGATGATAACAACGAGGGTTCCGCGCGTGTATGTGTGTGTAGCAGCTGCTCCGATGTTTCAAGCGGAACCGTGGAATCATTCTCCTCCTGATGGATTCCCTTCTGGCCTAAGGTGCACAAACAGGCTCTTTGTGACACCGTTCATCAGCGCTTTCATGATAAACGAAGTTAGCTTCACCACAACAGCGACAACATGCTCCAATCGCTGTTCATTAATAACCGAGTGGGTTTACGAGCGGCGCTCGTTCATATACCGATTGGTGATTTCAATAGCCTGTTTTGAAAGCAATTTTAAGACTATTGAAACAAGTTTTTGGATGAAAAAGTAACAAGTATATAACGCGTAGACATTTTATCTTTCGAATGAAGTGTTTATCATACCATTTCGTTCAGTTGTTTAGGAGCTATTAACGCTCAAAATCTCGGTCTCCGGCGTAACGCTTTCGTTTTCGAAACTTTGATTTTACACCCCGGTATAGAAATGAAAGACGTAGTCCTACGTCAAAATCGTTTTATTGTTCCTCTTTGTTTTGTAAAATTGCATGCTTTTTCGTCAAAGTTGAGTTTATTTACGTAAGATAGTGTACTTAACTTCTATTTTGTATGAAAATGTCAAAAAATACATTTTTCAGTGATTTCAGGATGATTCTTTTAATTTGAAAAAATAAAAAAATGGGGTGCCAAATTTATACCCAGGCATCTCGGGTACTTGAATTTGAGTTGTTTCACTTCTATCCTCAAAGCTTCGAGCCAAATCAAGATGTTTGAATTCGGTTTGCGGGGAAATGTCCGCAACAGATAGCTTCATAAACTGACGTAATATGAAGAAATTCCGAGCATTGGCCAAGAGCTAAGTCCAAAAAAAACAAAATGGGGTACCGAATTTGTACCAGTTCCTCTATGGTTACTTATAACTCTTAGATTTTTAATTTTTCGATCAAAATTATTATCATATCACTTCGTATAGCGGCATTCGATAATAGAAATGCTGCTTTCACCAAACAATGCGGGAAAGACTATAGTGCTTGGCGAGCCATTCCCATGTCACTTCGCAATCACAACTGAATGGATTTCTTATTTCTCTTCTTCTTCTTCTTTTTCTTCTTCTTCTTCTTCTTCTTCTTCTTCTTGAATTATACAGACTTTCAACCTTTGCAGGTCGTTCCTCTATAGGCCTGAGAAGGGCCCTTGGCAAAAGGGTAACCATCTGTCCTGATTTAGCAGGACATGTCCTGCTTTTAAGATCTATTTTGGCGTCCTGATTTATTTTTCACAATCTAGCCTTATTCCTGATTTTCATGAGAAATTCAATTTTGTTGCAGAATCAGAATTATTTAAAATGTATTATGTTTTTGATTAAAACTTTTTTTTATTGAAGACAAAAGTTTTGTGAGCATATAAACAGTACTAGTTAGATCTTCTACTAGATCTTTCAACTATTTTCATTTAGATATTTTGTTTCACTAGCCACGGTGATGTTTTTGTGTTTTGTCCCAATTTCAAGTTATTTTTTTCCAAATGTCTAAACGAAAGTTTTATATTACCGATGAATTGCGCCAGAAGTACCCCTTTTCACAAAAGAATATATAGATTACGAGGCCAACGCTGCATATGTGATTCATAAGTGTCGATGGGTCATAACAGTATTTAGATTTAGCCATTTTGTTGAAACAGAAGTTTGAAATGTACAATGAAGGATTTATAGGTAGACCTGATTAGGAAAAGCACATCCAAACACCGAAACATTGCCAGAATATTCGATTGACATCCACTTCCAAATCCATGCTGAGCTATGTGGTGCTGAAATCCAGCCGCTAAGAAAATTTGGGTTGCAGAGGGAACTCTTCTATTTCATACCCGTGGCTTGTACTTCGGTACTATTGCACTTGATGTTTGATGACTCTGAAACCGCCGAAAAATCTCCTCTGCTCGTAAAAAGACAGAAGTCATCATCTCCGGAGTATTTTCACTGCATGGATCGCCCAAAAAATATGTTAAATAAATCACCTTATATATGTCTATATAACTATTTATAACTATGACCATTTTTAATATGGTTCGGATTGTCCGATTTGGATAAAATGTGCGCCGTTTTATTGTAAAATTTGTTACCATTCTGAAGGTCAAGGCCCGAAATCTTCAAAGGTGAAAAATGAAGACCAACTCTACTCTCCGTAGCTTCGCTTCGGCAGTCACCCACAACAAAAAGTGACTTGACTAGAAAATGATTTGACTAGCGTTGACTAGCGAGGATGACTGGTGAACTAGTCCAGTCAGTGGTTATTTCAACTGACTCGACTAATGAATACAAATCTGCCTCTTCATTCAACTGACTTCAATCCATACTTCCATTTCGCCCTGACACTAGTTTTATACCAGCGTATGCAATCTTATTTTTTACGTCCATATAAAGAGTAACAAAAACATGATTCCTGATGCAAGAAAGAAGTTACTCCATCAATGGACGGTTTATTGTCTACCCATCGTGAACTCAAACCAACGAATGAAGACATTTATCAAGTATGCTATAAAGGTCCTCGCGTTAGTATTAGTTAGTATTAGGCGGGCAAAATAGCGCACACACACTGCATGCTATTTTATACGTGTGAGTAATTATCGTGCACGATACGAAAGAATCTAGCTCACCTGTAGCGTATGTCAAACCACGTTCAACTCAAACATCGATGCATGCACACGTACATGGGAGAGAGAAAGAGAGTAACGAATTCGTTATGGGGGAAGTCACTTCAAAATGCAATGAGGACAATTGGACTGGGAATAATGAAATGATATAGTCTAGTCCAGGGGTTTTCAAATGGAGCTCCGCGGGAAATATGTGCTCCGCGAAGTTATAGCAAATGCTCCCACCTGAAAACCCAACTTGAAAAAAAATTCTTTTATTTAATTTCAGCAGGAATACAGTCATACCTCGATATAAGGCAACCTCGATATAACGTAACTCGATATAATGTAACTTTTTAAGATGTCTTAGAATTAAAAATAAACGATACAGAAATAGTTTTTGGAGTATAAATTATTTCGAATGAATGTTAATCTAGTAAATTTTGAAACAAGTAAGTACTGTAAAAATGGGTAGCATTGGCCTTTTTATCAATGTTTTGTAAATATGTCCTATTTAAACCCAATAATATTATGTATTTTCAAAATAAGTACTGCCCTAGTTGAAACGGATGGAAGTAAATCTCACATTTTTTTAAACATTTAAATTTATTAAAATAAATGTTTCACGTCCAGTTTTAATTTTGGATCTCAATCTAGATAACGGAATTATTCAGTAAAAGATGAATTAATTTAGTTCTGGAAACTTACGACGCATATCGATACATGGTTGAATTTGTACTTCACGGAAATTTCACAAACGTAAAAAATGACTCCGATCGGTACATTTAGCTGATTAGAACACTTCAGGAAATATGTTTGTGTTACTTTTACCTGAATTTATTTCATAGTTTTTCATAAAAAGGAACTTGTGGAAAAGGAATGTTTGGATTGTTTTGTATTACAGTCCTCGACAATTTTCCTTATGAAATACGCATACCTTCAACCTGATACTCTTGGGTGATCTTTCACTTGATATTATGGCAGTTTTTGAACTTTTAGCATAACTTTGAACATGTTTCAAGAACAAAATTCAGAGGAACATCCATTTGGAGATAATGTAATTCAAACATAGAAACTATAGAATAAACATTGATACTACAGATGTAACGGACATCCGGCCAATATTTGCTAGATGGCCGGATACCGGATATTGGAAAAAATCTACAATTTCTCATTAACAATAAATCATAACAAAACAGCTCATTAGCTAGCTAGCATAGCATGGTCTTGCTATCATTCATCCATAAATAAAAATAAGGTTTGATTACTGAAATGCAAGATGTTTTTCAAAACACAACGAGAAAGATTTGCTAGTCATTCTGTGTGTTCTTTGTGCAATTTGGTTGGTTCAGGTCAATCACGGAGAGCAACTACGAATTGTACAGTCTACCCAAGCTCAAGCTGAAATGCAAGATGTTTTCAAAAGTAGATTTATATTTACTCATAACATTAATTTATGAACTGTACTCAAAAGTATCCAGTGGTAAATTATGATGACTAATAAGAAATTTTGAGATGTTGATGATGACAACCGATTACGCTTGGCTTCGTACACCAGGTTTACTTCAGAGAACAGTCTTCGCTGTAATACTACTGCAAGAAGCTGAAAGATAAACTCTAGCAATCCTTGTCCTCGATTGACTGCTTAAATTTTAAGGACCACCAAATTTAGAATCGATTGCAATCGTGATTTACATTTCGTCGATTTCGTTAGCGATGGGATTTTTTCCTGAACGTGACGCTAACTATTATTTCTCATTATTTTCATTTGCCACTTCGTTGAAGTCCTAAAAGGTGATTCAGTTTCGTCTCTTTAGTTCATTTACAGGTCTTGAAGACGATGATGAGCTGTTTTTTTCCCCTGTTGGGTGTGTACCACTGCGTCCATTATTTTGAACTATTGTGGTATACCCCTTTTTTATACTACACTGCATATTGATGAAGGAGTAGACTGAAAGCTAGAGCGAGATAGGTGCCAATCAGGAATAATCTGTTTGATAAAATTTTATAATACTGATCGGCGACGCAGACCAAATTTCCTTGGGTTCCAGAATAGCTTTATCAAGGTGTTGAAGTCTGCGTCTAGTTAGAGCTCCACAGTTACAGAGCAAATGTTCCGAGGTTCCGCGTCGAGGTTCGGCATTACAAAAGCGACAAATATCATTTTGTGCTAAACCTATGTTTTTAAGATGGTATTTACTCTGGCAGTGTCCTGTTACAAGACCAGTGAATGTATTGAAGTCTTTCTTACTAAGGCTTAGCAGCTGTTGAGTAATTTTAATACTCGGCGTAATAAAGTTTTTCGGCTCTTTAACTTTTGCATCCATCCAATTGGCTGTCACTTCCCGGTCTTCCCATTTCTTTAGCTCACTTTTCAACACAAAGTCAGAAAGTCCACAGAATGGTTCTGGACCAGTGAATGGTGAGTTTGAGCCGTTCCTGGCAAGTTCATCTGCTCACTCGTTGCCCTCTATACCGCAATGGCCAGGATTCCAGTACAATTGTACCGAACTTATCTGATTTAATTGCCGTAAAAAGGAAATGCATTTCCAGACAATTTTTGAAGAGTATTCAAAAGCATTTAGAGCTTCAAGTGCCGCTTGACTGTCTGAGAATATGTTAGCATGTCTATACTTTCTTTTGAGGCAGACATTTAATTATTCTATTATTGCAGTTGTTTCTGCCTGAAAACTGTTGGCCAGTTTCTCATAGCCACAGAGATTTTTGTTCTGGGACCCTACACTCCGGCACCTGTTCTGATTCCCATTTTCGACCCATCAGTGTAGAACATGATTGGACCATTACGAACGTTGGGGCCACCTTCATCCCATACTGAACGAGAATGTTCGATCACTCTGTATGGAATGTCATAACGATGAGCTGTTACTCTCAGAAGATTCGTCGCAAGCAGTGTTGCCACATTTTGATCTGTACCAGAGGGTTTGAAAATCTTTCTCATCTGCACATTTTCTTCAAAAAATCTGTACCAAAAATCTGTACCATCGGAAATATTCGTTGAAGAAAAAATATATTTTGTTAGAACGAAAAAAAAATCATTTATTCATTACAATTACTACATTTACATTTGCAAATCATTCGAGTGCTGATGATGCTTATACAATTTCGTCCTTATGAAGCGATACTGCGGCGTAAAAGTCGTGTACCTTAATGGACCTGTACCTTAATGTTGCTTTCTTTAAATGCAGTAAATGTCACACGCGGAATAAATCTGTACCAATCTGTACTTTTTGAAGAAAATCTGTAATCTGTATCGTACAGAATCTGTACCAAAAATAGCGAAAAATATATACCTTTCCAGATAAATCCGTACGTGTAGCAACACTGGTCGCAAGATATTTTATGTACTCCAATAACATTGTCAGCAACACTGTTTACGTTTCAAGAGCTCCTAAATAGTCTGACTTGATCCTCGGGTCTAAAAAGGTTCCCATTAAGTAACTCTGATCTTTACTTAAGTAGTTGATTCCATATCAGAAAAAATCATGTTGGAGATTACTTGCAGGTTATTGTGCATTTTTAAGTAACCATGAACAGATTTACATTAATCAATCAACAACAACAACAATCACAATCAAAAAATTGGTTTGCTTCGATATAACTTAACGAAAAAAAAAAAAAGTTGCTTTATATCAAGGTATGACTGTATAGTGATTTATCTTGTTTACTCAAGGCCAGATGTCGTGTAACTATGACGCGCAACCGAAATAGAGTTGTTTACAGTTGAGTTATGTCAATGCAAATAGCATTTGTTTTATTGATTAAAAAATGGAGGTGCTCCGTCAAATGTTTTTGCTATAAAAAGTGCTCCGCCATGAAAAAAAATCTGAAAACCCCTGGTCTAGTCGGTAGAGAGAGATAGCGACTAAACGCCCGACTGACTGTTCAGTCGTTTTGGCGGAGAAACTGCGTGAAGAAGCCAAAAGTCATTACTAACTGACTACGGTCAGTCAGATAGTCAGCTGACTATCCTCAGTTGACTATGACTATGCAGAGCCCTACTAAAGGTAGCTAATATCTCTATCATAGTGGTCTTGATCCTTATTGGCGAAAAACTCTAGCAATAGATTTTTACAATCTTCTCTTGATCCCAATTTCTTATCACTCTGGAAATTCTGCAATGCTAGGAAAAGGTGGTAATCGCTTGGTGCCTAGTTCGAACTGTATGGTGGATGCATTGAAACATCCCAATCAAGCCCCCGGAATTGTGTGGCCTTGAGCTGTCCTGATGGAACACGGCACCTCTTCTGTTGGCCAATTCAGAACGTTTATGGTCAATTACTAGCTTCAATAGCTCCATAGAGTTCTTGATTTAATGTATTGTACTAAAAAAATAAAAATAAATGAAGAAATTTTTTTTTTTAAATTTCAAAAATAAAATCAATTGCACGTATTTTACTGTTGCAGTATCGGCACCATAAACACCATTCACAATTTTAGCGCCCTGGGTTGCATTTTCTCATTTATAAAAGAAAAAGCCTAACTTGAAATTGTAGATCGATATTACGCGAGATATTGACCACTAAAGTCAGCTACCGATAAAATAATGGAAAACTTTTTTCAGCCAAGCTGAATATATGGATAACCCTGATAACCTTTTTCAATCGAATTACCATCTGTTAGAAGCGACGTCATTATTGCGTCCAAATGGTTGTTACGTCAAAATGCGGTTTTCAATAATTCCTAATTGTTTTCGAACAAACCTACTATGTTTATGTGTTTGGCGTATGTATAAAATGACAAAGAATGTGAATCAGGAAAAAAAAGTGGAATGTGTGTCATGTTGGCGCTTACGTCAACTATGAATATTAGGGCAAAAAGGCGTTGTATCAAGATTGCGAACTGACCATTCTAACAAATCGATTTGAGAGGTATCGAACCATGATGTTATAATTGATCTATATATCTGCGTCATATTGTCGAAAAAAGAAATATTTCTGGCTGCACTTCGCTTTAAATGAGATCAAGTAGTTTTTCATAATCCGAATGTAATCTGATTTTTTCTTGGATGGGCTATGAATTACTTTTATTTTGACTTATTTATTTATTTATTTATTTATTTGTTATCAACAGGCCTGAACAAGAGCGCCCTAACGATATACTTAAATCTAACTTAAATTCTACTTATTATCTGACGGTATTACAAAAAATCTTTTTCAGATGTGAACGGGTCAAGTTAAAATCTTACGAAGTGTACGAGCGGTTGAAAACTCGGCACATACTCGAAATGGGTTCATTATACCCATAATTAGTGCGTGAAGAGGGGACACAAATGAATGTATGGGAGCGCAAAGTTCGTATCCTTATATTTAAATTAATTAATTGGAGAAGATTAGAACAGTCGATGTTTGAGAGAATCAGGTCTGATACGAATATCGCTTTAGCGACGTCCCTACGTAGATTTAGTGAGTCTAGTCCAATTAAATTAGATCGATCTTCATAATTTGGAAGATTTGAAGGATCGTTCCAATGCAAATTTCGCAGAGCGAAACGAACGAATTTGCGTTGAATCGCTTCGATTCGCTGAACGCCATTTTGATAAAAAGGCGACCATACCACTAGAGATGAACCATACCGTTCATGAACTGTTCAAAAGAACTAATTCACCAAAAAGAGTGAACGAACAGTCGTTCTTTTCTACTGGGCAACAATTCATATGAACTGTATAACCAGTTCAGAACGAACTGACCGCTGGCTGAACTGTGCATACAGTTCAGAACGAACTGTGTGGGGTGATCGATGTATAAGAGGAAAGAAAACGAACGAGTGATAGATGAATGGTGTTGCAAGGTGAATGGTCCTCAAATTTACGAAGGGAAACAAACGATAACCCCATGAAACAACAAAAATAAGATGTCTGTATTGTCGTTTTCATAATAAAATGCAGCATTTCAGGATACGATGGTTTTTAAATTGAATTGTTTGATTATTGATCAAACAAAATTATAATTTCATATTTTTAAGTTGAGAGTTGAGTTGAGTTAACATTTCAGTACGATGATATGTAAATCAACCTTCCCAAGAAAATATAGTCGAAAACGAAATGTTCCAAACAGTCTTGTTAAACAGTAAATGAATATTCGGGTCGCTGATATGAAACATTTTTTTCTATCATAAAGGGTGTGTCACATCAAATTGCATCACGGAAAAAACGCTGTAGAAATTTAATTTTTAGGAATTATATCTTCAGCTTTCGCTTATAATCAGATAAGAGTGTATAGATCACGTTGGCCATGCTTCACTGTAAATTTTTCGTAAATTTGGAAAAATGTCGTCGAACGAAAAAGAGCGTCGTGAATTAATCCTGTGCACTCATTTCGAGAATCCGGAGTTGTCACATCGGGACATCGGTAAGATGCTGGAAATCGTCCAATCCACGGTCAGCAGAGTACTAAAACGATACTTCGAGAACCTAACCATCGACGGAAGGTGAAGAACGGCAAAAATGGATGCTCCGTCAGTGAAAAAGATCACAAGCGCGTAGTTAAGCAGTTTAGACGTGATCCGAGAAGTTCGGTCCGGGATGTCGCCAATAAGCTGAATTTGTCAAGTTCATTCGTCCAGCGGACCAAGCAGCGGGAGGGCCTGCGTACATACAAGGTTCAGAAGGCTCCTAAGCGCGACGAAATGCAAAACATGGTGGGGAAGACGCGAGCCCGGAAGCTGTACACCGAAATGCTGACGAAGCCGCATTGTCTGGTAATGGACGACGAAACCTACGTCAAAGCGGACTTTCTTCAGCTGCCGGGCCTGTTGTTCTTCTCCGCAGAGGACAAATTCAGCGTTCCGGAGGAGATTCGCAAGCAGAAACTATCCAAGTTTGCCAAAAAGTACATAGTGTGGCAAGCGATCTGCTCTTGCGGAAAGCGGAGCGCCCCCTTCGTGATGACCGGCACGGTAAACGGGCAGGTTTACCTTCAGGAGTGCCTACAGAAGCGCTTACTACCACTATTGAAGCAGCACGAGGGCCCGACCATCTTCTGGCCGGATCTCGCTTCGTGCCACTATTCAAAGGACGTGTTGGAGTGGTACGAAGCCAACGGGGTCACCTTCGTGCCAAAGGAAATGAACCCGCCCAACGCGCCGGAGCTTCGCGCAATAGAGAAATATTGGGCGATTATGAAGCAGGCCCTCCGGAAGAACCCAAAAGTTGTCAAATCAGAGGCGGACTTCAAGAGAAAATGGATTTCTGTTCAAAAAAAAAACTACAACCTGACGTTGTACAGAACCTTATGGACGGGGTAAAGAGGAAGGTGCGAGCATACGGGCTTGGGCTCGAAGTATGAATAAAAAGAAAATGCCAAAAGTTGTTTAATAGTTTTTATTATACTGTCTAAAATTTTCAAAAGGATCGGTCTACTGGGCGAATTTCTACAGCGTTTTTTCCGTGATGCAATTTGATGTGACACACCCTTTATCATATTGTGCTCCATAATTTTGAGATAGGCGTTCGTGTTTTGGTATAGTTTTACTATAGCAGCTATTGCCAAACATCGCAAGAAGAGCATACAAAGCTAGTTTGTGCTGAGAAAAGTAAATCAACGGAACTAAATCAAAATTTCAAAATCAATATTTGATTTGAGATATTTTTCACAAAATTCGGAGAATAATTATTTGCTAATAAATAGCATTCTATGAATGGACAGAACAGTCTTACATAACATCCCACACTTTTTTAAACTTGCTTTGACATATCCCTCTACTGTGCAAAAAAGTGAGTGAACTGCTCAAAAGAACTAGTTCTCCTAAGTGAACGGTTGGTCAGTGAACGGTTCATTGAAGTGAACCGTTTTGCCCACCTCTACATACCACACAAGCATACTCGAGGATTGAGCGGACCAAAGCACAATATAGAGACTTTAAACAATGTATGTCCCTGAGTTCTTTATTTTATCTGAAACCTACCGAGATAGAGCTTATTTTATGGTTTCACATGCTTAGTGGCTAGAGCTTCAGTTTTTCTCTTTCTAAATATTAATGTAGTTCAGAACAGCGTATGAGCAGTTATTTTTTGTTCGAATTACGCACAAGTAATGTAATCGCATAATTCACAACCTACGAAGAAATGATGACCACAACCGTCATTAATCACGAACGATTTTCCCCCACATGCGTTACACATCTATACCTCACGTTGAACCTGTATCCACGGCACCGCCACTGTGTTGACCCGGACGAGACCAACGCGGTTCCGCATCGGAGCGTTCCCACGTCATGCAACTCGACGAACACGGAACCCACCGCCACCACGGAGTCGGCGGGACCGACCGCTGCCACACGTTCGCGATTCTTCGCGCATTCATTAAGCGCAATCAAACAACATGATAATTGTGAAATTATGATAATCACGCGAAACGAAATGGAAAATTATGCGCATTCGCGCGCGTATCGCTGTTCCTTCTCCCGGGCTCTTGAAAATGTTTGGGACCGAGGCCGGGGCGCGCTAGTGTGCGTTGGCCAGGGGCTCACAAGCCCATGGTATGAAGGGGTAGGGATATAGGGGTGGTCTCAATCAGTGTCGGTCGATCGAACCAGCTAACCCTCTGTTTTTTTTCTCTTGCTTTCTGCTCACATTTTTGTTTTATTGTTTCAGTGGTGCATTTCAATGAGAGGGGAAGATTGCCTTTCGCGTGATTAATGACAATCAAGTCGTCACGTTATGTTTTTTTTGCTCTTCTCAGGTGAAACGATTTTTTGGAGTCGGTGTAGCGCAAAAAAAATGAAGAGAATGAATAAAAGCAAGACTGCTAAACGGCGCCAAAGCGAAACCGTAGCTAGCGAGACGAGAGCGGTGATTATTGTGTTTTATTTATTTGGGTGAAATGAAGGTATGAATCTCAATCGTGCGCAGCGATTGAAACCGATTTGTTCGGAGCGAGTTTGTGTGTAAACGGACCAGAAAAAATGCGCCGCGTCCGTTTCGCGGCGGAAGCGCTAACCGGAGGGACCAGCTTTAAGTGGAATCATAGAATTGAGCTAGTTATAGTTAATTGCCTACGAATTGCTCTCCCCGCGAGGGGCACTTTGAAGCCGTAACCATAATTACTGTATAAGTCGTTTATAGCTACGAATGACTGCTGCAACGCGCAGAGAAACGGTCCAATTTCGGTTCGTTTCGGGTCGATTCGAATTTCTTCATTTCATTAGATTAATAGACCGTGACCTGACCGACAGCTCTTGCGCCTTCCCGTATGTGAAGCGAAGGGTGGTGGTGACTCACAGCGGACTCGAATATCTCGAAATTGGGCGTCATATTCTTTATGATTATATGATCGGCTCGATTCGAATGGCTGGGGCTGGCTGGCGTTGATAGCGCTGCGATTGTGGGCCAATCGGGCTATAATCGCTACGGGTGGGAGGCGGCGAAGGGGAGGAAGTACCGTTTTGCTGGTGAATCGACAGCTGATCTAACTATGATAAATTTATGGCTTGGTTACAATTTAGAGTTGATTGCCAGCGCTCGTTTTACGGTGATGAGTTTTGGGGGCCGTGGGGAACGTAACCGAATTTGATGACGAGGGGCTAATGAATATTGATTGCTTTCGTTGTTCAAGACGGTTGAATTTCAGCAGGTGCGTGCGTGCCGAGAGAGATCAGATAACTAATCATAACTTAGTCATAGACGGGTGGTCATTGATGCGGGTTACTTTCGGATTTTTTTTATCTGCAATAACGTGCCATTTCCTAACTTAATTGTCGGAATTGCGTTCAAATGAAAACTTTGATTTTATTTTTAACGTTAGAAACAATAATTGTATGTTCAAGGTCGAATCATTGAGATTCAGGGATCAGAATAATCTTTTTGGATAAATTTCTGGACAAACGGTGGATTTTTTTTCTTTCTTTATTAAAGAGATTTTCAGCTACTGACTTCATCCCATCCGGAGCGAGTACTACAGGTCGGACTCGATTATATGTGGTTCGATTCTATACAATTTTGAAGTCGATTATATAGAGTATGGAAAAAAATATTTTTTTTTTATTTCAAACTAGCTGACCCAGCAAACTCCGTCCCGCCCAAATTTTGTTTTCGTTATCACTTTCACGTTTTATTACTAACCACACGTCAATGGGTCCAATCGCAGAACCGTTCATTGATGATCTTAAAATATACCCTTTAATACTATTTTTACATTATAATATCAGATTATTTTCAGACACAATGCTCGTGCAAGAATTTTCATCCACTTGCAAATAACATGTTTCTCCGTTGCATGGAATAAATGTTTGATACAGAAAATATGATAGAATGAAGACATCCCTAAATCGGACAATTCCTTTCTTGAGTTCTGCTCTTAACAAAACATACGGCGATCCATTTTTATTCATATTCATATATATATATATAGAAGACGATATAGGAGTGCGTTTTATTACATTGAAATCCATTTCCACTTTCAAACGAAAATCATTTCGTTACCGCATACATCAAATGGACTAACAACGTTTGTCAATATGTAATTGTAGAACACATGCGAATTAAATTTTTCGAATTTTCCCATTTTTCTTCCGAGTTTTCCGAAAATTTTCAATTTTCATGTTTGGTTGAAATATGTGCATTATTTTTATGGGACCCCTTCTCCCTTCCAGAGGAGGAAGGGGCGTCATACCATCATAGAAACATTTCTCGTACCCAAAAACCCTCACATCCCAAATTTTATCGATCGCAAAAAATGTGCTAAAAATATGCTAAAATATGCCAAATTTGGTTCCATTTGGTTGATTAATTCTCGAGTAATGCAGAAAGTTGTATTTCATTTGTATGGCAGCGCCCTCTAAGAGAGGGGGAGAATTTTTTTTTTTATCTGTATTATAGTGATTTTCAACTCATTTGGCTGGTTCGTCACTTTTTACTTCCATTTTTGGAAGAATGTCGGGAGTGAGAATTGAACTCGTGACCTTTAGCGTGAGAGGCATGGATGTTACCACTACGCCAGATCGCCAGATATCTAACCACCATAGAAACATTTATTACACCCTAAAACGTCCACACACCGAATTTGGGTTCGCTACTTTGATTAATTCTCGAATTATACTAAAATCTGTGTTTCATTTGTATGGCAGCCCCCCCTTAGAGAGGGGGGAGGGGTCTCGAACTATCATAAGAACCTTCCCCGGCCCCATAAAACCCCTACATGCTAATTTCCATGTTGATCGGTTCAGTAGTTTCCGAGTCCATAAGAATCAGACAGACAGACAGACAGAAATCCATTTTTATAGATATAGATATGGCTTATTCCAAGAAGAAATGTAACCATTCAACGTTAAGGTGAAGTTTAAGTGGCTATTACATGTGCAGTGGAGTAAAAATCGTGATTTTTGAAGATTTTGCTTGAATTTTCACCAGGAATTGTTTATATCGATATTGCAGCCAAATTAAGAAAGATAGAAGTTGGGTGTCAAAGAACAATTTGTAGAGCGGTTAAAGATAGGGCACGGCATAGTCATAGTCAACTGAGGATAGTCGGCTGACTAACCGACTGACTATATCCGTAGTCAGTTAGTAATGGCTTTTGGCTTCTTCACACTGTTTCTTCGCCAAAACGACTGAACAGTCAGTCGGGCGTTTAGTCGCTATCTCCCTCTACCGACTCGACTATATCATTTCATTCCTCCCAGTCAAATTGTCCTAAATGCATTTTGAAGTGACTTCCCCCAAAACGAATTCGTTCCTCTCTCTCTTTCCCATGTATCTTTATGCATGCATCGATGTTTGAGTTCACCGTGGTTTGACAAACACTACAGGTGAGCTAGATTTGACGTAGAACTACGTCTTTCATTAAGGGTGCCAAATCAGAAAACAGGTCACGTTTTTATGAAAAAAAGTTAATATTAATAACTATTTTTGCCGCGAACGGATTTTGGCGATTTACATACTAAACGAATTGTTTAATATGCTATACATTAGAATCCCCTGGTTTGTAAATGGTTAAAATTCATGAAAACTTTAAGCGTTTCCATTTTCCCATACATTTGTTCTGTCCATTTGTGTGCTTTCCCGAACAGAGCTGCCAATAACGAGCAACTTATCGACGACCAACGGAGGGGAAATCGTAGGATAGAATGTCTCCGTGAACAAAGGAAAAGAAGAAGATTGAAGGGGAATACTTGCCTAGAGTATAAACAGTGGATCTCGCTGAGGCATACTTAGAGGCGAATGAACTGCAAAAGTTTAAAGCCTCTTAAAAACAAAGAAAGAAGAAGAAGGCAAACTTTCATTCGGCATCGGACTGTTGAGTAATCCAGTTCACTTTGCTTTCGCTGCGCTTCGATCTAAGATTGGACCCCACCAGTGGTTATCCAACTTGGATATCGTCGTTTGGTTTTTCTGTTCGTTTTTCGCGTTATTCTTATCGTGTGTTTTTCTTTCCGCGTCATAAATTGGACGTTTCGCGTAGTGTGTGATGATCAAGAAGAAGAGGAAGGCAGGCTCGAGCCCTGCAAAAAACGAACGCATTGCCAGGGGCAATAAAATTTCGAGGAAAGCGTCATCTAATGATGCACGAGATGTTGGTGTAGTGAAAAGCGCTCGCACTGAACCGAGCCTTCGCGAGTGGGACACCGCATCGAATAACAGCGGAGTAGGCGATTTCGGCGCGTCGGTCGAAAATGTAAATGCCGTTACCCAGGCAGCAACCAAAATTAAGCTCCCCCCGCAGGTGGTGAAGGCGGTCGCTCTTGACAAACTCATCAGCGAATTCGCATCGATGGGTGTTACAGCAGAGTACAAGCTGTGTGGCACAATTCAGTCTTTTTCCAAGCAGTTAACATTGATTGTTTTCCGTCATCATAAGGGCTTCGTTGGTGCCTTTGAGAATGTATCAATGCATTAAACTGACGTTATAGCGAAGCAGAAGTTAAGGTGCGCCAAAGCATTATAGAATAATATCCGAAGGTATGAACAAGCGACTTATATAAAATAACAGCGTAGTTCTACGTCAACAATGCGGTCGTATCTTGAACACAACCTCCTATAATTTTTTGTATCGTACACGAAAATTACTCACACGTATAAAATAGCGTGCTGTGTGTGTGCGCTATTTTGCCCGCCTAATACTAACTAATACTAACGCGAGGACCTTTATAGCATACTTGATAAATGTCTTCATTCGTTGGTTTGAGTTCACGATGGGTAGACAATAAACCGTCCATTGATGGAGTAACTTCTTTCTTGCATCAGGAATCAAGTTTTCGTTGCTCTTTATATGGACGTACAATAAGATTGCATACGGGGGTACAAAATAAGTGTCAGGGGGAAATGGAAATGTGGGTTGAAGTCAGTTGAATGAAGAGGCAGATTTGTATTCATTAGTCGAGTCAGTTAAAATAATCACTGACAGGACTAGGTCACCAGTCATCCTCGCTAATCAACGCTAGTCAATTCATTTTCTAGTCAAGTAATTTTTTTGTGGGCGGGGACTGCCGAAGCAGCTCTAGTAGAAGCGGATCTACTGAGAGTAGAGTCGGTCTTCATTTTTCACCGTCGAAGATTTTGGACTCTGGTTAAAGAACTTCAATTTAATTGATAGAAACAATCTAGTTTAATATACATCTTTAGAATGAAATTAATAATAATACCTAAAAAATTATGAATTTTTAATTTTTTCACTTCCAAAATGTTAATAAAATCCACTAATTTAGTTGTTCCACTGCTATATCCTGTACTAAATTTTCTCATCTTTCAAATGAAAGCATCAGAATTGTCTTCCGTAGCGTACGTTTTAATGTAGAGCCAGTTTGAGGCAGCAGAGTCCGAAAAAAGTTCTACAGGTAAACTTCGATATAACGTACATTTCACTTTCAAAATTGTACGTTGTATCGAATTGTACGTTATTTCGAAGCATAATAAAGTACTCACAAACGTAGTCTATAATACATTATTGTGTTGCTGTTTTAGTAAAGTCAATGAATAACTTCAATTAGAAGACGATGCCAGCCTTTTTCATGATGTTTCCCTTCGTATTGTTGATTAAAGCTTGATTCATTTAGAATCCGGAATTACAAAACCAGCTGTATTTCGGGATCGATTGAAGGTACAAAACTTGTTTTAGCATCACAATACAGATAAAAAAATATTGAAAAAAAAATTCCTTTACACTTTGGAAATGTGTACGTTATATCGAGGTAAAATGTACGTTATAACGAGGGTACGTTATATCGAAGTTTCCCTGTATAACTCTGTCGTTGTTGAAATTCTAACATATGCGTAGGAGGATTTTTTTTCATTAAATATGATCGTCTATCACCTCCAGAGAGAATCTGGATAAATTTATTTTTTTCATGTGAGAAAGGTGTTTTCTGACTTAAAGGGGATGAATCAAAAATAAAACTCCTTATTTATTTTCAAGAAACGAAAAATACATGAAAAAAAACGAATAAAATTTTTTTTATCGATCATTTAAACCTCTATATGCCAAGTTTGATTCCATTTGCCTTATTAATTCTTGAGTTATTCAGCCCCCCTCCCCTTTAGAAAGGAGGAGGAGTGTCAAATCACCATAGAAACATTTATTGCCCCCTAAAACCTCCACATGCCAAATTTGGCTCTATTTGCTTGATTAGTTCTTGAGTTATGCAGAGATTTATGCTTCATTTGTATGGCAGCCCCCCTCTTAGAAAGGGGAAGGAGTGTCTATTCACCATAGAAACGTTTCGTGCCCCCTAAAAATCTCACATGCCAAATCGGCTCCATTCGATTGATTAGTTTTCGAGTTACGCAGAAACTTGTGTTTCATTTGTATGGTAGCCTCCCCTTAAAGAGGGGGGAGGGGTCTCGAACTATCATAAGAACCTTCTCTGGGCCCAAAAACTCCTACTTCCATGTCGATCGGTTCAATAGTTTCCGAGTCCATAAGAATCAGACAGACAGACAGAAATCTCTTTTAATAGATATAGATTCCATGTCAAACCGATATGGTGGTTCTCAGATTTTCGTGGTAATTTTGTTCTTTATCGCAAAACATTGTACCCGCATTTTTTTTAGTTTTTCGTTAGGATGGCCATTTTTATTTTAGGGTGGTCCGATAAATCAACTTTTTCCTCTTTTTCCAAAATGCCTTTTTTCAAAAAAAAAACTTTTGAACCACTGAACCGATTTAGATGATTACTGTAGCCAATAAGCAATAAGCCTTTTATTGAAAAATATTGAACTCGCAAGAAAACAGGATTTTATTTTCGTAATTATTGATTGTAGTCGTTTTTTATTGTTTTCATGGCGAAAAATAACACCTTTCTGATTTTCGGATGTATTATGTGAAAAAAGCTTAGCTTTCCAGGAAAAATATTTCAAAAAAATTTTGCGCCGTCTATCTTTAACCGAGAAAACTATGAAAAACTAACTTAACCAATAATTAAAAAACGAAAATCCAACTTTCTCGCAAAAGTAATATTTTTCCAAAGAAAACTAACTCGTAAGCTTTTATTTTAGTAGTTCAAAAGTTATGAATTTTTGTAGTGGAATAAAGGGGAAAAATTGTTTTTTCGAACCATCGCTTAACTTTGAAAAATCATTACTCAAAAACGAAAAAAAATAGCATCTCTGATATCGAGATATGTTATGTAAAAATGCTCAGCCTTCACGAAAAAATATAAAAAAATATAGCGTCCAAAGCCATAAAAACAATAAAAAACGACTACAATCAGTTATTACGAAAATGGAATCCATTCCTCCTGCAAGTTCAATATTTTTTAATGAAGCTCATTGGTTTCAATTTGACATGTAGATCATCCAAATCGGTTCAGTGGTTCAAAAGTTATAAATTTTTGAAAATAGTCATTTTTGAGAAAGAGTAGAAAAAAATGGTTTTTCGGAGCACCCTTAAACGGTAATGTTCACCCTGACGAAAAAACAAGAAAATACGGGTCTGATGTTTTGCGATAAAAAACAAAATTACCACTTTTGACGAAAATTTGAGAACCACTATATCGGTTTGACATGGAGTGGCTGTATAGACGTATTCGATTTGGCTTTAGCTTTGAGTTGCTTCCTTGGTGGCCTAGAATAAAAAAAAACCTTTCAAACATACCCTTTGGCATCCACCTAAGACCAAAGCAATGATTGCTCGCCAAGCGCCTGCAATCGCAATCGCAGCTGGGCAGTTACAGTTGCAGGCAGTCATTGCGAATGCGGCCTACTGCTGCACATGATAAATACATTCATTTATGCTGTTCGCGTATGTTTCGCGCTCGCAGCAAGCGGCATCAGCGCATGTGAGTCCGACACTTCCACAGCTCTGCTACCACCCTGTGCACCCTGTTGGTGTGAGGACGGCTGCCATCACTTCGCTTGCATGCCTGCATATTGATATTTAATGCATATGTAATCAGATCGCAGGCTGACTACCTTGTGCTTTTTCGTGTTTTATTTTTATTTTTATTCCATTTTTTTCGACTGCTTCTTCATTCAGCGTATCATGGTTTTGCTCGTCGCAATTTTTCGATCTTTAGTTTATGAGTTTTTTAGCCCTGCTTCGTTTCATGTTTATCATTTTTTTTTTGCCTCATGACGGGCTACAAATTGTGTTTACGATTATCTTTTTTTGTGCAATATTGCTTCGGTTTCGTCTGTGCATGGGAATGTGGAGCGCCAATCGATATTTCACGAATTGCGATTGCCGACGAGTTTATTTGAACTAAAGCGCTGACGGGAATCATTCGTTGCGGCTGAACACGCAACATTTTTTTCATGAAATGGATGGATCGAACTGATTGACGGATGAACAGATCGGGAGATCGAGCGAACGATACACAAATCGTACACCAGGTCGTAATTCAATTTTTCGTAATCAAGTCTTGAATGAAATCCCACTATTTAATAACCTACTCAACTCGCTATCAGCGTCGAGTCGTGATGAAGCCACGCTGATTACTGTAATCATACGCTCTGTTTACCCTCGTTTCCTCCACTACTTTGTAATGCTATGATTGAATAATAATTGCTTCACACCCGTCTCCATCTCAGCGCCGACATCGTTAGGTTCTATCTAGAGCTGCTCCGAGCCGAACTCGTTCGCGGACAATGAACCTGAAACAAAAATCACACAGCCAAGGTTGAGCAGGCCGACGAAAATTACTACCAACCTCACCAAGAGCAACACACCAGAAAGCACTCCCCAGAGGGCAGTGAATCCGACCGGCGCCTGAGATCAAAAGGAATGTTCCGTCCCATCATCAGCAGCGGCACCCCGAGAGAAGCCGATTCGCCGCCGCCAGTGAACGGGAATATCGCATAAAAGTAATTATATGTTTAGCGGAGCTTGTGAAAAACGGAATAGAGAGAGAGAGAGACAGAAAAAGAAAAAAAAACCAAGGCTATTGGAGCCAACATTTTGACGGATTCTTGGGAAAATGGCGCAACAAATCTTAGCAGCTCGCGACTTGATGAAAATTTTACCGGAGTTTTTGTTAGGCTGAGAGCGAAGGTTTAATTCTGTCTGATGATGGGGATTTGGAAAGCTAATAAGCGTTTGATTTGTTCGGAATCATCGTGAAGTTTTGCAAAAAACTGATTTATTGCATTACCTTTGCAAACTATAGGGTTGTTCTACTTGACTTTCTGAATTGCAACGTCCATTTAGAACTTCAAATAACCGTTTTTTTTGCGACTTCGTCACGCTCACGCAAAAAAAAACGAATAGCTCCTCATAATTTTGTTTTTCGCTCCGTCGATAGTAACACTGCATTCCCCACTTCGTAACGAAAATATTCGGCTACTCGTTCAGTCTGATCGGATGGTTTTGACGTAGTATAACGTCTTTCGGGAACATATTAAAGTACAAATTGAAAATCTAAAATCGAGCACATCGTAAAAATTGTCCAATTTCAAACGCATATTGCTCAGTCATTTCATGATGGATTGATGAAATTTTTGCATCAATCGATTTCGGCACTCCATAACAATTGTTTATATTGAATAAAATAATATATATCATGAAGCTATCTATCGAAAAATTGAAAAATCTCAACCCCTATCCTAACGGAAATATCAACTTCTAATTGGTCGAAATTGACGACACATGCGGCGATTCCCTAACAGAGACATCAAAACCAAGCTGCCAGGGGGAAATCGACATTGCAAATACATGAAAGTAGGGGGAGCTTTTGTTCCCACCGAAATGTATTCCCTAACAGAGATATCAACACCAAGGTGCCCGAGGGAAATCGGCATTGCAAATATATGCAAGTTAGGGGCATTTTTATATTGCAAGTAGGGTTAGTGATATGATTAATTCTAGCAAAAAAAATTTAAATTTGGAACTTTAATGTTGGTTGCTTCGTGAAATTCCATATCAATGACCGATCGTGTCTTGTGAAAAAATTAGCACAAGTGTAATTGTAATATTATATATGGTAGCAGTTGTGTTTAAAATGATTTGATATATGAAACGATTCATTCCAATTTTCATTAATAAAAACCAAGGTATGTCCCGCTCGAAAACGGGTCGTTCGGTTTATGCTGTCTGTTTTGATGTGTTAATTTTCATCCAAGGAAAGTTCATGCGGCGAGAAAAAATTGAAAAAGAAGAAATATTCGAAAAAGTTATTTCCCATATGCTCTACATATAGTATTAGGTGTTGTAAGTCCAATTAAAATTCGCATTGGGTTGAATGAACACTCAGAAAGTAAAAATTATAAAACAAAATTACCCTTTCCTTTTCAAATATGTTTTCTCTATATTAAAGTAACATGTAATTCTTCAAACATATCCAAAATCAACAGATAGCCTAACGGAATCCTACGTCAACTATGCGGTCGTGTCTCGGACACAGCCCTCCTGTGACTTTTTAGTATCAAGATGTAAAATTTACAAGTAGGGATAGTGGGGGCAAAGTGGTCACCTGGGGCAGAGTGGTCACCTGCTTGTTTGGTAGTATAACTATTGACTATTGACACCGTATTGATAGGCACCTTATGTTTGAAGAATTTAATGAATTTTGAGTCACCCTGTACTTCAGTAGAGCTGTCGCATGTCGAAATATAAATAAAAACAGAAATTGCTCTCTCGATAGCCATTCGGCTGTAGTTCTGTGCACATGGTATCAAAGGAATTTTTCGTAAAATTTAGTTTATTCAATCTAATATATTGGACAAATCATCAATTTGGACGAATGTTCACATATTCTAGGAGAGGTGAACAGATATTTAATTTAATCTCAGCGATTAACTAGCATAGCAATTACTTTGATGTTTGGGGGGCAAAGTGGTCATAGGTGCATAACGACTTACAATGTTCTGTTTACTAAAGCTAATATACCTGATCACATTCTGCTCTTGAAGAGTTTTTTTTTGGTGGCTTTGACCCTGGAAAAATATGCCACTTTGGAGTAAACCATGCCTCATTATGCGGAACGTTGTGTGTTTCTTACAACGTTTTTGTATGCATGAGCGAATTTGAATTGAGACTCTAGGTAAATAGATCAAGCTTATTTCTTACCTTTACCTACTCAATCGAATATGATTTGAACAAATTTGGACGAAAAAAACGCATAAATCTATCCCATTTAGCTTGATATGTGCGAGTGACCACTTTGCCCCCACCAGGTGACCACTTTACCTCCAAGCAAAAAAAAAAAAGTCACAGGAGGGTTGTGTCCGATACACGACCGCATAGTTGACGTAGGATTTCGTTAGGCTATCTGTTGATTTTGGATAAGTTTGAAGAATTACATCGTTAAATTCTTTGATAATGATTTGGTGGCCCTGAAAAGGGTCGTTTTGTTTGGTTGTTCGGAATTGTTTGTTCACGCCTCCAGAGTTTATCGAGTGATGATGACAAAAGGATGGTAAACAGTCATTGGATGGCGAGTATCAGATAAAAGATACCGAAGTTGAACGAGATATGATGAAAACCGCCCTCTGTGATCCTAGATGAGATGCCTCCTGGGTTATGTATGGATGAAACAAACAAAAAAAACTCACCAATGTAATATAAGATAATTACCAATACCAAACACAATTATCAATTTTTCTCATCTGTAAAAACATGTTACTTTAATATAGGGAAAACATAAAAAAGGTAAATTTCTTTTATAATTTTTACTTTCTGTGTGTTTATTCAACCCAATGCGGATTTTAATTGGACTATCAACAATTAATACTGAATGTGAAGCATATAGGAAATCACTTTTTCTAATATTTCTTCACTTTTCCAATTTTTCTCGCCGCATAAACTTTCCTTGGGTGGAAATGACAGACAGCTTAAACCGAACGACCCGTTCTCGAGCGGAAACGCACCTTGGTTTTTATTTATGTAAATTGAAATAAATCGTTCCATATTTCAAGTCATTTCTAACATAACTGCTACCATATACAATTTTACACTTACACTTGTGCTAAATTTTTCACAATAGACTTTCGGTCATTGATATGAAATTTCACGAAGTAACCAGCATGTTACCAAACTTAAATGTTATTTGCTAGAACTAACCGTATCACTCACCTTACTTGCAATATAAAAATGTCCCCGACTTGCATATATTAGGCTGTCAAAAAAGTCCTGCGGTATTTCCACGAGGTGTCGTTGTAAGCGCGTAGTTCTAGTTGTATTCATTGTATCGAGTCATTCTTTAGCTTGTTGGAAAGGTATTTTGCGCGCTAGAATATAGTCCTTGACAGTGTTTTGTTTGGTTAAGTCGTTCGTGAGTTATAGTGTCGCAAATATGGAGCAAAATAAAGAGAAAATCCGACATATTTTACAGTACTACTATGACAAAGGCAAAAATGCATCTCAAGCTGCCAATAAAATTTGTACAGTTTATGGACCCGATACAGTTTCCATTTCCTCCGCACAACGATGGTTTCAACGTTTTCGTTCTGGTGTAGAGGTCGTCGAAGATGCGCCACGCTCCGGAAGGCCTGTCGTCGAAAATTGCGACAAAATCGCTGAATTAGCCGAGAAAGACCGGCATAGTAGCAGCCGTAGCATCGGACAAGAGCTGGGGATAAGTCCTCAAACCGTTATTGACCATTTGAAGAAGCTTGGATTCACAAAGAAGCTCGATGTATGGGTGCCACACACGTTGACGCAAAAAAACATCTCTGACCGTATCGACGCATGTGAATCGCTGCTGAATCGCAACAAAATCGACCCTTTTCTGAAGCGATGAAAAGTGGGTCACTTACGACAACGTGAAGCGCAAACGGTCGTGGTCGAAGCCCGCTGAAGCGGCTCAGACGGTGGCCAAGCCCTCATTAACGGCCAGGAAGGTTCTGCTGTGTGTTTGGAGGGATTGTCAAGGAATAATCTATTATGAGTGAGTGATTTATCTTTTTTCTTAACTCAGGTCAAATGTAGTGTGACTGCGACACGCAACCGAAATAGAGTTGTTTCCAGTTGGGTAACAACAATGCAAATAGGATTTGTTTTATTGATGAAAAAAATCAGGTGCACCGTCAAATATTTTTGCTATAAAAAATGCTCTGCCATAAAAAAAATCTGAAAACCCCTGCTTTAGAGTAACTCATTAGTCATATCGTCAGCATTTCAAGTTATTTTTAACACTCCTATACTCGCGCATTGGTCTGTCAGACCGAGAAATCAATAATTCATTCATTTCTCAGAAAATATCTGCGAAAATATATGCGATTTTCTCTAGCTTCGTTATTCGTCGTTCGTCATCGTTTAGCGAATCGCATGTGTTGGTACAAAGGGGACGTGTGTCACTTTTTTAACACTTTCGGTCTGACACACCGACGCGAGTATAGGAGTAACTTTTTTGGACAATTGCCTTTTTTTATATTCTAGAATATTGTTGAATTAAATGTATAAATTTATGTTAGTGGCGTGGAATATTTATTTAATATAATGCATAAGATCATTACCGGACTAATCTTATTTGATTTCAGTCCCTTTTGTAGCTGGATTGAACGGATCCATATATTAACTTTTCGTCGATATATTCGTCGTTAGATTCATACGTTCAAATAAAAAATATAAATGTTTGACTTTCGTATAGTTATTCGCCAAATATAATGGTCATACATATACACACTTGTGAAAGAATTTCGCTTGTGGAAGAATTGTGAACAGTAAGCTATAACCTAATCGGTAGCTTCTGGTAATTTTTAACAGTTACACTTTCGGGGATATTTTTTGTTATGGACAATATCGACAAGAAAACAAGAAAAAGAAAAGGACAACAAT
The DNA here is from genome assembly GCF_029784135.1 of Toxorhynchites rutilus septentrionalis. NCBI lineage: Eukaryota > Metazoa > Arthropoda > Insecta > Diptera > Culicidae > Toxorhynchites > Toxorhynchites rutilus. The sequence continues at coordinate 143,237,834 of NC_073745.1, read as the reverse complement.
ATTAGGAATATGCCAAGTTTACCAAGAAAACAGAGACAAACAATATTAGGAATATGCAAACTTTATATCCCAGAACCTTTATCATCGAGTAATTATTTAGAAAGTCGTTATACATTCTTCTTTTCGATGAAAGACCCGAAAAACACGCAACAACTGCATGAAATGAAAAAAAAAGTTTGTTTCGAGCATTCAGTTATGCTGTGTTCTGATTTTTACTCCAATGAAACCACAATCGAATAATACGTTTTTATGTTATTTCATAGTTTTCTATACTTCCATGAATTATATTCAGTTGCTTACATTCAATTAATAACAGTGAAAAATTAGAATTTCGTTATTTGTGTTGGAGTATCAAAAATTACTCTATTTTGAGGAGGCTGAATTAGATGACTATTAAAACATAATAAAGACTAAGAAAACATATGTTTTGGAGTTTTTTCATTCAATCATACCCTCTTCTTTAAATAAATGCCAATAGAGCCTGGAAAATACACAATGGCAACATTACAGAGAAGTTCAATTTTCGGTCTGTGACACCGTGCGCGAGTATACGTGTTATGATTTTGCACGCGAGTACAGGAGGGTTAAAGAATGTCCGAAATATGATTCTGAACGCATTTTTTTAATAAATGACTATTTTTATAACTACAGATGTTATAAATTTCTTCGAACAATGCAAATAGATTATTAGGAATGGATTGAAGCACTGGTAAGGAATATCTTTTCTCAAAGTTTTGTCACTTTATTTTTTTTTTGCTTGCGCAATGGTCGTATAATTTTGTCCGACACTGTATACACAAAAGAAAGTGTTCCATTTTTTTCGAGTACAATCTTTGAACTAGATAAACCTGATGAATAGAAGTTACATTGAAAACAACTCAACCCACCGCTATAATTTCGAAAAGCGTAAAAAGTGTTCCTGGAAAATTCATATTCATACATCCAACATGATCCCGATCAGTGATTCCAGTCCAACCCTGTAGCTTATAATCCGCTTATATTTCAATTACTTTGAGCAGTTCTTCATACTGCTGGCAGATGGCTACTTTATTTGTTCACAAACGCTGTAATACACTCCACTCCCATTATCGATCAAGTATCCCAAGCGATGAGGCAATATAATTTATCAGCAATTTAAGTACCTCACTTCCCTATCCTCCTCCCCGTAACCACAGGTTTAACCACAAACAAAGCAGATAGATGATTGATTGTAATTTTGTTTTCAATACACCGAGAGGTTTTTTTCCCTCACAACCTCTCGAACCGGGTTGTTTAGCAAGCGATCACAGGCAAGCAGACAAGCCAGACAAGGCAGACATGGTACACGCTACAAAACTACGACCTGCGAAATCGCTCAATTTAATTCGCCCACTTATCGACTAATCGATTTCGCTTTTAATAACACTTCCCCCCTGTCAACCACCTCTCGCACCCTCATCCGGCTCGATTCGTGTGATGGATTGCGACGATAAGAATCGGTTGAGTACTTTGTTGTTTTGTTTCGTCTCCGGCTTTGTTGTTACTGTTTTCTCGCCTAGCCTTAGCCGGGGCTTAATAGGCCGGGTCAGTGCTTGAGTTTCGATTTGTACACACACTTGCTTTACAAGTAGGCCATGACATGGACACACAAACACAAACACACATACACATACACGGAGGCGCGCGCGCATGCACACGAAGTGCTTTTCCCACCCCAATTGGCCCGCACCCTTCTCGCGTTTATTCACGCCACGCTGCTGTTGTTTTGCACTTTTGCTCCCAATTAAGTAGAGCCATTTGCATGAGTCAGCTAATATCACCGGACCGATGATGACGAAGAAGTGAAGGAGGAGGAGGAAGGACGGACGCGGATGACGGAGACGACCATTTAGAGTAGTGGAGCATGAGGGCGGGTCTCGAAGAACATGTTTAGAGTCGATTATAGTTGAACACAACAACCAAAAGGAACAGAAATATAAAGAAGGGGGCGATAAGACCTAGCTGATCGTGTCATTTCGCGGCATTTGCCACGATCTCGAGGGTCCCGTGCGCGCGTCGTAGAAACATGTTAATGTAATTTAATTTATACCCACGATAATAAATAACAAAAAAAAAACATGGCCCGTATAGCGTAGCGGTAGCGGGGTGAAACAGACGGAGAAGTTCAACAGTCAAGAGTGTGTTGTGGTGGTGTTGCGAGCGAGTTTGATTGACACACGGCCCTCAACCGGCCTTACCAAGCCAACCGGAACTATTGGGACGGGGGAAAAGGGAAAGGCGCCTTTATCCAAGTGGAACGATAGCCGTCGGTTGCTCCGATGGAAATCATTTTTCCCAAAGCACTAATACTGGCGGTGAAGTAGGCGCAAATAGTTAGAGGAGGTTGGAAAAAAGAGGGTCCGACCGAAAGCCTACTGCCATTACCACCGGAGCGAACGTGAAAGAATGCAATCCTGATTGCGATGATGAATTTGTTGAATGGTATTTTTTTCTGTCTGCCTTTTCCATTCCGAACCCCATTATTTTTCGCTTTATTTCATCTTCCGCATCACGAAGGTAACCGATCGGAGCTCTCGGAGTGCGGAGATTAGAGCCCGAGTCTGGTTTATTTCGGACGTGGGATTTGCTCCCTATGGGATTAAATAACGAGGTCTGCTCGTGGATACGACACGTCAACGTGACAGTTGTGTTTGGGTGTGACGGTGGTGTGATGCTTTTCCAATTCCAGCGTAACACGGCCGGTTAGGGAATTAGGCTGACAGTAATCCTATAATTGACACGTGTGCCGAACGTCGAAGCATATGGCCATAATCACTTCTGATGGCCAATTTTAAGTAGCGACCGCCCGACCGCGTCCGGGGTCTATCAATGATGTTGCCATCACGCCGGCGAACGGGATGAGTTCAAACCAGACCAGGGGATTAGACTACCGGCGTAATTGGAACCAGGTCGAACACTGATTGTAGCAACAATTTGTTTGCATGATTAATTGCCGAAATGTTTGTTTCTATTAGGGGCCCGATTAATGTACGAACATTTCAATGTTTTAATCCCGTTGATTAAATGCATCCCAGCGCGGTCAAAGAAGAAATGAAAGAATATGACAAGTCGTTATAAAAAATAATCTCGAATCCAATAAAATGAAAAAAGTGTAAATAATCTGGGATTAAATTTTAAAATTTAATGTGCTTGAGAGTAGAGTTGAAACGGATATCCGGTATCTGGACTGCCGTAATTTCTTAAATTGACGCAAGCGCCAGAGGAAAGAATTTTCAGTACGAGACTTTTTGTAAAATTGCATGTTTAATCAGCATACGCGTACATTAAGAAAATCTGATCTGCACAAAATGTGTACTGTTGATGAAAAAACATTGGCTTAATTTTTGAAAAAATGCAGTTTTATTAAAGCTATGCCACCAACGCCAGTTTGTTGTGGAAACAGCAAATTTAAATCGCTGTTTCCACAACCGATTGGCGTTCTTCCATCAGAGTATGCGAGAATCTGTTTCCAATTATTTTCTCCAACATGCCGCCGTTGAGCGAATCATGAGGAAGCATCAGAGAGAAGAATCCACACATTTTTCCGACTTTGTAGCAGGTGTCGAGCAGGTTAACGTACTTGAAATTTTTGATTTTTTTCGAATTCAAAATGCAATTGAAACCATCCGTGTTAAATAAGGTAATGTCGTCCGAAGTTATCCGATGTAAAACAGATACAGTTTACGCGAGGATATTTTGAGTTTTGTTACAAGATGCGTTTCGATGGAGCATTTAGAAGAGTGCAGCTGTTCACCAAATTCGAAACTTACCCTTCAATCAACACTCAGCTTCAATTTATCCGAAAGAGGAATTGAGCAGGCGAGAAAAGTAAACATGACATCGTCAAGAAGCTTTGTCCTTTGATTCCTGAAGAAAAAAGACACTACATATTAGGGAATTCTTGTAATCAACAACTAAATTGTTGAGTTTGTTCTAATCTTTATGTGCTATATGTGAGAACAGCAATACACTTCAATTTAGAATAAATTTTTCCTTTAAGATGAATTTTTGAATTTAAAGTACATGATTCTATGAGCTTCTTAGTACATGATTTGTATTTCTAGAACAAAATTGCTATTATTATTATTATAATTGCATGGGGATGGACTGCTTTTGATTAAAATATTTAACATGCCGAGCATTTCGGAAAGTGTTTTTTACAAGAAAGAAGGCATGTGACTTTTATTATGCTGAGCGTTCATTACGGAAGATGTTGTTATGTGAAATTTACTGTCCCTGCTCGTTCATCCTACGCTTTCGAACAGATAAAAAAATCACATCGCATCACAATCAAATTGTGTCACATCATGGGGGAAATGGCGCTTGCGCCACATCACAGTGGAAAAGGCGCTTGCGTCAAACCGTTTTCAAGCTTTTACGGGGTCATTTTTTCAGATTTCAGTAAAACTTCACAGTTGTTTGAAAGGATTTGGTATTCTTTATCGATCTATAACAAAAAACGTAAAATGTCAATTTTGGCGCTTGCGTCACTTTGCGAGATTACGGCATATTTGCTATCCGGCCGGATACCGGATATAAGAAAGAAAATCAATAATTTCACATTAACACAACTTTTTCAAAATTAAATTAATATGAACTCATAACAATAATTCTTTTATTATGAACTAGCTGACCCGGCAAACTTCGTCACGCCCAAAATTTATTTTTCACATTTATCACATTCACATTTTCTTACTAAGCGCACGTTCATGGGTCCAATCGCAGAACTGTTAGATCTTCTAATCTACCCTTTAAAATTACCTTTTACTATAAAATTCCTAGTACTTCTACCAAAACTCGTCATTATAGTATAATGATTAGGGGATTATTTTCAAACACATTTCTAGTGCAAGATTTTCCAACCACTTGCAAATAACATGTTTCTCCGTTACATGGAATAAATGTTTGATCCAATAAATACGATAGAATAAAGACAGCCCTAAAATGGACAATTGCTTTTCGAGTTTTGCTCTTATCAACACATTCGGCGATCCATTTTTATTTATACAGGGTTTTAAACCTTTAAATTCCGAAAGTAAATTGAAATAAAACACACTTAGAATTCGAATTTCGATGAAACTTTTATTTAAAATTAAAGTTTGGTTTATGCCATTATGTGTGAAATACAACATCATTCAAATATCCACCTAGGGCTTCATCGCACACCTTTATCCGGAACAGGTAATTTTCGATGACTTTTCGGCACATATGGGGCGGTATCTCGGTAATAATTTCACGAATGTTGTCTTTCAAATGTTCAAGAGTATGCGGAGAGTTGGCATAGACACGATCTTTCGCATAACCCCACAAAAAAAAATCTAGCGGGTTCAAATCGCATGATCTGGACGGCCTATTGGCATCACCAAAACGCGAAATTATGCGTCCCTCAAATTTCGTTCGCAATATGACCATGTTCGGTCGTGTTGTGTGGCACGTGGCGCCATCCTGCTGAAACCACATGTCATCCGTATCCATATCTTCAATTTGTGGCAAAAAAAAAATCGGTTAACATGCGGCCATAGCGCTCACCATTCACAGTCACCGTCTCGCCGTCCTCATTTTCAAAGAAATACGGCCTGATGACTCCACCAGACCATAATGCGCACCAAACAGTGGCTTTTGGCGGATGCAATGGCCTCTCAACAATCACGTGTGGATTTTCTGAGCCCCATATACGGAAATTTTGGGTGTTCACATAGCCACCGAGCTCGAAATGTGCCTCATCGCTGAAGAAAATTTGATGCGAAAATTCAGCATTTTGCTGCTGTTGTTCGTTCACCCAATCGACGTATGCCCGACGCATTCCATGGTCACCACGCTCTAATTTTTGTACCAGTTGGACTTTATATGGATGTAGGAGCAAGTCCAAATGCAAAATTCGCCACAATGATGTGTTTGACAAGCCCAATTGCAGAGCACGCCGTGGAATCGAAACATTCGGGTTATCCTCCACACAGGCAGCAACAGCAGCAATATTTTCGGCCGAACGCACATTACGATGATGCACAGGTTTCACAATATCCGCTACGGATCCAGTTTGTTCGAATTTACGCACTACATTAGCGATTGTGTGCTCCGTTGGCCGTCCATGACGACCAAAGTCCGTCCGTAATGCTCGAAAAACATTTGCCGGTTTTTCATCATTTTTAAAAGTATAATTTAATAAAATTAACACGTTGTGCGATGCTAAAACGATCCATATTGTAAAATGGCAGACATTCAACTAACGATATGACGCTTTGGTTGACAGCTATGTCAAACGGTTGTCAGCGCAGGGCTGTATACTTTCGGAAGCCCGAAATGGAAAACCCTGTATAGATAGAAGAAGCTATAGGAGTGAGCTTTATCACATTAAAATCAATTTCCACTTTCGAACAAAAATCAATTTCGTTAGCGCAAACATCAAATGGACTAACAACGCTTGTCACTATGTAATTGTAGAACATATGGGAATTATGGCAACCCTGCTTTGCATACTTCAAATCTCCAATAAAGAATACTTTTCAGAAAAGACGAAAGTCTTTTTAATTTTTTTTTTTTTTTTTTTTTATTAAATCGTTTATTTTTACAGGCTCAGTTACATAAGTTTAAAGGAGCCAAACTCCTATCTGTATAGTTACAAGTATATATAAACATTTTTTATTAATGCTAATGTTAATGAAGTAGAGAACCGATTACTCGCGGCTTGCTCGAGTTTAGAAGGGTGACATTTTGTTTCAGGAAAAGGATGGGATATAAGGATATGTTGACAATGTTCACACTCACATTCGCACTCACATTCATCATACTCAATTCTTAAGCCTATCTTATATCTAACATGTATTTACATTTCACCTTATTCTATTGTTAGTAAGAAGGGATTTGATTTCTCGCGAAGGAAAAGGAAAAGGAGAATATAAGGATATAAGGACAATCACACACGAAGATCGATAGCTTTTAGGAAGACATATATTTGGGACATGTAATCAAGGTCTAACCGAGCCAACACATCTCTCACCGGCACATTGGGCTGCCTTCCTCTAGCCCGAAGAGAGTTTTCTAAATTCGATCTGGCAACAAGATACTCCTCGCACGAACAAACAACGTGTTCGATGTCGTGGTAACCTTGGCCACAAGCACAGATATTGCCATCGGCAAGATTAAAACGAAAGAGTAGCGCGTCTAACGAACAGTGATTGGACATGAGTCGGGAGAAGGTGCGAATAAAGTCCCGACTCAAGTCCAGACTTTTGAACCATGGTTTGAGGCTAACCTTAGGGATAATCGAGTGAAACCACCGGCCCAATTCATCTTCGTTCCATTTACGTTGCCAGTTAGCGATGGTATTTTTACGGACTAAAGAATAAAATTCATTGAAGGCGATTTGACGCTGATAAATATCGCCTTCAATTGCACCTACCTTTGCCAATGAGTCAGCCCTCTCGTTACCCGGAATTGAGCAATGTGAAGGGACCCAGATAAAGGTAATGACATAACAGCGTCTGGTTAAAGCACTCAAATTTTCTCGTATTCTCTCAAGGAAGTACGGCGAGTGCTTTTCCGGGCTCACTGAACGGATAGCTTCGACAGAGCTAAGACTATCCGTTACAACGTAATAGTGTTCAACAGGTCGTGAGGCGACGCTGTCCAGCGCCCAATGTATTGCTGCCAATTCAGCAATATACACAGAGCAAGGATTCTGAAGACTGTGGGAGGTGCTAAAAATTTCGTTGAACACTCCAAATCCTGTGGACTCATTCATAGAGGACCCATCAGTAAAGTACATATTATCACAATTGACACGCCCATACTTTGCATTGAAGATCGTAGGAACGATCCCCGATCGATGATAATCTGGAATTCCATGGATTTTCTCCTTCATGAACAGATCAAAATGTACAGAGGAATTGATGTAGTCAGGAAAACAAACACGGTTGGGAGTATACGAAGAAGGATCAACCTGCATGGAGATGAATTCATGATATGAGCTCATGAATCCTGAATGAAAATTTAGCTCGGTAAGCTGCTCAAAATTTCCGATCACCAATGGGTTCATAACCTTACACCGGATGAGGAACCGAAGAGATAATAAATTGAAGCGATCTTTTAGTGGGAGTACGCCTGCCAAAACCTCGAGACTCATGGTATGCGTTGAGGGCATACATCCCAACGCAATACGGAGACAAAGATACTGAATTCGCTCGAGTTTAATGAGATGTGTTTTGGCAGCTGATTGAAAACAGAAACTGCCATACTCCATCACTGAGAGAATAGTTGTTCGATACAACATTATAAGATCTTCGGGATGGGCTCCCCACCAGGTGCCGGTAATTGTACGGAGAAAGTTTATTCTTTGTTGGCATTTTTTACTCAGATACCTAATATGGGCCCCCCAAGTACATTTGGAGTCGAACCAGACCCCAAGATACTTGAATGACATAGCATGAGTGATCGGTTTACCCAAAAGTTGAAGCTTTGGTTTTGCTGGTCTATGCTTCCTAGAAAAAACCACCATCTCTGTTTTCTCCGTGGAGAATTCGATCCCTAGCCCAATGGCCCAGGTTGAAAAATTGTTCAAAGTATCTTGTAAGGGACCTTGCAGGTCGGATTCGTTTGATCCTACGACAGACACCACTCCATCATCTGCAAGTTGTCTTAGGCTGCAATTTTGTGTAAGACAATTGTCGATGTCGTTTACATAGAAGTTGTACAAAAGGGGGCTTAAACATGAGCCCTGGGGGAGGCCCATGTAGGAGACCCGATTTACTGTCGAATCCCCGTGAGAAAAATTCAACTGTTTCTCACAAAGCAAGTTATATAACATATTATTCAACAGAGGCGGCAGACCCCGAGAGTGTAATTTGTCTGACAAAACCTCTATTGAAACAGAATCGAAGGCCCCCTTTATGTCCAAGAATACTGAAGCCATTTGTTTTTTTTCGGCGTAAGCCATTTGAATTTCTGAAGAAAGCAACGCAAGACAATCATTCGTCCCCTTGCCCCTGCGGAACCCATATTGTGTATCTGAGAGTAGGCCATTCGTTTCAACCCATCGATCAAGGCGAAACAAGATCATTTTCTCCAACAATTTCCGTATACAAGACAGCATTGCTATTGGGCGGTACGAATTGAAGTCGGACACGGGTTTTCCGGGTTTTTGAATAGCTATAATTCGCACTTGTCTCCAATCATCTGAAACAATATTATGCTCCAGAAACCGATTGAATAAATTCAACAAGCGATGTTTCGCCACATCAGGGAGGTTTTTTAATAAGTTGAACTTAATTCTATCCGTTCCTGGAGCAGAATTGTTACAAGAAAGGAGAGCAAGAGAGAATTCTACCATCGAAAACTCGGAATCAAGATCGCACCTATCTTGTGGTATATCTCGAAGAATTTTTTGCACAGGAGCGGAATCAGGACAAACCTTCCGTGCAAAATTAAAAATCCATCGATGTGAATATTCTTCGCTTTCATTCGATGAAGAGCGATTTCTCATGTTTCGAGCCACTTTCCATAATTTTTTCATTGACGTTTCTCGTGACAAACCTCCCACGAAATTTCGCCAATAAGCACGTTTTTTCCCTTTGATCAAGTTTTTAAATTGATTTTCAAGGTCCAAATACGTTTGAAAATTCTCAATGGTTCCACGTTTCCGAAAAGCTTTAAATGCGTTCGATTTATCCTGATAAAGCTTGGAACATTGGCTATCCCACCATGGATTGGGAGGCCTTCGACGAATAGTGGAACCTGGGATGGGTTTCGTTTGAGCGCGAACCGTGCTGTCATATATCAAACGAGAAAGGGAGTTATACTCCTCCAATGGAGGTAAACCATCTCTGGAATTGATGGCTAGAGTAATCGCGTCCGCATATTTTTTCCAGTCAATGTGTCTTGTGAGGTCATATGCCAAATTTATAGATTCAGAAGAATTCGACCCAGTGGTGATGGAAATTTTGATTGGCAAGTGATCACTACCGTTGGGGTCCTGGATTACATTCCACTTGCAATCTAATGATAGTGAATTCGAGCAAAGCGAGAGGTCAAGAGCACTTGGGTTAGCAGGAGGTTTAGGTACACGTGTTGTTTCCCCAGTGTTCAAAACGGTCATATTGAAGCTGTTACAAAGGTCATATATCAACAATGAACGATTGTCGTCGTACTGTTCCCCCCAGGCAGTTCCGTGAGAGTTGAAGTCTCCCAAGATCAATCGTGGCTCAGGAAGGAGTGAGCACATGTCAACAAGTTGATTGCGGCTAACCGCAGCTCTCGGAGGCCAATACAAGCTGACTATACAGAGGTCTTTGCCTCTGATGTTTGCATGACAAGCAACAGCTTCGATCCCTCCAATAGGTGGAAGGTCAATTCGAAAAAATGAGTGGCACTTATTGATACCCAATAGCACCCCTCCGTATCTGTCATCACGGTCCAAGCGTATGATATTAAAATCGTGGAAAGAGAGATCATCTCGCGAAGAAAGCCAAGTTTCGGACAGAGCAAAAACATCACAATTGAAGTTATGAATTAAAAATTTGAATGTATCCAATTTAGGGATAAGACTACGACAATTCCACTGTAAAACAGTGATGTCTCCGACCTCTCTATTTAAATTAGACATCAAGAGAGATAATCATTGCAAGGAGGGGCCATGTTTGCATCAATTGCTGCAAAATTGTCTTTAGTACTGGAAGCATTGCGGTGACAATGGTTCTGATGGAGTCGGAAACATTAAAACACTTGAAGATTTGGTCCAAAAGGTCAGACAACTTTATAAATCCCGATTGGGAAGTTGAACTGGACGGAAAAACAGGGACAGTTGGGGTTTTTGATGTCCCCTCGAGTGCTGGGCCATTCGAAGGTGAATTATTCCCGCGGAATCCAGGAGGAACCTGATTTTGCTTGTCCGCTGCACTCGATTTTTTAGGCATGCTAACAGGGGGTATCACCGGAGGGGCTTGTCCTTGAACTTTGGGAGTGGTCACATTTTTGCGCCGGGGATTCCCTTGGAAAATGAACGGTGTGCCCCCGTTAGCTGTGTCCGCTTCTATTTCGTCAACGGGCAACGTGGCGAAGACATTTTGTGTGTTGATTGGTTGTTGTTGTTGGGCCCGTGGAGAAGCGCCCTTTAAAATATCCGCAAAAGTGCGTTTCGAGCGTTCCTTCAAAGAGCGCTTCTGTTTCTCCCAGCGACTCTTGTAAGTTTCACACACTGAGAGCTCGTGTGGGGATCCCCCGCAATATGGACATTTATGCTCAGTCGCACTGCAGGATTTCCCCTCATGTTGCTCTCCGCAAGTGGCACAGCGCTCCTTGTTGGCACAATAATCTGAAGTGTGACCAACTGACTTGCATTTTTGGCAAGTCATGGGCTTTGGCACGAAGAGTCGCACAGGCAATCTCAATTTGCCCACCATGACGTAGTCAGGTAGAGCGGAACCAGCAAAAGTTACTCGAAACGAGTCTGACGGCGTGAATTTAGTTTTTCCCTCTTCCTGGGATACTTTTCCTAGTTGGCGGCTGTCCAAAATTTTAACACCCACCAACGGGAGTCTTTTAAATTTACCAACTCCTTCTTTTATCATTTCGCACGTCAGACCAGTTTCAGTTACCACCCCCGAGATTTCTACGTCATGGGAGGGCACGTAGACGCGATACTCTAGGGAGAATCTCTCGTCGATCACAATTGCATTCGCGTGTTTCCGATCACTCACGACAACACGCAGTTTGTTCGGTCTAACCTTAGAGATTTCGACCACGGAGGAATATAATCTTGCCAGATCTTTCGAAACCTGAATGACATTAATTGCCTTTCCTTTTGGTTTAGGCCGGAAAAAAACAACCCATGGACCAGCTCCAAGTGCATCGTCTGGATAGACCTTGACACGAGGAGAGGAAACAACTGAGGGGGAGGACGAGATCGATTGTTGAACGGGAGCGGGATCAGTAGGGCTGGGAGGCAAGTTCGGTAGTAGAGCGGAAGCGGGAGCGGGAGATTGAGGGGGCGAGGAGGAAAAGTTTGCCAATTTTCTTGAGGGGGGCTTGTTAAGGTAGATTACCTCTTTCTCTGAAGAGACATCTTCTGAGGGGGGAACGCGTTTAAGCGACTTCCCAGCCCCCGTTGTAGCTAGTGAGGAGGAAACAGTAGTTTCAATCTCCATGTCAACATGACATTCTGCCATTACGGCAGTTATAAAATAATATAATTTTTTTTTTTGTATTTCTAAACCTAATATATATTATACCTAAATCGCACACCAATGCGAATGAATTGAAACGGTGTCCCAATCGAACCGCGTGGCAATCGCTCGGCACAGATGCAACGGTATATCGCACCAAAACACGATGATGGAATCGATGACGATGCTAAAGCACACACAGCGATGATACGGCACACGCACCGCGTCCGCCGTGGAGGACTTCTTCCTCACGCTGGTAGTGATTGCTGCTCTCCTCACTCGCGCAATAAAGAGAACCCCGTTAGGGCGAAATAACTTCACCAGCCACGAACTGATAACGGTATAATCTCCACTCTATAATAGACGCGAACAAATTTGCGACCGATGTCTTCGGACTACGCGAGCTGAATGTTTTTAATTTTTAACAAAGAAAAAAATGTAGGAAATTGTTTAAATTTTCACAAAAAACACAAAAAATTTAAAAAAATACACTGAAAAAAAATTGTTTTAAACTAAAATTCATTTTTTTCTAAAATGTATTTTTTTTAAATCTATAATTTCAAAAATAATTTCAAACAAGTAACACATACATTGGAAGATGGACGGGGAAAAAGTTTTTCAAACAACAATTTTTTCATGTTTTCTCTGAAAAAATTACAATCAATCCTAATTTTGTTCAATGTCAAGATAGCGATTTAGTGTGCAAATGCAGTTTTAGATCGTCGATGACGTCAACTTTTTATCTTTTATAGTTTTTGGAATATAAACGTAAATTATTTTTGAGTTATTTTGAAAATTAAAATTATTTTTTCTCAAAAACATATATATAATTTACAACAAATCATTCATACATCGGAAGAAGGGCACTGCTAGAGAGAAAGCGTTTTCCTAATAGCAGCTTTTACATGTTTTCTTTGCAAAATTACTACAGATCGGACTCGATTATATACTGTCTCGATTATATACTATTTTGGACTCGATTATAGACTGCTTGAAACAAAATGTTTTTGTATATTTCAAATATGACTGATTTCGAGAATAAATGTAATATTTCAACGTTAAAGTGAAATTTAATTGGCTATTATAGGTACAGTGGAGAAAAAATCTTGGTTTTTGATGATTTTGATTAAATTTTCACCAGGAGATTTTTTTTAACGATATTGCAGCGAAATTAAGAAAGACAGAAGTTGGATATCAAAGAGTAAATTGTAGAACGGTTCTTCTTCTTCTTCAATGGCACTAACGTTCCTAGAGGAACTTCGCCGTCTCAACGTAGTATTACTTGCGTCATTTTTATTAGTACTTAGTTGAGATTTCTATGCCAAATAACACGCCTTGAATGCATTCTGAGTGGCAAGCTCTAGAATACGCGTGATCACAGTGCAAGTCGGAGGAAATTTCTTTGACGAAAAATTCCCCCGACCAGAACGGGAATCGAAACCGAACACGGGTAGAGAGCTTCAATTTGGTTGATAGAAACTATTAAGTTTATTATGAATTTTTTGGATAAAATTAATTATAACACTTTCAAAACGACAATCTTTTAAGGCAGTATCTTCATTAAGAAATTTGAAAAAATTTAAAAAAAATCCCTTAATATATCTGTTGATTAGGCAATCAAGAATATACCCTAGAAAGGACTTATCGAAAATCCCATTATTTACCGAGTTAGAGTCATTTTCCTGATGCGGTATCTAACCTGGTATGGCTATAACAATGAACTTCAAACGCGTTTTTCTCGAAACTAGTTTTTTCAAACTGGCGTACACGATATCTCAAGTTCTACTAAACCGATTCATGTCGAACTTATATGAATAAAATCTGTATGTATCTCTCTATCGCATGAACCTCTTACTTTTTAAGTTTAACTATTTTCTAAAATCGGAAAACCTAAGAGCTGTTTTAAACCGCATTTTGGTTTTCAAACGGCTGTTATTTTGTCAAAAAAGCTGCTTCTGACTTCTGTCAAAAAAAGATGTCTTGACTTGAACGCGACAGCGGCATCTTTACTGAATCTATTCGATTTTTTTGTTTCAGATAACCAGAAGGGCTGGAATCGTGTACGCCGTGGCACAACTTTTTTTTTAATCGCTTTACTTCACCAGCTTGTAACTATTCTAGTTATTTAGAATATTTTTTCTCTGTTCAATTTTTGGTTTATTGTTAAAAGATAGAAGAACAAATAGTGATGAAATGGATTGTAGAAATACTCTTTGTTCTCTTTGTTTTATTATTACTTGAAAAAATAAGTCCGAAATTCGTGTCCCTTAAGTTTTCCAGTTTGAGGCAAACATAGCCCGAAACAAGAAAAAGTTCTATAACTCTGTCATTGTTCAAAATTCCATCATTTGCATAGAAGGATTTTTTTCATCAATTATGATCGTTCCATTGGTATTCTCGATAAATTAGTTTTTTCATGTGAGAAAGGTATTCTCTGAGTTTAAGGGAATGAATAAAAAAAATTAAATTGAATTGAAAACGAAAAATATATGTATGAAAATTAAATAAAAATAAAATTTGACTGTATATTATACAGTCAGAAAAATTGTAGGGGCTAATCATATAACTTGTTGAAATTTTTCAAAGAATGTTTTTTATTCATTTTTAAAATATTTTTTTTTCAGTGTAATTAAAGAAAATGTAGGTATTTTAGCTTTTGAGTTATAATTGTTTGTAAAAATTCAAGAAAAAAACTTGCCCTTTTCAAAAAGTGGTCTAAATCTTTTTTGAAGATTACAAGTATGCAAAAAAACTTCACACAATGTCTTTCCACTCACAACCAGGGTTGCCAACCATAATTTTAAAAAAATCAGGAAAAATGAAAATATAAATCAGGGAAAAATCAGGATAGTTAATATGGGGTCATTTTTTAGGTGGACTTACATTTAATAAAATTTTCTACATTTTTTCTACGCATGTTAAAATTCTATCCTCCCAGAATACAATTGTTTTCTTGTATTTTCATGATGACCATAGAGTTAACTTGCCATTGAGGGAATTTTCGGGGATCTTTAGATTGTATATATATATTTTTTCCAAAAACCTACAGCATTACAACATCGATACGCTCAGAAATCAAACATTCAGAATTTTTCGAATTCATCGTCCACACTTTGGAATGAATTTTTCCTCATCAATTGAGAAAATCATATCAGCAGTGGATGTTATTATAGTTTCGCCATTCAAGTTGGCTGTACTTTGAATCTGACTATAAAATGTTATAAAAAATCATATTATTTTGACTTTTAATTTGAACAGTTTCTTTTGAATAATATTACGCTATTCCTTCATCAATAATTTTGTGGCCACTCGTATATACACATCATACAAGGTAATGTTGTTCCTCAAACCTAATATCGTAATTATTTCTTAAATTTGTCAAATACAGTGGAACCCCGATTATCTGCGAGCGGATGATCTGCGGTGCGGATTCACAAAGTTCGGATTGCGTTGCTTTCAACATTTGTATAAATCAAGGTATCTATGTTTGTACACTGTAATCAATTTGATATTTTTTATTGAATTTAAAAAAAAAACTGTAAATTCTTTATCTTCCCAGAAAACCTATAATTCTGTATATACGGACCCTGTATCTGAAATTTGGAAAAAAAATCTGTAAAATACAGAATATTCTGTATATATGGCAACCCTGATTAGAGAACTGCGTTAATACATTTCTAAATATGTCAGTAATCAGTAAAAAAAGTGTATCCAAATTTTTTCGAATACATTCTTCAGTGTTTCATGTGAAGTTCTCCAAACACACGTTCATCATCTATCAGATCTTTATCTTTTGAAGGTGATACCTATTCGAACAGTGTCCAATCATTAACCAATTAGTACTCAGATCTTTTTTTTTTCAAACCAGATAGGCTGGGTGTGGTTCTGTTACAAGGTATAATAAATAGTTCCGGTCGCTTTAGTGTTGATAGAATCCTCCAGTTGGTGTCAATCATCGATAATTTCCATGTTCTGAGGTCTTTTTTCATACAGCAAGGGGAGATTTCACAGAATAGCCCATGGTCGAGTTAAGCTGAAGAATCAATTTTTGCTAAGAGATCGGCTTTTTCAATGCTTTTCTGCCTAGTGAATCGCAAAGATAGCCCTGGTCGTTTCTTTATCTCTAAACTATGATTGGACAGTATTGAGATGTACTTAAGTGCAGCGCGTTTTCAGAAACCATTAAGGGTTGAGGCTTGGAAATACTAATAAGCGCGGTTATTTATCATGTATGCTGCCGTTCTACGCATAGTTGTCCCATGTTCCAACATCAGCAACTGAGAAAAACGCAATCAAAGTTTTCTAGCATATTTGTTTACCAGAAGTTTTAAACATTTAAATTTAGCAAAACACCATGTTTTTATAAGCAATAAACTATCGTTTTATGAAATGTGGAGAGTTCTACTCACTTGAATCAATCAAGCTTGATTACAGATTTCAAAATTCATGGCGGGACGGTTATGCCTAGATTATCAACATGGGACGATTCAACTTGATGTTGTTTTTTTGCAAATACTGGGAACAAACAATTTTTTTGTGTTTTCCGGAAGTGAGTGATCTGCAACACCTTTGCGGAATATAGATCTATTTGTTATTAGGGATTCGCTAATTTGTTAATTTTTTTATTCGTTCGAGAATTAGTTGGTTCTTCCAAACCAGAAATGAGTGTATTAGTCTTGCTTAAAGCGTGACATGAAATTCTTGTACTTGAACCGATTCATTTATTATGGATCTACAAAAAATACATGGTGGGACAGTTGTGCCTAGAATAACAACATGGGATAATTGACAAGCTCAATGCATAAAAGCATCGTGTTATGAAGAAAAGTGTAAATTGTCAAAAAGTAACGTGGGACAACTATGCGTAGAACGGCAGAATGGTTATTTAAAGTTTTCGGATTTGTTCCGTTTTTTGGACAAAAGCGACACCGCATAGATGTGCCCATTGCAATTATTCTAGAGAGGCGGAATATGACCATTATAGCCAGTTAGTCAATAAGTTAGTGTTGTTAGAACAATCAATATTAAAAGAAAAATAGAAATTCAAAAAAATGTTCCGTTCTCGACAATATTCTAAAATTTATTTCCAATATTCAAAGTGTATCCAAAGTTATGTTTCTAATTCGTTGCTCTTTCTAGAACTAAGATTGTGGAATACCGGATTAAATTTGAAAAACAGTATATTGCATCACATCGAAAATTAATATTGCATTACATCGATTGAGTTTTGTCGTGTTGAACTGATCGATTCCATGAACGACTCCACCCCGGTCCCTCGCGCGTTGCGTCCACCAACCCCTGACAACTAAAAAATGCAAACGAGTTTCATTCTGCTACCGTTGTCCTATTAATGTTCAATTACAACATCTCTCGGGAATTCTGATTGGACACTATCACCACGCAGATGAGATAGCACAAGGTTACATAATAAATCAATTATCTGACCAAATAGCAGCTACCTCAACGCACACGCACACACACATACAGGTACACACACAGACACACACGTACAATCCATTTCCAGGAATTGAGGTTCGCGTGGTTGTGCACGGTGCGGTCAGCCGATTAAGGCCTTACCGTACCGCAGTGACGGCCTCTGTCTGACACCGCAGCCGCCACCGTCGTCGGAATGATGAGCGTTTTTGTGTGAAGTTTATGCGAGCGTAATTATGATAATTACCGGAGCTCTCCCGCTCCCCTCACGGTTCCCTTAACTAACGCATACACACACCAACCAGCCAACCAACCAGCGCGACAAAGTGGACTGTATCGTCAGGATCTAAATTAAGTAAGACATGGAGCTTCGGTTCCCCCGACGGGGCCAAACGCAGAGAGCTCGCACCGAAGAGTGGGAATATTCAAATTATCTCAATTTCCATTCTCTGCCCTCCTCCTCCCCGAATCTTGTGCGTCGTCTCGGTCACATCGACCGCTTCTCGCGGGAGGGAAAGCCACCGGCATACCCAGAATCAACCCACGGTATGACCTTCCTCTGCTACTGACGTTGCTTGCTTTTGAAATTTTAATTTATGAAATTAAAAATTAAATAAGACGAACGTTTTGCTGGGAAACGCGCTGTGCGAGGAAAGGGCACAACTTCTCCGGGAACGAAGAAGTACGAAAAAAAAAGTGGGGAAATAAAAAAAACCTTATAAAATTACTAAACGAGGAGCGGAAAGGTTGAAAGATGAGCCAACTCTTGCGGAGCCAAAGCGAGAGGGAAAATTAATGGAAGCGGTGGATCCCTTCCCCCTTTCCTTGGCCAACGACCCAACGGGCGCTTTGTGGTAGGAAATTTCTTGAAAATATATTTCGGTTTTATTGTTATTTTTCTCCACAAACAGCATGGCAAAACGCTGCTTTACATCTTGTTTTTACAAAGAATCCCCGTTCCTTCCGTACGACAACGACGGCGAACGACGCTCAGCACCGACAAAAGCACATGTGCCGTCCCGGGCGCGCGTTGACCGCCTTCCCACAAAACGAGCAGTGCTTCGGGCATCCGGTTCCAAGCCCATTTGATTCCATTTTCCAATTGCCAGAAGCCCACCCCTATCTATCTGCCCATTTCACGCTCTCGCTCTGTCCGCCCCCTTCTCCGCACTCCGACTCTAATTTAAAACCATAAGTGTAAATTATTCCGAGATAACACTTAAATACTCGTATAGTATTCGATTCAACTGTACGAGTTACCTCAAAAATTTTCATAATTTATTATTAGAACCATTAAAACACAGAGCGCACGGAGCCGAACTCTGCCTCTGCCTCTGCACAAAACACAGAGCCCCAGCCTCAGACTCTGTGGAAGACACGAGGAACCGGGTGCAGGGTGCTGGAGGGTACAGGAAGGGGAGGTAAGACAGCCAGAAGAAGCTGAAGAAGCGAAAAATACCCCGGCGGCCCCTTGAGAAGACTCACACAATAAGCAACCCAAGTGCGAGTGAACCATCCGCAAGGGGGTTAGCGAGAGCGGAGAGGTAACAAAAAATTTCAACCTCTTTACTCCACGTGGAGTCGAGCGCTGGTACAAGCAGTCGGACCAATCGGAGCGCTCGGTTAGAGCTAACGTATTATGGCGTGTAGATACAGCTGTATCGAAGCATGCATACACAGAGTGTACACGGGAGACATGATGGGTAAAACACAAAGAGGGGTTTCACGACGATGATGACGACGCAGGCGGTGGTGGCGACGACGAAACGGAACGCAGCAGGCGGAATAGAAAATGAAAATGGAACCCCTAAATGATGGAGTGGGTTAGAGCTGTGTGTGCAGGAACGACGACGGCGGAAGGCTCTTCGTGTCTTCCCTCTCTCCCTTTCCTTTCCAATCCTAGGGATTCAACGTTTCGGTTTGTGCTGCTGCTGCTGCTGATGCTATTGCTGTTGCTGTTGCTGCTGCTGCTAACAGCAATAACAACGACGACGGATCGACGGCACCGAAGCAGCTAACATTCATTCGATCGCATCGCTTGCCGAGGGGTTGATTGGTAAGGGATGGGTGCGGTGAGGTCAGAGCCAGTAGAGTGTAGAGTATATTAGCACGGGAAAGGAGCAAAAAAAAACTGCGGGAGTGCAAGAGAACGAAAACACGAGGGAGACCAGGGACTTTTGAGCATTACGGAGGAAGGAAAAAAATAGTTCCTGGCATCATGAAAGGAGGGAAAATTATATATGAGGTTGGCCCGAGCAGGAGGTGATGAGGATGGATATGTTCCGAAACCGCGCGCTTAGAAGCATGACGGTGGATTTCGAGGATGACTTATTCGTTTTGAATTCAATTTTATGGGGTAGCGGTTGTTGGCACGACTGTCAAATCGTTTACATTCACAAATTAACTAATAACAATTCGAAAAAGGGACGCAGTGAATACTCACTCACGAGCGATCTTAAATGTCGGTCGTGCGACAACCGCAAGTGCCGCATTGGTGTCATGTGTTCTAATTTTGTACAAACACAGATTATCGTCACACTTACTTTGCGTCGCGTTTCGTCTGCGTTTGATTTGCATTGAGTCACAAATAAATAACGATTGATATCGATAGTCGAAGTGAATCAGATTGTCATTCAGCAGACAATAAACGTCGGAGTCATCATTTCACAATATGATTATTTTTAAAATAATTTTGGATTTCATTAAACCAAGTGTTCGCAATGTCTTTCTTTCGAAAATTACACACTCCAAAGTTTTAACATCATAAATACAAATTATGACCAGTGTTGCCACATGTACAGATTTATCTGGAAAGGTACATATTTTTTCGATTTTTTTTTGTTCATATTCTGTACGGTACAGATCACAGATTTTCACACAAAAGTTCAGATTAGTACAGATTTTCTGGAGAGATAAATTAATAACAGGTGGAGTTGGTTAAACAGATAAGGCAAAGATTTTATTTCGATGGTTGGGCCCTCAGGGCTGCTGCAATGTTAAATCCCAAAACAACTCCCAATCTAACAAGTTTCAAAGAAGTATTGGAAGCGTTTCAGATTTCTATGATGGGGAATGAATGCCGTGCCAGAAAGCTCCGTAAAAAAATCTTTGCTGAACAAAAAATCGATTATCTACCTGAAATGACAGTTCACTCGCATTGTAATACAGGGCGGACTCGATTACATACAATTTCTGATTTCTTTTCCTGTATATAATCGAATCATGTATATAATCGAGTCAAAAAAAAAAATGTTTTATTGGTATTTTTTTGCATGTATTTTTCGTTTTTTTTAATATATAAAAAAGAATTTCATTTTTGATTCATCCCCTTAAAGTCAGAAAACTCTTTTCGCATATGAAAAAAATAATTTTATCCAGATTCTCTCAGGAGGTGATAGACGATCATATTTGATGGAAAAAATCCTTCTATGCATATGTTCGAATTTCAACAATGACAGAGTTATAGAACTTTTTTTTGTTTCGTACTCTGTTGCCTAAAACTGGCTCTACATTAAAAAGTACGTACGGAAGACGATTCCGTTGCTTCCATTTGAAAGATTTTAGCACAGGATATAGTAGTGGAACATCTAAATTAGTGAATTTTAATAACATTTGGGAATTGAAAAATTTAGAAGATCATAATTTTTAATGTGTTATTATAGGTTCCTCCTGGCTGCCGTGGGAATAGTTCACCTTCGAACGACCCAGCACTCGAGGGGACATCAAAAACCCAAACTGTCCCTATTTTTCCGTCCAGTTCAACTTCCCAATCGGGATTTATAAAGTTGTCTGACCTTTTGGATCAAATCTTTCAAGTGTTTTAACGTTTCCGACTCCATCAGAACCATTGTCATTTCAATGCTTCCAGTATTAAAGACAATGTTGCAACAATTGATGCAAACATGGCCCCTCCTTGCAATGATTATCTCTCTTGATGTCTAATTTAAATAGAGACGTCGGAGATATCACTGTTTTACAGTGGAATTGTCGTAGTCTTATCCCTAAATTGGATACATTCAAATTTGTGATGTTTTTGCTCTGTCCGAAACTTGGCTTTCTTCGCGAGATGATCTCTCTTTCCATGATTTCAATATTATACGCTTGGACCGTGATGACAGATACGGAGGGGTGCTATTGGGGATCAATAAGTGCCACTCATTTTTTCGAATTGACCTTCCACCTATTGGAGGGATTCAAGCTGTTGCTTGTCATGCAAACATCAGTGGCAAAGGCCTCTTGTCAGCTTGTATTGGCCTCCGAGAGCTGCGGTTAGCCGCAAACAACTTGATGACATGTGCTCACTCCTTCCTGAGCCACGATTGAACTTGGGAGACTTCAACTCTCATGGAACTGCCTGGGGGGAACAGTACGACGACAATCGTTCATTGTTGATATATGACCTTTGTAACAGCTTCAATATGACCGTTTTGAACACTGGGGAAACAACACGTGTACCTAAACCTCCTGCTAACCCAAGTGCTCTTGACCTCTCGCTTTGCTCGAATTCACTATCGTTAGATTGCAAGTGGAATGTAATCCAGGACCCCAACGGTAGTGATCACTTGCCAATCAAAATTTCCATCACCATTGGGTCGAATTCTTCTGAATCTATAAACATGGCATATGACCTCACAAGACACATTGACTGGAAAAAATATGCGGACGCGATTGCTCTAGCCATCAATTCCAGAGATGGTTTACCTCCATTGGAGGAGTATAACTTCCTTTCTCGTTTGATCTATGACAGCGCGGTTCGCGCTCAAACGAAACCCATTCCAGGTTCCACCATTTCCCGAAGGCCTCCCAAACTATGGTGGGATAGCCACTGTTCCAAGCTTTATATAGAAAAATCGAATGCATTGGAGCATTGCATTGCATTGGAGGTTTGTCACGAGAAACGTCAATGAAAAAATTATGGAAAGTGGTTCGAAACATGAGAAATCGTTCTTCAACGAATGAAAGTGAAGAATATTCACATCGATGGATTTTTAATTTTGCACGGAAGGTTTGTCCCGATTCCGCTCCCGTGCAAAAAATTGTTCGAGATATACCACAAGATAGGTGCGATCTTGATTCTGAGTTTTCGATGGTAGAATTCTCTCTTGCTCTTCTTTCTTCGAATTAAGTTCAACTTGTTGAGAAACCTCCCTGATGTGGCGAAACATCGCTTGTTGAGTTTATTCAATCGGTTTCTGGAACATAATATTGCTCCACATGATTGGAGACAAGTACGAGTTATAGCTATTCAAAAACCCGGAAACCCGCGTCCGACTTCAATTCGTACCGCCCAATGGCAATGCTGTCTTGTATACGGAAATTGTTGGAGAAAATGATCTTGTTTCGCCTTGATCGATGGGTTGAAACGAATGGCCTACTCTCAGATACACAATATGGGTTTCGCAGGGGCAAGGGGACGATTGATTGTCTTGCGTTGCTTTCTTCAGAAATTCAAATGGCTTACACCTAAAAAAAACAAATGGCTTCAGTATTTTTGGACATAAAGGGGGCCTTTGATTCTGTTTGAATAGAGGTTTTGTCAGACAAATTACACTCTCGGGGTCTGCCGCCTCTATTGAATAATATGTTATATAACTTGCTTTGTGAGAAACATTTGAACTTTTCTCACGGAGATTCGGCAGTAAGTCGGGTCTCTTACATGGGCCTCTTTCAGGGCTCATGTTTAAGCCCCCTTTTGTACAACTTCTATGTAAGCGACATTGACAATTGCCTTACACAAAATTGCAGCCTAAGACAACTTGCAGATGATAGAGTGGTGTCTGTCGTAGGATCAAACGAATCCGACCTGCAAGGACCCTTACAAGATACTTTGAACAATTTTTCAACCGGGGCCATTGGGAGAAAACAGAGATGATGATTTTTTCTAGGAAGCATAGACCAGCAAAACCAAAGCTTCAACTTTTGGGTAAACCGATCACTCATGCTATGTCATTCAAGTATCTTAGTGTCTGGTTCGACTCCAAATGTACTTGGAGGCCCATATTAGGTATCTGAGTAAAAAATGTCAACAAAGAATAAACTTTCTCCGTACAATTACCGGCACCTGTTGGGGAGCCCATCCCGAAGATCTTATAATGTTGTATCGCACAACTATTCTCTCAGTGATGGAGTATGGCAGTTTCTGTTTTCAATCAGCTGCCAAAACACACCTCATTAAACTCGAGCGAATTCAGTATCTTTGTCTCCGTATCGCGTTGGGATGTATGCCCTCAACGCATACCAGTCTTCCGACAAACACTTACACATGTCCACGCGATGTGAAAATTACATGCCTTTGTTTGAATTCGAACATGATTTTCGCTAGTGTTGAATGTCTATCCCAAACGCGACAATGATACACAAACATAAACATTGTAAACAAACACGATGTTTATAATTCAAGAACATCATGTACAAACATATCACCCGATGTCGCAGTATTCATTGCTTTCGTTTCGTTTCTTTTCACGCACGGAAAAAAATTATTCATCCTAAAATATTTCTTCGTAGAATACTTTTTCACAGAAACGAACTTGAAATTTAGTTCGCATTACAAAAATTGCATGAACTAAGAGGCTATGAGTTCATGCACATTTTGCAAGTCTGATTATATAATCCTTGGTTTCGTGCAAAGAAAACATTCTCTGAATAGAAAGAAGTTTCTATGAGATTTTTTTGCGTGCATGTTGCCAATTGGAGTCTGGGGAAGCGACTGCACAGCGGGCGACGTCGTACAAATGCTGGCCAAATAAGTAAATAATTATCCAAAAAATAGTTTTAGATGCATGTTGATATTTTTATGAAAGTTTGATTAGGGCGTTCACAAAACCAATTCCAAAAAAATCATTTTGCAGGGTAATGTTTCTAAAAAATTTCTGCATCAAACGCATAAAATCATGAAACCAATTGCAAACTGCAAAATATTATTTCACCATGAAACTAGTTTTGGTATTTTTCATATTTTCTGAACAAAATGTGATTTATCATGCACATTTAAATTTGCGTTTAACCCTCATTTTCAGGGGGAACGAATTTTTTGAGGATGCAATTTTTCTAAAATGGTTTGGAAGCGTTTGCAGGATGAAAAAATGGATGCAAAGAGAACTCATTTTTGGTAAAATGAAAATGGGACTGTTATGCATTTTTGTGCAGTATAGTATGAAGCTGGGCGACTAAAGGGATATTTTTCAGTTTAGCGCAGCATAATTGATTTTATCTTAACAGTATTAATTTGAAATCACTGATTTGGGTAATTTAAATTTATGATATTATATTATTATATATATTCTGAAACCTCCTTCAAGTTTGTTGATATAGAAAAAAAGTAAAACGAGAGTTGTTCAACAAGTTTTTTTTTAATTTATTACAAGGGAATAAAAATAAAAATAAACAAGAATAAAAAAATTATGGTGCTCCAAATTAAAAAAAACGCAGCATTCAATTATTAATTTGAGACACAGCCATTGGTAGGAGTTCTTGATTGCATCTTATAATCATCATATCATTCAACAGACATTCGCAGACGCCGTTGATCAAGTAGTATTTCGACTGCTGAAAAGCAACGTTCCACCGTAACTTGAGTTGCTGGTACAGCTAATGCGGTCATAGCCAAGTCATACAACTTTTTTTTATCAAATTAATTTACATTTAAGGGAGCTTTCCTGGACCCCATTTGGTATTAAGGGTACTATTCAAAATTACGCAATGTGGTAAGGAATGGAAAGTCCGCATAAGACTTCAATTCATATAAAATATGGGTTAAAAGTGGGCAGGGATGGAAAATAATATGGCATTGGTTTTGTTGTTGTTGTTGTTTTTTGCTTTGGATTGGATTGTTGTTGTTGTTGTTTTTGCTTTGGATTGATTTGTCTCGAATGAGACTTTCTAGGTTTTGATGTAAACTACAACTACAACAAACGAATCTGCGAAATAAATACTGATCCATTTTTTCCCTGATCGACTAAAAGAGTTAATGCATGTATTACGCAAATTGTGAATAGTCCTTAGCATAATTGTGCACATATTAGGTTGGGGAAAAAGTTATTCATTATTTTCACGGTAGCTGGTTATGAAGCTACCTTTAGAATAGCAACAAATTTTACAACAAAACGGTGTATATTTGACCCAAACCGGACAATCCGAAATATAAAAAAATAATTCACTCAAAAATAATGGATTACTTTTTCCTCAACCTAATATATTAACATTTACTTAAATCGTATAGAAAATTGCAACGATACATGACTACACAAATTTTTAGTTATAAAAAATACTTACAATGGCAGATAGTTTGTCTTCCTTCGAAAAAAAAGGCGAATCTACAAAGCACCATCTTTGGTCAAAGATCAATGCTTCCTTGAAAGCCTTATTATTAAACATTTCACTCATTCTTTTATCCAAAGTTTCGATAATTCTCGTTGAAAATCGATTTTGTGCGCTTACTTTAATTTTTAGTTCATATTGGCATTTCTTAAACGCTTTGAATGCATCTCCGTATATGAAGTTTTCCCGTTGGACACATACAGAGGCTCAAACGCGTCTTTATAATCCTTCATGAAATCCCATGTTTCATTGCAGATTAAGAGTTCTGAGCATTGTCTTCCGATATCTCTGTAGAATCCTTCACGAGTACGTATACTGTCGATCATGGCCCACGTTGATCCCCAGCGCGTCTCGCAATCAATAAGTGGCAAAGGAAGTCTGGCAAGATCAAAATATGTCTTGAACTCCACCTTTCTCGTGACTTTAACCGATTTGCGTACCACTTTGAGAATTGCTTCGGACTCCACATCTAAAACGTCTTTGGCAATAAGATTTAGGGTATGAGCTCCACATTTAATTTTTTCGATGTATCCCTCGGTTGAATTCGAAAATGAATCCTCTAGATCACTTAGCATGACTTCCAAGCAGGAATCATTTTCATCACTATCATCGTCTGTATCGGATTTCTCAATAATTTCCACATCTTGTTCGGATGAAGCTGGAACATCATTATCTGTCTGCATCATCAAAACCATGTCTTTCCCAATTCTTAGACCATCAGTACACTTCAACATATTGAGACCATTATCAGTCGTAGCAGAGTATATATTCAAAAGACTCAGTCCGTAGCATTTGATCACTTCTTCAATATGCTTTCTTAGATTCTCACCGGTTTGCCTTTCTTTCATTTCAAGCATTGATAACGTTCGGATAACGAGCTTACCATTTTGGATATATTGAATATTAATTCCAAAAATTTTCCGTTGGTGACGTGATACACCATCATATTTAAAGCAAACCATACGGGTTTTCACTTCAGCTGCAATCATAGCACGAACTTGATTGGCCACATTTGAAATCTTAGAGACCATTGCCTTGGAATTGCATGGGATACCCAGAGCCTTAGCTAGAACCCCAGTTGTTTTATTGAAAGCATCACTATCGAAAAAGTTAAATGGCACACTGTTGACTGCAGCCATTTGCACTAATCCACATGAAAAATCGTCAGGATTTACCGGTACTGAAACTCTTTTAATTCTTTTGACTGACGGCTCTTCGGATTGATCAGCTTGTCGATCTGATGCCCTCTTATATCCTTCCAGGCCAACTCGTTTCGCAACAACTGGATGTTGCTGAACAATATGGCGTTTCAAACTGTTATCGGCGCCTTTCAACATACTGTGACATCCCTGTACCAAACATTTATAAAGCTGCGTAGCTTCTTCAAGTTGGAAAAATTTGTCTTTTACATTTATTTTCGCCATTTTACCTGTTTTTTTTTGAACGATGAAAATATGTCAGACCACAATGATAAATAAATATGTAGGGTATTTGTCCCATTATTCATTACAAGCCCTTATTTTCATCCCACACGTTAACAAATGATTGGAGCACGAAAATATCTGTTTATTTTGGTTATCATGTTTGCTTATGACCATAAAAAAATACAAAAATAAAAAAATAATAAACAAAACCACTAGCGCTATAATCCACATACGCTATGGGATGGATTACGAGGTGATGAAATGAATATGGGAGCGGTAACCCTACATATCATATTAAAACGTTACTATTGCTCCATTACTTTGAATGTACAAAATTGACCGAGATTTTCGCCTTCAAAAACTCGAAGTGATAGAGGAGTGTTTTGTCTCTAATCGTCGCACAAACAGAACTCAGCTTGCTCTAACACGGCACACATTCACTGTAAAACACCTTGGAATAATATCAAATTTTCACTAACCTTCAGCGGCACACAGCAGAACCAGCAGAGAAATTTTAGCGGCTAGAACACACCGTTAATTTTTCGATGCTATCACAAACTGAATGAAGGAAAAAACTAAAAGCTACACTTACACTACACTACATATGCTATGTGTGTATGCGATTGCATCATCTTTTCTTCTCCTCTTCTTCGTTTTGACGTAGAACTACGTCTTTCAGGAAGGGTGCCAAATCAGAAACCATGTCACGTTTTTATTAAATAAAGTTAACGTTAATAACTATTTTCACAGCGAACGGATGCTGATGATTTGCATACCAATCAAATTGAAAATTCTCTATGATTTGTTTGATATGCTATACATTACAATTCCCTAATCTCTAAACAGTTTAAATTAATGAAAACTGGAAGCGATTTTCCCATACATTTGTTCTGCCGATTTGTGTGCTTCCCACAACCGTACCGTCAGAATCGAGCAACTAATACAATCGTTTCTGCTCGTTACCAGCTTATTTGGTATAAACAAGCCATCCACGATTTGAACCCACACCACTTCTCGTTTGGTGGTCATCGGAGCAATATCGTTGCTGGCGAACATCGAGCGAGAATGGACAAGGGATGGAGGAGTATGGAGTTTCTTTCCACTGATGGAATGGAATGAAACCACAGTTGCGAGCGAGGAGTAAGTAAGTGCAACACAGCGAGCGGACATAACTCATACCTAATGTTGATTTTACACACATGACATACACAGCTCGATGCAAGAATGGAAGATATTGCGAAACGGCAATGCAATTTCATCCGCATTCACTACACACCCTCGAAGAAGCGGAAGCCCTCCGTATCAAAGAGTGCTTCGACAAAGAAGATGTCAGCAGCATACGGAAAATGTATCAACGTATCTTCCATGGAATCATGTTTTCAAATCCCAGTAGGATAACCTTACACTTTTTTCCACACGAAACTTTAAAATAGACCTATATATTAAAATGTTAGACGTAGTCCCACGTCAAAACAAGCGAGTTGAATAATATAATTCCGTGGTTCTACGTACAAAATGTGGTCGTGTCCACGATACAACCCCTTACAATTTTTTTTATAGCTCGGGTCGCGTTCGTCGCGAACAAGCAGCCATTTGTAAACATTCAAAGATCCAGCCAAAATTGTTGCTCCCGTAGTCGAGTGGTTAGTACTTGTTCAATTTTAGTACTTGTTCAAAAGGCTCATAATAGCGAATGTTACATGAATTCAATATATAAATTGATGAATGCACTAAATAATGATATCAATTGTGAAGAACTCTGATATCAATCGACGTTTGTTTTGTTCGGAACAGATAAAGAGGTTTATTTTATTTGCCCAAAATATTAGACGAAGCACCCATTGTCATGATAGCAAAGCATTTTTTTCCATGTCGACATACCAACACACCATGTGTTGAGTGGTGTTGGTATGGTGTCCGATTCGCTTCTTCTACTCTACACACTGCCGGTTCTTGGGGTGAAAATGCAAGAGAAACTGTACACCATGTTCGAACATCATGTGAAACATTAGGATTAAACATCGTATGTCCAAACATATTACGAATACAAACATGTCACATTTTCAAACAAAGGTATGAAAATATCATGTTTGTATTCAAACACAAAACTGCGAACACCAGCGTAGACATGTTTATTCCGGACCCAGTGTTTTTTGTGAAACATGGAAGACTGACGCATACCATGAGTCTCGAGGTTTTGGCAGGCGTACTCACTAAAAGATCTCGTCATTTATTATCTCTTCGGTTCCTCATCCGGTGTAAAGTTATGAACCCATTGGTGATCGGAAATTTTGAGCAGCTGATCGAGCTAAATTTTCATTCTAGATTCATGAGCTCATATCATGAATTCGTCTCCATGCAGGTTGATCCTTCTTCGTATATTCCCAACCGTGTTTGTTTTCCTGACTACATCAATTCCTCTGTGTATTTTGATCTGTCCATGAAGCAGGATATCCATGGAATTCCAGATTATCATCGATCGGGGATCGTTCCTAAGATTTTCGAAGCAAAGTATGGGCGTGTCAATTGTGATAATAAAGGGTGTGTCACATCAAATTGCATCACGGAAAAAACTCTGTAGAAATTCGACCAGTAGACCGATCCTTTTGAAAATTTTAGACAGTAAAATAAAAACTATTAAACAACTTTTTGCATTTTCTTTTTATTCATACTTCGAGCCCAAGCCCGTATGCTCGCACCTTCTTCTTTACCCCGTCCATAAGGTTCTGTACAACGTCAGGTTGTAGTTTTTTTTGAACATAAATCCATTTTCTCTTGAAGTCCGCCTCCGATTTGACAACTTTTGGGTTCTTCCGGAGGGCCTGCTTCATAATCGCCCAATATTTCTCTATTGGGCGAAGCTCCGGCGCGTTGGGCGGGTTCATTTCCTTTGGCACGAAGGTGACCCCGTTGACTTCGTACCACTCCAACACGTCCTTTGAATAGTGGCACGACGCGAGATCCGCTGCTTCAATAGTGGTAGTAAGCGCTTCTGTAGGCACTTCTTAAGGTAAACCTGCCCGTTTACCGTGCCGGTCATCACGAAGGGGGCGCTCCGCTTTGCGCAAGAGCAGATCGCTTGCCACCCCATGTACTTTTTGGCAAACTTGGATAGTTTCTGCATGCGAATCTCCTCCGGAACGCTGAATTTGTCCTCTGCGGAGAAGAACAACAGGCCCGGCAGCTGACGAAAGTCCGCTTTGACGTAGGTTTCGTCGTCCATTACCAGGCAATGCGGCTTCGTCAGCATTTCGGTGTACAGCTTTCGGGCTCGCGTCTTCCCCACCATGTTTTGCCTTTCGTCGCGGTTAGGAGCCTTCTGAACCTTGTATGTACGCAGGCCCTCCCGCTGCTTGGTCCGCTGGACGAATGAACTTGACAAATTCAGCTAATTGGCGACATCCCGGACCGAACTTCTCGGATCACGTCTGAACTGCTTAACTACGCGCTTGTGATCTTTTTCACTGACGGAGCATCCATTTTTGCCGTTCTTCACCTTCCGGTCGATGGTTAGGTTCTCGAAGTATCGTTTTAGTACTCTGCTGACCGTGGATTGGACGATTCCCAGCATCTTACCGATGTCCCGATGTGACAACTCCGGATTCTCGAAATGAGTGTACAGGATTAATTCACGACGCTCTTTTCGTTCGACGACATTTTTCCAAATTTACGAAAAATTGACAGTGAAGCATGGCCAACGTGAGCTATACACTCTTATCTGATTATAAGCGAAAGCTGAAGATATAATTCCTAAAAATTTAATTTCTACAGCCGTGATGCAATTTTATGTGACACACCCTTTATGTACTTTACTGATGGGTCCTCTATGAATGAGTCCACAGGATTTGGAGTGTTCAACAAATTTTTTAGCACCTTACACAGTCTTCAGTATCCTTGCTCAGTGTATATTGCTGAATTGGCAGCAATACACAGGGCGCTGGACAGCGTCGCCTCACGACCTGTTGAACACTATTACATTGTAACGGATAGTCTTAGCAATGTCGAAGCTATCCGTTCAGTGAGGCCAGAAAAGCACTCGCCGTACTTCCTTGAGAGAAAACGAGAAATTTTGAGTGCTTTATCCAGACGCTGTTATGTCATTACCTTTGTCTGGGTCCCTTCACATTGCTCAATTCCGGGTAATGAGAGGGCTGACTCATTAGCAAAGGTAGGTGCAATTGAAGGCGATATTTATCAGCGTCAAATCGCCTTCAATGAATTTTATTCTTTAGTTCGTAGAAATACCATCGCTAACTGGAATCGCAAATGGAACGAAGATGAATTGGGCCGGTGGCTTCACTCGATTATCCCTAAGGTTAGCCTCAATCCGTGGTTCAAAGGTCTGGACTTGAGTCGGGACTTTATTCGCACCTTCTCCCGACTCATGTCCAATCACTGTTCGTTAGACGCGCTGTTTTTTCGTTTTAATCTTGCCGACAGCAATCTCTGCGGTTGTGGCCATGGTTACCACGACATCGAACACGTTGTTCGGTCGTGCGAGTTGTATCTTGTCGCCAGATCGAATTTAGAAAACTCCCTTCGGGCTGGAGGAAAGCAGTCCAATGTGCCGGTGAGAGATGTGTTGGCTCGGTTAGACCTTGATAACATGCCCCAAATATAAAGGGTGTGTCACATCAAATTGCATCACGGAAAAAACGCTGTAGAAATTTAATTTTTAGGAATTATATCTTCAGCTATCGCTTTAAAATCAGATAAGAGTGTATAGATCACGTTGGCCATGCTTCACTGTCAATTTTTCGTAAATTTGGAAAAATGTCGTCGAACGAAAAAGAGCGTCGTGAATTAATCCTGTGCACTCATTTCGAGAATCCGGAGTTGTCACATCGGGACATCGGTAAGATGCTGGGAATCGTCCAATCCACGGTCAGCAGAGTACTAAAACGATACTTCGAGAACCTAACCATCGACCGGAAGGTGAAGAACGGCAAAAATGGATGCTCCGTCAGTGAAAAAGATCACAAGCGCGTAGTTAAGCAGTTTAGACGTGATCCGAGAAGTTCGGTCCGGGATGTCGCCAATAAGCTGAATTTGTCAAGTTCATTCGTCCAGCGGACCAAGCAGCGGGAGGGCCTGCGTACATACAAGGTTCAGAAGGCTCCTAACCGCGACGAAAGGCAAAACATGGTGGGGAAGACGCGAGCCCGGAAGCTGTACACCGAAATGCTGACGAAGCCGCATTGCCTGGTAATGGACGACTAAACCTACGTCAAAGCGGACTTTCCTCAGCTGCCGGGCCTGTTGTTCTTCTCCGCAGAGGACAAATTCAGCGTTCCGGAGGAGATTCGCATACAGAAACTATCCAAGTTTGCCAAAAAGTACATGGTGTGGCAAGCGATCTGCTCTTGCGGAAAGCGGAGCGCCCCCTTCGTGATGACCGGCACGGTAAACGGGCAGGTTTACCTTAAGGAGTGCCTACAGAAGCGCTTACTACCACTATTGAAGCAGCACGAGGGCCCGACCATCTTCTGGCCGGATCTCGCTTCGTGCCACTATTCAAAGGACGTGTTGGAGTGGTACGAAGCCAACGGGGTCACCTTCGTGCCAAAGGAAATGAACCCGCCCAACGCGCCGGAGCTTCGCCCAATAGAGAAATATTGGGCGATTATGAAGCAGGCCCTCCGGAAGAACCCAAAAGTTGTCAAATCGGAGGCGGACTTCAAGAGAAAATGGATTTCTGTTAAAAAAAAACTACAACCTGACGTTGTACAGAACCTTATGGACGGGGTAAAGAGGAAGGTGCGAGCATACGGGCTTGGGCTCGAAGTATGAAAAATGGAAAATGCCAAAAGTTGTTTAATAGTTTTTATTTTACTGTCTAAAATTTTCAAAATGAACGGTCTACTGGGCGAATTTCTACAGCGTTTTTTCCGTGATGCAATTTGATGTGACACACCCTTTATGTTTTCCTTAAAGCTATCGATCTTCGAGTGTGATTGTTCATACATCCTTTTCCCCTTCTTTTCGTCCTTCGCGAGCTATCGGTTCCCTTCCTACTAACATTAGAATAAGTTAAATTGTAAATACATATTAGATGTAAGGATAGTTTTAAGAATTGAGTGTGAAGTGTCAGTGTGAACGAGAATGTGAATGTGAGTGTGAGTGTTAACACATCTCCTTACATCCCATCCTTTTCCTAATGAAAATGTGTCCCTTCTAAACTCGAGTCGACCGCGAGTAATCGGTTTCCATAGAATTAAGGAAACAATATGTTGATATATGCTAGTTGAAATATAGTTAA
Source organism: Toxorhynchites rutilus septentrionalis (assembly GCF_029784135.1). Classification (NCBI taxonomy): domain Eukaryota; kingdom Metazoa; phylum Arthropoda; class Insecta; order Diptera; family Culicidae; genus Toxorhynchites; species Toxorhynchites rutilus. The sequence continues at coordinate 143,204,226 of NC_073745.1, read as the reverse complement.
GAGTTTGGCTCCATTAAACTTATGTAACTGAGCCTGTAAAAATAAACGGGTTAATAAAAAAAATATGTTTTTTCCTAAAAAATTATATCAAACTAGAATGTTTCTATCAATTAAATTGAAGGTTTCTAACTGCTTGTTCTTTGACACCCAACTTCTATCTTCCTTAATTGCTGCAATATCGATATAAACAATTCCTGGGGAAAATTCAAGCAAAATCTTCAAAAATCACGATTTTTACCACTGTACATGCCATAATAAAATCTGTGTTTTTGGTCTCAAAAAATCTTTTTATCTGTGTTTTTCCTCAGAAAATCTGTATCGAAATCTGTATCAACCTTTTTGTCGCTTGTCTACTTTCAGCCACCACAGCGAAGAAGTATACTAATATTATAATTTATGCAACAATGTATCAGTTCGAACTTTTATTAAACGAATTTTATAGTCTTATTCACTTATTCACTTACTAACTAAACAAAACGGTGCCACTATGAATAATAGATAACGGTACTCAGTAAAAACCGAAGTTGTCATCATACTTGAGGAAAGGATTATTGGAAAACTCCGTGTATTGCGGCACTGTGTAGATGTAAAGAGCATTGTTCTGTATGTTAAAACGAAAAGATAGAAGTCGAAAGACGCCTAACTAATTATGTTTGTGATTTTGTGGTGCGAAGGATATCACAAGAAGAAGAATTATAGCAAATATTTTATGAACATAAACATAAAAACATTGTTTAGTAAATACTTATCAGAAGTTTACAAAAAAAAAGAAGGAATCTTGTTCATCTTTCATAATCTCACAAAGTTATACATCACTGCTTTATCATGTAGAAAAATGCGACAAGTACGACACACATGTCGAAATTCAATACGACCGCGAAGGATTAAATTTATAGGTTCAATCTTGAATAATAATCTTAGCTTTAGTGTCATTGATTGGCATAGTTATTATAAATTTGACGATGTTGATGACTATTATTGAATCGTTATTTTGAAAAATCTGTAAATCTGTATGAAAACCAAAAAAAAATCTGTAATCTGTATCTACAGATTCTTGGTTTCAAAAAGTCTGAAAAATCAGTATAAATACAGATTATTCTGTAGATATGGTAACCCTAGTAATAGCCACTTAAATTTCACCTTTATGTTGAAGGGTTACATTTCTTCTTGAAATAAGTCATATTTGAAATATAAAAAAATATTTTTTCACAAACTGTATATAATCGAATCACATATTGGGTTGGGGAAAAAGAAATGTCGTATATTGTCAATATATGGAAACACTTAAACATATCTTGTGTTGTACTTAGTCTCAAGTTATAGCGCGTCATAGATGAATTCCACCAAGCAAGAAATTCGTCATATTTTACGTTTTTACTACCTGCGAGGTAAAACGAAGGCGGACGAAAAAATTCGTGTAGTTTATGGACCCGATACTGTAACGATTCGCACAGCACACCATTGGTTTGATCGATTCCGTTCTGGTGTAATGGCTGTCGAAGATATACCCCGTACTGGTAGGCCAATCGTCGTGGAAACCGATAAAAACGTTAAAATCATCCAAGTAGACCGGCATGTGAGCACTCTCTCGTTGGCCAGAAACTGGGTATAGACCATAAAACCGTTTGGAACCATTTGCAGAAGATTGGATTCCAAAAAAAGCTGGATGTATGGATGCCACACGAGTTGACGCAAAAATTTTTTTTAGACCGAATCAACGCCTGCGAGGCACTGCTGAAACGGAACGAACTCGACCCATTTTTGAAGAAGATGGTGACTGGTGATGAAAAGTGGATCACGTACGACAACCCAAAGCGGAAAAAGTCGTGGTCGAAGCGCGGTGAGCCGGCCCAAACCATCGTCAAGCCATGATTGACGGCCAGGAAGGTTTTACTGTGTGTTTGGTGGTATTGGAAGGGAATCATCCACTATGAGCTGCTCAACTATGGCCAGACCCTCAACTCGGTTCTCTACTGTGAGCAGCTTGACCGTTTGAAGCAGGCGATTGACCAGAAGCGGCCAGAAATGATCAATAGGAATGGTGTTGTTTTCCACCAAGACAACGCTCGGCCTCACACATCTTTGATGACCCGCCAGAAGCTACGAGAACTCGGATGGGATGTCCTATTGCACGCACCGTATAGTCCGGACCTGGCTGTGATTATCATCTCTTCCGGGCCATGCAAAACGCTCTTGGTGATACTAAGTTGGCCTCAAAAGGGGCTTGCGAAACTGGCTGTCTGAGTTTTTTGCAAATAAGGAGGGGGATAATGAAGTTGCGCATATTTGATTTTTTTTTAATTTTGAGTATGTTAAATAAAGTGTCAAATTTCGATCAGAAATACGACATTTCTTTTTCCCCAACCCTATGTAATCGAGTCTGTATATAATGGATTCCGACCTGTATTCTTACTATGCCGCACTCCTCGGAAACTGTCGAATTATTTTTTTCTGATTATAGCAATAATAAAACTGAACATCTAAATCGACAAATTCTAAACATTTGATCAAACAGCATCGGAACTTTGAATAACTGATATAGTCAAAATCAAAGTGTGTATAATAATCTTCAAACAGATGAGCAATTTGAGGCTTGAGTACTATTTTTTCAACTGTTTTTTCTGTCCAACAAATATTTGGATGGTAGCTATTGAGATAGAGATTTTTGAAAAAAAATAGTACAAATGAAAAAGATTTCAGTATAACTGTGACACGAATTAGACTACTTGCAGAATACTGACTGCCCTCAAAGATTCAATGACGTAACGTCTGTTGGTTTTTGCAGTATGTTTTGCCCCAGATCAAATCTGAATTCACGATGCTACATGAAGAGTTGAAATATCTAACATTGTATCAATATCCAATGATACTGAATATGAAGATCATTTGAAAAGCGACAAGAATATCTATGTTGGTATGGCAGCAGAAGAAACTCAATGCCTCACTGCTCGACATAGGTTTTTTTCTGATTGTAATCAGAACAAGAATAATCTTCAAAATAGGCCCAACAACAACACAATTAGCGCACTTTTAGGATCAATAGATTTGAATGAACATTACACAATGGTCCAGGAGATGTATTTAAATGGAAATTAGCATTTAGAGCTCGACAGTTATTCTTTAGACAAAAACTGTCTTCGACAAAGTTGTTACATACAATAGAGCGCTCATTTTTATCTTATCAAAAATAGGGTGACCAAAATTGTCGATAAAATAAAAAATATAACTTTCTTATCTTTATAGATAGCGGTAAACATAGTTCGAAAATGTTGTAGTCCTAGTTATTTGAAACATCTTTGTAGAACAATGTTTTTTTCTATCTCTTAAAATAACCGATAAAACGCCTTTTTTCTAAGTTACGTTAGGGTCACCATGAAAAAATTGTTTTTCTGCTCTTACTTTTATATGTCAAATTCTACATTCAAACGGTCTTCGGAAGACTTTTAGAACTTAATAATACAAACATTTTGCGATGCAGAACTTGTTAACACCTCAACTTCACTTAAAGTTATTGATATTTTTCCCAAAAAACGAGCTCTTTTCATTTGTTTCACGTTCTGTCTGGGGCAAACGTAAAAAAAGTTTGTTGACGAAATTTGTAAGAACAAATTTTACTCTATATAATATGTGATTTTCATAACTATGTTATTTTTTGTGTTTGAGTAAATTAAAATTGAAATCATGAGTTTTCGGGTAAAAAAACATCAATAACTTTAAGTAGGATTAATATATTGACAAGTTCTGCATCGCAAAATGTTGGTATTGATAAGCTTAAAAGCCATACGAAGACAGTTTTGATGTAGAATTTGAAATATAAAAGTGAAAGCAAAAAAAAAACGTTTTTCCATGGTCACCCTAATGCAACTTAGATAGAAAGCGCCAAAAACCACTTTGTGCGAGATATTTGTTCTTTAGACAAAAACTGTCTTCAACAAAATTGTTACATATGATAGAGCGTTCATTTTTATGTTATCAAAAATAGGGTGACCAAAATTGTCGATGAAATAAAAAATCTAACTTTATTATCTTTATAGATAGAGATAAACATAGTTCAACAATGTTGTAGCCCCATTCATTTTAAACAATTTCGTAGAACGTTTATTTCGTGTATCTTTTAATATAATCAATTTAGCGCCTTTTTTTTATGTTTCATCAGGGTGACCATGAAACAACGGTTTTTCTTGCTTTAACTTTTATATTTCAAATTCTACATCAAAACTGTCTTCGTACGAATTTTAGAGCTTATCAATTCCAAAATTTTGCGATACAGAACATGTCAATATCTTAATCCTACTTGAAGTTGTTGATGTTTTTTTTTACCCAAAAACCCATAATTTCAATTTAAATTTACTTAAACACAAAAAATAACATAGTATTTATAATCACACATCATGTAGATTGAAATATGCTCTTTCAAATTCCGTCAATAAACTTTGTTTATATTTGCCCCAGAAAGAATGACAAGCAATTGAAGAGCGCTTATTTTTTTGAAAGAAATATCAATAACTTCACTCAAAGTGTTGAGATATTGACAAGTTATGCATCGCAAAATATTTGTATTAGTAAGCTCTAAAAGTCTTCCGAAGACAGTTTGTATGTAGAATTTGATATATAAAAGTTAGAGCAAAAAAAACATTTTTTTTCATGGTGGCCCTAACGTAACTTAGAAAAAAGGCGCTGTATCGGTTATTTCACGAGATAGAAAAAAACTTTGTTTCACAAAAATGTCTCAAATAACTAGGACTATAACATTGTTAAACTATGTTTACATCTATCTATAGAGATAAGAAAGTTAGATTTTTTATTTCATCGACAATTTTGGTCACCCTATTTTTGATAACATAAAAATGAGCGCTCTATCGTATGTAATAACTTTGTCGAAGACAGTTTTTGTCTAGAGAATAACTGTCGAGCTCTAAATGCTAATTTCCACCTCAATACAGCTCCTGGACCATTGTGCATTGTAGCGACAGATAGAAAATCGTCTAAAGCACGAGTGATTCGTGTTAATGTACATTACAGCAAACGTAGCATTTGTAGTAAGTAAATGTTAATAACATGTAGGAAATGAATGAGTATTTTTTTTCTGCAACGAATATTTCCGATGGCACAGTTTTCTGGAAGAAAAAGTACAGATGAAAATGTGGCAACCCTGCTTATGACCGACTACATTGATTTTTCTGAGGAGTGGTCAGGTTAAAAATCAAGAAAGTGTGCATATCATTCTATCCAAGGAGAATAAGAAAAATAAAAAAGACATCATATAAATATACAGCCATTCCATGCCAAACCGTTATAGTGGTTCACAGATTTTCATGAAAAGCGGTAGTTTTGTTCTTTATTGCAAATTATTAGACCCGTTTTTTATTTTTTTTGTTAGGGTGACCATTTCCATTTTAGGGTGGTCCGAAAAATCAATTTTTTCGCATTTTTTGCCTAAAACTACTTTTTTCAAAAAATCATAACTTTCGAACCACTGGACCAATTCAGATGTTCGACATATCAAATTAACAGCCAATAAGCCTTTTGATATGTCTTTTTGGAAAAATACTACAGTTGCAGAAAATTTGAATTATGTTTTCGTTATTATTGATTGTCTTTGTATTTTATAGTTTTCATGGTCTCGGGACCAGAGGTGCTATATATTTTTTTTTTATTTTGTTCTGGAAAGCTGAGGTTTTTTCACATAATATATCCGAATACCAGAGAGGTGTTATTTTTCGTTTTTATGTTGTTATGATTTTTAAGGTGTTATGATTTTTCAAAGTTAACATGTTTTCAGTTTCTCGTTCAATATTTCTATGCGACTAGACGGTGTATGTGACTATAATACAATAAATTGGCAAGTGTGTTATTTTTTCAATAAAGGCTAGCTAGTAGGCTTTAATATGATATGTCGATCATCTGAATCGGTCTAGTAGTTCAAAAGTAATACATTTTTGAACAAAGTCATTTTTGGAAAAAAAGGGAAAAATTATTTTTTTGGACCATCGGTTAACTTTGAAAAATCATAACTCAAAAACGAAAAAAAGCCTCTCTGATTTCGACATATGTTACATGAAAAATCCTCAGCTTTTCAGGAAAAATATTAAATAATATAGCGCCCTTGGTCCCGAGACTATTAAAACAATAAAAAACGATATAATATTTTTTTTCAATAAAGACCAGGGTATTGGCTTTAATTTGATATATCGAGCATCTGAATCGGTCTAGTAGTTCAAAAGTTATGAATTTTTGAAAAAAGTCATGATTGGAAAATGGAAAAAGTTGATTTTTCGGACAATCCTCAAATGGAAATGGTCACTCTGATGAAAAAAACTACAAAACTACCACTTTTCACGAAAATCTGAGAACCACTATATCGGTTTGGCATGGAATGGCTGTAGATGAACTTTTCACAACGATTTGAAAAAAATACCAAAAACATGAGGTGGATTTAAAGAAGCAACCTGAAATATTATTCAAGTTCTTTGGTTTATAAAACTAATCCATCAATTCCCTCTTAAATATATGACTGCCTTCCAAGATAATTCCACATCGAAAACATCCCCAAGCTCAGAACGTTTGCTACACCGCCAACCACACCGTTATTCCCCACATTATGGCGAAATATTTTATCCATAAGGGGCTGGGTACGGGCAGCGTCAGATGAAAATAGTGTGGAAAGATGACAGTGGCTGGAGCCGCAAAATAGAAAAATTGTTCGTTCCCCACTCGCATCCGTTCTCTATAAATACTACTACACACGCTCCCCGTCGCCTTTTGGTGATCCTGGCCGCAATTCCGGAAATTGATGAGAAAGGCATGGAAAAGGACTTCTTCGGGGGGGACAACGACAGTAACGCGTAGTCCCTGGTGAGCACTGGGAAACACGGTGGGGCGGGAGATGGGTCTCTATGGAGTTGGAGCTGGGTATTGAGCACACAATGGGTGAACCTGCTGTGGTCGTGACCCGCGGGTGCGCTGCTCGTATCCTCAATCTAGCTGCTCTCGGTAGCTCTGCACCCGAAAAAAAAGGTAAGAGGAGATAATGCATGGAAATAATACAAAAATAATACGAAGGCTTTATACGACACATCGCAGTTTTCCTTTTCGAGCACTGAACGGGAGCAGCGCTTTTGTTGATTTTGGTTTGGGGAAGTAGGGCTTAGAGGATCGTACCGACAATCAAGGGAAAAAATCTACAATGTTTGTTTTCACGAGTCCGGAGAGCTTGGGGATGCATCATGCTCAGATCAAATCCCCTGGAGCTGGATCTGTCGTGTTTTGGGATTATTACAACAGAGTTTGAGGGCACGAGGGGGAGTCCTGGCCTTTTCCCGCACAGTACTAATATTGTCGCTTGACTTTTCTCAGCTGCTGGGTGAATTAGTCCAATACACTCCGCCGGTGGCGTTGGGATGCTTGTGAACCTACACGGGGTGTGGTGTGTGTATGCGCGAGTGTGCAAACGGCGATGACAAACGTTCCTGTCATTCTACGCATGAAGGCTGTTAGCACTGTGTCAACCTTTGGCTCTTGGCTACAGACCGGTCCCGGTAGGTCGTATTTGAGCAAGACAAACCCGGGCAATCGGGGGCGTCTAGTTAAGGAGTTTTTATATGCGACTGAACGGGAAATGTTTCACAAGGCGAAAAGCGAAGCTATGCTATTTTAACTGATTTAACAAACATTCAGCTCAAAGTTGGTTTCAATTATTCTCTAGTGTGTCTTATTGGAACATACAATTATTTTTAATGTGTTAACGATGACGATGATCTGCCCAAAAAAACATGACTCATGACAATCTGCTGTTCTTTGAATCAAATTGATTATAATTAGAAAAAAAATGGGTGGGTTATATCTATGATATAACCGCAAGGTTGACGTGGGACTACCTTAGCGTAGCAATGATTCGTTTGCATTGATTAAATTTTTGAATTCAATTGAATTGAATATATTTGCTTTGTGAGTAAAAATATTGTATAATTCCATATAAGGTCAATACATGCATTGTGATAGATTATGTTCTTCGTTACAAGTAAATTTAATGACAGTCCTTTTATGTTTGGTATGATGCCTAGGACAAAATATGTGAACGGAAGAATTATCAAACGATTATTTTATTTTACGTTTCCTTCTGAAGTTTGCATCTCTCAAGTGCACGTATTTCTCGAACAGCGAATTTGCTTGATTTGATGAACTTCAGGCACTTGCACAAAGGCAAGCGAGTACAAAAGTACTCGCAGTTTGCATTTATTTGCTGAGCCTATTTCAACAGACATCTTGATTTTGAAGTCTGTGTTAGGGAATACATTTCGGTGAGAACAAAAGTCCCCATACTTTCATGTATTTACAATGCTTTTTTTTTTTTTTTTTTTCTGTATTATAGTGACTTTCAACGCTTCTGGCTGGTTCGTCACTTTTACCTTCCATTTTGGAAGAATGTCGGGAGTGAGAATTGAACTCGTGATCTTGAGCGTGAGAAGTATGGATGTTACCTCCACGCCAGATCGGCTCCACGTATTTACAATGCTGATTTTCCCAAGGCTGCTTGGTTTTGATGGCTGTGTTAGGGAAACCGTAGATCGGGACAATCAGAATGAGAAAGTTAGGGCGTTTAGATAGCGCATAACATTTTACAGCTATTCAATTGTTTATCTAATGAGAAATAACATTTTATTGATTGCGATAGAAGCGTAGAAATATTCCCTATCAATTGATGCAAACATCTTTTCGTTCCAGTAAGAAATGTTCGAGTTATAAGCATTCGGAATCTTTCATTTTTTCCTGCATGTTCTGTGTTTAGGTTTTCATTTTACCCCCCATATACTCCGGTTAGACGTAGTCCCACGTCAAAAGCAGAATATAAATCCAGGAATACAGAAGCGATGTTTGGCGACACTGCTTTGACAGCCGCATTCCTGATTTGTGACACTGTGTCAGATTAACATTAATGAAATGCGCTGTGTGAACTCTAGTCACGGCCTCTGCCAAAAAAAAAACCTTCAGTATTGAGTTCTCTCTATCTGGCATTTCTTCGATGTTCAGGGAGTCCCGATCGGGCAGTCGTCGGGTGTAACCTGTTTGGTTCGCTCCGCACTAGGTTCTTTTTTTTTGTCGTGCATCGTGTTCAAACTTGTTTCGATATTGTCCGCCGTGCGGGGAAATTATAAAATGTCGGTTTCGTGAGTGTCTTCGAAAAAGTGAAATTTAAAAAGGCTAAAAGTGGTTTTTCGTTTTTTTTTACTAAAAGTCGTTATTATAAATAAGCTTTAGCAATTTCGGTTTCTTGCAGTGTTTTTGTGTGTGTATGTGTGCCGCAGTGAATATATCACCGTGAGAGGATCTGCAGGTGTTATGCGATGACCCATCGCGAGAAAGTTTTTTCTTTTCAATGGCTTGAACGGTATTTCATAGGAAGGTTTGAAATTCCCATTCTCATTCTCATTGACGTGTGTGTATATGTGTTAGGAGAGTGTTTTTTTTTTTGGAGCTAAATGAAGTTATTCTTCTTAAGTTCTCTATTCTCTTCTCAAGCAAAGTTCCTTTCTCTCTCGCACATATGCATCATACTGGGTGGTGTGGTGGAGGATGCGGCTGTGTGCGAGAATGTGGCTGTAGGAGTGGTGTGCGGTCGTGAGGTTGCTGCTGCATGGAATTGAATTGATTTGAGTGCATTGGTTTCCCTCGCTTTGTTCGGGCTCGCCTTCTTCTGGCTGGCAGAGTGGTTTGTTTCTTTTCGTCATTTGTGCAGTCGGGTTTTCGTGAGTGCTCGGATCCACTGTCACCGTAGCCTTGAGTGCAGTTGTTTGGAATCGGAATACATACGAGCATTTGATTGTACGATGACTGACGAAGGGAGGCAGGCTTTTTTTTCGCTTAGTGTGGTGGAGGAGGTGGGATTTGGTTCACACTGGCAGCCACACCGCTGCAGATCTGTGTAGCTGTTTATTTCTCGCGATTTGAGGCGATTCGTGCGGCCGCACTTTCGCACCGAGGTGCATCAAGGTTCCATTAAAATTGTGAGTTTCCTTTCATTGCCTTTGGGTTCAATATATTTCATATTAGGTTGGGAAAAGGGAAACCCATTTTCCATGAAATTGAAGAATTGAGCAACGTTAGAATGATCCCATTTAGGTTATACATACTCACCGTTTACTATGATATCCTATATTTCTTATTGCTCCTATCAACTAGATCGCAATCATATATGGGATATAACCACGCGCGAACTATTATAAAAATTTATAAACTTCTTTTTCAAAAATTATAATTTAATTATAAATATGTAAACTTTAAGTGTAATAGCTAATGCAGTGTGTGAATTTATTTAAAATGTAGGACGATTGTTTCTAGGTGAGTCCTCACGGTTACCTTCTCAGGCTTCCCAAAGATAATTCTACACCTTGATTGAAGTTTTATAAAGCATTCGCATGATAAATTACGGAATATATCGTAATATATTACACATCGACGGGTTGATTGATAGTAGAGGAATTCTCCCGGTTACCTTCTCAGGTTTCCCAAAGTAAACAATCCGTCGCCGCGATTGGGGTTAAACACTACGCGCTGGTCCGATTGGTTTGAGAGGAGTTCTCTTGGTTACCTTCTCAGGTTTCTTACAGTTAAATCTTCTCAGTTGCGATTGAATTTCGACAACGATTGCGTGCGAGAAATCATTATTACAAGTTTTCCTTCTCAGGATACCTAAAGACCTCTTCCGCGTGTTAAAATATGAGTTCGCGTTTACATAATCACATCACTTACCACAGTGAATCCTGATTCTGACCTCTTCCCACTAACAACTATCCCTTCCATGATATTCGCTAGGGAACCACGCTATAAAGACGACCCTTCTGGCCTTCCGGCGGCGAATATCATACTAACATTCCTTTCCTTCCCACGGTAACTGTAAGGACGTGGCCGGCGTAGTTATTGACTATTTAAAGCTCGAATCACCGAAAATTGCACAACGAGAATGATTTGCTAGTCCCAAGCGTCATTCTGTGTGTTCTTTGTGCAATTTGGTTGGTTCAGGTCAATCACGGAGAGCAACTACCAATTGTACAGTCTACCCAAGCTCAAGCTCAAGCTCTGGCATTTCTTCGATGTTCAACATATTTCTGTATCCATCGATGATAGGAATGCCACATAGCATAGAGACGATAATCAAATTTGTTCTGTGTCTAAAATTTACCCCCTCTTATCTGTCTAAAAATAGACTGCAGCTCTGGGAGAGCTATCGAATTATATGTGTTTGGCTTCACAATCGCCATCCACCAATTGATCCAATCGAATGTTTGCCTCGTGTCATGCATGTAACATGTGGTATCTCCAAAAAGAAATATTGTGCTGCTTTCAGAGAGATGAAGAAAAGGCTGTGTCATGAAGGTAAATAGGATTTCATTGTGTACCGTTGTACTGTGGCCAAATGTAAAATTGTTTTGAAACAGAGTTACCCAAGATAAGAGTGAGAAATGAAAGAAAGATTAAATGTACATCTAGCGGATTAGTAGTGAAGCGAAGCAGGAATGTTATTATTACCAGTGCCAAAAATTATCAAAATTTATTCACGAATGAAGGAATTAGATTTTTCCCAGTATCGGATGAATTCTCTTCTGTTGAAACTCAACACCGTATCTGTCATAATGAGCATAACATAAGAGTCGAGACGCGCGAACTATGTCTGGTATATTGATCGAAAACAGCATGAACGAATTTCGGAAAGCTTGCATTCAGTCACTTTCATTACTGTCAATAATTTCAGGTGATTATCACGAACGTTAAGTTGATCTTCATCGCTTGCAGTGAATTTTTATTGAATACGTGTCACCCATTGCAAATATAAATTGTGGTGTATGCCATTTCCGGGCACTCGTGAATAGATTCATAAAACGTCGTTCCATTGCTGAAGTCGCCAAAAAAAAAGAATTTTGTGTGATGAATTGCCATCCTTTACCATTAATCGATTTCACTCTCAATTGGTGACGCTGAATTTCATGCTTTGATTTTCATTGAACACGCAATGATCTTCATTTTCGACCTTACGAATACCATGACGAAAAGGAAGAAGCAAATGAAAAATGAACCTCATGGTAAGCTGATGTTGATGTTCATTCCACTGGGGTTCATTGATAGTGTTGTTTCATATTTATCGACTCTCGCTTGAGCAGTAGTTTATCAATACAAGGAAGGCAGAAATTCGCCGAATTTGAATGTCGTGAACGTGAATATTTTCAGCACTGATTATTACACATATCATTAACATTCAATTCAATTATACTGAATTTGAGGATATCTTTCCATCAAGCTACGCTCAGTCACATTAGAAACAAAATCAAACGAAACACACAACCATTTATGAAATATTTTTTAAGAGACACCTAAATGACTACCATTTCTAACTTTAAAATCAATCCAACGCAATTTTTTTTTTTTTTTTTTATCTTCGCTTATTTTTCGTCGGCCTATTTCCGCCACTTTAGTGCCAATCACCGACATCAGGGAGGCGACTCCACCTGTTCCTACCTATCAGACTCAACAACTCATGAGCCGTGCCAACTTCTTTTACTTCCGCTCCGAAGGAAGACGTAACCAGAGATTTTTCGCCTCAGAAAATCCCAACGACGCCAGCTGGGATTGAACCCAGGCCGATCGGATTGTGAGGCTGTTACGCTAACCATACAACCACTGGCGCCGTCAATCCAACGCAATTGTCGAGTACGATTTAAAAAAAAAACCTATTATTAACCAACTTTCTATCGCATTTCTAATGTTGACTTTCTTACAATCGGAAGATTTTTGGATATTTTGAACGATGTTTTACATCGCTCGAATGTTGGCAATGTTTTTCGTTAAAGGGGTAGTACACTATGGAAAAAATTTCTTGTCTAAAATGTTCTCTGGGATGTTTACTTTACTGTAGTTTTTGTCTTGGCTCCGTTCCAAAGTTACAAGCCAATTAGTGGACCTATGTCTTTGCGTAGGGAGCGCGGATCCAAAATTTAAAACGCGTTTTTCTCGAAACTAAGTTTTGCAAATTGATGGGAGTTCCACCTCCGGAACGGTCCATCCGATTTTTCCCAGATTCTCCACTAAATTTTCTGTCATAGTACGTAGGATTTTTTGTTTGAAATTTTACACTAGAACTACCGAAACCGTCAATTTGACGGATTTCAAATTTCATGGTCACAAATCTATATATATATATATATATATATATATATATATATATATATATATATATATATATATATATATATATATATATATATATATATATATATAAATGGAGTGATGTCTGTCTGTCTGTCTGATTCTTATAGACTCGGAAACTACTGAACCGATCGACATGAAAATTGGCATGTAGGGGTTTTTGGGGCCGGGGAAGGTTTTCGTGAAATTTTGAGACCCCTACTCTAAGGGGGGGGGGGGCTGCCATACAAATGAAACACAAATTTCTGCATTACTCGGAAATTAACCAAGCAAATGAAACCAAAGTTGGCATGTGAAAGTTTTAGGGTGTAATAAATGTTTCTATGATGGTTAGACAGTCCTTCCCCCACTCAAAGGGGGGGCTGCCATACAAATGAAACACAAATTTCTGCATTACTCGAGAATTAATCAATCAAATGAAACCAAATTTGGCATGTGGAGGTTTTAGGATGCAATAAATGTTTCTATGGTGTTAAGATACTCCTTCTCCCTCTCTTAGAGGGGGCTGCCGTACAAATGAAACACAAATTTTTGCATTACCCGAGAATTAATCAAGCAAATTAAACCAAATTAGGCATATGGAAACTTTAGGGTGCAATGAATGTTTCTATGGTGGTTAGATACCCCTCCCCCCCTCTCTTAGGGGTGGCTGCCATACAAATAAACACAAATTTCTGCATTACTCGAGAATTAATCAAGTAAATGGGCGGGACGAAGTTTGCCGGGTTAGCTAGTTTTTTATAGTTTTTACGTGTTGTTCTAACATTTTATGATGACTTTTCATGAGTAGTTTTTTATTCATATTCAATTTTTGTTTATCGGCTTTGACTTCCATAATCAGTACCACCTATACCTATTTCTACCGAGACCTGTCAAATTGACGGATCTGGCAATTTCAAAGTTTATAACAATCTATGCATCATCCATGGAATGGTGGAAATCAATACATATTTGCATTTAATTAGACATGCAATTTCGTGCAGTATGCGCACAATAGTTGTCCGATATGTTTGGAGTTCGGAGTAGTTAGGAAATTCAGACTGTAAACAATAGATAAAGTATGATCACTCTATGATAACAAAATTATTATAAAAGAGTAAATAAGGCTTCTCCACAGGATGGTATTGAATAGGAGTCTAACTGAGAGTAAAAGACAGACTCTTTTATCTTTGAGTTTGCAAAACCAAGAGATTAAAAAAATGAGAATTTTATTCCATTATTGTAACGTGTATTTTTGTATCCAAAAAATTGGGACCTTCTTTTTTCACGAAACGATGTACAGAAATCGATTTTCAGAAATCATGAGATTCATTCGTTTCGACAAAAAAGCGAACGGAATGCTCGATTACAAACTGATAAATTTGGATTAGTTTCTGAAACATGGAAATCATTCATTGAGAACAGCCAAGCTTATTACAAACCTGATCAAAATAAGACAATAGACGAGCAACTATTTCCTACAAAGGCAAGTTGCAGATTTCCGCAGTATATGCCAAATAAATCGGACAAGTTCGGTATCAAATTTTGGTTAGCTGTAGACATGATGAGTTAATACCTTATAAATGGTTTCCCCTACTTAGGTAAAGAGGAACTTAGACCATCAGGGGTACCATTGAGCGAATTTGTAGTATTGAATCTACCAAGCAATTATGTGAACTGTGGAAGAAATATCACTACAGATATTTTTTTTTACAAATATGGAACTCGCAAAAAAAACAAGTCTTGTTTGAACTGTGCGATCAAATAGAATAGAATTGTCAGGAACAGCTAAAGTGGTGAAAAATAACATGGCTCTTTACTCTACAAAACTCTACAAATCAGATAATATTATTCTGACAATTTATAAAAGTAAACCTCGCAAAAAAGTACTGCTTCTCAGCTCTAAGCACAGATCCGTAAAGATAGATTCCAATGGAAAACAAATACCTGAAATTGTATCGTTTTACAATAAAACCAAGTTTGGAGTAGATGTAGTTGACCAGATGGCACGCTAATATAGCGTAACAGCAGGGTCTCGTAGATGGCCATTGCAAGTGTTCTACAATATTTTGGACTTGGCAGCAATCAATTCGTGGATTTTATACAAAGAGACTTGTGATGGGAACATAGCCAGGAATCAATTCTTTTTTCAATTGGCAGAAGAACTTTCCAATGAATACAAGTGCTGCAGAGAACAAGCTTCCTCCAAGAAACAACCAAACAAAGCAATGGATTGTACTACAGAAAACTCAACTATAAGACCTCAAGAACGAAAATCTTGCCAAATACAATTGTGCAACAAAAACAGAGCGATGTATACTTGCAATACATGCAACAAATACGTTTGTGGCAAGTCTTCATCCAGAATAACATGTTCTTGTAGACATATAAATGTAAATATAAACCGTTTTTGTTTATTTTTTTTATTATAAACATATAAATTGTTATATTAAATGTTATTTTTGTTAAATCACATTCATTTATTAACATAAACTAAGTCAAAAATACAACAAAAGCGCTTATCAGAAATCCGTCAATTTGACGGGTGCGGTAGAATTAGGTATACATCAAACGTCGGTGATTCTAGTGTTAAAAATAAAATTTTGGTGCATGCATTTGTCTCGATTTTTGAATCCAAACCGCAAAATTGGAAAAAAATGTCACCATTTCGTCAAAAATAAATATTTTTAAAAAATACTACGTATGATGACAGTAAATACATTCAAGATTACGCAAAAAAATCATTGGTTGAAATCGGTCCACTATAAAAACTTGTAGAATTACCACCAGTTTACAAACCGGTAAACAGGGTCTTTCAGGTTAAACGCTCACGCAACAAATTATAATAGCTTCTACAAAAGTGAACCGGTTTTTTAATAAAAATAGAATATGGTATTGATGTTCATAGTGTACCACGCCCTTAAAGAGGAAGGAACAGTGTCGAACTATCATATAAACGTTTTGTGTTCCCTAAAACCTTCACATGTCAAATTTGTCTCCATTTGCTTGATTAGTTCTCGAGTTATGTTAACTTATGGGAATTTGTGTTTCATTGTATGGTAGAACAACCCGACACGCCCCCCTCCCCTTAAAGAGGGGAGAGGGGTCTCGAACTATCATAAGAACCTTACCTGGCCTCAAAAAACCCTACATACAAATTTTTACGTCGATCGGTTCAGTAATTTCCGAGTTCATAAGAATCAGAAAGACAGACAGAAATCCTGTTTTATATATATAGTTAATAATAATAATACTTTCTACTAAGACATTAGTCTTTCTTATAATAAGTTGATTCACGAAACACAAATTATACAGTATCTTGAAAGTTTCAAAAGCTTGTGTTAATTAATGGGGATCGATTTTTAGATCGCGTTTACCCCCAAATCAGTTTTCCTCCATGTTGATCCCTGGGAAAACGATATCGATCGCTCTGAGAACCTCTGGCTTAGAGCATGCTCCATCCGATTACCATTCGTCTCGATCCAAACAGAACGCTTTTAGTGGAATACGCTTTACTCCAGAACCAACACTAGTAGAGTAATGCGGGACAAAGGTGCGTACCTAACTATTGTCATCCAATAACTCTTGAAATAAAAGCAAATAAAATTCCGTTTGCTTATCAAATTGTAACTATATTTATTACCTTCGAAACGTAGTACAAGCATTTCTTGAGTAGTGTTTGTAATTGGACAAATACCTATTTTGATACAAAAAGACAAATGCGCACCTTTGTCCCATAGTGGGGGCAAAGGTGCGCACTTATTGAATTGAACTTCTGTTATCTATTATTCTGTTATTATACCAAAATTAAATGCTTTATCATCAGAAGCAGGAGAAGGATCATTACTAGAGAGTGTAGGCACGAAGAGTAGTGAATCAGATTTAATCTCAATGGAATGTAGAGTCATAGTAGTAGGCACCGTCCAGTAGGCAGGAGGGGGGGGGGTGTTCTGTGTTTTTTATGGGTGGAGAAGAAGGGGTGTTATAATCGAACACACCACGTAAAATTTTTTGGGAGGATGGAGACTGACAATATAAGATATTCGAAAATGTCCAACATTTGAAACAGAATACGTTTTTATTAATAAACTAGTTGACCCAGCGAACTTCTATACTCGTGGTATATAATTTCTTTTTTGACATATAAACCTGATGCAGACTAAGACGCATCAATCCTGATATTGACTGTTTCAATACGTGGCTCCGTTCTTGAGTTAAATCGTGAGGGACGGACACCAAATCATTTTTATTTATATATAGATCAAGTTTATAAATACATAGTTACCTTCACTTGATTTTTTTGAAACTCACTGTTGAAAAAAAAACAATATTGATTTGAAGTTCATTGTGAAAACATAAACATAAACGAAACATAACCGTTATTGAATTGAATACATGGTGAAAATAAAAACATTTTTCATTTGAAATTCATTTTGAATTATTTTTAAGCAATTGTTTATTTTTATTTCTCATCTTGGATTTTGGTTCTGAGGATTCCGACGCGTTGCCTTGGAGCGCTGTTGGGGTTCGTGGGGTTCGAAGAGACAGATGGTGGTTCCACATGAAGCCAGAAGCCCAATTTCTTCCCGCTAGTTTTGCAACTTTGTTGAATTCGTGCTGGAGGTTGTTGGCTTCCGAAAAATCGAACGTCATGCGCCGTACATCTTTGAGAGTCATACGATAGAAAACTTTGTCCAGTGGCCTGTAGATCCTCAGACTGCTCACTCATAAATACCTATCTGAACCGCACTAGGTGCTCGCTGACACATTCCAACAGAAGTAGAACTGACAATAAAAGAAGATTCAAATCATAAATCACTTTCTGATATGAGACTCTTCCTCAGAGTTGATTCAGAAATACCGAGGTCTGCCGCAATCCGACACTTCGAGACTCCCTCCCGAAGCCTTTGTCGGGTCATTTGAGCATTTCTGGAGTGCATTTCTTCAAATCAGTTTTCTTCTTGTGGGTACCGTTAAAAATTTGGTTGAAAACATTTTATAATTTTTTTTTTCAGATCAAAACGCTAGTGCGAGCTTTTACCCCACAGCCACTGCGCACCTTTGCCTCACAAGCAATTTTTGAACTAATCGAATTTTTAAAAAAAGCTCTTGAACTTTTTCACAAAAACGAATACGCACTATCATCTACTATAGAATGAAGATTTCCTTGACAGTGTAGTTTTGAACTTTCCAGTTATCCTAGGTAAGTGAATCGTCATCTCCAAAACTGCAAAAATTAGATCAAAACATCGCAAAACTCTTTTTACCTCATAACTTTTTGCTACTTTCATGAAATGTATCTTTTTTTATATGTTTTTTATAATGTATCAAACGACTACACTGTTGTCGAAATTTTATGCTCGTTTGCTTCAAACAGGCAAATGCGCACTTTCGCCCCGCACTACTCTATTGTATGATATTGGATTCATTCTTGGCTTCAAAAGATGAACGCTTCTTTCGCGATGGTATAAAGTAGTGACTAGTAAATACACCTTCAAGTATACCTTAAAATATAACCAAAATACCCGAACACTTCACATCATTCCCAACGTTCGGAAAAAAAAATCACTAAAATTCATTATTTTTCGACCAACCAGACAGGGGTCCTCCCTTAACTTTTTCTTTTTGTCGAATGGATGTATTCCGGGCAAAAACCGGAACGAATCAAGTTGCAGTTGTCTTTTTGTTTTGTTTTTTTTTGATGGTGTGTCCCATTTGCAATCCTGAACTATTTGGTCTATAATGAATGGAAAAGTTCACAAGGAGGAGTGTCTTCAGAACAGGATTTAGCCAATCAATCGATCACACAAAGGGCCGGTGAAGTTCTAGCCTGACCTGGCAAGTTTCCATTACAGCCGAGATGACGTTAAGTGGTATGAGGAGAACAAGATCGATTTCACTGAAAAAACTATCAATCCAATTGTCCGGATTTTCGTCCCATCGAGAAATAAAACTCATGGTTAAATTCACGACTTTTCGATACAATTTTTCAATTTCTCCCGTATTCGGTTCGCCTGAAATCCAGTCGCAGGAATTTCCTTGATCGAAGAACCACAGCCGGTGCATTCAAATTAACCTACCCAAGAATGTGGGAGGAATCCGTTTCTCCTAGCAATATTTTTGCGACAAATAAAGCTCTGACTGAGCTACGTCTTTGATGCAGAGTTTCTACTCCAAGCAGGCGGCAGCGATCCTTATACGGTAGTAGACCAGCAGTGTTAGTCCATGGAAGAGATCTCAGAGCAAATTATATGAATCAAGATTGAACATCATTCTTCGGCATAAGCTTCGAGTAACCGGTCATGTGCTGTGAGCGTCTCCGTTAAAGCATTGTTTTCGGTTACCGTTGGCTGTTATTTTTTTTTATCGCCCGGGTGTGCTTTTTTCGCGCGTTTTCGAACTGTTCGAGATATCGTAAAACGCAGTGTGAACTCGGAATTAGTGAGAAAAGCAGAATCATCAAAGCCTGGCAAGGCCAGCCGGCTTTCAGTTTTCGCCGATTTGTCGCCATCGCAATCGAAGTCGGACATCGGTGCTCAGTTGCACGCACACAATACCAGCGCGATTCGCTGTTCACTTACAGCAGTGTGAAGGAGAGCATCACTTCTTAGTGGTGTGTGATAGTGCCGAGCGCTCAAGCGCTCCGATTGAGAAGCAAGCAGCCGTTGCCAGTTCATCAGCACTGGGTGCATTGTGATTAGAGGTACCAATTACGGAATGGCAGAAGGAGGGGGAGGATCTCCAGATATGGAGATCTCTGATGATGACTCCCCTCTGGTTGAAAAAACAAATAAAGGAACAGCGAAGACACTTAAACGCGTTCCTACATCAGAGGATGTTTCGTCCGGGGACGAGTCTGCTAACTCTAGCAAGCCCCCCTCTAAAAAACCTGCAAATATTTCCTCTCCAACCCCCCTCGCTCCTACCCCAGCTCAGATTTCGCCTCCCCATCCTGTTGTCCCCGATCCCCTTCAATCCTCGTCATCTCCTTCTCCTCCTGTTGTCTTCTCTCCACGTGTCAAGGTCTATCCTGAAGATGCACCTGGAACTGGTCCGTGGGTTGTTTTCTTCAGGCCTAAGCCAAACGGAAAAGCACTTAATGTTATTCAGATCATGAAAGATCTGGCAAGATACTCCTCCGTGACAGAAATTACGAAGGTTAGACCGACCAAACTGCGTGTTGTCGTGGCTGATCGGAAAGACGCAAACGGTATTGTCGTCGACCAGAGGTTTACCCTGGAATATCGTGTCTACGTGCCTTCCCATGACGTAGAAATCTCGGGGGTGATAACCGAAACGGGTCTGACGTGCAAATCAATTATGGAAGGAGATGGCAGATTTAAAAAGCTGCCTTTGATTAAGGTTAAAATCTTAGAATGCCGACAACTCGGCAAAGTCTCCCAGGAAGGGAAAGAATCGAAATTTACGCCGTCCGACTCGTTTAGAGTCACTTTTGCTGGCTCCGCCCTCCCTGACTACGTTATGGTGGACAAATTGAGGCTACCGCCGCGACTCTTCGTGCCAAAGCCCATGACTTGCCTGAAATGCAAGTCAGTTGGTCACACAGCAGCCTACTGCGCCAACAAGGAGCGCTGTGCCACTTGCGGAGAGCAACATGTGGACAAATCCTGCAGTGCGATTGAGCAAAAGTGTCCATATTGCGGAGGAAATCCGCACGTGCTCTTGGCTTGTGAAACTTACAAGAGTCGCTGGGAGAAGCAGAAGCGCTCTTTAAAGGAACGCTCGAAGCGCACTTTTGCGGAAATTTTGAAGGGCGCTTCTCCATTGGCCCAACAGCAACAACCTTTAACCGCAAACAATGTCTTCGCTTCGCTGCCAGTTGACGAAATGGAAGCGGATACAGCTAACGAGGGAACACCGTACATCTTCCAAGGGAATCCCCGGCGCAAAAATGTGACCACTCCCAAAGTTCAAGGACAAGCCCCTCCGGTTATACCCTCTGTTAGCATGCCTAAAAAATCGAGTGCAGCGGACAAGCAAAATCAGGTTCCTCCTGGCTTCCGTGGGAATAATTCACCTTCGAACGACCCAGCACTCGAAGGGACATCAAAAACCCCAACTGTCCCTATTTTACCGACCAGTTCAACTTCCCAATCGGGATTTATAAAGTTGACTGACCTTGTGGCTCAAATCTTCACATGCTTTAATGTTTCCGACTCCATCAGAACCATTGTCATATCAATGCTTCCAGTATTAAAGACAATTTTGCAACAATTGATGCAAACATGGCCCCTCCTTGCAATGATTATCTCTCTTGATGTCTAATTCAAATAGAGAGGTCGGAGATATCACTGTTTTACAGTGGAATTGTCGTAGTCTTATCCCTAAATTGGATACATTCAAATTTTTAATTCATAACTTCAATTGTGATGTTTTTGCTCTGTCCGAAACTTGGCTTTCTTCGCGAGATGATCTCTCTTTCCACGATTTTAATATTATACGCTTGGACCGTGATGACAGATACGGAGGGGTGCTATTGGGGATCAATAAGTGCCACTCATTTTTTCGAATTGACCTTCCACCTATTGGAGGGATTGAAGCTGTTGCTTGTCATGCAAACATCAGAGGAAAAGACCTCTGTATTGTCAGCTTGTATTGGCCTCCGAGAGCTGCGGTTAGCCGCAAGCAACTTGTTGACATGTGCTCACTCCTTCCTGAGCCACGATTGATCTTGGGAGACTTCAATTCTCACGGAACTGCCTGGGGGGAACAGTACGACGACAATCGTTCACTGTTGATATATGATCTTTGTAACAGCTTCAATATGACACTTTTGAACACTGGGGAAACAACACGTGTACCTAAACCTCCTGCTAACCCAAGTGCTCTTGACCTCTCGCTTTGCTCGAATTCACTATCGTTAGATTGCAAGTGGAATGTAATCCAGGACCCCAACGGTAGTGATCACTTGCCAATCAAAATTTCCATCACCATTGGGTCGAATTTTTCTGAATCTATAAACATGGCATATGACCTCACAAGACACATTGACTGGAAAAAATATGCGGACGCGATTGCTCTAGCCATCAATTCCAGAGATGGTTTACCTCCATTGGAGGAGTATAACTTCCTTTCTCGTTTGATCTATGACAGCGCGGTTCGCGCTCAAACGAAACCCATCCCAGGCTCCACTATTCGTCGAAGGCCTCCCAATCCATGGTGGGATAGCCAATGTTCCAAGCTTTATCAGGATAAATCGAACGCATTCAAAGCTTTTCGGAAACGTGGAACCCCTGAAAATTTTCAGACGTATTTGGACCTTGAAAATCAATTTAAAAACTTGATCAAAGGGAAAAAACGTGCTTATTGGCGAAATTTCGTGGGAGGTTTGTCACGAGAAACGTCAATGAAAAAATTATGGAAAGTGGCTCGAAACATGAGAAATCGCTCTTCATCCAATGAAAGCGAGGAATATTCACATCGATGGATTTTGAATTTTGCACGGAAGGTTTGTCCTGATTCCGCTCCTGTGCAAAAAATTGTTCGAGATATACCACACGATAGGTGCGATCTTGATTCCGAGTTTTCGATGGTAGAATTCTCTCTTGCTCTGCTTTCATGTAACAATTCTGCTCCGGGATAGGATAGAATTAAGTTCAACTTGCTGAAAAACCTCCCTGATGTGGCGAAACATCGCTTGTTGAATTTATTCAATCGGTTTCTGGAGAATAATATTGTTCCAGATGATTGGAGACAAGTACGAGTTATAGCTATTCAAAAACCCGGAAAACCCGCGTCCGACTTCAATTCGTACCGCCCAATAGCAATGCTGTCTTGTATACGGAAATTGTTGGAGAAAATGATCTTGTTTCGCCTTGATCGATGGGTTGAAACGAATGGCCTACTCTCAGATACACAATATGGGTTCCGCAGGGGCAAGGGGACGAATGATTGTCTTGCGTTGCTTTCTTCAGAAATTCAAATGGCTTACGCCGGAAAAAAACAAATGGCTTCAGTATTCTTGGACATAAAGGGGGCCTTTGATTCTGTTTCAATAGAGGTTTTGACAGACAAATTACACTCTCGGGGTCTGCCGCCTCTATTGAATAATATGTTATATAACTTGCTTTGTGAGAAGCATTTGAACTTTTCTCACGGAGATTCGGCAGTAAGTCGGGTCTCTTACATGGGCCTCTTTCAGGGCTCATGTTTAAGCCCCCTTTTGTACAACTTCTATGTAAGCGACATTGACAATTGCCTTACACAAAATTGCAGCCTAAGACAACTTGCAGATGATAGAGTGGTGTCTGTCGTAGGATCAAACGAATCCGACCTGCAAGGACCCTTACAAGATACTTTGAACAATTTTTCAACCGGGGCCATTGGGAGAAAACAGAGATGATGATTTTTTCTAGGAAGCATAGACCAGCAAAACCAAAGCTTCAACTTTTGGGTAAACCGATCACTCATGCTATGTCATTCAAGTATCTTGGGGTCTGGTTCGACTCCAAATGTACTTGGAGGCCCATATTAGGTATCTGAGTAAAAAATGTCAACAAAGAATAAACTTTCTCCGTACAATTACCGGCACCTGGTGGGGAGCCCATCCCGAAGATCTTATAATGTTGTATAGAACAACTATTCTCTCAGTGATGGAGTATGGCAGTTTCTGTTTTCAATCAGCTGCCAAAACACACTTTATTAAACTCGAGCGAATTCAGTATCTTTGTCTCCGTATCGCGTTGGGATGTATGCCCTCAACGCATACCATGAGTCTCGAGGTTTTGGCAGGCCTACTCCCACTAAAAGATCGCTTCAATTTATTATCTCTTCGGTTCTTCATCCGGTGTAAGGTCATGAACCTATTGGTGATCGGAAATTTTGAGCGGCTAATCGAGCTAAATTTTTACTCCGGATTCATGAGTTCATATCATGAATTCATCTCCATGCAGGTTGATTCTTCTTCGTATATTCCCAACCGTGTTTGTTTCCCTGACTACATCAATTCCTCTGTGCATTTTGATCTGTCCATGAAGCAAGATATCCATGGATATTCAGATTACCAACGATCGAGGATCGCTCCAACGATCTTCGATGAAAAATATAGGGGTATCAATTGTGATAACATGTACTTTACTGATGGGTCCACTATAAATGAGTCCACAGGATTTGGAGTGTTCAACGAATTTTTTAGCACCTCACACAGTCTTCAGAATCCTTGCTCAGTGTATATTGCTGAATTGGCAGCAATTCATTGGGCGCTGGACAGCGTCGCCTCACGACCTGTTGAACACTATTACATTGTAACGGATAGTCTTAGCTCTGTCGAAGCTATCCGTTCAGTGAGGCCGGAAAAGCACTCGCCATACTTCCTTGAGAGAATACGAAAAATTTTGAGTGCTTTATCCAGACGCTGTTATGTCATTACCTTTGTGTGGGTCCCTTCTCATTGCTCAATTCCGGGTAATGAGAGGGCTGACTCATTAGCAAAGGTAGGTGCGATTGAAGGCGATATTTATCAGCGTCAAATCGCCTTCAATGAATTTTACTCTTTAGTCCGTAAAAATACCATCGCTAACTGGCAACGCAAATGGAACGAAGATGAATTGGGCCGGTGGCTTCACTCGATTATCCCTAAGGTTAGCCTCAAACCATGGTTCAAAAGTCTGGACTTGAGTCGGGACTTTATTCGCACCTTCTCCCGACTCATGTCCAATCACTGTTCGTTAGACGCGCTACTCTTTCGTTTCAATCTGGCCGGCAGCAATATCTGCGTTTGTGGCCGAGGTTACCACGACATCGAACACGTTGTTTGGTCGTGTGAGGTGTATCTTGCTGCCAGATCGAATTTAGAGAACTCCCTTCGGGCTAGAGGAAGGCAGCCCAATGTGCCGGTGAGAGATGTGTTGGCTCGGTTAGACCTTGATTACATGTCCCAAATATATGTTTTCCTTAAATTTAAAATTTAAAAAAATTAAGAATTGAGTGTGTGTGATTATCAACATTGTAATAATTTCCTTATACCCCATCCTTTTCCTGAGAAAATGTCACCCTTTTAATCTCGAGTCCACCACGAGTAATCGGTTTCCCACATTACTAACCATAGATTTAAGAAAATTGTTCATATATATAGTTTTAAAAATATATTTAAGCCTGTAAAAATAAACGAATTTATATAAAAAAAAAAAAAAAGATTGAACAGCTTCAATTTTGCTCTCATTATAAAACCTATGTTACTGTTACCCAGATTTTTTCCGTGTGAAGGGGATGACAGAGTATTTCTGGACGCTAATGGTCAGATGATTGAAACTTGACTTCTTCTTCTTTCTTTGTTTTTAAGAGGCTTTAAACTTTGCAGTTCATTCGCCTCTAACGTTGAAACTTGACCATCTTTCAAATTGGCTGGTGAGCCGCTGCAGTTTCTCACAATCCTCAGTGAATCTGATATTGGAATAGAGCTTAAGATCATCCGCATACACAATTCGACATAATGGTGGGATGAGCAAGCACACATCGTTGAAAAAGATAGAAAACAATAGTGACCCTAGGTTGTTTCCTTGACAAACACCTACACAATTTGTAGAGGCATAGGACTGCGATAATCCAAGCTTCACAGTGAGTGGCCTGTTGTTCAAGGAGAAACTCAGCCAACCAGTAGAGTTCGAGCAAGCACCTAAACGCTTCATCTTAGCTTGTAGCAATTGATGATCCACACGGTCGAATGCAGCATTGAGGTGAGTGTAGACTGTGTCGATTTACGCACTATTTTCAATAGCTCTGACGCAATATGATAAAAAATCTACAAGATTTGTGTTGATCGACCATCCTTTGAATGTTGATCAGGCGAGATGTACGATTTGTCAGCATTGAAGAGCACACCTCCAACAATAATTTCGAATAACTTGGACCCAGTGAATAGAGAAGCTATGCCACGATATGTATACACGTCACGCATATCACCTTTCTTATGGATAGGAAATATTACCGATTCTTTTCATTTTCCCGGAAACATCCCCTCTGAAAGTGACTCATTGAAAATAATTGCTAATGGAGCAGCGATAGACTCAGCACATTTTTTCAACACAATCGGTGGAATTCCGGTCTTAGGATGATATTAAACAACGAATCGCGTGAAAGCGTTTTGTTCGGTAAATATGATATTTCAATCAGGTCCCTAGGTACATTCTCTAGTACCAGGCTTATAGCTCCGTGATGTGGTTCGTTTTAAACACGCTGATGAAATGGTTTGAGAATAGAGCACAAATCACTATACGAGACTCGGTTACTTTACATTTTACGTTTTGCGTACATAAAAGCCCAAAAACTTTCAGGGTTGCGTTTAAGATGATTCTCTTTGCGCTTAACGTACCTTGAGAAGAGTAGCCGATTGAAGGTCGATATCTTCTACTGGTAGCATTGAACTGATGTTTTTCCATCGGATTTTGGTGAACGGTGTATCTCCTCAGAGCCTCAGAGCAGTTGCTCTCAGGCGTTTCAACTCGCGAAGCTGATGATTCGACCCATGTGATTTAGTGCGAGGGCGCGGTGAAAGGTCAGAGCAGCGGAATGATTGAATAAGCGTGATAGTAAGCATTGAGAGAGCAACGTTGATGTTGTCATCAAGAAGCTGGACCCAATTATAGCTGACAATAGCACGACTAATTTCATCGAAATTTGCTCTTTGAAAATCAAATAGTATGTCATCAATGGAATCATCATAAATTACAGGTTCAGGGAAATATAATCTGGTGACAACAGCAGGATGGAACCCTAACTGACACGTTTTGATTGGCCCGATTTATGGTTCCCCAACACAGACGTCAAGACCAAGGAGCCTGGGGAAATCGTCATTGAAAAAACATGCAAGTAGGGAGTTCTTTTGTGCACCGAACTGTGTTCCCTAACACGAACTTCTAATTGAAGGTACTTGGGGAAATCCGCTTTGCAAATACATGCAAGCAGCAAGTACTTTTGTACTCGCTTACCTTTATGCAGACCGGAATATGTTTCCCTAAAACGTACTTCTAAACTGAGGAGCATGGGAAAATCGTCATTTCAGATACTAGCGACAAATGAACCTACAAGTTTAAAGCCTCTATAGCAGGGGTTCTTAAACTATTTTGGGCAAGAGACCCCTTTTCCAGAATGAAGTCATGCCTCAGACCCCCTGTAGCTAAATTGTTCGCACGGACACTCAGTTATTTTTTTGTATTGTTGTTGCCTTATGGCTTGCAGTGTTTATTATTTTTTAGTGCTACGAAAAAGCGTATTTTGGGATTTGCGGTGTTTACGTTTGAACGCAACCGGGGCACAATTTTCATAATGAATTTACTTTTTCGTAATGAAATTTATTCAAGGTTAATGTAACGGTGACGAAGTCTCCATCTAACGAGGATAAAGTACCGAGGCGGCCCCTAGCCGTAAGAAGAAGCGGCGCAATCGGTCTCTGAAACGTGACGTGAAATGTGGAGCAATGAGTAAACTTGACATTATTTTCTCATCATATTCAACAAAATAAATAGACATGAAATTTAGTAAATATCAAGTGTAATTAATAATTATAATACATGTTATTCACAAACTATAAAAAAAATTCAAATCACAAGCCAATCTATCCGCAACTATCAAAATATCAAAATACGGTTCAATTTTGGTCATTCAAAGCGTTCATTAATTTTCAAGTGGTTCCTTCGGTTTCGGGTTGTTTGTAACCGAAGTCTTTTTCGACAAATGAGAAGATATTTTTCAGGAATGTCCCACAACGCAAGTTACTGTGTTTGAATATTGCGTTGTAACCAGCACTTATGACAACTTTGGTTGTTAGGGATGGCATTACCGTGCCAAAATATCAATAACCAGTTATTCGGTAATGATAATATCATTACCGGTAATACCGGTAAATCACCGGTAAAAATAATACTTTAAAATAAACCATTTTTTTGATGAAACGACTGATAAAGATTAGTTTACAAGAAAACATTTTGCATGTTTTTGCTACTTAGTTTGTTGGCTAAAGTAATGCTTAAGGACACAAGCAATGTTAATTTTGTAGTCTTCGTGATCGGATATCATTAACGAAATTTGCAGAAGAGAAAAACGCACGTTCAGAATCCCATGATGTTGGGCGTACAGTACGAATAACATCGAATAACATTTTCACGTAATTGCCTTTGACGCCCTCTGTACGAAAATTCTTTTCTGAGGGTTTTCATCAATCCATTCATAGACGTTGAGCCTAGGTTGGATTGTTGCAATCGTGGTTCACATTTTTCCTTGATGCTGAACTATTTTGCAGGCTCGGCAACGTCCAGTGGATTTTTCCCTCCTGTTGTCTAGCTACTGAATCAATACCATAATCTTCAAATTTCGAACACAAAATGCCTGCTTGATTATTGCATTCCGACTTTTGATAGAAGACGCCGAAGTCATCATTAATTGTGTCCCGACCACGAGCAGATTGATTATTCATATAAACCAGAGATTCTCGAAGTGGTCGATATAGACCCATTGGGGTCGATATCAGTTTCTCAGGGGTCGACAGGATACTGTATAAGTTGTGTTACGTGAACTAACTCGTTATAAGAATGACTAACATTTTAGTATTCTAGTATTGAAATGTGAAACTTGTATTAATAATTATGAATTACACCTGATATTTTCAGAATTTTATGTCTATTTATTACTGAGAAAATGATATCAAGCTTACTCACTGACCAGCTACAAAGTTTTTGGGGGTCGATGATATCAATTCATTTTGGAAAAGGGGTCTCTTGCCCAAGTTTCTGATATAGACAAAAAAGCTGCATATACGAAACGTTTCTCTGCAGGCCTTTCAATCAGGGCTTCAGACATCTATTCCCAAATTTCTGATGGTTGCTCCGATAGCTGTTCTAGCATAAATTGTAATCCAACGTCAACTTCATAAAGGGTGCAGATCTTCCGAAATAGTTAAACAGCGACCAGAATTGGTTTGAGGGCATCAACCTATTCCTTTATCGCTGAAACTTATCCTGTGCTTCGTTTTCAGATCGGGAAGCGATTTTTGAGCTGAGGTTCGGAGACCGTAGAATCAGCGTAACATTGCCAGTTGTGTTTTACGATCTTATTTTTATTCTCGAGTAACATTTAAAGGCAAATATTTTTTATGGTCTAAGCATGAAAATTACCGATTATTGATTGTAAAATTATCGGTAATTCGGTAATGAAAAATGATCCGGTATTACCGGTAAAACCGTTTAACAATCCTTAGTTGTACTCCTGCTTGAGTTCCTCATCTGTGCTGATGATAATCAACTTTTCTTGCATTATCATCTTGGCTCATTCCAAGGCTGTAATATATTACGGATTCATTATCCACTGAGGAATTTGAAAATATTGAAGATCCTAAAAGATCTTAGTAAAATCATTGTGTAATACCTCCAAGTGAGTAACATATGATGATGATTTTTTCATGTTAAATTCATGTGTTTCATGTGTATATGCTTAAAAAACAGAGAAATTTAAAACGTGCCTGGAAGATCTGTACGCTCAAACACGTTATCTTGCACGAACCTGTTCACGTTTTTTTACTTGCCGAATTTTTCATTTTATACTTTTTGTACTTTTGACGTAGGATTACGTCTTTCGGGAACATATTGGGGTACAAATTGAAAATCGAGAATCGAGCACATCGCGAAAATTGTCCAATTTCAAACGCATATAGTATTACATATACATATAGTACATATAATATTAGGTATTGTTAGTCCAATTAAAATTCGCATTGGGTTGAATAAACAATCAGAAAGTAAAAATTATAAAAGAAAATTACCTTTCCCATTTCGAATATATTTTCGCTATATTAAAGTAACATGTTTTTACTGATAAGAAAAACTGATAATTATGTTCGGTATTAATAATTATCTTATATTACATTGGTGATTTTTTTTCTTTATTTCATCAATACATATCACAAGAGGCATCTCGTCTAGGATCATAGAGGGCGGTTCTCATCATATCTCGTTCCACTTCGGTATCCTTTATCTGATACGCACCATCCAACCACTGTTTATCATCCTTCTGTCATCATCACCCCTTAAACACTGGTGGAATGAACAAACAATAACCAACAACCAAACAAAACGGCCCTTTTCAGGTCCACCTAATCATTATCGAAGAGTTTAACGATGTAATTATCCAAAATCAACAGATAACCTAACGGAATCTTACGTCAATTATGCGGTCGTGTCTCGGACACAACCCTCCTGTGACTTTTTTTTCTTTTCATCTTGCGCACGCTCATTGTCTTGTTGAATTTCTAAAATGTACAGCAATAATATTATCTACTAAAATATTAGTCATCTAGAAAGTTTCAAACAAGAACTTGTGTTATCTAACACTAGGTTTACGGACGTTTCTTATATGCAGCCATTCCATGTCAAACCGGTATGGTGGTTCTCATATTTTCGTGAAAAGTGCTAGATTTGTTCTTTATCGACAAATATTAGACCCGTATTTTTTATTTTTTCATTAGGATTTCCATTTGCGTTTTAAAGCGTTTTTTTTATTTTTTTCGAAAATTCATAACTTTTGAACTACTGGACCGAATTGGATGATCAACATATCAAATTAAAGACAATTAGTTCGTATTTTTAGAAAAATATTCGACTTGCGAAAAATTTGGGTTGTTGTCTCGTCATTTTTGATTGTATTTGATTTTTGATGTTTTCGTGGCTTTGGCTTTGGGCTAGACGAGCTCTATATTTTTTTTAATATTTTTTCTTGAAAACTGAGGTTTTTACAAAACAAAGCGATATCAGATAACGACGATAACGGATCGAAGTATTATCAGTACATTTCTATTTATTATTGTTGTGATGTTTGCATGTTTACGCAAAATTTTGTCTACATTACGATCGCGTCAAATTGACGCATATCCGTAGAGATAGGTATACCACATAGATAATTTCAATATATCAACGCTTTGAAAGAAAATAGACATCAATATATATTTACGTCGAATAATGCATAAAAGTTATTATAAGAGATGGAAAAATGCAGACGATTTTTGTAATTTTCCTTATAAAATTCGAAATGCGTCAAAATAATGCGTCCCGTAAACCTATTGTTAATAGGGGTCGATTTTCAGACCCCGTCAATTTTCGTTTATGTCGACCCTTTGGAAACTGAAATCGACCTCATTCATGCAAACCGCTGGTACTCCTGTACCCGCATGTATTTTATTGCGCTCTGGAATGTGTGTCTTTGGCTAGGTTATTGAATTATAATTTCTACGCATAACGTTTGATGATTAAGCAAAATGCTGTCATTTACTTGTAACGAATAACATAATGAATTTGTGTTACATGGCATTTGAATTCAATTGAATTCGAAAACCGTTCAGTTCAATCAATAATTCAATCAATACAAACAAATAATTACTAAGCCAACGGTAGTCCCACCTCAACCTTGCGGTTATATCATATCACCCATTTTTATTTTATCCATAAAGAACGCTGGAGCCATCTCGCCCAGGGCTACAAAGGGCAGTATTCAGCATATCTCATTTCCCTTCGGCATCTTTTATGGTGACATACACATGCAACAACTAATTACCACCCTTCTGGCATCATCGCTCTATTGTACCACTGGTGGAGTGCACAAACAATACCCAGCGATCAAACTAAACGGTCCTTTTCAGGGTCACCAAATTATTTACAAAGAGACAAAGAATAATGGAGTTTTACAAACATATCCAAAATTAATATGCAACAGATAGCCTAACGTAATCCTACTCATACGCGGTCGTGTCCCGTACACAACCTTCCTGTAACTTTTTACATCGATTCATTGGCGATTCAAGCACGTGCTCTGGCTCAGGATTATTGAGAAATTGCGTTGAACGCTTAGGTTGGAGCCGTTTGGATAGACGAATTGTGGCCATCGATGCTACTCTGCTACTCTGAGATTTTTTACTATAGTAACTGTTTGACCAGGTGGAGCAAACTCTTTGGATGACACCCCAAGTTGCTAATTTATAGTGTGAGTTTCGGAGCTTCATTGACACAATGTATCATTCGTATCACAGAACATTAACTCTTAACCCTTTCGCTAGAAATGATGTATACATGGAGATCCTGGTTTATCGCTCAATTGATACTTCAGTTACAAAACACGAAAAGTAGTCCTCATCAAACATGTTCGTTGTGCTTTCCGTCCGTTGGTTTCACCGAGAGTACTTCGCAGTGAAAGAGATCAGCATTGAATAAATTTTTGACACGTTTCATTTGAATGGTTGAACCTTGAAAATTCGGGAGCATTCCGCCTTCCATATGTTGCACCGACTTCTGTATGATCGACACCGGATTATTTGTATTCGGGGTATCATAAAATCAAGAAAAACAAAAAGACCAAAACAATACCAACAAAATGAGGCGTTGGCCATCTCCTCCCTGTCCGTCCTCATCATCCGAGCTATACTTCATCCTCTTATCTTCCCTACTTCAGCTGCAGGTCTATAAATCCCGGTTAGGTAGACTCCCCATCCATAAATTTGCAAGACTTATTTAATAATCAATAAACCGAGGAAAGCCGTAAAAGAAGCCTGCTTGCCTTCCTGCCTGCCTGCCCCGGCCGAAGGTAAAAGGACTCGTAAGAAAAGAAAACTTTTTTTTGTTCTGTTCAGATGTTTTTATTTCCTGCGTCTTCTTACTTCTTTGCCATCTTTAGCTGAGCAATTGTGTGCCAAACTTTCGGAGGGGAAGGGAACGAGGCACTGGTTTTGTTAGGACTGTTGTTTTCCAATTTTCCCCCATGCTGCTGCCGCTGTTTTGTAAGACTGCCGTTGTCGTTGGAGTCGATAAAATCTAAAAGACCAACAAGAAAACGAACAGTGGAAGTTTTTTCAGCTCACTTCTTCTTGCCTCTGTTATTTCCCATCGCCTACTCTCTGGCAGAGTGAATAAATAATAAGGGTGCCTTCGAACAAACTTTAAGATGACCTTCCCGGGCTTCCTCGTCCTCGGCCTGAAGGGATCTAGGTAGGCTGGTAGTGTGCTGTTACTTCGCGCTGATGCTGCTGGTGTTGGTTGCTACCTTCGCAGGAATCGAAAGCAGCAGGAGAAAAAAAAACAACATCCGAGCCTCAATTTTCTTTAATGGCTTCTCTTTCTGCGAAGCCAAAAAGACGGAGCCTAGATTCGATTTCTGATGAAGCAGGGGGAAGATACACTTCATACACAAATCCTACCTGGGAATATTTCCCTTCGCTACACTTTCCCTTGGCCTTGTGCCACGGAAAGGTTCATGCGGATATTCGCTGTCCTTGGTTTCCCCTCGTATACCGTCGGATTACCGCCTCTTGGAGTTGCCATCGAGTCGAATAATAGGAAATTGATGCTCCTTTATTGGGTCCTTCCAGTTCCGCGCTCATCGATTGTCCCCTCATCTTTTGCACGAAAATAACACATTCACTCGGCAATCTGTCTTCACTGCGTTTTCTTGATTTTTTTTCCTGTTCCTTTTTTCTCCCTCCTACGCCTCCTTCTGCCGTAGCTCCGCGCGACCCATAATATCGCTTTGGGGGGAATCAATTCATAAAAACCAATCAATTTCGGGATATCTTTATGGCTTGCCCATTCACCCGCTCCGGGCAAGCGAGGATTTCGCTGTTTCGATGGGTTGCTTGCGGAGGGTCTGATAAACTGATTCGTGCTTCGGCGAGAGAGTTGACTGTCTCTCGATTGTTTGCGTTTGTGTGTTGTGTATGTGTGGGAGTGCTTGACGGATACTTTAAATCTATTAAGAGGCTGTATCACGCTAATCAATAACGAGTTACGGCAAGGGTAGTAGAAGTCTGCTGTGGAAATGAAACTTGATTTGAGGGGTTCGGCGAATTGTACTGTTATTTTTAGGAGGCGGAATGTGTTTATTTTTTACAATGTTTCATTCGGTCGGAGGGATGATTTATCTATTTCACAATAATAATAATAAATTTCAAAACAAAAATAAATCACCTAATACCATAAATAGAGAAAAAAATCTGCTAATCTGTATCCCAACGAGCATATCCCGGTAGCTACCTGTGACGCGACGCTCACACAAACATGCAGGGTAATGAAAAATAATTATGAAGCCAATTATCGCAGCCGGTAGACGACGACGAACACCCCTCCCTCTTTTGGAAGCAGAAAAAAGAGGAGATAATGAAAATTAAAAATTGATACTATAAACTTCAGCCATATCGTAGGGCATTCTTCGAATGCCGAGGATTAAATGGTGTTGCAAGTATTTTCCCTTTCACGAACCCTCGGGCCAAAAGGAAATCATAAAAAGGTAATGTAATTAGTGCTTTGAGAAGCGGAGGAGAAAAATAAAACTCAACCAAACAACTGCCTGCCTGTGCAACATTGTCGATCGAGCGAGTCAGGTTTCAGCCGGAAAGCAAGAAGAGAGGAGGTATAATAACAAAACAATAAAACAACAACCAAATTTCCACGTGGTTGACAACGCCGTACAAGAAGAAGAAGAAAAAAAACACATAACAACGAAAATACAAAGTGTTCGAATGCTTAGCTCGAATCGATTTTGTGCAAGTCCGTTGTGTATGGTCCAATGCACAACCGAGGGATGATTTGACCTGGCCGAACCAGAGTTGCTGGGGCTGTAGCTTTCTCTGGAGTCTTCTTCGTCCCATGCTTTTCAACTCCTGGAAATGCTGTAAGGAGCTTAGCTCACTAGCTGTCACTCATCGTTTGCCTTGGGCAGAGTTTGGCAGTGGCAAACAACAACACCGTCAAGATTCGCATTCGTTTCGCTCTCTTGTATCGTGTTGACGAGGTTTGTTCCTCAAGCGTACCGAAAAGAAACAATCCGTTGCGGTTATTGAATCCGGAGGCACAGTGAAAAAAGATGAGGCGAAGAAGTAGAAAAAACATGTTTGAGATTGGATTTCAAATATATATATATATCAAATGTTGGTTTCCTCGTCTATCGAACTCTTTGCATAAACAATGAAAGGTTCAAACGTACAATCCACACTAATGAAACTTCTCAGGATTCTTCTCTTCTGGATTATAATTAGTCCAACTTAACTTCCAGGATTTTAACGTAGGATTTCTTGAATGGTACTAACGTTCTCAGAGGAATTTTTGCCTTCTGAACGTAAGGTAGGTACTTGCGTCATTTATCAATATAGGTCGGACTCGATTATATACAGTCTAAATTTTTCTTTGTGACGGGAGCACCGGATGTGTTTTAAGTTATGATTTTTTTCAGAATTAAATTGCATTTTGGAGTAATATGATAAAATGATATGAAAACAATGTATTTAGTATGTTATTTTTCCTAAATAGTTCATTGATTTGCCAACAACTTTATGTGCATCGTATTTACTCTGGCATCTAGGTGTCAAGTTATGATTTTTCGCAAAAAGGTCAATGATTTTAGAGGTTTGGAAGAAATACCTTGTGATTCCAATACCCCAAGTTAATGGGACGGATAAAGCCGAAGAGTACCGCCCTATTAACATGCTGCAAATTAGAGTGCCAATGAAAATGGTCATCTCGAGTTTCAAAAAGTTACCCCATAAAAAATGTTCACCACCTCGAAAAAACACCCTATGCAAAATATCAGCTTAATCGGACTTAAGGGAGAGTGGCGCAAAGCGGTCAAAGTTTGAGTTTTTTGAAAATCGAAAAATCACGCTCTCCCCTTGGGTAATAGGGGTTTTCGAAAAAAAAAATTAAAATTTCATGAAACGTCGAGATCTAGTGTCATCTGGAAAATTTTTTTTTGTCAAAAATCGGCACTCTGGGACTTAGCTTTTGTTCGGCATGCAAAACGAAAGGTATGGTTTAGGGTGATAATAAAAATAGTTATCTCTTTTTTTCATTCGGAACTTGCTACGAAATGTTGATTTGCACAATAATATACCTTATGCAAAATATTAGCTCATTCGGACTTCATTTACTGGTATCACAAACGTTAAAATTTGAGTTTTTTTTTTGAAAAACGAAAAATCACCGAAAATCGAGTATTGAAATTGCATTACTCGTCGAGACGTACAGTTATCTCGAAAATTTTTGTTTGTAAAAAAAAACGTTTTTTTGGCACTTGGTCGTTTTTCCGTCTGAAAAATTTTACATTACAACATTTTTTTTTAGATAACTGTAAATCTCAACGTGTCATGCAATTTTAAGACTTTTGGCATCAATTTTTTTTTCTAAAAACCCCAATTTCCGCTGATTTTTCGATTTTTAAAAGACTCAAATTTTAACGTCTGCGACACCAGTAAATGAAGTCCAAATGGGCTAATATTTTGCATAGGGTATATTATTGTGCAAATCAAAATTTCCTAGTAAGTTCCGAATGAAAAATCGAGATAAATTTTTTTATTGGCACCCTAAGCCATACTTTTCGTTTCGCATGCCGAAAAAAAATCAAGTCCCAGAGTGCCGATTTTTGGCAAATTTTTTTTTTCCAGATGACACTAGATCTCGACGTTTTATGAAGTTTTAAGACTTTTGGCATCAAATTTTTTTTTTCGAAAACCTCGATTACCCAAGGGCGAAGCGTGAATTTTCGATTTTCAAAAAACTCAAACTATGACCGCTTTGTGCCATTCTCCCTCAAGTCCGATTGAGCTGAAATTTGGCATAGGGTGTTACCCATTTTGTATAGGGTAACTTTTTGAAATTTTAGGGTCGATTTTTTCCCATACATTCATTGGCACCCTACTGCACATATTAGAGAAACTGTTAGAACTTGTTGTGAAAGGTTAGCTGATATATTTTATAGATAATAACAATTTGCTAATACCAGAACAGTCGGGATATCGAGAGGGACAATCTTGTGAAACCGCACTGAATCTGGTATTAGCAAAATGGAAAGAGAATATCGAGGCGAAAGAGACTATATTTGCGGTAATTCTGGATCTTAAACGCGCTTTTGAAACAATTTCTAGGTCATTCTTGTTACAAACACTGAAGCGCATTGCAATTGTAGGGATGGTGTACAAATGGTTTGAAAGCTATTTGTGCGATAGAACTCAAAAGACTCGTTTTAACGATTCTGTTTCCGATTCCATCTGCAACTCACTCGGGGTGCCACAGGGAAGTGTTTTGGGGCCCATTCTGTTTATTTTATACATAAATGATCTGCGACGAGTTTTACGATACTGTGACATTAATTCGTTCGCGGACGATACTGTCCTGTTCATTGCAGCTAAGGATATAAAAGAAACCGCGGAACACATAGACGAAGATTTGCATTCTCTGGCTCAGTGGCTAAAATTCAAACAATTGAAGTGAAATGTTGGCAAAATACATGCTCATTTCTGCAGCAAACTCCAGTATTGACGTAAATTTTGAAATAGATGGTGAGACATTAGAACGCGTAAAAGAAATCAAATACCTAGGAGTTATTATTGATGACACGTTAACTTTCAAGTCTCACATCAATAATGTCATCAAAAAGATTGCCAAGAAGCACGGCGTTTTGTGTCGTTTGAAGAAAGAGTGGACAATAAACAGTAAAATTAAATATTTCACCGCACATAGATTTTTGCTCGTCGATCCTATTCCTTGCAAATAATACACAATTAACGAGATTGCAGAGTTTACAAAATAAAGTAATGCGTTTGATTTTAAGATGTAGTAGATACACTTCCTCTAGTTTGATGTTGGACGCGCTTCAGTGGCTATCTGTGAAGCAGAGAATTTATTACTTGACAATGGTGTTCATCTTAAAAAATTTAAACGATCTGCTGCCTCGATATTTGTGTGATCGAATTGAAGGAGGAAGTGATACTCATAGATACAATACAAGAAACGCGAATGATGCAAGAACACCCAACTTTATGTTTAGTAGGTCGCAGAACTCGTTGTTATATAAAGGTATAAATTTCTTCAATTCAATGCCCAGAGAAATTAAACGTGCGGCAACAATGGCAGAGTTTAAGAAAATGTGTATTTCACACGTAAAATCTGTTTTGTAAACAGGTTTTATATTTTTTTCCCTAAATAATTAATTTATGTTTCCAATTGATTAAAATTAATAAAATTTATTTACAGGTTAAACTATCATGTTCGTACTGACGATGATGATTTTTGTTGTTGTTGTTGTTTTGTTAATGAATATTGTAAAAAAGACGGCTGGGTAATGTCGGGGACATAACCGGAGTGACGTAGGACTATACAATGGGGACAGCTTTTGTTAAATATATATTTTAAATATATTGTTTTATTTTCTTCTCCTACGTGAATACCTACCTATCTACCTGAAAAATGGATTAGTTTACTGTTTACTCTTTATGAATATGTTGATGGTTCTGAAAAGAACCTTTGGTGTTGTGTTTTTGTTATCACTCGATATTCCCATCTTGTTCGGTTAAACCTTCCTGTTTAGCTATTGCGTTTGCCACTCGCCACAGCTTTCACAGTTGGAAAATTTCTTCCCATCCAGCTTGTGACATATTGTTCAGTAAATTACATTTAATGCGACGTGCCGGAGAAAAACTTTGCCACTCACTGAAACTAATTGTTGCCTTGATGAGCGCCGAACCGAAGCTGCTCTGTTCTTGATGCGGGTTTTCTGATTGTCGTGAGCAGCTTTGCAAGCCAACTCGAGCACTCCGACGGCCGAAACTCTATAATCGCTGTTAGGTATACTGGTGCTCCGGCACCAATCCGTTCGGCCTAGTTACCCTTGCGGAGCAATCAGTGAATGCGACCAACAGGGAACTGGAGACCTGCACGGTTCGAGTGAGACTTTGCCTTTCCCTTAACTTGTCCTCCTTTGTTACGTCCACGATGCCGATGCCGTACAACCGGGTTTACAGTTTGAAAGAAAATAAGATATTTTTTGGGGTCCGCGTGTTTTATACTCTAGCGGTACACACTCACAGGATAGAGACAAATCGGCAGACTCAGCCAGAGGGGCGAGTCCAACGAGACGAACGAATGAGCGTTAAAAGGGAGCGATGGCAAAAAAATACATTCATTACGATTTGTTCGCTCGTTGGATTCACATGCAGGCTAAAAAAGGTCCTTTTCATGATCACAAAATTATCTTCAATCTAAAGAGTTTATTGTTTTGTTATCACTCGATATCCCCATCTTGTTCGGCTAAACCTTTCTGTTTAGCGATTGCATTTGCCACTCGCCACAGCTTTCACAGTTGGAAAATTTCTTCCCATCCAGCTTGTGACATATTTTACAGTAAATTACATTCAATGGCACGTCGCATTACCACCACTCAGTATCGGATTGGAGGTAATTTTAACCTGTAATTGAACATTTGCGATGACAGTGGTACAGTGTCGACTTTCAATGTGGGGTCATAATTTGGACCCCGAACTCTATGTTTACAAAAATGTCCAACTAAATATGTCGCATTACAGGTCCGTCCAATTAGCTAAATGTCGAGATAAGTGTAAATTACTGTACTTTCAATCTAGAAGCAATTTAAGAATTGGTGAAAATCAATAAGCTCAGAACAACTGCCAAATTCACATACTCAAACAAATGATCTCCTGGCAAACAAATTATGAAAAAATCAATTTGTGTTTTATTATTATTTTGGATATTGTTTTAGAAAGCATTGAACTGTATTTCCTAAACTCTTTTTTGGAAGGTTTAATGGCCCTGAAAAGCGCCTTGTTTTATGGAATGGTTCCAATTTAGAAAACTTAGTACTCGTGGTTTTGAAAAAAACCATTTCGAACGCCCTCGATGCCGCCTTGTTCTGGATTTGCCACCAAAGCAGTTTGTATAAAGGACAAACTTTTTTCTTCTGCTACCTGATTCCGTTTTGCGATTGCGTTTGCCACTCGCCACTCGCTACAACTGCCTGTTGTCTTGATGTCCGCCGAACCGAATGTGTTCTGTTCCGAATGCGGGTTTTGTTATCGTCGCGAGTAGCTTTGCCAGCTAACTCGATCACTTTGGCGGCCGAAACTATATAACGCCGGCTAGATGGACTGGTGCACTGGTACTAACGCGCTCGGCCTAGCTACCCTTGCGGGGAACTCCAGATCAACACGGTTCGAGCGGGATTTTGCCTTTCCCTTCACTTTTCCTCCTTTACCATGTCCAGACATGGCTGCTTGGGTTGGTTTGTTGATGTGTTGTGATGCGAACCGATGTGGTGTACGGTTTGAATGAGAATGATCGTTACGGAAGGAAGGAAGGTCTTGTATTATAAAGACTTTAAACTTTTGCAGTTCATTCGTCTCTAGCCTTGAGAAAGGCCCTTTGAAAACTCTACTCTACTCTATTACTCTACTCCAGCGCTACCACCTCCGCCCTCTTGCCTTGAGAAAGGCACTCGATCCCTCGCCGTCCAGCTCGTCCAGCAACGATGTTGTCCAGTCGGTGTCCACACAAATAATGAGGTCGTTACGGCAGCGGAGCGGGGATTTTTAAGCTGACTGGCTGGCTCGAGAATTACGCATGTGTGAGACTGCGACCAATGTTTCGTTCATTTTATTTCTTTTTCCTTTCCAATCGTGCTTCATTCTATTTCGCTGCTGCTCTGGTTGCCCGTTTTGGTCGGTACGATTTGAGGAGCACAAAATGGACCAATCAAAAATGGGCACATAGTGCATTTTGACAATGCTTGATATTTCACAATTATTCAATTATTTATCTCAAGAAAAATGAAATGTTATTCGTTATGATAGATGCGTAGATATATTTCCTATCAATTGATGCAAAAACCTTTGCGATCTATTGAGAAATGCTCGAGTTATAAGCGTTCCAAATCTTGCATTTTTTCCTACTTGTTCAGTGCCTAGATTTCCATTTCACCCCCTATATCTTCCGGTTAGACGTAGTCCTACGTCAAAAAATAATAATAAGCGTTGTCTACGAAAGTTTGAGCCTCGCGCGCGTTTGGTGGGCCTGAACTATGTTAAGAGAACACTGATTCATAATGAAATTTTTATGTGGGTCTGAAGTGGAAACTGGAATGGGGATAGCTCATTCAGAATTGTCGTAAACTTTCTTTTTATAGGATGGTTATATCGAGTATTTCTGAATGTGGCAGATCTCTATCATGTTCCAATTAGACACTTTTAGATACTGGGTTCGATTCCCAATCTGTCAAGGATCTTCCCGGGTTGGAAATTTTCTTGACATGCCTTAAAAAACTTTGGGTCTGAAGTTGGGATTATCATTATGATAATGTCGATATGGATAGGACCATTGTTTTTCTTTCAAAGTTTTTGCCTATTTATAATGTTCGATTAATAGAAATTCATGCTTGCAACAGAGTCAGTTCGCTTTGATTTTTGTTTTATAATACTGATATCTTAATTTGGTTAAACGTAAATATCCTCTATTAGATAAATCGGCCAGTTCAAACCTTTGTAGGGGTATGAGGTGGGTCATCATCATCATCATACACACTTTAACAAATCAGTCGAAATTGGTCATCCGATTCATGAATGGTTACGATTTTGCAAACTATTGAAATTTCATAAATTAAAATATATACACATATACAGCCATTCCATGCCAAACCGAGATAGTGTTTCTCAGATTTTCGTGTAAAGTTGTATTTTGTAGTTTCCTTATTGTAAAATATTAGACCTTTTCTATTGGAGTGGCTATTTCCATTTTAGGGAGGTCCAAAAAATCAATGTTTTCCTCTTTTTCCCAAAAATTAAAATATCCACGCTTGTCCACGGTGAGGGAGGAGATGGTATAGGTAATGTCCACGTGGACACGCCAAATAAATTATTTTTCTCATATCGTTAAACTTCTTCTCTGAAATGTGTATTCTGAAAGTAACGCAGACGAACTGAAAGCGATCGATTTTGTTTAGATGGATATACACTGCGTTTCACAACTATAGAACCACTATTTTTTTTCCGAATTTCCAGAGATATGTAAGAAGTCGGTTGAATTGAAGTATATAGTATAGTCTTCATTTAAAAGACTGGTCATTTGAACTTTATTGTTGTGTTCAGGTGCGAAACTTTAAAAAAACAAAAATTCTAGTGTTTTGTAACTATAGAACCAGATGAAAAAACTCTCACTTCTTTACAAAACTAACGTCAATTTCATATGAATTGCAATATGTTTCTAATTCGTAGGTCTTCTTTTTCCATCTGGTTCTATAGTTAGGAAACACTGGAATTTTTGTTTTTTTAAAGTTTTGAAATTGAATAATCTTTTATTGGGTTGATGTTTGTCGAATGACGAAAGTTTGTGTCGAAATTGATGAAAAGCAAATCGAGATGCTGCTGCCCCGTGGCGGTCCCTTGGGACTGACACTGAGCTTTACGTTAGAAAAACGTTGATAACTGGGTCTGACAGTTACAAAATAAGGAAATAAAAAAGATCATGGTTTGTTTTCGGATGTTTTACGACATGTGGCTACTTTCTAGGCTAATTTCTAACTGTTTTTTTCTGAAACAATACATATCATTGAGAGCGGGGACCGACACTGATATTATGAAAACGCTCTTGATGAGGACTGAATAGAAACTGCAGCAAGAACAATCCGGGACTCAACGTGTTAAGAATGATCCCAGGTACACGACATTTGAACTAACATATCTGATATCATGAAATCATAAGCATCTGTTAAAGCTTGGTTACGTAAAACGCTACAATATATGCAATAAAATAAGCAAAAATATTTAATAGATAGCATCTGCGAGTTGCTTCATAAACGCAATGAAAACACTCCCCTTGAAATTCGAGCTCGATAATAGATTATCGATTTACGAAATACGAAATTTTGTTCAGTGTGATAGTGATGATGACTGTATCGACTCTCAATTCGATTTACATAATAGGGCCCAAAGTTAGCGGTCCAGCACAATTTTCCAGGATTGGCCAATATAATAGGCCTAGTGTTCAACCAGAACAATTCAAAAAAAAAGAACAATCAACTCGCCGTACTTACCAGATATTGCACCTTCAGATTATCACTAGTTCAGGCCTCTGCGAAATTCTCTTAAGGGCGAGAACATCGACTATTTGGAAAAATAAAAATACCTTATCCAGTTTTTCGGCAAGATAACAAGCTTGCTTTGGGCGGATGGAATGTGCATGCTGTGTGCCGGGCGGCGTGGGAGCTTCCATAATGCTGTTCAGTGTGCATTCCGTTGGGAGTAACCGGATGGGGGATGGCTGTATTACATTGTCATTCTTAACACTAGACAAATCAAATTAAAGCCAATTACCAACAAAAAATACTACACATGCAAAAAATTGGATTTTGTTTTCGTGATCATTGATCCCCTTTTAAACACCCCCCCCCCCTCCCTCCTCCTCCTTATTTGCAAAAAAACTCAGACAGCCAGTTTTCGCAAGCCTCTTTTGAGGCCAACTTAGTATCACCAAGAGCGTTTTGCATGGACCGAAAGAGATGATAATCACTTGGGGCCAGGTCCGGACTATACGGTGGGTACAATAGGACATCCCATCCGAGCTCCCGTAGCTTCTGGCGGATCATCAAAGATGTGTGAGGCCGAGCGTTGTCCTGGTGGAAAACAACACCATTCCTATTGATCATTTCTGGCCGCTTCTGGTCAATCGCCTGCTTCAAACGGTCAAGCTGCTCACAGTAGAGAACCGATTTGAGGGTCTGGCCATAGTTGAGCAGCTCATAGTGGATGATTCCCTTCCAATCCCACCAAACACACAGTAAAACCTTCCTGGCCGTCAATCCTGGCTTGGCCGGCTAACCGCGCTTCGACCACGACTTTTTTTGCTTTAGGTTGTCGTACGTGATCCACTTTTCGTCACCAGTCACCATCTTCTTCAAAAATGGGTCGAGTTCGTTCCGTTGCAGCAGTGCATCGCAGGCGTTGATTCGATCTAAAAGATTTTTTTGCGTCAACTCGTGTGGCACCCATACATTCAGCTTTTTTTTGGAATCGAATCTTCTCCAAATGGTTCCAAATGGTTTTATGGTCTATACCTAGCTCCTGGCCAATCAAGTAAGTGCTCACATGCCGGTCTACATGGATGATTTCAACGATTTTATCGGTTTTCACGACGATTGGCCTACCAGTACAGGGTGTATCTTCGATAGGCACTACACCAGAACGAAATCGATCAAACCAACGCTGTGCTGTGCGAATCGTTACAGTATCGGGTCCATAAACTACACGAGTTTTTTCGGCCGCCTTCGTTGCAGTTTTACCTCGCAGGTAGTAAAAACGTAGAATATGGCGAATTTCTTGCTTGGTGGACTATATCTTTGATGCGCTATAACTTGAGACTGAAAAGGACAATCACAACACTGTCAAAACGACACTTGTAACACAGATTGTCGTCTTTAAATAGCCGTAATAGCCGTATGACCCGATGCGATAAGTACAACACAAGATATGTTTAAATGTTGCCATATATTGACATTTCTTTTCCCCCAACCCAATATTTGATTTTTATAGTTCACATAGTCTCGGGACCAAGCGCGCAATATATTTAAAAATATTTTCCCTGAAAGCTGAGGTTTCTTATATTACATATTAGCAAATTAGACATGTGTTTTTTCATTTTTTAAAATATAATTTCTCAAAGTTAACATGTTTTCAGTCTTCGTTCAATACGATGAAAATAAACAATAATAGAGTTTTATAAACAAAACTGTACAAAGAATTGACTTATTTTTAAAAATATTGAGGAAAAATAGGGTGCGGCTAAACGAATGTCTACCACTGTATAACAAATATGATTTGAACAAATTTGGACGAAAAAACGCATAAATCTATCCCATTTAGCTTGATATGTGCGGGTGACTTTACCTCCAAGCAAAAAAAAGATTTTTCACCTTTTTTCTAATGATGAAA
The DNA here is from genome assembly GCF_029784135.1 of Toxorhynchites rutilus septentrionalis. Taxonomy (NCBI): domain Eukaryota; kingdom Metazoa; phylum Arthropoda; class Insecta; order Diptera; family Culicidae; genus Toxorhynchites; species Toxorhynchites rutilus. The sequence goes on along the minus strand of NC_073745.1, from coordinate 143,159,303 downwards.
AGTGTACTATTTTGAATTTTTATAGCAAAAGCCGTTTGCTATCTTGAAGAACAATGAATGGAATTATAATATTCTTCGAGAAACAGAAATTAAATCGGTATGTGGGCACTAGAAATTGACATATTCCTTAGGGTGACCACTATGCCCCACTTCCCCTATTTCCCAAGACCAACATGGTTTGTTCCCGGGGAGGTCTACAGCTACGAGTTTAGTACAATTTACCTTGTTGTGCTTGAAATCCATGGAACAGGGAGGACAATTCGATGTGGTGTACACGGATCTTAAATCTGCGTTTGATAGAGTGAACCATAAAATCCTTCTGTCCAAACTAGACCGCCTGGGAGGTGGCGACGAATCTTGCAAAATGGATGGAATCATACTTGACAAACCGTCAGCTTAACGTTAAGTTAGGGAATACCGAATCTGAACCGTTTTCTAACCCCTCCGGTGTACCACAAGGTAGGAATCTTGGGCCATTATTGTTCTTCTTGTTCTTCAATGAAGTCTGGAATGCCGTGCCGCAGGGATATCGAATCGTATATGCCGATGACTTCAAAATATATTGGCACGTGAAGTCTGTCGATGACTGCAGGATGTTGCAAACGATCATAGACATTTTTGCGAGTTGGTGCAGGCGAAACTATCTGATGATAAGCGTGAAGAAGTGCACAGTCATCTTATTCACTAGGAAGAAAACCCCTATTATCTGGACCTACTGCATAGGGAACGAGCCATTGGAAAGGACACGCGTTTTGAAGGACCTCGGTGTAATGCTGGACTCGGAGCTGAACTTCCGTGAACATTATGACTATGTCATCAACAAAGTCAACCGAAACTTAGGGCTTATCTTCCGGATATCCGCCGAATTCCGTGACCCTTACTGCTTAAGATCTCTGTATTTTAGTTTAGTTCGGTCCACATTGGAAACAACGGTTGTAATATGGAGCCCCTTTCGCAGGGTATGGATCGAAAGGATTGGGAGAATAGAATCGAAGTTTCTGAGGTACTCATTTAGTTTTCTGCCTTGGCAAAATCCAAATGAGCTTCCATCATATGAAAGTCGATGACGGAACATAATTAAAGTCACATTCGTCGGAAAACTTCTTCTTGGTGAGATGCTCCATGGATTCTCGATTATTATTTGTTTGTTTTAATGTGAGCTGTAAAGTTTTCCGTGATCGAATTTTAAATGCAGTTTAAGTGTAGTGTTCATGTAGACCTTGACGTCCGATGGATGAATTATAGACAATAAACAAACATTTTTTTCAAAAACCAACAGCTAATTGGCTTTAACTTGATATATCAATCATCTAAATCGGTCCGGTAGCTCAAAAGCTATGAATTTTAAAAAAAGTCATTCTTGAAAAATGGGAAAAACTGATTTTCGATTTCGGTCACCTTAACGAAAAAATTAAAAAATACGGGTCTAATATTTCGCAATAAGAAACAATATGGCCACTTTTCACGCAATTCTGAGAATCACTACATCGGTTTGGCATGGAATGGCTGTATTACAACATTTAGAAAGCAATTTCATTGTAAAAAATGTAGTAAAAAAATAAGTAAAAATGAAAATATGTAAAATTAAGGTTCATTTGAGATAACTATATCTAATAACCGAGACAGCGAATTGAAGTATCGGTACAGTCCTATATATTATTCATATATTATCAGTGTTTACATTTTTATACAAAATTTTGTCCACACTTCGATAGCGTCAAATTGACGCATATCCGTAGAGATAGGTATAACACATAGAGAATTTCAATATTTCAACACTTTTGAAAAAAATAGACTTCAATATTTATTTTCCTCGATCGATGGATAAAAGTCATTACAAGAAATAAAATAAAAATGCAACCATTTTTTGTAATTTTCCTTATTGAATTCGAAATGCGTCAAAATGACGCGTCTCGTAAACCTAAGGTCAACGAAAGAAGTGCAACTGAAAAAGTAACAAGAATCAGGAACGAATTTGGGTCCAGAGGAGCTGTATTTACCTGTGCTAATTGGCTTTTCCAAGCCCGAACACAGGTGACCGACGACGGGAAGGATACGACTGTGATGGGAGGATAGGGGCCTTCCGAATGGCTCAAACTATTGCGTCCCTGGCTGAAATGAACTAAATCAAATTCATGCTAGTCACGGTTGGAGATGATACCGTTTCTGGTCTAGACTAGACTTCTTGTGAGAACTCCAAATTTTTGTAAGCCATAGTTTTCGAATTCACGAAACAGAAACTCTTCGGGCCATGTTGATGGGTCTAGTGCGTTTTCCCTGAACGAGTGGTCCAGTACAATTTTGAAGGATAAAAACAATGGATGGGTTATACCTATGATATAACCGCTAGGTTAACGTAGGAATGCCGTTGGCTTAGTAATTTCAATTTGTGCACCTCGGATCTGAATGAATGAATAATCTACGAATTCAATTGCAAGTAAATCCCAAATTCATGCATCAATGTAGTGGTTACCGCAGCGAATAGTTTTCAACATTTTGCCTAATCATCAAACGGTATGCGTAGAAGTTCAGTGAGCTGGCGACATGAAGAGATATGCAGTCTTGAATAACCGAGCCAATGCGTTGCATTTGTAGACTGTGTTAGCAAAACGAATTCCGGAGTATAAAAATGCATGGGGGCGATTTTGCTACATGAGACGATTTTGCTACTCAGGACGTCATGTATGAACAGGTTCTGCAGGGAACTATGCTGACTTACCGGGGGTTGAATTAGAGATGAAACGGATATCCGGTATCCGGCCTATCCAACCAATAATTGTTATCCGGCCGGATACAGGATATTGGAAAAATAATAAATTCTTATTAACATAACGTTCATAACATTGATTCATTAACACTATTACTTTTATTATAATGTTTTGAACCGACCGATAACGCTTTGCTTTTTAGACCAGGCCAGCTTCAGACAACAGCCTTTAACTGTAAACACTACTGCAAAGAGCAGATAGATAAACTCTAGCAAATCTTGCCAATTGGGGGTATCGTAATGCATCGAAATCCGGACACTTAGGCGCTTACGATGATAACTTCAACTATTAACACGTTGAGCTTCGAATTGTTATTGCCAAGCTTTCCATTCAGTCCGCATCATGAGCATTTGCACAATATCAGTGTCGGTCCTCGCTCCTACAGATATTTATTGAATAAAAAGAAAATAGTCAGAAATATAACTGGGAAGGTAGTACCATATCGTAAAACATCCGAAAACAAACCATTTGTTTGATATTTCCTTATTTTGTAACTGTCAGTCCCAGTGAATGATGTTTTTCTAACGAAAAGCTCAACGTCAGTCCCCAGGAACCGACACGGGGCTCAACGTGTTCAATGTTGACATAACTTCAACAACTCTGGCACTGTCTGTCATTGTCTTCTTTTTATTCCAAAAAACGGAAAATATTTGTATCTGAAACACTTGATTTTTAAAAACTAGAGACTGCATATAATCGATTTCGCCATGTATTATTATAGGCAATACTAGACCCATTAACCAATTTTAGCACAAATTGATTCATCAGAAGAATTCTATCGTAATTTAGGTTAAAAATGACGAGACCAAGCTGAAATTGATTCTCTGAGTCTCAGTTGTTCCTTTTTGCTTTATTTCAATGCAAAATTATTCTAATTATACATTGATTAGTACAGTGTTAATCTAACACATCTACGCAGCATTAAGTCAACGTAAATGTACTCCACAACATGAACCGATTTGATCGCAAATGTAATTCAAAATCGGGAATGTTATCTCGGACCCCATTTCAAATATTTTTTTTTCACAGTGCATTCCCCGTTGTCGCCTGATGAGGGCGACATGTGTTAAGCTCAAATTACTGTGAAAAGAGTCCTAAAATGCCTGCGCATATGTCCACGTTTTTTCACCCCTCGTTCGATCCATCGCTTCTGCTTGGCTCGGTTTGATTATGGTGATAGATTCCATGAAAACCCACACAGCCCGTAACCTTCACACAAATTTTATTGATTTTTTTTTCGTTGTTGCTCTTCTTCGCCCGTTGCTATTACCTCTCGACTGCTGCTGTTTTGTTGTTTCTATTTCACGAGCTTATCGAAAATCCCCTCTGGTATTTACGATTGTTTTATGCATTTATGGTGGTCCCTTTTCCCTGCCTGCCGGGGGTGACTTTCAATGCCTCCTGCCGTAAAGTGCTTGTTCCGTTCCATACGCTGTGGAAGAGGGGAGGACTAATCCATGGTCATTCTTGTATAATTGCATATTTTTATGGACCCTCCCTGCATTTAGGGGTGAAGGTTTTTTTTCTCGAGGATGTTTATTCGGATTTTAACAAGAGCCAACATTAAGCACTTCAATATGACTTTCAGGTGAAAAGCCATTTCGGCGAGTTTATTATGGCAGTAACAAAAGTACGACGCAGGAGAATGGAAAAGTTCAGCTTTCAATTTGGGAGCGGGAATAAAAAGAAAGCAAGGAAGTCGACGACAACCGCTTCCGCAAATTGTATGCGCGACGAGGACACAAGTCGAGCTGTGCTTTGTACTTCAGTCCTCCAACTTTCATTTCATAACACTTGAGAACGGAGGAAAAAATCTTCCGAAGACCATCTACTCTGCATCACTTTGCTGGATGCGTGAAAGTACCCGAGAAATACAGAACTGAAAAGTCCTTGGCACCCTTCTCTCACCCTTCCCCTCTCTTACCATGAGGGCTTGGTGAAAGTGCATCGTGTTCCACGCTTTCGTGCTTTGCCGAGCATAGCTTGTAGAGATGCGGAGAACGGGACTTCGCAACGTTGCCTGGAGCTAAACAAAGTCTCCCCGAAAAGAGCCCCAGCCAGCTCTCGGGAGGCAAAAAGGCGTTTTTTCTGTCTTATCGCATTCGCTACTTCCTTCCTTCACTCACACTCCAGAACCCAAGTGGTTAGCCGCCTGCAAGATCCCACCTACTTTTGCGCTCCCCCAAAAGCAACACTTCCCTGACACTTGCTTATGTTTATTATAGTATCTCTGGAGGTGCGCGAGAAAACGGTAAGCAGTGCTGCCAGACAGTCGAATGTTTTGTTTTCTGCTCTCCAGCCGGCAACTCAGTTTCCGTTCCCCAACGAGGACGGAAGTGATAGATATTAAATTGTGTACTTTTCCGAAGCGAAAACGGGAGAGCGCAAAAAATAAGTAGAACTTATCTGGTTCGGTGGAAGTGGATCAGGGATCGGAGCGAAAGCGGCAGCAGCAGCAGCGGGGATTTTTTTTCCACATTTTTTTCCCCTATTTCCGATAGCATCCGAAAAAATAATTGAAATCCAACGGATGGGTGGCCAAGGATGGATGGAAGGGAGCGCAGCAAAAAAATCCATCAGCTTTGATCCCCTTTCTCCGCAAGCCACCTCAGATGCGCTATTTTTGCGGGATGCTGTGGAAAATGTGTCCTGGGAAATCGTACTGGACTGGTTCAAAAGGGATTGGGTTGTTTGAGCTTGGGTGGGTGGGTGAGAAATTGTGATGGCAAGCAGAAGTTCTTCGGGGATGCAGTCTCTTTCACGAGAGGAGAGTCGGCGGGGGTGGAGGAATAGATTAATGTGCGAGAAATTGGAGCGGAAAAAAATCAACACAGCTTCGAGTTTCGATCGGTAGGTTGGGTGGAATGTATTCGTGATGGAATAGTGGAAATGGCAATGGGGCAACCATCGGCAAATAGGTACAAACATAAATCAATAGGAATGATGAAGGAATTCGAGACTCGACTGAACCGGAAGGATGCTGGCAGCGAAAAAATGAAGCGTTGCTTCTGGGAAACGTTATCATTTCTTTCCACAAGGGATTCCTTTTTTTTATTATTCGATTGATCTACAAATATATTTCTAAGTGGTTTAATTTTCAAATTGGTTATGGTTTCGTTGGAAATGAGTAACTTTTTTCACTTGTTTGAAAGCACAATTAGAAATTAACTTCCAGTGAGAGAGTTCTGTAACACAGCATCAGCTTTAGGTGCAACTATTTATCGTATCAAATACGAACATTGAACAAACATGAAATCTCTCTGCTCACAATAAATTCGGGTATAGTACAGGTCGGACTCGATTATGTACAGACTCGATTATATACTGACTCCATTATGTATGATTCGATTATATATAATTTTGGACTCGATTATATGCAGTTTGGAATTTTTTTATATTTCAAATATGACTTATTTCAAGAAAAAATGTAACTTTTCAACATTAGGGTGAAATTTAAGTGGCTATTATAAGTTCAGTGGGGTAAAAATCGTGATTTTTGAAGATTCTGCTTAAATTTCCACCAGAGCAAATTGTAGAGCAATTAGAGAGCTTTGATTTGATTTATAGAAACAATAAAGTTTAACATGAATTTTTGGAATAAAATTAATGATAACACTTTAAAAATTACTAACTTTTAAGATGTTTCACTACTATATCCCAGAGCTGCGATTTGTCGTGAGAATCAAGTGATGGTACTCACACAAAGATAATCAACCAATTTTGTACTGCGGTTATCTTTGGTGACCATCCCAAAGTCAGTCCAATAGTGTGAGATGAGTATTATCACAACACTAACGCATGGTGAACTTCTACTTGACGGTAGAAATCCGAGCTCCTTGGTGAGTGTCCTGTCGCTGAAATGTCAGAATAGTGCGACACTCAAAAGTCTAGCTGATGGTTTGGTGTTTGGCGATATTCACAACATTCGCCTCTTTGTGTTCGTTCTTCGTGACTAGGGATGCCAGATGTGAATATACAGTTTCATTTTAAATACAATTTGAAGAATATTGTGTTTTCAGGCATGTATTTTCTTTTCAACTTTTCAGACGGCCTTAACGTTTTTAGCGGCACTTCGCCGACTCTACGTAGTAATACACGTGTCATTTGTATTAATACTTAGTTTGTGGAATAACACGCCTTGCGTATCCCCTCTATTCCGGCTCCCGATCGGGTTTGAAATTAGAAAAATGATGCATTTTGTAACCCGTTCGACTTCGATTTTTTTACCAAATTTGTTTCTCATCATTGCAAGGATACTAAATCTACAGACATGTTCGCAATTTTACTGATATTTAATGTCCTGTCTATCCTGTTGCAAACTTATATTTTCAGTTGCAGACTGTAGGGATATGGTATTTCTTCTCTTTATGACTTGATACCCTGCGCTTAAAACCCCTTTTTTCAAACATTACTTTGTTATTCTCGCGGTTACAAAAGTATCTGCATCTCAGATTTCATCAACATTTCAGATTTTTGTCGAAGATTTTCAAAAAAATCATCTGTCATCTCTGGAGGTGATGCATTTACTCTGACAAAGGCCAACACGAAAACAACAAGTCATCAAGTATTTTTGTATTATACATCAAATATTTTTGTGTACAATGGCTCTCTGAGTTGACCGCTACCGATCGCGCCAGCTGTCCAAACTGGACTACCACAAAACGCAAGTTGCGCATCTGATTATTCTTCGCTCCCAGGGAGACTTCCCGCATCTCATGTTATACGATCCTTCCGGGCCAGTAAGAAAACTCGCATCATGTATCTGCTGTGGAAACTTTACCAACCGGGCGTGGAACGGCTAGGCAATGAAATAATAAACTTCCGAACGAACCGGAAGGTGGAAATCAGTATCATCAGCAGTAATTACCACATCGAGTTGAATTCATCGGTTACCGGGATATATGACAGGGTGGTCCTGTCGGATTTGATCAATCAAATTTATCCCAGCGGGTAGAGTGAATATGACACTCGTCTTGTCCGTGGTGGATTAGCTGACCAAAGATACCCAGGATGCGCTGAGAAGAACCATTGAAAAGTATGTGTCTAGGTGCAGATTGATTTTGTGCGCCAATTCTACTTCGCGGGTTATTCCCGCGGAGAGAAGTCGTTGCTTGGGAATAAGGGGGCCGGCTCTATCTTAGGAGGATATTCTTAAAATTTTGAATGTAATATTGTGATTTGTTTGTTTGTTGAATGTAACAACACTATTTGCATTTCAGCACATTCCTCCGGAGGAAAGAATTACGCTATCCTCATGCTGGAAGCTTGCAAGGTACGACAGTAACCGTTCACGGTCAACTAAGCAGTACCGGAAATTGACTGGCAAATATTCCATCGAGAAACCACCAATCAGATTGTCCTCGAACAAAGTCCACAGAAGATGGAGGGGGTGAGCGAACGGCTATACGAGCTGCTATTTCAAGGCGTTCTATCGAATGTTATAATCTGTGGATTGGTACCGAATCTGGTTAAAAATTGCGATATGAGTCTGAAGACGCAAACATTGAATTTTGCCGGGCATTATGAACACTGGATGCAGCAGGGAAGCAAACATATATTCCATCTGGACGTGTTCGTGGCGCAGTTTGTAACACTGTATAAGAAGTTTCTCAATAAAGCCTAAATGGAAGTGGATGATTTTTGAGCGATTCTTTGAGCTTTCGTTTTATAAAAAAATGAAATTTTCGTGTTCATCTCACGTTTATTAACTAAACTTCAATAGTTCTGGTAAGGCTTAACTCTAAATAAAAAAAACGCCTTGTCGGTTTTCAATCGGATCATTTTCATGATCCGCAAATAATTATGAAATGGTATGACTGCACCATGTTTATTTGTAAATTATATTTAATTTAACTTTTAAAATTATGACACCATAATCTTTTTTATTATAAATGTTTGTTCATTTTAACTGCAAGAAATAAATACTCGAATACTGAAAGACAATTGTTCGAATGAATCGAATATTTACAAATGGCCCCACCATTAATCGATAACCGAATAAACGAAAAATTTAGACATCTCTAACAATAACAACAACTTCTACTTCAACAAACAAATCTAAACCAAGGAAAGTGAAGTGGAAGGTAAAACGTAATGTCAGAATTGCCGTTCGGACGTATCCCGTAAGTTTGAATTTATTTACATAGATGGTATCCAAACAACACTAAACATCGGCTACAGTTTCGTCGGCACAGTTGATTGCCGTTATGAACCAGCACAAAAAACAAAGCTACAAATTATGCACCATGTCGGTACCACGATCAAAGCATTCCCTGAATAAATCATATCACATTAGCCGAGCCAGCTGGCGGAAGCATATGCATAAAGGTTACTAGGTTACTATTTTCAACGACAACTGTTTATTTATTATACTGCTTCAAATACCTTCGACGAAATCAAATGTAACCATATCAACTTAAGTAATAACATAAACAAATCCAAACCTTTCGTCTTGCCATTCCTCATACGTCTTTTCTAAATAGTGTAAATTACGAGCCACCTGTTAACTCCACCTTCTTGATCTAAACAACCGTCGCGATTGTCAATAATGATTGGAACTGTCTGATCACTCACATTTCTACTACCATCATACGCCACAACCACCGCTCTCGTAACGTAAAGTTATAAACAGAGCGATCGGCAGTGAGAGGCATTGGAACCAACCGTCATTTGGTTAGGTGTCAGAAACAAAATAGTGAGTATCACTATTGAATATTTGGATCTCACGTGCCGTGAGAGGAATTGAGTGACTATGGTCAGCTTTTTTTGTGACATTGACGGTGATGGATTGCAGCTCTGCTATATCCTGTACTTAATTTTCTCATCTATCCAAATAGAAGCAACAGAATCGTCTTACTCAGCGTACTTTTTGATGTAGATCCAGATTGAGGCTACAAAGTCCGAAACAAAAAAGAAGTTCTGTAACTTTGTCATTGTTGAAATTCGAACATATGCGTAGAAGGATTTTTTTCATGAAATATGATCGTCTGAGAGATTGTGGATGAATTTTTGTTTTATGTTAGAAAGGTTTTTCTGACTTGAGAGCATGAATAATAAAATCAAATCCTTCTTTTACATTCAAAAAACTATAGATATATGCATACAAAACGAATTTTTTTTTTCTAGCGTTGACTTAATTCAAACTATTCCTAAAACTAAAACTAAAAAAAACTAAAAAACTAAAAAATTTACCACATTTTTAATAATACGGGATTGAACAGCAGAAAAATTGGATGAAAAGAGGTTTTTCAAAAAGGTGATACAAGTGGCGTAGAAGTTCATCGCTAGCGAGAGGAATGATTCAATGCTCTCAATGCCATATAAGCGAACAGAGAAGAACAAAGAGAGCGTGTGTTGGATGCTCTTTCCATCATTAACTTTTCTCTATCCATTTTACCAACACTAGCAGCCCCGTCTTGCCCCATTAGAACAATTATTTTAATCATTCACAGTTGGTCATAGGGGTAAGTTGGTCAGTGACGATATAGAAAATTAGCGATCTATGGATGAAAAATAGCGAATTGCTGATGCAATAAAATAAGCAAATTAGAAAAACTTTTCATTAAGTAGGTTAAAAAATACGAACCTAAAATCGGTTCTGAAAATGGTTAATAATTAGTGATGAAACGAATAGTGGTTTGGCCGGATACCGGATATCGGCTAGCGGCCGGATATTTGACCCTTCATTAGCAAATACAAAATTGAGAGAAACGGCATGTGACATGGTGCAAACAAAGTGTTAAATGTAAGAACGACATAAACACATTTTTGAATAAAAACTTTGAACGAATATTAAATTTTTCGCTTAGAATAAGTATCCAATTTAGCTTTGCGCGGTGGCGATATGGTATCCAATGAGGTTATACCGAGGTGCAATTATTGGTAATTGAAAAAAATCTATTTAATAGTGTATCATGTTTTCAACAAGGAATTTAGAATAGTTTTATTTTGATAATTTATATTATTATAAATAGTCTTTTGTGAGTGTATTGAGATAATTCGAATACTGGCCGAGTAAGAGGAAGAGTTACATGCAATCAGCAATCAATTATTTTCATTGAGATTGAGAACAAACTTAGAACTGTCTTCAGGGATAGTAGTTTGAGAGAGGGTACACTTACTTCACTACAAATATTATGATCGGCGGCAAATTCACTAATTTGAAGACTCAACTGTTGGGCTTGATAGAGAAGTGCGTTGGGTTTTTATAAATTCGAGTTTATTCCTCCTGTTCCTGCATCAAAAGTATTCGGATAAAGACGAGACTGCACAAAGAACACCGAACTTACTTCGTATGAGAAAATATAAAACCGCTGGAGAGATCGTTTCAACTACTTAGAAGAAGATCAAAATTATCTGATTGCAACCTTTCTAGACCCGAGGTTCAGGCCAGACCATTTAGGTGTTCTCGAAACGTAAACAAACACACAAAAAATCATTAAAATTAAAATCATCTATAAAATTTCAGTTCTTCTACCAAAACTCGACATTATAATATCAGATTATTTTCAGATACAATTCTTGTGCAAGATTTTTCATCCACTTGCAAATAACATGTTTCTCCGTTACATAGAATAAATGTTTGATACAGAAAATCGGACGATTTCTTGCTCTTATCTACACATTTTTGCTCTTATCTACACATTTGGCGATCCATTTTATTTGTATAGATAGAAGATTATATAGGAGTGCGTTTTATCACATTAAAATCCATTTCCACTTTCGAACGAAGGTCATTTTCGTTACCATAACCATCAAATGGACTAACAACGCTTGTCAATATGTAACTGTGAAACGAATTGAATTTTTCAAATTTTCCCATTTTCCTTCAGAGTTTTTCGAAAATTTTCAATTGTCATGTTTGGTTGGAATATGTTTGGTTTAAATATGTGCATTATTTTTATGGGACCCCCCCTCCTCTCCAGAGGAGGAAGGGGTGTCATACCATCATAGAATCATTTCTCGTACTCAAAAACCCTCACATCCAAATTTGGCTCTATTTGTTTGATTAGTTCTCGAATTATGCAGAAGTTTGTGTTTCATTTGTATGGCAGCCCCCCTTTAGAGAGGGGGGAAAGTGTCGAACTACCATAGAAACGTTTATCGATCCCTAAAACCGCTATATGCTAAGTTTGATTCCATTTGTTTGATTAATTCTCGAGTTGTTCAGCTACCTCGCCCTCCCCCCTTCTTTATAGAGGGGAAAGGAGTGTCAAACCACCATAGAAATATTTATTGCACCCTTAAACCTCCATATGCCTAATTTGGTTTCATTTGCTTGATTAATTCTCGAGTAATGTAGAGATTTGTGTTTCATTTGTATAGCAGCCCCCCTTAGAGAGGGGGAAGGGGTCTCGAACTACATTCCCCGACCCCCAAAACCCATGCATACCAATTTTCATGTCGATTGGTTCAGTAGTTTCCGAGTCCATAAGAATCAGACAGACAGACGGAAATCCATTTATATATACAGCCATTCCATGTCAAACCGATAGAGTAGTTTTCAGATTTTCGTAAAAAGTGGTAGTTTCGTTCTTTATCGCAAACTATTAGACTCGTATTTTTTTTTATTTTTTTGTGAGGATGCTCTTTTTTTTTTGGGTTGATTTGAAATATCGACTTTCTCCCCTTTTTTCCAAAAATTACATTTTTCAAAAAATCATGACTTGTGAACACCTGAATCGAATTAGACAGTCGATATATCCAATTAAATTGGATAAATATCTATATCCAATTAAATTCTCGGAAAAATACTACGCTTGCAAAAAAAATAACACATTTGCCTATTTATTGCATCATGATCACATACATCCAGTCTAGTCGCATAGAAATGTTGAACGAAAACTGAAAACATGTTATCTTTGAAAAATCATAACTCAAAAAGGAAAAATAACAACTCTCTGATATTCAGATATATTATGTGAAAAAAACCTCAGCTTTCAGGAAAAAATACAAAAAATAAGGCGCCCTTGGTCCCGACACGATGTAAGCTATAAAAAACAAATATAATCAATAATTACGAAAACAGAATCCATGTTTATTCAGAGTGTAAAATTTTTTCAAACAAGACTAGCTCATTGGATTTAATTTGAAATGTCGATCATCTGAATCGGTCCAGTAGATCAAAAATTATGATTTTTTGTAGTGGAAAAAATGGGAAAAAAATGATGTTTCGGACCATCGGTTAACTTTGAAAAATCATAACTCAAAAACGAAAAAAAAACGCCTCTCTGGTTTCGAGATATGCTATGTGAAAAATCCTCAGTTTTCCAGAAAAAATATAAAAAAATATAGCGCCTTTGGTCCCGAGACCATGAAAGCTATAAAAAACAAATACAATCAATAATAACGAAAACACAACTCAAATTTTCTGCAACTGTTGTATTAAGACCAGCTAATTGGCTTTAATTTAATATGTTGAATACCTGAATTGGTTCAATGGTTCGAATGTTATGAATTTTTGAAAAAAGTCATTTTTGGCAAAAATGCGAAAAAATGGATTTTTCGGACCACCCTAAAATGGAAATGGTCACCCTCACAAAAAAATTAAAAAAATACGGGTCTAATAATTTGCGATAAAGAACAAAACTACCACTTTTGAGCCGGATAGGCCGGATACTGGATAGTTACCAGATATCCGTTTCATCTCTATTAATAATCATGAAAAAAAATCAGTTCTAACGTAAAACAAAAGTTTATTGTTTATTGCATATGTTTTAATCCAGTGTATTTGAAATGAGAAAACCTGATACCAACCACCGCACCCAACCACCTGATACCAACTTGCAATAGAATTGCAATAGAATTCTTCCGTCTTGCAACAGATGGCGTAACTGGATTATTATTCCAGTGAATCAAATTTCCAGACATTCGTTGGAAAGCTAATGTCATTACGCGTCTTTTTCAGTACATGTCAAAAAGATGATGCGTAAACAACATAGTTTTTTGCCAATTCGAATATGTCGAATTTCGTACCAACGAAAGAGTTTTTTTCTGGGGAGTATTACTTCCTTACTTCAATATGAAGGAAAAGCTGCGGAAAGTCATCGCATTTTGGTGGAAGTTTATGGTGACCTTGCTCCAACTGAGCGAACGTGTCAGATGTAGTTTGTACGATTTAAAAGTGGTAATTTTGACACAGAAGACGAATAGCGTTCCGGACGCCTAAAAAGTTTGAAGATGAAGAATTGGAGGCTTCACTCGATCAAGATCTGTCACAAACACAACAAGAACGTGCAGATACACTTGGAGTAGCTCAGTAAATCATATCCGATCGTTTAAAAGCAATGGGAATGGTCCGAAAGATAGGACATTGGGTGCCGTATGAATTGAAGCCACGAGACATCGAACGCCGTTTTTTCACGTGCGAACAACTACTCCAACGACATAAAAGAAAGGCTTTTTTTGCATCGAATCGTTACTGGCGATGAAAAATACGATAGTTACGACAATATGACATTACGACAATCCTAAACGTTGGGCAACGTATGGATACCCCGGCCATGCATCAACATTGACGGCCGCGCGGAATATTCACGGCCAAAAGGTTATGATGTCTATTTGGTGTGACCAGCTGGGTGTGGTGTACTATGAGCTGCTAAAACCGAATGAAACCATTACGGGGGACCTCTATTGACTACAATTGATGCGTTTGAGCCGTGCACTGAAGGAAAAACGGCCACAATACGAGCAAAGACACGATAAAATTATTTTGCAGCACGACAATGCTCGGCCGCATGTCGTGAAACCGGTCAAAACATACTTGGAAACGCTGAAATGGGAGGTCCTATCCCACCCGCCGTATTCTCCAGACATCTATCCATTGGTTGATCAGCACTTCTCCAGTTTTGATGAAGTCAAAAATTGGATCGATTCGTGGTTAGCCGACAAACCGGTCGATTATTTCCGCAAAGGGATCCGTGAATTGCCAGAAAGATGGGAAAAAGTTGTGACTAGCGATGGGCAATACTTCGAATATTAAAGGGCCTGGCCGGGTAAGCGAGTAAAAAGTGCCCCCCAACCAAATCACCAGATGTATGGAAAATATTGTATAGGATACTAAATAAGAAATTTTGGCGGTTTATTTGAACCCCTATGTGGTTTAACATAGGATCTATAGTGAAAAACGTACTTTTTCGTTTATTTCACGCCATCCTGAAAAGCATCGAGATATTTTTTTTTTAAAATACTGAATGTGCATCTTACTACGGTGTATCAAGAAAAATTATCAAAAAAAAAAATCATAAAAAATTGAAGTACTAAAAAATATTGAGATTTTGATTTGTTTGTGATTAAGGGATTCAGTTCTACTCTAATTCATATTTAAATGTGTTTCCACGGCTTTTCTAGATATGTGTGATTTTTTTCAGTGTTACGCGGTTCAAAAAAAATTTTTTTTTATATATTTCCAAATGGTCTGGCTGGGTAAGGGAGTAAAAAGTCCCCCAAACCAAATCACCAGCCGTATGGAAAATATTGTATAGGGTACTAAATAAAACATTTTGGCAGTAGTACCATATATTTGAGTCCATACACCATAGGATCTATGGTGAAAAATGCACCTTTTCGTTTTTTTCACGCCATTCCCAATAGCTTTGAGACAAAAATATGAAAAAAATTCTCAAAATACATCTTGCTAAGGTGTATCGATAAATATCTTCAAACTATTTTTTCATCGAAAAATCTAATAATAAAAAAAAATTAAATACGCATTACAAAATAATTTTATATATTTTCTGGCATTTCGAAATTTTGAAAAAGAATAAAACTTTGAGACCCACTTCTGTTGTAATTTTTATTTAAATGCGTTCGTATGTGTGTTTCTACATGTGGCGTAAATTTTTCCTGAATTTTTAAGAGCATTTCAAAAATAATTTTCTTCATCGTCTGCATTATTATTTTTATTTTATTTAAATCGATAAACAATAAAAGTATTCATGGTTCTCAATTGTAAGATTAAAATTAAAAAAATTAAAACAATTCGGATATTTATAAGTGTTCTTCTCATTAATCCGAATGATCTTTCCGCAAGGACTTCATTCTTTTCTCACAGAGCTCTATCGTACTGCTGATTCCTATGAATTTGGTAATTCATCTAAATCCAATGTAAAAATAATCTCACATATTTTAAGATACGAAAAACAATTGCACAGCACAATACTCTAAATATACTGACAAAATTTAGACATATGAAAAACAAAATTTCAAAAATATTAGAGCAGTAATGGGTCTCTAAATTCAAAATAAATTAAAAATGTCCAAAGGCTAAAAATCCTCTTAAAAATTCAAGAAAAAATTACGCTACATGTAGAAAAAAACAACACATACGAACGCATTTAAATAAAAATTAGAGTAAAATTGGGTCTCAGAGTAATTTTTTTTTCAAAATTTCGAAATGCTCAAAAAAAATATATTGTTTTTGTACCGTGAAAAACACTCTAAAAATTCTGAAAAAAAAATCACATATACCTAAAATAGACGTAGGAAGAAATTTGAATACAAACTCGAGTAGTACTAAATCTCAAAATAAAAATAAATTAAAATCTAATTTAAAATAAAAATTAATTTAAATTTTTTTTTAGTGTTTGATTTTCTGATGAAAAAAATATTTGAAAGTATTGATCGATACACCTGAGTAAGATGTACTTTCAGTATTTTTTTTTCATATTTTTGTCTCAAAGTTATTGAGAATGGCGTGAAAAAAAACGAAAAGGTGCATTTTTCACCATAGATCCTATGGTGTACCATATAAGGACTCAAATATATGGTACTACTGCCAAAATATTTTATTTAGTACCCTTTACAATATTTTCCATACAGCCGGTGATTTGGTTTGGGGGACTTTCCACTCCCTTACCCAGCCAGACCCTTTGGAAATATAAAAAAATAATTTTTTTGTACCGCGCAACACTGAAAAAAATCTGAAAAAAATCTGTCTAAAAAAGCCGTAAAAACACATTTAAATATGAATTAGAGTAGTACTGAATCTGTAAATCCCAAAAACAATTTTTTCAAAATTTCAATATTTTTTTTAGTACTAAAATTTTTGATGAAAGTTTTTTTTGATAATTTTTTTTGATACACCGTAGTAAGATGCACATTCAGTATTTTTTTCAAATTTTTATCTCGGAGTTTTTGAGGATGGCGTGAAATAAACGAAAAAGTACGTTTTTCACTATGGATCCTATGTTAAACCACATAGGGGTTCAAATAAACCGTAAAAATGTCTTATTTGATATCCTATACAATATTTGCCATACAGCTAGCGATTTGGTTTGGGGACACTTTTTACTCCCTTACCCGGCCAGGCCCTTTCTAACCATTTTTGCAGAATAAAGGATTAATTTTTGAAAAAAACAAAGAAACTTACCGGTATTCCTATTACAAATATACATATCTGTTTAAAAAGAAAACATCTAACTGGACAACAGAACAATAACCTTCAAACTCTGATAATTTCGAGGAATCCATGAATGTATAAACGTCGGAAATATGAAAGAAAAAATGTTTTTTTCTACACTAGAATACCTTCTGAGTCCAATAGATTGAATACAAAGAAATTAAAGATAATGACATTTTAAAGAAACAGAAATTCACAAAAGTTAATGGCGTACGAAGCTTCACAATTTTAAAGTGTAAAAGAAGCGTTAAATCGTCAACCGGAAGCTTTAGGGCTGATAAAACATCAGCCTGGTGAAGCTTCCTCAAAGCATACACTCATTTGTTCAAAACAAACTATCCTCAACATAATCAACAATTGATCAGATCCTGACTGTATCTGACACAACTTGAAAGTATAAACGCAATCGTATCATCACTAGGAATCAGCCGTAAGCGGCAGACATCATGGTAAATTGTAAAACACCTCCCGTAACAGCAGCAGCAATCAAATACTCATGTGTACCCTTGTACCTGTTTGGGTAGGGATTGTAGTTCATTTGTGCTCCGTCGAACCTCCCCCTTTTGGCCCATCTGTCGGAATGTATCTTTCTATTCAGGCCATCCTTGCAACTTTCGAGATCCTTCACTTCTCTAGCCCTGGATATCTCTTTCGTTGATGAGAACACGTGATGCCCATTTACATACACACTTTGTGCAGAGATTCATATCATCAGCTCCATCATTCTCATCCACAGCATGCGGAATACGGTCGGGCAAAATGATGGAGTGACGACGATGGACGGTAGCGCAACCATAAACTAAATCCGATCTACCTCCAAAACAACTTATGCTCTACTTCCCCCGAGTCGAGTCTCGGCTGTGGTCATAACGTTCAGAAGCTGAAGATAACATCGGGTGGGGACGGGTGTTTTGTGTATGTTGTTTTTTTCGTCCTACCCTCCGCCGTCCAGCGTTTATTCAAATGATGCTTCCGATGACTCCGGTGAACTCCGACCACGGCCAGAGCTATTACCGCTCTCGCTGGTTTGGTGCATCTGCTATGGTCAGTCGTTCCAATGTTCAACATCACCATGATTTGTGGGGTGTGGGGAGCTGTTAAAACCCCACCCCACTTGGGAATGCAAAAACCGAACCCGAGATGAAGCGAGCTACACATTTATTATTAGGATAGCCCGAGAGAAAGATCCATCCGATAAACACAACCGCATCCTGACCGGCGGCAGCGTTGGCATCGGACAAAACGAACGAATTACCAACCAAAACTCTGGTATAACATGAAGAGCTGCTGAACCAGAACGAGATGAGAGTGGAATTGGTCCCCTCAGCCGGCGGTGATGATGCTGCTGATGCTGATGATAATGATGGAGCCTGATTCTGAGCGTGGTTTGTATTCTGCGGTTGCACTGTGCGGTTCACCGCAGACGAAAGTTGTTATGGAATATACATATTTTGATCAACGATTCACCTCTGTCGGAGTGAGATGAGGGTTTGACAGTAATTCGAGATAACTTTTTGGTGGAGCTGATGAAAATTGAAATGCGCAGCTAGCGTTTTTTTTACAAACAATTTTAATAAACAGCAACAATCAAATATACAATCATCATCTCAAACTTGATCCGAAACCAATTTCCAAATCGTACAACTCGAAACGCATCCCATCGGGCTTCCGATCACGAGGAAGATTGGGATATATTTTTTTGGAGAGAAAACGTCGTGTCGGTTGCTCCACCACAAGATACGTCCCAATCGATAACAGGAACGATAGCACCAAAATTCGACCGAATACTTTTGGAAATTTGTTTGCATCGAATTCCTGCCAGGGTTCTCTTAGCGACAGATAACTTCTCAACACGATGATGTGGGTGACAAATAACCCGTACCAGAGCCGGGATGGAATTACCAGATATTTCGTGTCGAAGATTCGGCGAACGATATCTGAAAAAATGCTCACAGTTATCGCAAATGAAAAACAAACCGATTCTACCTGGTAAATTCTGGAAGTTTTCAAAAATGCAAATCGCACAATAGACGGAACAGATATTCTGGAAGAGGATGGCATAACCCGAGGATAGAATTGTCGGTTCCACTAGATCTTGGGTATAAAACAGGTAAGGGATCAATCCCGTGGCCACGGTGATTGGAAATACAAATCGTTTTGTGTATTGATAAATCTAGACAAAAAATTTACGGTGTTTGATTGAAAGGCTGCTTATAACATGAGAAGAAATTACCTTAAATTTAGCGGGATTGACATCGTACACTCTGACCTGGTAGAAATAGTAACCAGCCATCATTCCAACGATGTAATTCCCGGCGTTCATGTGGGTCGGGATGTACATATGTCGGAACCATCTCTGATACATGAATTGGGAGGAAATGTCACTGGAATGGTATGTCGATTATCGAATTGACTTTAGGTCGATGCGTTTTTGTTTTACTTCAGTCTCAGGGGAGGCAAGGGTTCCGTTCCGAAAGCAAACACCCAAATTCCGGGCATGCATATCGCCAGTGCTGGAACAATCCATAGCAGGAAGATCTTCCATGTGCGATATCTGAAAGAAATGAAAAAAAATATCAAGCCAATTTGATTGACTTATATCAACCTCGCCTACAGTGTGATTGAGGTTGACATGGAGCAGAATCCCACCACGGGTATAGTAGACTTCGGATGATTTTGTGAAAACGTTAAATTTAATTTATTGGAAGAAACCCAGATTTTTTTCTATTGAAGAAACAAACAAGAAACGAGCAATATTACACACGAGCATGAAGGAAATGTACCAATTTTGATTTTAATTAACAACGAAAATAAAACGATCACAGCAAACTTTCGATTATTGAGCCTATAAAAATAAACGAATTATATAAAAAAAAGTTCGATCGAATAAGTCATTTGAGACTTCTTCGAATTAACTTAATTCCTTATAAACTAAATTGCTTCGTTAGTCCACTGCTTTCTGATTCTACAGATAATTTAACGGTTTCTGAATACAACTTTTTTTCCGTTTTTATTGATTTTATTTATCGTATTTGTTTTTCAATGTTTTCTCATTTTTGACGTAGGACTACGTCTTTCATTTCTATACCGGGGTGTAAAATCAATGTTTCGAAACCGAAAGCGTTACGCCGGAGACCGAGATTTTGAGCGTTAATAGCTCCTGAACAACTGAACGAAATGGTATGATAAACACTTCATTCGAAAGATAAAATGTCTACGCGTTATATACTTGTTACTTTTTGATCCAAAAACTTGTTTCAATAGCCTTAAAATTGTTCTCGAAACAGGCTATTGAAATCACCAATCGGTATATAAGCGAGGGCCGCTCGGAAATCCACTCAGTTCTAATTGAACAGCGATTGGAGCATGTTGTCGCTGTTGTGGTGAAGCTCTTCGTTTATCATGAAAGCGCGGATGAACGGTGTCACCAAGAGCCTGTTTGTGCACCTTAGGCCAGAAGGGAATCCATCAGGAGGAGAGTGATGCCACAAACGGTTCCCCGGGAAGACATCGCTACACACACACATACACGCGCAGAATTCTTTCCGTTTGGATGCCATTCACTATCGAGAAAGTTCCGGAAATATCTAATCATTTCTGGAAAATAATCTACCAGTTCCTCTGGGAATTTAAAAATACATTCATGTGAAAGAGTTTATTTTAATGTTTTCTAACCATATAACACAGCGATCAAATACATTTGATTTTGTAATTTTTCAACCAAGTGTAATTAGCAGGAAAGCTTCTGAAGATTATTCTTCCCCATCAGTAGGATATTTCCGTATCCAATATTGTGTGCGCACGCAATCGATTATTGCTCAGTCGCCGAAAGTTTCGAGCTCAGAGAGTTCATTCCCCTCTAGTTTGCCTTCCAAATTGCCATCGTAATCCACACCTTCTCTCGATTCAATCACACACAAAAGCATACTTAAGCGATATTCTGGTGATGAGACGCATTCATTTTTCGTGAGGACATCGACAAGACAACATCGTTGCCTAACGTGCTGGAGGAGGTGGACGGCGAAGGATCGACAAATACACGCGCAGAATTCTTTCCGTTTGGATGCCATTCAGCATCGAGAAAGTTCCGGTAAGATCTAATCATTTCTGGAAAATAATCTGCAAGTTCCTCTGGGAATTTAAAAATACATTCATGTGAAAGAGTTTATTTTAATGTTTTCTATCCATGTAACACTGTGACCAAATATTTTTCAATCAAGTGCTATTAACAGGTGGTTATCGAGTTAGTATTAACCACTGGTGGGCTTCCAGTATCGAGGAAAATGTGGAAATATCTGATCGTTGCTGGAAAATAATCTGCCAGTTCCCCTTGGAATTGAAAATTACATTCAAGCGAAAGAGTTTATTTTAATGTTTTCTATCCATAAAATATCCATATAATACATTTGGTTTTGTGATTTGTCAAGCAAGTGCAGTTAGCAGGAAAGCTTTTGAAGATTATTATTCAGAACAAGGTTTTTCGTATCCTATATTGGATGCATAAAACTTTGTGCCTCCAACGTAACGCTCTCGTTTTCGAAGTCCCCCAAATATTCATTTATTCATTCAATCAGAATGGATTTTGATTCAACTTCAAACAAATGATCTCTAAATCAACGATAGTCCTACGTTACCCTTGCGGTTATACCATAGATATAACCCACTTACTGTTTTTTTTCATAAATTCATAGGTTTTAGATAGTCTTCTTTTAAAAAAAATATCGTACTTGCAAAAAAATGTATTTTGTTTTTTAAATTATTGATTGCATTTGTATTTTATAGTTTACAAGGTTTCGGTACCAAGAGCACTGTATTTTGTATATTTTTTCTTAAAGGCTGAGCTTTTTTTACATAATAAATCTACAAATCATAGATGGGTTATTTTGTGTTCAAAGTAAATAAAAAATATTAAAAAATATAGTTAGCGCCCTTGGCCCCAAGACCATGCAAACTACAAAAAACTGATGCAATCAATAATAACGGAGAAATTTGAAAAAAAATCATTTTTTTCCTTCATATTTCTGTAGTTTAGGCATTCAAGAATATACCCTAGAAAGGACATATCGAAAATCCTATTATTTACCGAGTGAGAGCCATTTTAGTGATGCGATATCTAACCTGGTACGGCCATAACAATGAACTTCAAACGCGTTTTTCTCAAAACTAGTTTTTTTCAAACTGGTACACGATACCTCAAGTTCTACTGAACCGATTCGTGTCGAATTTATATGGATACAATCTGCAGGAATTTCTCTATCGCATAAACCTCTGAAAAATGATATTTTTCGAATTTTACTATTTTAAAAAAATCGGCCGCAATTTTGTAAAAAAAGATGTTATTGACTTGTCCGAGGTTCATGCGATAGCGGCATCTTGACTTATTTAGAATCTGCTCGATTTTTTTTGGGTTCTGATAACCAGAAGGGCTGGACGTGTACGCCATGGCACAACTTTTTTTTGAACCCTCTCACTTCATCAGCTCGTAACTATTCTAGTTATGAATATTTTTTCTTCGTTCAATTTTTGTTTTATTGTTAAAAGATACATGAACAAATGATGATATAAGGGATAGTGGAAATATTCCTTGTTTTATTTTTACGGAACTCGAAAAAACGTCCGAAATTCGTGTCTCTACACTAGAATACCTCCTTAATTTGATATGTCGATCATCTGAATCGGTCCACGCCTTGAATGCATTCTAAGTGACAAGCTCTAGAATCTGGAATCGTCTCGGAATCGGAATCGTCTGGAATCGTGTACGCCACAACTTTTTTTGAACCCTCTCACTTCATCAGCTCTTAACTATTCTGGTAATGGATGCTTTTTCTCCGTTCAATTTTTGTTTTATTGTTAAAAGATAGATGAACAAATAATGATATAATAGATAGTAAAGATATTCTTTGTTTTATTTTTACGGAGCTCGAAAAAACGTGCGAAATTCGTGTCTCTACACTAGAATACCCCCTTAACCAATATTTCTAGATTTTTGTTCAGTAAGTAACAAACATCGTTCATACACCTTTTATCTTTCGAAAGTGATTGTTATACCACTTCGTTCAGGCAGCAAATATGTATCAACACTGAAATCTTACACCTCAAACGTAACGTTCTCGTTTTCGAAATTTTAAACTTACACTCCAGTACAACAAAATGCAAAAATAAAGAAACACTCTCCGCCAGATGAAATGAAATCGACGCGGTGCCTCCACCGAACAAAGTTGCACCACTGTGTGCGATATCTATCTTCCATTCTTTCTTTGTATCGAGCAAATCAGCTGTGTCTGACATCGGTATTTAGAAAGACTGCTGTCTGCTAACTGGAGCGAAACTGTAAGTTGAATAATGATGATCATGGCTTAAATTAAAGAGACGTTAAAGCTTTAAAAAAGAAAACATTCGTATCTATACTTGAAAAAGGCCAATTCGGAAAACTAAACTAAACTCTCGGCGTTGAGAAAGGCCATTTGGAAAACCTCTCTGCTGCCTGGTCGCTAGCTGGATGACTGATTAATCGTGAGTGCTGTGAATGCCTAGTCCCCTTCTTTTCATTCTGTAGAGGAAAGTAGGTAAAGACGGACACTGCGGGTAAGATGGACACTTTTAATATTTCATTAACTAAAATTTGTTGAAATATTTTAGTTATGCAAATACTTTCAATAAAGTGTATCAATACTTTCGAGACACACTGTTGATTTCCAGCGAGCGAACTGCCAAGCTTGTAAACAAAACAAAAATTATCTTCGCGGGTGCACCACTCGATGTAATTTTTACTCCGTAGAAAATAGCAAAAAGTTCGTGATTTTTTGTTTTTTACGTGTTTCTCCAACGGATAAGTGTTTATTTAGTCCATCATTAACTATCCTGTGATTATTCAGAGGTTTTTCAACGCTTATAGGAAGAGCTACGGTCATTCGAAAAAAAAGCTGCCAGTTCGGGCAAGACGGACACATTAACGTAAGGAAAGACGGACACTAGTATTTTCCTAGGGTATTTAACAAACCTTTTTGGTTTTACTATAAAGATGCCTACAAATTACAAGCGCAAGAGTAACCGGCAGTCATGGACCGCTCAGCATTTGGATCAAGCCATTAAGGCTGTAAAAAGTGGATCGCCGGTGAAGACAGCTGCAAGAAGTTACGCAATTCCAAGATCCACACTGATACGCCACCTCACAAGTCCAACTGTATCAACTCGGCTAGGACCTCTTGATTCCGTATTCAATTCTCAACAAGAAGAGGAGCTGGTACAACATCTGTTGGATTTGGAAAAGAGGTTCTATGGAATAAGGATGACTAATGTTCGAAAGCTTGCTTTTGATCTGGCCGAAAAAAATGGATTGCCACACCCGTTCAACAAGTCTACCAAGATGGCTGGAAAAGCTTGGCTAAGCAATTTTCTGAAACGAAATCCCAAATTGTCGTTCCGTAAACCTGAAGCTACCTCTGCCGCCCGAGCCAGAGGCTTCAATAAGCCAGCAGTATCTGCGTTTTACGATTTGCTGGAAGAAGCGCTGAAAGATCCCAAATTGACGCCAGATCGTGTTTTGAACGCCGATGAGACTAGTGTTTGTACCGTTAGTATTTGTTTTGGCATTGTAGTTAGTTTGAAAATCAGTTTAATTTTTTATTCATACTTTCTTACAGGTTCCTCCGAAGAAGTCTAAGGTAGCGGCATTGAAAGGCAAAAAACAGGTTGGTGGTATTATATCTGCGGAACGCGGAGAAACAGCTACGACAGTAATGTGCATGTTCGCAACCGGACAGCACCTTCCGCCGTTCTTCATTTTTCTTCGCATACGGATGCACGAAGCTTTGAAGAAAGGGGCATCACGTGGAAGCAAATTTGCCTGTAATGCATCGGGTTACATGACGGTCGAAATATTCAATGAGTTCACTTTTTGGAGCATGTAAAACCTTCTGAAGACAGTCCTGCCTTGCTCATAATTGATGGCCACTCGTCGCACACGAAGAACCTAGCTTTTACCGAGAAAGCTAGAGCTAACTTTGTTAAGGTTCTAGTTTTACCACCTCACACTAGCAACAAACTTGAACCGCTTGATGTATCCTTTATGGCACCTTTCAAGACGTACTACGCACAGGAAGTAGAGCGTTTCCTACAACAGAATCCAGGTAAAGTCGTCAGCCAATATGACGTTGCCGAGCTCATGAAACCTGCATTCATCAAGACGGCTACTACGGAAATTACTGAGAATGGATTCGAAAAAACAGGAATTTGGCCATTTGATCGCAATATTTTTTCCGTTGATGACTTTGCCTCGGCCACGGTGACTGATCAACCCGATCCTGAGATTCTTCGTGAAGAAGAGACGTTTCGATTGCATCTTGAAGGTGCGCCTAGTTAATCGACCGTAAATCGCATTTCCTGTGAGGATAAAGAAGTTCAAGTGCTTCCCGAAGACATCATGGCTGATTTCGCAGAACCGGACAGCATCTCAACGGCCAATAATCCGGTGTTTGAAATATCTCCGTCGATCATACTTCCGTTACCGAAAATGGTCACCCCGAAGGTCACGAAGAGAAAACGCCAAGCAGAAAAGGCAGCTGACATAACGTCTGCTCAATACGCTGACACTTTGAAGAAGGCGAAAGCATCGAAAGACATTAAATCCATCAAAAAAGAACATAAACAACGCTCTTCGAAGAAGCCTAAGCAAAATAAGGGCAAAGGGGACACCTCATCTAATAATCTATGCGAGAAATGCGGAAGCCAGTTTTCTGATTCAGATTTCGGGACAGGTTGGACAATATGCTTACAATGCCTTTCATGGTTCCACGCTGAATGCTTTACTTCTGCTGCAACTATTTGTCAGAACTGCTCTTGATTCTTCTTTTTTTCTTGTTTTTTTTATTCCCACTGAAAATTGAATTAATTTAAATACTCAAATGAACTTAAACCATCGATGAATTGTTTTTAATGCTTTATAAATAAACTTTCGTTTTGAAATATTTTTAAGTGTATCATTAAACTTTACAAATGAATTATCGTCTTCCTAGGAGGTCAATTAAAATATGCGTGGACAGGTTGTTGGTTATTTCAGATCCTTTTCCTTCCTTTGCGAGGACAATGGCCCGCAAAAATCCAGAAATTTTTGCATGGAGTGTATGTATTTGACCTCTTCTGTCGTTCCCTTCCAAGGATGAAACTGTCCACGAACAACATGAGTAGCCTTTCGAATCGTAACGTAATTCAAGAACACTCCCCAATGCTGAAAACACTAAAATACGTACAAAAATTGTACAAACTTTTCCATAAGTGTCCATCTTTCCCACCTTAGTTTCCGTCTTACCCATTCCAGATGTCCGTCTTTCCCGACCATGTGAAGAAATAGTATTACGATGCATTTTTTTCAATGACCCAGAATACATCAATGTTGGAATAAATTTACTAGTATCAACGGTAATTATGATAGAAAAGGACCTGAAGTTTCAATTTGTACAACAACTGCGATCATGAAAGCTATATATGTGTAAAAATTGAGATTACACCTTAGGATGTCCGTCTTTACCTACTTTCCCCTACATTTAGCACCGACCGAATAAAGGAACCGATAATGAACATTTCATCTGGTCCATGTCACACAGTGATCCCTCAGTAACTCTAGGTGGCATTAAATAGAAAAATAAACAACAATGCCTAACCGAATGAATGGTCTAGTTTTGTTCTATAACCTTCAGGGCATCTAGTATCACATATGGGAACAGTGTCCGTGGCGAATTTCGTTGCGATAACGACGTGGCAACGTAGTGTTTGATGCAATGAACCAGTGTAGCGATAAACATGCATGTTTTTCAAAATAATTTTATGCTGATTTCGAATTTGTATTCCGTTTTTAGTTTAAAAAATTCTGAAGCTATGAAATGAGTGTTTGAAAGTAAGTACATTTTCTACATTGAATTTATACAAAAGTAGACCTACAAAAATGCCATAAATATGCTAATACCCCACACGTGTTTTTTGATTTTTTTAAAATTTTATCCCCTTCCTCTGCACCCCCTTTTAGGTTTTGGGTATAAAGAGCATTGAAAACGTTTTCAGGAAGTTTGAAACATATATTTAGACACCCCACACGTGTTTTTCCAAAAATTTAAAATGTTACCACCTCCCACAGCCCTTGCTTTGGAGTTCATAACCAAAATGACTCAAAAATAGATTCAGCACCTTCGAAAACCCCCGTACACCAAATTTCAAGACATTTCCATTCATTTTTCTATTCAATGCCACCTAGAATCTCTGAGGGATCACTGTGCGTCGGCCCCTGAGGATAGATAGTGAACATTTCTAAAATTCATTTTGTAACTCTGTTGCTGTCGTTCCCAGTGCTGATACCCATCAAACGAAAAGCCCATAGGCATTCCGATGGAGCCTGCGTTAAAAAGAAGGAAATTTAGTGTCAGTTCCAAGGGACAGACGCAGGGCTGAACATGTGAACAACATCTCCTTCGTTCTCAAACGTATCAATGTACTTGTGTATGCCGACGATTTGAAGCTTTTCGCGGAAATTGAAAATAAAATCGACATAGAAGCATTCCATAACATACATGTACTCCATGTTTGACGTAATAAAAATTTTATCAAACTGAATGCAAAAATGCAGTTCTATATCATTTAGCAAAAAAATCATGTACCAAATATTGTAATACGAAATGGGAATCGAAATGAAGAAAAATGTAAAATAGAAAACATTCATAACATTAAATCTGTAATAAATAATGTAAATAGTGTGTTAAGTTTTGTCAAACACTTTTTGCAATATTTTTTCTATCCACATTATCCGTAGAACGTATATGTGATATTTCCACATGGTCTTTCAGATTCAACGCTCACGCAACAAATTTTAATAACTTATACAAAAGTGAATCGATTTCATTAAAAAAAACGAAAATAAAACTTATTTTAGGACATTTTCGATTTGACCACCCCTTTTTTTCGATAACGCGTTTTAAACGTGAACAAAATTCTTCATGCTCAACTCTAACATAATGACTTCAATGCTGTTGCAAATCCGAGTTATTTCTGCTTTAAGTTACTCCAAATTTTGTGGCTTATTCACTTTGCAACGGTCCTTCACATAACCCCAGTGGAAGTAATCGATGACGAGAAATGTTGAAATTCTTACCATAAGAGGACAAAGTTTCATTAAGGGTTCGGTTGCTCGAGTAATACGATTTCTCGTATTAAAAACCATCCGATCAGACTCGACACTAAAAACCATCCGATCAGACTGAACGAGTAGCCGAATATTATCGTCCTGAAGTGGGGAATGCAGTGTTACAATCGATGGAGCGAAAAAAAATTATAAGAAGCTATTCGATTTTTTGCGTGAGCGTTTAATCTGAAAGACCCTGTATTTCATAAAAAACGTGACAGGTTTTCTGATTTCTAACTTCCGATGTGTGTTATATCAACAATTAAGGCTTTTCCAGGTTGGCAATCACGAAATTTTATCATCCATCGATTCACATCAACTGTATCGTCACAATAAACAGCTTGTAAACGATTATGAATCTGACTAGGATTCATTTTCTTAGCAGTTAAAAATTCCATAATAGCGCGTTGTCTAATTCTCGTTTGCATGGCGCCAGAAAACGACACCATATTTACGCTGACTGAATGATAGCAACGCCTACACAATGCGCAGGCGTGTAGATAAAAAATAGTGCTTCCACATGCCATCAGGCGTTCTTCTGAAGTTTATTTAGTTCGTCTTTCACAAACATGTATGCACGACTTATCAGTCTACTCTCGTATTTTTTTATTTATCATCTACCAAAACCAATCACAAAACTCACCTGGACGTAATCCACAGCACGGCTACAGCTCCCAGAAACAGTTGAATGGTAGCCGCAAGATACCATCCATGTACATAACACATCTCCTGGGTGACCGGATAGTTGTTCATAAACAGAAGATTCGCCCACAAGTTCTCTCGGCAACAGAGCGACTCTCTGGTTATCATAAAAAACCGTCCAACGTTTGGCTCCGTTCCCCAGATAGTATCCGTTACCGTGGAATACAGCATGGCCACAAAATACAGTGGAAATATCTCAATCATCCACAAAACGAACGCCTGTCGGAAATACCCGATGTCGACAGTCTGCTTCCTGGTCCGACTGTCCAGATAATGGACCATCATTGTGAACCCATCCATGGTGAGAAACACCGGTATGATCCAGAATAAACAGCAGAGCGTGTTGATTACTGCTGGCGATCTCATGTACTAAGAGCGCGAGAATGTTGAACCAGATCAAGGGTATCGAAGAAAAACACTCACTTCTTCCACACTTTCCGGATTGGGCACAGGGAAGGATATCACCAACAAAAAACAATTGAGGCCAACAAGCAGCACCGTTAAAATAAATCGAAGAGTATTCATACAAC
This sequence comes from Toxorhynchites rutilus septentrionalis, assembly GCF_029784135.1. NCBI lineage: Eukaryota > Metazoa > Arthropoda > Insecta > Diptera > Culicidae > Toxorhynchites > Toxorhynchites rutilus. Next base: position 143,129,738 of record NC_073745.1, on the reverse strand, counting down.
GAAAATCGGCATCGTATTCATCTCTTGACCAATTCAGCAAACGAACGCAGTTAGTTCGAAAAGAGCATGCTCGAATGATGAGAAAACCTGAAATAATTATGAACAGTGTAACAGCTTCGAATGACATGTGATGTGCAGAAGATTGCCTTTGAAAAAATTGGGTCCGCACAGATCCAAAACATTACTTATGGTAAAAGCGACAAAGTATGAGAAGACGACTATGAAAAAGATACATTCGTACCAATCTGAAATAAAAACAGTATAAAGAAACTGTAATAATGCAACGTTTCGGGCATTACTCACCAAATTCTGATTTCCACGGGTTAAATCTGGTTGTAATGCATGTTTCGATTATTGGGTAACCCGAGACGTTGTATATTTGCCGCAGGCGATTATTAACACAAACATGTATCTTTTCGCCAAATAGACTTTCCATCCAATCCATGTCGGGGTAGTATCGTCGTGGGATTTTGTACTAAAAACGAAAAAAAAACCATTGTAGACAAACATTCCCAATTCAGCGTGTATCCCTACAATATTCCCCAGTGGAAATCTGGCATCCCGTAGCACATCGCGCTCGTTCTTTGTAAGAAGTTCGGTTTCCTCGTCACATTCCTTCGCGCAGATACCCCATTCTAGTAAACTCTTGCGAAAATCTACTCTTATATGCTTCGAAGGCAAGTTGTCTTCCTCCCGAGGTCTCAGAACCGTTTTGGTGAAACAATACGTGCTCTTGCGCACGATACACAAGCCATAATCATCGTATTGGTACACCGGAATATCTGTCAGGTACTCATATTCTCTTTCAGCTGCGACCTTCAAACCGATCGCAGCTATTACGAGAATTAACCGACACGCATAGGGTGACATACTTGCAGTAAGCAGATGTTTTATGACCGTGACACGGGAACCAACAAAATGATAAAAACAACAACAAAAGTTCAGGAAATGTAGCCATAAAATCAAGCGATGTAGCAATCTCAAGAAAAACGAAATGACTGTCTTCCATGGGATCAATTTTGTCTACAGTTCCATCCATGTGAGGAACAATGTGATATTGTTTATTGTTTTCATTGCAAGCGTCAAACCTATTGATTTACTTGTTTGTTGAAAAACATAAAGATTGCGATCCAGTGCTGAAATCCTAACTCATTTGTTTGATTATTTAGATTTGGCAGTGCTGCAAGCATAACAGAATTTATTTCAATTTGATTTTTTCCAATCACTTTGATGATATTTTCAATTACCGATGCTACACAGGGGATTCAATTTAAGAATTATTTCGTTCGAGAACAAGTGATGAACATACTCAAGTAAAATTACTTTGCTGAGATTTTAAAAATCGTCCGTTGTATGTTTCAAGCAAAGTTGGTGATTGACGAGAGAATCGACGAAAGCATCCAACTTTTTTCAGCTTGTGAAAACAGCTTCTTCAATCAATGTGTTGGTCTCGCATCATACGATATCACTCAGAGAGTGAACGAATCCGAACATGTGGTAGACAAGTTCATTCTGTCTCGTAAGTAGAAAGAACAGCAGCTCTGTCGACCAATGATTCACTCTCCCTCGAGCGGATTTGTGTGCGGATGAGCAAGAGAAGGATCGCCAAGCGATAATTGTCCCGTGATTGCACTCATTTGAACAATTATCATACGGACAGCAAGCGTTTTAGGGGCCAATGCAGAAAATGTCTGTATATTGTGATGTATATCGTACAAATATTTATAAGCTGGGAACAAAGCGGCGATTTTTATTCGACCAGTTGTTTTGAATGTCCCCTACTTATTCTTAAAATTTATCAGGTGTAATATATATTTTAGACTAATGTGGGCTAATTGTAAATGCGATAAAAAATGTTATGTTTTGTAAATGCTTGTGGTACATTAGTTTGTTTTCGAAGAATCTAGGAATCTAGCAGGTATCTTTTAACGACAAAAAATCAGGACCACACGGCTAACGTAAAGAAGGAAACAAATAATTTGTTAATATACTTTATAAATATGATTGTTTGAACAAATTTGTACGAAGCTAGATAGAGGAGAGGGCTGGAAAAGGGGTTGGTCAATGCAACTAGTTTAGATTATCCGCAGTAGATTTATATACGTTGGAAGTTCCAAATTTAAATGAATACATCGATTAAATATTTAAACATACCTAATATGATAATTTTATGAAACATGGATGTAATTAGGATGAGCAGGGTCTATGGGGTATGTTTTAAATCGGTTATCCACAGTGCATCATATATAATATGATCTTTGGAATAATCATGTATGTAGTAAGGAAAAGGAAAAGTTGCGGTAGGAGTGTTGAGATTGTTGCAAATAATACAAAATAAGTGATAAACCTTTGAATCCGCTTGGATAGTCCTTTGATTTATTTGATTCTCAAAAGATGTCTATTTAGCATCTTCATATGTTACGATATTTTCGCAGAATAGATATTTTTTTCTTGCAAATTATTTTTTATTTCGGTTTAAAAAAAATTCATGAGTAACGAAGTGCATTAGAGTGCCAGTGAGAATGGTCATCCCAAATTTATGGATGGGACTCCCTGAAAAATATTGTTTACCTCCAAAAAATACACTACAACATTTTAGCTCATTCGGACTTTACTCACTATTGTCGTAAAGACGTCAAAGTTTGAGTCTTCTGAAAACCATAAAATAACCGTTCATGCGTTCATGCGTTCTTTTACAGCCGGCAACGGGGTATCAACATTTTCCATGACTTCACAATGGAATCAGTAGGTACCTCGTCCCAAGCCTCGGCCACCCAAAACGTAGCATCGTTATTATTATAGTTATATATAGTTACTATTTGGTAAGCAAACTGAACCCCATTGGCTTTTCTTCTAAAAGTTATTAGATGACAACTGTTAGATGCGCACATCGAAAAGTTATATTTTCATCGCATCGCATTTTTGCCTTGCGATTAAATTCTTTTTTGAGAGCGACACCACTTTATCACAAAGCGATTCGAACCAAAGCTCCGAGGCTAAGCACCCAATCGGATCAGGAAACGAAAGTAAAGCGACGGCAGAAACTAACGAACAAATCATAAAATGATACAAGCGAGCATCGATGAACATGCGCACAGATACCAAGCGATGACTCTCACGCTGTGTTCATTCAGTGTTTTCGTTGGCACGTTAGTTTTCTGTTTCATGAGTGATTCAAAACATATTATTGTGTGCGTTGAATGAATCAAATAAGAGAATGTAACGAGCGTTCGTTGATACGATTGGAACCATCCTTGGTTTCAAGTACAATACTATTTATTCAATGAAATATTATAAAACAGGAGTGCATCGATAAGCATAAGCTGAATTAGAAAGTTATAAGGCCCAGATTGTGCCAGACCGGAATGCTAAGCAGAAATTTGAAGACAAAGAAGTGCTCCATGAAACTTCTAATGGAAATTTGTTAACAAAATATAATTGCATGTTAACGGACGACGAAATGAACTGCCTGGCTATTTTAGATCAATTTCCTGGACAGGAATTGTATGCCTCGGTTGACCGGAAGAGTACCCCAGATTCCCCACACATCTTAATCGCATTCTTAATCAAGGAGAAGTGAAAATTCCCAAAAAGTTTCTCGCCTGGTAGCAATCTGCAGTTGTGGACTAAAAAGTAAAACTGTCGTTATTTCGGGGACCATTAATCAACAAATTTACCAAAAGCATTGTCCTTATTCTGGAGCAGCACGAGGTGGATTGCCTTCTCTGGTCGGACTTGGTAAGCCACCGTTGCTCAAACTCCACCAGTGATACAGCGAAAATGGCGATACAGTAGTTCCTAAAGAAATGAATCTAGCGAAAATTTCGAAACTAAGGCCAATTATGGAATACTGGTCAATTTTGAAACACAGACCGACGGGTTTGCCACATTTAATTCTGTGAAATTTTCTGGAAAAAAACTCTACAACTGTATTTTTAGCCGAAAAATCTGTATCGGAAAATCAAGGGGGAAAAATTAAAAAAAAGGTTAATTTTCACTTTGAACTTATTTTTCTTATTTATGGGTTGTTAAAGTCGTGTCAATACAACAAAATAAATCATAGAAAAGTTCTTCGCCTCTGCAGTGTATGATGTTTTACATGGTTTTGTTGAACTTTGCGTTCAAATTTTTCTTCAACTTCAACCTTGACGCTTCTCCTTCAGCCGATACATAGTTCTTCGCTCTCAAAATAAAGCCCATAATTGTGGGAGCCAACCGATTTCCGGACTTTGTTTTGTTGGCACTGTAAAGCAAACATATTCGCTCAACGCATACTGATGAATGTCATGAAAAATTTCATACGACCTTAGAATAATACCAAAATTTTCCATCACGCCTTTTGACAACAGCTGGGACCAAGTTATGTCCGAGTCACTCAGTTTTTGCCCCATATTATTCGACTTCCAAGATTTTTCTATTGCCTGTTTCAACGAATTGAGGAAATTGTTGTATCAGATCACTAAGGTTTGGTGGCTTGATGTAATTTTGAGGGTTTATCAAGGCTGCAGCTATGTTTCACCAATTCAATATAGAAGTCACGACAAATCGATTTGAAGATCAACTTCCTACCTGCATCCAATCCTTTATCAGCTTCTTCTGCATCGATACCAACGCAAACATACTCAGGCTTCTTCAGAAAGTCTTCAAAATCTTTCACATCAAGGTCAGCATCAACGAATCTTTGCACGTAGTTCTCCAAACATAGGATACCCAACTTGATCAATAGTTACCCAACAGAGATAACAGTCTTCTCTCATTATAAAGTTCGCAAAATTGTGAACTTTCTGATTGAAAGATGCGATTGACGTTATTGATGAGCGGTAGAAAAAAGTTTACGATCAGATTGGCGGATTGATTATGGTCATACATAACTTGGAACGAAAAATATAGTTTAAGCTCTTCACATCGCTCATGATTTCGCTTAATAATTGCCTCCAACGAAAGCCATCTCCTTGCGTTGCGTTCAAGTTTTTCATAAATCTATGTATGCACTGTGATAAAATCATAATTTTAAATTGAATTTAAAAAAAAACTTTAAATTCTGTATTTTTGCTGAAAATCTGTAATTCTGTATGTACAGATTCTGTATCTGAAATTTAGCGAAAAATCTGCAAAATACAGAATAATCAGAATAATCAGAATAATCAGAATAATCAGAATAATCAGAATAATCAGAATAATCAGAATAATCAGAATAATCAGAATAATCAGAATAATCAGAATAATCAGAATAATCAGAATAATCAGAATAATCAGAATAATCAGAATAATCAGAATAATCAGAATAATCGGAATAATCAGAATAATCAGAATAATCAGAATAATCAGAATATTCAGAATAATCAGAATAATCAGAATAATCGGAATAATCAGAATAATCAGAATAATCAGAATAATCAAAATAATCAGAATAATCAGAATAATCAGAATAATCAGAATAATCAAAATAATCAGAATAATCAGAATAATCAGAATAATCAGAATAATCAGAATAATCAGAATAATCGGAATAATCAGAATAATCAGAATAATCAGAATAATCAGAATATTCAGAATAATCAGAATAATCAGAATAATCGGAATAATCAGAATAATCAGAATAATCAGAATAATCAAAATAATCAGAATAATCAGAATAATCAGAATAATCAGAATAATCCGAATAATCAGAATAATCAGAATAATCCGAATAATCAGAATAATCAGAATAATCCGAATAATCCGAATAATCCGAATAATCCGAATAATCCGAATAATCCGAATAATCCGAATAATCCGAATAATCCGAATAATCCGAATAATCCGAATAATCCGAATAATCCGAATAATCCGAATAATCCGAATAATCCGAATAATCCGAATAATCCGAATAATCCGAATAATCCGATTAATCCACATAATTTGAATAATGCAAATAATCCGAATAATCCGAATAATCCGAATAATCCGAATAATCCGAATAATCCGAATAATCCGAATAATCCGAATAATCCGAATAATCCGAATAATCCGAATAATCCGAATAATCCGAATAATCCGATTAATCCACATAATTTGAATAATGCAAATAATCCGAATAATCCGAATAATCCGAATAATCCGAATAATCCGAATAATCCGAATAATCCGAATAATCCGAATAATCCGAATAATCCGAATAATCCGAATAATCCGAATAATCCGAATAATCCGAATAATCCGAATAATCCGAGTAAAATCAGAATAAGTGGAATAAGCAGCAGAAGAAAAAGAAACAGAATAGGAGAGAAGGAGAAGGAGAAGGAGAAGGAGAAGGAGAAGGAGAAGGAGAAGGAGAAGGAGAAGGAGAAGGAGAAGGAGAAGGAGAAGGAGAAGGAGAAGGAGAAGGAGAAGGAGAAGGAGAAGGAGAAGGAGAAGGAGAAGGAGAAGGAGAAGGAGAAGGAGAAGGAGAAGGAGAAGGAGAAGGAGAAGGAGAAGGAGAAGGAGAAGGAGAAGGAGAAGGAGAAGGAGAAGGAGAAGGAGAAGGAGAAGGAGAAGGAGAAGGAGAAGGAGAAGGAGAAGGAGAAGCGTTCATGTTTTGAAGCCAAGTATGAATCCAGCCAATTAATAATAACCAGTTCTGAAGTAAAGGAAAGCGTTCTGCATCGATCGAATCAAATGGTAGTCAGAAGGGGCAAGGTTTGGGCTATAAGGTGGTGTATAAAATTCCCATACATTATTTTTCAAACAGTTTTCAACTCGAACAACAACATGAGGCCGAGCGTTATCATGATGGAATATTATGCGCTAGTGTCTGGTCGCATAATCGGTCGGATCAATCGTTGCCTATAGAAGTTTTCATTGATCGTTTGACCGTGGATATTCGGCTTCGGCGTTGATGTTCCTAGCTGGCAGGGCTTTACATACGATCTTTTGGGTTTTGGATCGTCATAGGGAATCCATTTTTCGTCCCTGGTAACCATTCTCGATATCTCTCGTACTCAGTTCATATGGAACATAATTTCCTTGCTTTTGGATGTAACCTGTGGCTTTGAGCTGCTTAGAAATAGCATATCGAGCTACTCCTAACGATTCTGCAAGCTATGTTTGCGTTCGACAAGAATCTTGATCAAGTAATGTCTTCAATCCTTCGTCTTCAAACTGTTGAACGGACGCTTTTTGTCCTCTAAACTAAAATCACCACTTTTAAATCATCCGAACCATTCTCTTCAAAATCTATGCGATGATGCAAAGTTACAATAAACTTCCGCAAGCATTCGATGCGCTTCAGCTGTATTGTTTTTCTTATTTCTCTTCCAATATTTGTAATAAAAATCGACATTTCAACGCAATAAAAATCGAAATTGGTAAACTCTTGTAAACTGGTAAACAATATTTGGTTGACAGATTTTGACACTTCACGATTTAGCAACAATCAACTGTCACCGTCGAGCAGTCAAAATTAACCAGGTAAAAAAAACCAAAGAAGTTTATTTTTGCGACCGAATCTGTGCATCTGTGGAACCTCCTCACTGTGCCATGATCTCACGCATTGCACAACTTGTAGCACAGTTATAACAAACAGCAGCCCATATATATGATAGCGTACTTGTCTGCCGACTTGTGCTGTGGCTGTCTTCTATCCGACTTGGCTCGAGTCTCGTCGAGTGCACTTTGCGGATCTATCCGGCAGTAAATCTCAATTGCTACATGCTCCATACGTGTGCATCATCGTGTGCCACTTCTAAGTACTCACTTTGTAGTGTGGGAGCACAAGTGGACCGTGTTTCTGTTTCTTGAGCCGCTCCAAAGATATCCCCATCTCGAGTTCGAGTAAATAACGACTCAGCTAAGAGTGTGTCTGCTGTAGCGATGCTCAGCCAGCATATCTCTTTGTACGGTGTTATTTATTTTATCGTAAAAATCATAAAACTGTGATGAAGTACAACTGACCTTTCGCAAAACGAATCAAACAAACAACCACTCACTTGTTAATGCCATCCGATTGTCGTCGCTTCGAGCCCAACGAATGTCGACACGGCATCGCTACCGTGCGCGCCTAGACGAGCCGAAAGAGATATGAAGATAAGGAAGTCCCACTGAGACAGGTTTGCAGGGTGGTGGGGACGGGACGACGTTAGCAGCCTACCATTTGGAGACCCATTTGGAGACCTCACAGCAGGGGGCGGTGGACTGCCTTCAGCCTACAATCACACGCCATTTATTACCACGCCACCCGAGAGAGCGTGACGGAAATCGAGCCGAAGCTCAATTGAAAATGGAATATTGTAAATGAAATTACTGCTAGTTAAATATAGCAAACACGTTCCACCGTTTGCATCGTCTTTGGTCGTGGGTTTGTTAAGCCGGGTTTGGTTTTCTGTTGACTCATACCAGTGCGGGGGGTTGAGGAAAAGAGCGAGTGATGCTGGTGGGGAAGGTGGGTTAAATACAAATAATCACCGGCGGCAACCGAGGCGACGAATGCCGATAAACCAATACGGCTTGAGGTTGACTTTAATGGAAAGCGCGACCCCAACGGTAGTAGCGATGCCCCTCCCTCCACGGTTTACCACTTGGCACGTTGCTACCACTTATAATTATTACTGCTTTAGGGTACGACGGGAATGTTAATTGAGGTGAGCCACGTCTCTGGTAGTATCGGAACTGAGTAACATGTTCTCGAGAATTGAACCACATTGTCACTGTTCAAACAGGCCTTATCAATGCAGCGTGACCATTTCTAGACATTTTTAAGCCCCAACGACAATATTCACTCACGGGGGAATTAATCCATATTGGAATTACAGGTCAATTATAGGCGATTGCAAGAAAGCATAAATCAGATTCACTGAAAGTCTCGAAGCCATTCCCATCGCCAATGGCAACGATGTGAGCCACTGAGGCAGAAAGGAATGCAAGTGAAATGGAGCTGGTGGCAGTCGTGTGTGTGGTTCTTGCGGTTTTGTTGGTTGCTATGGTTGACGTAATTTCGAGAACGGTACGACGCTTTCAAGGGCTTCCAGCACTTGATGCAGCGCAACGGATCATTGTTTGGCCGTGGCCGTGTAATGCTGCATAAAACGTACTTCCCGAAGCACTCGACGAACCACTCATTATCGTGTTTTTAGTATTATACTGTTTGTCAGGGAGGTAAACCGACCGCTTGGTCTCCGGTACTCCCCGGCGGTGGTTTTTGTGGTCAGTATCACAAGTGAAACCACAACTGCCTGTGATGATAGACACGAGTATTAGTTTTGCGGTGATTGTTCACTCGTACTGAGACATGAGGGATAATATCACTAAGGTGAGGGGAAAGCGATAAAATATGGACTGCAGTTTGGTCTTAGATTTATCGAGGCCATCGTTTTTATTGTGTTTTGATCCGGCAGGAGAAAAATTTTCCTGTTTAGATTTGTTGAGATAAAGATAAACCAAGATAATCAGAGAGTAGAGGAAGCTCTTGTAATTAATCTGATTAAATTTTCAGAGTTGTGGTTGCAAAAAAATCGCTTAATCGCACCACAAGTCATATAAATAAACGTATTTTTTCAAAACGTTTATGAGTGTTGAATGTATAGTTTAGCCATACCAACTTTTACACGGTTGATTCAGTATCATCAAATCAAAATCCAACTATTTTTATTTATTGCTGCTCACAACTTAGGTATTATTTTTTCCGTATTCGGAACAATCATCAGAACAAAATGTTCGAAAAAACCGATGCGTTCGTCTGGCCCCAACTCAAAACAAACCCGTAGAAGTGTCCTGATGCTTTAGGTAGTACTATCCGTGGGCATCAGGAGATTATCGATAGTATTGATAGATATTTATTTAATTCTTATTTGAATCCTTGTTCGTGTTTGATATGACACGTGGATCGAAGCTATATTTTATTAAATAACAAGTGCTTCATCTGAATGATCTTTCAAGTTAGGGATCGACATGTCTTTCAGAAGCTCACAATAGTTGTGAATGGTCCTTTATGTGTACGTGATCATTAAATGCTAAAAAAATATTAAAAAATAGTCGAGTTATGCTTTCGAACCCGTTGCGAATGTGTCTGATCGCAGCAACTCTGTCCATGGTCAGATAAATGTGGAGCTTCATCCATCTCTTCTAGTACACACCTGAAATGTGCAAAACGAAAATGTATATGCTAAATGGCGAAGTATTCGTTCATGTAGGGATGTTTCAGAATTTTTTGAATGATTTTTTTTCCGAATCATTCTGCAAGCAATGATGTGATGCGGCTCATGTGCACAGCTTCTGGTCATGTCGAATAGGAGCCCAAGGCGACAAATAGTAGTCCCTATTGATGGGACCTGCGAAGTCCACGTTGACGTGTTGCCATGACATTGGCCAGGCGCAGGCGTAGACCAACCTGCGGTCCGCGTGCCACATGCGGCCCTCTAGCTCTGTTCATGCAGCCTGATCTGAAAACTGACTGAATTTCATTCAGTTCCCATGAATATTATTAAATTTTTTTCAGAAAACTGAGTAAAGATAATTAAAAAGAATTACTTGTTAACCATGTGTATCCAAGCTGATCTTTGTCTGTTTTCTACTCCATTTTTTTTCTATGCTGATTCAAACTTGTTCAAACACTTGTTCTTGTTAGTAGTTGTTTGGCTCCTAAACCGAGGAATCACCCAACACGCTCCGTGACACTATGTCGCTCTGACTTAAGCTGCCGCCTGTAAGAGGACGGCACAACCGAGTGCCGATCCCGAAGATAGTAACGTACCAAGTGTGTGTATACAAGGTGGGATATTTCAATATAGGATAACGTTATCGACAAGGTTATCATTATAAACTAGTAGCATCACACATCCTCCTCCTTTCCCCCATCCCCACCCAAAAAAAAGAAGGAGTCAAACGATAACCACAATAATACGTTTGACGACCTGTGTGCCCATGAGCGTCCGCGGGATAATCAGAGTACCCGACACACTTGATCGCTAAACTGACGGTGCCCGTGTTGCCAGAACTATGCATGACATACATCTTCTTTCTTATCTGAAAAAAAGGATTGATTAAAAAAAAGGTGAAAAGAGCAAATACATGTGGATTTTGTTGCAGTACTTTTTTCATTTTTGTTTCGAGCCTTAATTTTTTTGCTCTTTCTATTTATGTTTACTGTCCGGTCGTCCTGATCAGCACTTTCCCTAGAAAAAAATAAAAAAATAAATTGTGAGGTCGTTCCGGTACACATGCCCATTATTATCTTTCTGTCCTCCATGCGGTCGTTCCGAGCCGTAATTGTTTGTACGGTCGTCTCGATCCGCATTTTTTTTATTTCCTTTTTTTTAACCCATACGGTCGTCCTGAGCCGTACCCACTTATGCGGTCGTCCCGATCCGCGCTTCTTTGACCAAATCGTCATTATAATTGTTTGTGTGGTCGTCCCGATCCACGTTTTTATCGCTTTTTTCACCCATACAGTTGTCCCGAGCGGTATCCGTTTGTGCGGTCGTCCCGATCCGCATTTTTCCATCCATTCAACCTCTGCACGGTCGTCCCGATCCGCGCTTTTTTGTGTAGTCGTCCCAATCCACGTTTTATATCATTTGTTTCACCCATACGGTCGTCCCAATCCGTATCCGTTGGTGCGGTCGTCCCGATCTGTATTTTTCTTTACATTTAACCTCTGAACGGTTGTCCCGATCCGCGCTTCCATGACCAAATCATCATTATCATTTTTTGTGTGGTCGTCCCGACCCGTATCCGTTTGTGCGGTTGTCCCGATTCGCATTTTTTATCCATTCAACCTTTTCACGGTCGTCCCGATCCGCGCATATCCACTTTAATTCTACCGTTTCATCGCACGGTCTTCCCGATCAGCACTTCTTTTAAAATATTTATCATTTTTAACCATGCTTCCATTTCTATACTGGGGTGTAAGTTCAAAGTTTCGATAACGAAAGCGTTACGCCGGAAAACGAGATTTTGAGCGTTAATAGCTCCCAAACAACTGAACGAAATGGTATGATAAACACTTCTTTCGAAAGATGAAATGTCAACGCTTGTTACTTTTGACGTAGCATTACGTCTTTCGGGAACATATTGGGGTACAAATTGAAAATCGAAAATCGAGCACATCGTGAAAATAGTCCAATTTCAAACGCTTATTACTCAGTCATTTTTTTATATTGAAGAAAATAATATATGTCATGAAACTAACTATCAAACAATTGAAAGATCGCAACCCCTATTCTAACGGTAATACCCACTTCTGATTGGTCGAAATTGACGACACATGCGGCGGGTCCCTAACAGAGACATCCAAACCAAGCTACCTAGGCGAAATCGGCATTGCAAATACATGAAAGTAGGGGCAGCTTTTGTTCATACTGAAATGTGTTCCCTAACAGAGACATCAAACCAAGGTGCCCGGGGGAAATCGGCATTGCAAATATATGCAAGTCGGGGGCATTTTTATATTGCAAATAAGGTGAGTGATACGATTAATTCTAGCAAATAAAATTTTAATTTAGAACGTTAATGTTGGTTGCTTCGTGAAATTTCATATCAATGACCGATCGTGTATTGTGAAAAATTTAGCACAAGTGTAAGTGTAAAATTGTATAAGGTAGTAGTTCTGTTAAAAATGACTTGATATATGAAACGATTTATTTCAGTTTTCATAAATAAAAACCAAGGTGTTCCCCGTTCCCGAAAAGTGAAGAAATATTAGAAAAAGTGATATCCCATATGCTCTACATATAGTATTAGGTGCTGTTAGTCCAATTAAAATTCGCATTTGTGTTGAATAAACACTCAGAAAGTAAAAGTTATAAAAGAAAATTACCTTTTCCATTTCAATTATGTTTTCTCTATATTGAAGTAACATGTTTTTACTGATGAGAAAAACTGATAATTGTGTTCGGTATTAGTAATTATCTTATATTACATTGGTGAGTTTTTTTTCTTTATTTCATCCATACATAACATAGGAGACATCTCGGCTAGGACCACAGAGGGCGGTTTTCACCATATCTCGTTCCAATTCGGTATCTTTTATTTGATACGCACCATCCAACGACTGTTTACTATCCTTCTGTCATCATCACTCGGTAAACACTGGTAGAGTGAACGAACAATACCCAACAACCAAACAAAATGGCCCTTTTCAGGACCACCAAATCATTATCAAAGAGTTTAACGATGTAATTCTTTAAACATATCCAAAATCAACAGATAGCCTAACGGAATCCTTCGTCAACTATGCGGTCGAGTCTCGGACACAACCGTTTTTTGATCCAAAAACTTGTTTCAATAGCCTTAGAATTGATTTCAAAACAGGCTATTGAAATCACACCAATCGGTATAAAAGCGAGTGTCGCTCGGAAGTCCACTCAGTAATGATTATGCAACGATTGTGGTACCATCGCTGGAATGATTGGATGTTTCCCTGACACAGATTTCAAAACCATGTAGCCAAGGGAAATCGGCATTGCAAATTATATTCAAGCAGCGGGAACTTTTGTTTTCGCTTGCTTTTCTGGAAATCAGAATGTTTCACATACTTCAAAACTATGGTGCCAGGGGGAATTGGCATAGCAAATTAAATACAAGCCGCGGGTACTTTTTTATTCGCTTGCGTTTCTGCATATCGGAATGTTTCCCTAATACAGACTTCAAAACCATGGAGCCAGGGGAAATCGGCATTGCAAATTAGATGCAAGCAGCGGGTACTTTTGCACTCGTTTGCGTTTTTGCAAATCGGAATGTTTCCCTAATACAGACTTCTAAACAATGGAGCCTGAGGAAATCGGCATTGCAAAATAGATGCGAGCTGCGGGTTCTTTTGTACTCGCTTGCATTTTTGTGTTTTCCCAATACAGATTCCGAAACCAAGAAGTTGGGAAAATCGGCATTGCATACCCCTATTCATTTTTACACTCCGGAATTCGTTTTGCTAACATGGTCTACAAACGTGGGTACAAATACAACGCTTTGGCTCGATTATTCAAGACTGCATTGGAAGATATCTCTTCATGCGGCAAGTTCACTGAAATTCTACGCATACCTTTTGATGATTAGGCAAAATGTTGATAACTATTTCCTGCAATAACTACCACCATAATGCATGAATGGACTTAAATTGGGGTTTGTTTGCAATTGAATTCGTCAATAGTTTCATTCATTCACTAGTTTTATCAATAATTTAATCAATACACACAAAAGATAGCTCTGCGCAGCGGTGATATCGTACCCGATGAGGAACATCTGAGGTGGGATTATTGCTAATTGAAGAAATACAATTGATTACTAAGCCAACGGCAATCCTACGTCAACCTTGTGGTTATATCATAGGTATAACCCATCCATAGTTTTTGAAAGAAAAGTGAAACAAATTGGTGTTAACAAATTTGTTTGTTTTTCTTATGCATCTTTAGAGTAACGCTCATTAATAACAAGAATCGCAACCGAAAAATTCTTGCACGGTCAGCTGAGCCGATATAAAATACTGCACGACCGATTTAGTCTGTTGTTAACATAATTCTGCGCGATCAATGCGACCAGCTATCGATTTAGAAAAACCCGGTCACTTTAGAATAAGAAATATTAGGCTGTCAAAAAAGTCCTGCGGTATTTTTTTTGAATTTTCATTTGTTCATAAAATTAGTTACAATCATCTGTTTTAAGTCAAATATGCGCCGTTTTGTTCGATGACTTGTTCCCAACGAGATGCCAACTTCATAATACCCCTGTTATAGAAGCTCGCTTCCTTATTGGCAAAAAACTCGGATAGCCAATTTTCACAGGCCTCTTTTGTGGCTAACTTCTGACTACCTAGCTCGTTCGCCATGGACAAAAACAGGTGGTAGTCACTTGGTGCAAGGTCCGGACTATACGGCGGATGCAAAAGAACCTCCCATCCGAGCTCCCGGAGCTTCTGGCGCGTCACCAAAGAAGTGTGTGGCCTGGCGTTGTCCTGATGGAAGACAATGCGGCCTCTGTTTATCAAAGATGGCCTCTTCTTCATGAGTGCTACCTTCAAGCGGTCCAGTTGTTGGCAATACAGGTCCGAATTGAGCGTTTGGACATAGAGAAGCAGCTCATAATAGATTTTTCCTTGACAATCCCACCAAACACACAGCAGAACCTTCCTGGCCGTTAATGAGGGCTTGGCCACCGTCTGAGCCGCTTCAGCGGGCTTCGATCACGACCGTTTGCGCTTCACGTTGTCGTAGGTGACCCACTTTTCATCGCCAGTCACCATCCGCTTCAGAAACGGGTCGATTTTGTTGCGATTCAGCAGCGATTCACATGCGTCGATACGGTCAAAGATGTTTTTTTGCGTCAACGTGTGTGGCACCCATACATCGAGCTTCTTTGTGAATTCAAGCTTCTTCAAATGGTTAATAACGGTTTGATGACTTATCCCCAGCTCTTGGCCGATGCTACGGCTGCTACTATGCTACTAGCGATTTTGTCGCAATTTTCGACGATAGGCCTTCCGGAGCGTGGCGCATCTTCGACGACCTCTACACCAGAACGAAAACGTTGAAACCATCGTTGTGCGGTGGAAATAGAAACTGTATCGGGTCCATAAACTGCACAAATTTTATTGGCAGCTTGAGATGCATTTTTGCCTTTGTCATAGTAGTACTGTAAAATATGTCGAATTTTCTCTTTATTTTGCTCCATATTTGCGACACTATAACTCACGAACGACTTAACCAAACAAAACACTGTCAAGGACTATATTATAGCGCGCAAAAATACCTTTCCAACAAGCTATAGTATGACTCGATACAATGAATACAACTAGAACTACGCGCTTACAACGACACCTCGCGGAAATACCGCAGGACTTTTTCGACAGCCTAATATTTCAGGATTTTCCATATTGAAATAAAATAATAAATACTGTAATGAGTTGTTTAATAGATGATAAAACATCCAATCCGCGATACCGTCTTCATATTATGAAACAGAATGATTTCTAATTTAAATGCTGTATTGAGGCATAGAAAGAATCGGTTGAATCCGCATATTCCAAATTATTTTAATTAACAGCAGTGGTATAAATCATTGCGGCCCGCGGCTATGATGAAAATTCTGATTCGGCCAGCATTATGCCTATACCTGGCCACCACTGGCCTTGACATTGTCCAGGGTACTTACTAGTGAAGAGCTGGAAAGTGCTTTCATTCGTTGGATTGAACTCGTTGAAGCATCGTTTACGCAGATGAGATGGAGCCTATCGCCGGAAAAAAAATGCAGCCTTGTACCATGGTCAAGGACTCGTGTCGGTTGTGGGAGCCTTGGAGCATACGATCTGCAATGCTAGGGAAAACTTTTGGCCAACCAAGTTAGACGTATCGGTAGATCTTCTTGAGCACCGGTTTCAAACTTATGATTGATCTGGAGCGCTGGATTTAGTTGGGAGTGTACACTGGTACTCTCTTCTTCCATCGGAAGCATGTGCTGCAATAGCGTGTGGTCCGTTCGGACAAGAAATTTCGGTGGAATTTGTCTACGGCGAAGATTTCAGCAAAACTATCTCTACGAATTTGGCTGTAACTCGCTCAGCGGGTTCTCAGGCTCTGGACATGGACGATTTTATCGAGTAATCAGGAAAACGGTGATTGATAGCTGCCCCAAGGTCTATCGACAGTACCGTTTTGTCTCATATTTCGAACAGTCTCAAATTCCAAACACTTCATTTTCAAATGTAAATTATTTTATTAAAAGATACATTCATCTGACATAAGTCTCAATGAACTAAAGAGTTTAATATTATATGAGCCTAGATCCAGTAATACGTCGCTGGAAACGGGTTGCAGGTTCTCCAAATTCGAAAATCTCCTCAACTGAAGAAAATGTGTGGATCATGCTAGTAACAGGCTCGTGTTGTCCATAAGAAGTGCGGTGTGGGTCATGCCACAACAGGTACGGTGACCGGAGAGATCTGCTCGGTGCACGCGAGAGTAGGTAAAAGGAGCCGATTTCATTGGCCAAAATCTTTGCGACCTGAGTTTCTTGTTGAATTTTCCGTCGGCGTTCTAATGTATCCATACTCAGCAAACGACATCTTTCAGCATACCGAGGCAAATTTAAAGGATCTCTCCAAGTAAGTTACCTTAGTGCTCGACGAATGAAAGTTCTTTGGTTCTTTGGTAGTTTTTTCAACTATTTTGTTAGTTATTTTCATGTTAAGTGCTAGAAAGGGTATGAATCTACAATAAATGGATGGAAAAAAATGATATTTTATGCAGAAATCTTCATTAAAATTAGTGTGCGGAATATGAATCCAGATTCTACGCATGATTCAAATTACAAAAACTGCATTTTTAAATGTGAATTTACCTTAACTTTAATGTTATAAATAATTTAATAATCAAAACCCTGACATTCTTTGGGTTATAGACTTCATTTTAACATCATTTACAGGTATCGATCGTCCATAAGCGTCCTTGGTCCCGAAACCATGTGAACCATAAGAAATAAATACAATCAAAAAACATCCAATTTTTTTGCAAGTATAAAATTTTCCCAAAAAGCTAGTCTAGTCTAATTGACTTCAATTTAATATATCGATCATATGAATCGGTGCAGTAGTTTCAAAGTTATGATTTTTTGAAAAAATGCATTTTTGCTGTTCGGAATTTGAGACAGAAGTGTTCGGTATATGAGTCAGTGACTAAAATGGTGTTCGGAATTTGAGACAAAAGTGATTAAACATATTTTTAGTTTAAATAAATTTTATTGTAGTCAAATGAAAAAAGAAGGCTCTATTGTATCCAAAAATCAAATTAATTCCGCAAAAGAGTACCATTCTGAGTAATGATACACTGTTTCATGGCCATCAAAACTAAAGTGATTGGAACATGAGACAAAACGGTACATTAGACACATTTCAGCGTGAGATGACAACGTTTTGTCTCACTAAAAATAGTTTTTTCTCATTTTCATGCATAAATCACATAATTTCCAAATAGTAAACGATGTCAAAGTAAAATAGAGACAATTTCGCTTTTTCGCTTGTTGCCAGCCCAATACTTTTGTGACCTGACAACACCCGTCTTTTTGTGGTTTCCGACCTTCGGAATTAATATGAAAGTAATATTTTGCTCGGTACATTGCCCAGCTAGCTCACATCCTCAGGGGCGGCTTCCGATCTCGGGAGGACTCGCACTAAGACGCCTGTAATCAAGACGGACAATTGACCGTCACCGAAGTAGAAAGGGCGTGTCTTGAAAATTAATATAAATTTACTGAATTTACTGAATCGATTTTATTTTTCGAGTTAGTAATGACCATGTACTCCGTCGTGGATGGTCCTCGGGGGCTGGAAAAGAGAGAGATATCGTATCTTCTTTTTATTCTCGTGAAACATGGATGCAAGGTTGACTCGAACTTCAGCTGCGTCTTACGGCCACCACAGTCGCGTTTCCGCTAGGTCTCAGCGATAGTTGATTCCTCCAGAAAGCGGGATGACGCTGCCTCGTTTCGTGGACGAATTGTGTTTCCGAATGGCGGAAACTACTTCCCTCCAGGAAGGTTGACCAATGGTGTTCCTCTCACAATTCTGCACCGTTAATCGTGGACAGAACTCGTGCCGTCAGAGGATACCGCTGACACCCTCAAAGGTCTGTTCTAGCGCTCCTCACGTACTTTCGTTCTACAGCTGCTCGCTGTCTCATAACTTTCCTTTTCTCAACTCACGTCTATATCACTTTCTATCTTGGACCTTAATTTCCGAGCCAATCCTCATTTTCCTTCAAACTTCCTCTTCCTTCTTCGTCCTCCGTTCTTCTCCTCCTCTCCCTCTATTCCTACCATCGTTTCTGTTTCCGGTTACTGTCAGAAGCAGTGACAGTGACAGTTTAGCGGGATTGAGATTTCGCCCAAGCATTACACCGTTTTTCGGTATAGTGGGCTTGAGTTAGTGGGTACAATTTTCGTTGGCAAACAAAATTAAATCTAACTACAATCATCACAAAAAAACCAGTCAAAAAAAAAACAATTTTCTACCAAAAATAAGAACAAAGTCTACAACGGTAACATTGAATTGTTCGAAATTTCAACGGTAACAAATGATGTAGTTTCAGTTCAGTTCAAAACATACAGACAAACTTTGTTCTATAATTTGTCAACAAAATATGAATGGGATTCCTATATATCAATTTTTTTAAAAAAAACTTGCAAGAACTTTACAAAGTTGACACGTCACACATTCAATAAAGTGTATTAAATATGAATTTCACCGTATTGTACCAAACTATATATATTATTTTTCTTTATTTTCAGTTGAGTCAAATGAAAGGTGACACAACGCTGACAATTTGATAATATGATGACTTTTTTCTGGCTCTCTTCATTCTAGCGTTTCATCGCCATTTTGCGTTTTCATTTCTTCAAAAAAAGAGTGAAAATATTTTAACCTGTATGCAAAATGAATTCAATGTTTTTTTAGATTGCGAAACATTACATAACAAAGCAATCTTAATTGCTTATGGTATGTTCATCAAAATAAGCTATATAAACCTGCAATACACGGCATGTCTTTATATGGAAAAATTCGTAGATTAATTTTTTTTTCATTCTTCTTCACTCACCCGTGAATATATGCGAACACTATCAATCCCGATCATATTTTGGGATTTCATACCATTTCCGGTCTTTGAGATCCGATTTTGACGAATCGGAAGTCACCATGCACGATTCCGAAATGGCATCGCAATACGATATTTGACTTCCGCTGGCAAAAGACCTATACCCAGAGATGCCAACTTTTCTGATTTTTCCGGATTTCCCAGACTTTTTGTCACGTTCCTTGTCATCCTAAAAAAACACCTGATTTTTAAAATCGCCTGATTTTTATAAAATGATCCTGATTTTTCCTGATTTTTGCACTTTTTATTTTATCAGAAAAAAATTGTCCATAATAAATACACTAGAATTTCTATCAAAATTTTTCTGGTACAAATCTGTAACTAGCTTTTTTATATTGCCAGTTGTAAATCAACTGGATAAGCTTTTCCAGAATTCAAATCCCGAATCGTATTCACTACACTCAAAATGTTCTAAGATTTTCAAAACAGGGCAGGATAATTTCATGAAACCAGGATATTTGACGAATCTAGGGGATTATAACGAGATTATGTTTATGGCACAACATTACTTAACACATTAAGGACCGCACGTTTTGGGGCAAACTTGAACGCTTCATTTGTTCGGATTCCATAAATGAGATCGTTTCCTTCGGTGTGGATGAGACGAAGACGAGCCATCGCTAGGTCATGTTAGATGTTTGGCAAACCAAGGATTTAACCATCAAGTGTGGAAAACACGGGATATTTCGTGATCCATCCGTAACAGACGGAACCCGAAACACGAGAAAACTCGTGAGCGGTCCACAATATGTTAAGTGAGAATATTGTGTATGTAGGAGTAGCCGCAAAGTTATTGGTAGAGGAATTCGTTTCAGTGTGTGAACTAGATGAATAAACTAGGAACGGAAACATTGAAAGGAATGTCAGCCACTTACAAATATGTAGGTCCAAATAAAAAACATACAGGTTTCATCAAATTTCGCAGCAAATATCATCTAAATACATCACATACATCATTTAGAAGTAAAAATGATTAATAATATATATTAAGTTGTTTGGAAAGCTCGTGCCGCCTCAGATGATGACCAATTCGAAACGTTGATTAAGATTAATCCTCAGGAAATGACAAATGAATAAAAAGATTCTCCACTGATACCTAAAATCACCGTTCATGTGGATCTCGCGAAATATGGTCACGTTTGCGACTCGTTTCAGAAACGCTACGAAAATGCCATTTTGAAGCAAATTGTGACGGGGGATGAAAATGGATCATTCACAACAGTGTTGAGCGGCTGAAATAATTGGCTAACCCCAAAGCTGATCTTCACCCGAAGAAAGTCATACCCTGTGTCTGATGGGATTGGGAAGGAAATCTGTATTATGAGCTTCTACCAAATAACCTGTCGATACCTTCCCATAAATAATGCTTGCAATTGGACAACTTAAAGGCAGCGATCCAGAACTAAAATACATAATTAGACAATGGGATAGACGTTGTGTTCCATAAGGGAAACGGTAAACTTCATGTCTTTTTGACCACTCTACAAATTATTTTGGAGTCTGGCCAGGAAGTGCTATCCCTCCAGCTACCTACAGATTATCATAGGTTCAGGTCCATGCAAAATTCGACGACGATTCGAGGACGAAAACTTCGACTCTATGGACAGCATATAAAATTCCGTGAACAATTTTCGATGTAAAAGCAAACATATTCTGGGAGGATAGTTTTCTTATGTTATATGAAAGATGGCAAATGATTGTGGAAAAAAATTGTGCTTCTATCTGTCTATAAAAATGATTTATTTTCCCAAAAATCGTCACAAACTTTTCGAACAACCCAATATGACCTATCCTGATTTCTCCCTAATTTTTAATTTCACTTACACTCTGTCCAACTTCTATAAGACCATGATCCTGCTGCTTTGTGTCATTGTAAACAAACAATGCTTCAATCTTTAATCTAGCGTGTAGTTTTAGTTGTTTTCATCAATAAATCTGAAAAATGCCGAAGGGAAAAGTGCTCACGGAGAGTGAAGAAAGACAAATCGATGCATTTTACCAAGAAAATATTGGTACCAGAGAACGGATTCGGATTGTACGATTCCATCAAGTAGTGCTCAATTATTTGGCGAACCCTCAACTCATCAATCTTTTCCCAACGTTTTGGTAAAAAATCCTCACATAAAGAGAGCCTAAAAGGTTAAAGCAGACGTCTGAGTTTTGCCAAAGCTCACATGAACCGACAGTGGAACATGGTATGTTGTGACAAAAAATGTTTCCAAAAAATACATTTTGCTATCTACCATAACGAAAAGTTCTTCAATGTATATGTTATATTCACTGACGAAAAATAGTTCAATTTGGATGGTCCTGATGGTTTAAACGGGTATTGGCGTGATTTACGGAATTCCAGGAGGAGCAGTATTTTTCAACCAGGAATTTTGGTTGAGGCCCGTGCATGGCTTGGGCGGGATTCTGTGCAACCGGAAGATAGTTTTCACATCATTCATGGATTACATACATATTCTGAAATCCTCTCTCCTACCGTTTTTGCATGGATATAGTCACAAAAAAAAATCCTATTCCAGCAAAATAATGCTACTATTCATACCAGCAAGGAAAGTAAGCGATGGATCAAGGACCAAAACCATAATTTTTTGGAATTTGTTGGCCGGCTCGCTCTTCAGACTTGAATGCTTCTGAAAATCTTAGGGGGACTCTTGTACGCAGAATTTACACTGAGGGAAAACGGTACATCACGATTGAAGAGCTCAAGGTCATAATTTCGGAAACATGGAAAAATATCTATTTTTCTATAGAATTTGGTAAACAGTATTCCAACACGTATTTTGCAGATTATTAGCCGAAATGGCACCAGTCGATCGGTTTAAATTTTCCATTGATAATACTTATGAATTTTGAAACGGTCTTATATAAACTGGACAGCGGAAATTATCATATTTATTTTGTATTTTGATATGGGCCCTTGCCCTCTAGTCTGGTTCCTCCTGGGTTGCGATATATCCCCGATAATCGCACTTGGAATTAAATTTCGGTTTGGTGTTTCCTCCTTTGCAATCAATATAATAATTTGCGAATTCATACCACTTTATTCCTCTTAAAAGTCCCTTTTCTACAGTTCACTTTATTTTACTACTATATACAATATTTTTCTTTACAAATTCCTGGTAAATTTATCCTTTTAATCCTTTTTCCTTCTATTTCCTTTGAATTCCTTGGCTATAATAGTAATTTCAATACTTTCCTATATACATTGTTCTCCTCTTGCTTTATCTTCCTTTCTTTGTTTAATATTTTGTTTACAGTTTTATCCTCTTGGTGTTAGTGAGAAAAATCCCTATTAGAAATTATTCGGACCCATGCCGCAAAATCTACCACGTTGAGGGGCTGGCCGAAGTAATGCTTCATGTTGTATCGAACCATATTTAAGCACAATAAATAAACAAACAACACTTTTCAACGAAATTGACGTTTAATATACTTTATTCTAAGCATTTAACAATGTATGAATGTATCTTGTTAGAATTCCAACTGTTTGTGTTGCAACGAAGTAGAATCAGGATGGTCTTATAGATGTTGGACAGAGTGTATCCAGATTTTTTAAAATTATAGTTGGCAACTCTGCCTGTACCCAATACCCATATCGTATGGGGTTTTCATATTTTTTACCATTCAATACTATTATCAGCAAACCGAAAGCCGAAACAAGATTATATTCTATACTAGCTGAACCGGAAAACTACGTCCCGCCCAACATTTGTTTTTTGCTATCAATATCTTCAAACATTCACGTTTTCTTACTATGAGCAAGATCATGGGTCCAATCGTAGAAATGTTCAACTGTTCACTTCTAATCAACCCCGTTGAATTTACCTTTTACTATAAAATTCCTAGTATTTCTAACAAAACTCATCATATAATATCAGATTATTTTCAGACACAATTCTCGTTCAAGATTTTTCAACCTCTTGCAAATAACATGTTTCTCCGTTACATGGAATAAATGTTTTATACAGAAAATATGATAGAATAAAGACATGCCTAAATCGGACAATTCCTTCCTCGAGTTCTGTTCTTATCAACACATTCGACGATACTTTTTTATTGGTATAGATAGAAGAAGATATAGGAGTGCGTTTCATCACATTAAAATCCATTTCCAGTTTCGAACAAAGATCAATTTCGCTAGCGCAAACATCAAATGGACTAACAGCACTTGTCACTATGTAACTGTAGAACATATGGGAGTTTATTTTTCCGAATTTTCCCATTTTCCTTCAGACTTCTCCGAAAATGTTCAATTGTCATGTTTGGTTGAAATATGTGTAATATTTTTATGGGACCCCCTCTCCATTCCAGAGGAGGAAGGGGTGTCATACCATCATAGAAACCTTTCTCGTACCCTAAAACCCTCACATCCCAAATTGTGCTTAATTAGTTCTCGAGTTATGCAGAAGTTTGTGTTTGTGTGCCCCCTGTTATTTATGTTTCATTTGTATGGCAGCCCCCCACCCTCTCAGAGAGGTGGGAGGAGTGTTGAACCTCTTTAGAAATGTTTCTTGCCCCTCCACCTCCACATGCCAAATTTGGTTTCATTTGCTTGATCAATTCTCGAGGTATGCAGAAATTTGTGTTTCATTTTTATGACAGCCCCACCTAAGAGCGGGGGGAGGAGTATCTAACCACCATAGAAACATTTATTGCATCATAAATCCTTCACATGCCAAATTTGGTTTCATTGATTAATTCTCGAGTAATGAAGAAATTTGTGTTTCATTTGTATGCGTGACGTGACAACAATTTCTTAGGATAGTGGATACTCTCATTGTTTGCTCAGAGAAACCTAAGTATAAACATCTTTAAACTAAGGTTCATCTGATAAATTAAACAAATGCTCTATTTTTGTGACGTGACAACTCTTGAAAATACCTGTTTATCAAATGATTGTTCCTCATAAGTTACAAAATGAAGCCTAGGTCTACCCACGGCTTTTCAAACAATTTTCAATTAGCCGTTCAATGGTATATATACATTGAAATTTGATAAAGCAAGTGCAGAGATATCTCAAGAAACATAAAATACTGTAAACCTTCAATGTTTTAAATTTAATTATGTAGTTTTTTAAATTCGTTTCAAAGAATTTATGATATAACTAGTGATTATTCAAATATTTTTTTCAATTTTCTCCTAAAACTAGATTCGAAATTTGGTACGCTTCATGGTTTGTGAGCACTGGGGCTCCACTTCGTTACGAAATAACTGAAACTCGTCAAGTATTTATGGTCCGCCAGATACGTCCATATCCTTACACTCCTGAAAAAGAATGAGAGCATTGAACGAAAGCGGTCGTCTGACAATGCTACGCAATCGTAAACTGCAGCTGAAGCTAAAGCAAAAGACGAATGGAAAGGTGGCTAGTGAAAAATTTGGGCCGGGAGGTCGGAGCAACGGGCCATACATACCCAGCGAGAACGGACATCATCAACACCGGCCGCTTTGGCCGGAAATGGCCTCCGTCTATTCCGTGAAGAAATTGCTGGAGGAGATAAACCGCTTGAGGGTAAATGTTGTTCCAAGTCCGTCAACCTTCCGAACACCCCACAGTGGGGCCGTTCTGAAGAAAGACGATCAAAAATCTTTTCTCGCCTTACCTTACCTTACCTTAGAGCATGGGTGTCTTCAGAAAAGTTGTTCAGTATGTTGATTCGAATAATTTGGCGGTTTCATTTAAACTCTTGCTAAGTTACAGTAAAAATTGAAAAAAACTTACTTTTCATACTTACGAGATAGTTGAGTTATGTCTTCAGCAACATTGTAGAACTATAAATTTTATGAAACTTTTCTCAAGATATGTAATATCTATCTAACAGTCGTTCAGAGATATTACTGTTTTTCTGGGGAGACTCTCAAAACTAGTTTTTCAACTTAAGTTATGCCTAAATCACATTATATCAACTCAAAATGTTCCAAAAAGTTTTAGATAACATGAAAATACATAACCTTGCTGAAGACACTATTAGTGTTAAATGACACCATTGCGATGTTTATAGTTCTACAATGTTGCTGAAGACATAACTCAACTATCTCGTAAGTATGAAAAGTAAGTTTTTTCAATTTTTACTGTAACTTAGTAAGAGTTTAAATGAAACCGCCAAATTATTCGAATCAACATACTGAACAACTTTTCTGACGACACCCATGCTCTAAAATGTAAGCTAAGACGAGAAAAGATTTTTGACCGTCTTTTTTCAGAACGGCCCCACTGTGCGCCCCCTGGCTGCGTCCCATCGAGAATTTCTGGGCAAACCTGAAGCGGAGGGTCTACTACAACAATTTCGTGGTAAAAACGGAGAAGGAACTAATAAATAAAGCTTAACAAGAACTAAAATTGATTTCGATTTTTAACGATCCTTGAATGTCGCTTAAAATATATTTTGGGAATCATGTATCTAGCGATACCAAAATAGTTTTTCGAATGGAGAAATTGAAGGAAATTTAAGTCATTAACTACAATATCTGGAACATGTCAATGTGCACCGTCCGAGTTTTTCGCCAGAGTTGAATCTCGACCATCACCAAAGCATGTATGCTACTGGTGAACACTCCTAAGAAGCATTGGGAAAGTGCATGATTATGTTAAGTTCCTTCGCATAGTTGGATCCGTTTTCCACGAATAGTTAAACACAAACCCTTTGCTAGAAACTATACACACCCATACCTCGCTATACGGCCGCTCTTTATACGGCTTTTTGTTGAACAAGCTTGGAACCGATCCGATAGAGTTTGTATCAATGAGATACATATAGAGGTGGAGCAGTAGGCGAAGTGTATCTGTATTGACAAGCAAAATATCGTGTCGTAATTATTTGCATTCAACATGGAATGTATATGGAAGAAACAAAACAATGTTGAAAGTACTCACGGTTGCATGATAATTTGAGCCAAAATTATCATGAAATCATTCAACTGGTTGTTTTCTAACAGATGACAATTATATCGTGGCTTATTTCGATTATTCATGTGGTTCAAAAGTCCAAAGAGCAGTCGTATGTTTAGTTCTCGAAAGCAGTAACATTTTCGGTGAAATTTTGATTAATTGGCGATTATTATCTCACAACATACACACCGACATTGAGAGCCTTTGAAATATCAACTTCGTAACGATAAAATAATGAAACTTCGTTTGTTTCTATGAACGTGGGGGAGTGAAAAATGGCACATGGAAATATCACTTTTATCCGTCTTTTTCGACGTGATTTCACAAATATTCACTCCATGCTATCACATTAGCCTCATATTCAGCGGGAGCTCTACGAAAATGTACGTTTTTAATTGATAAATTACTTCCTGTAAATAGCATTTTTACGTGGATGCGATGGGTAATCAAAGATAAACACAACGACTGACATCACTATTTGCGAAATAGTTATGGCAGCGCATGCTATGTCGCTCGAAACTCGACCATCTTCATTACCTTTTTTCCAGGACATTGAGTTTGTATGAATTTGCATTGGAATAATTGATTCGTTATACGGCTTTTTTCTTAGCGGCCCAGGAACGTATCTAAGCCGTAAAGCGAGGTATGGGTGTATTCTATTTTTCAAACGGTCAAAAATAGAGATCACGCACAGAGGTAGATGTGCTGTATTTGGTGGAAATCTAAAAGAGAGGTGTTACAACCTGAAAGAAAGTACAAACTACAAATGAATGACTGAGAGCGCCACACAGTGGCATTTTAAACTGTTACACAGTGACTATATTAAATTAACAATAGTATTTTTCAAAATTTGAATGCCCCCCAAAAGGGACACTCACCCGATACCCGCTTGTGGCCCAGGTATGATGCAAACGCGCGAGAGAAAAAAACCCATGTGGAGTGTGCACCCCGTGACATTTCAACCCGATAATCAGCATCGTCATCTCTCGCGTTCAACTGCTAATTAAACTTTTCTACCAACACCTGACTCTCTATGATGCTATCTATCATTTGTCGTGAGCTCCCTCCCGGCTTGCATCGCCCCATGCCTACGCTCTTCAGCCACTTTATCAAGAAGTGGCGTTGTTCGCTGTTTGAACACTCAACAAGCACACACAAGCACCAAATCACTGTTTCGCATCTGAACACTTGTTTGATAATTGCCGTGTTTAATTAATTACCTGTACACGAAACGCGAGCACCCCGCGGCCCCGTGCCTCCCCGGGTTCCCCCGCCACCCACCGTCAGCCATTGAGGATGTACCACATGTAATTTGGTGGCCACGGTGTTAGGCGTTCGCTTGTTGGGTTCGGTTGCACGGCTGGTTTTATTACGAGTATGTCCGGAGGGGAAACGTAATCAGCGAATGACCGCAAACGGTCCCACCGAGTAACTGATTGCTCGTAAACGAAAGCGCGCGCGGCATGGCGGAGCGGAAGGACAATTTACATGCGAGGAGTAATTGATTTTTTATTTATATTTTTTTGTTGCTGCGATTCAGTCAATTTATGCATGAACGATAATCTAACTTCGGTGCGGGATGTCGATTTAACACTTTGTCAATTGAAAGCAAAAAGTTCAAAGTCAACCGACTTGTTTACCATGATGCTTGCAAATCCCTGATGATGCCCGAAACCGACGCCTGATGGTGTTAACTAGGTATGAAAAGTTTGTCCTTCTTCCACGATAAGGTTCGTGTGGGCGGTTGATATACTTTTTTCTGCTTCTTCTTCTTCTTCTACTACACTCTGGCATCTCCTGGAGGTACGCTATCATGATCGGAACACGCTACGAGGGTGCAAATTGAATTGACTGAACTGGGATGAACCGAGGCGTTGGAGAGAGGGGGATTCGGGTACCAGATAACGAACAGCTGATCAAATTCCGTCGATAAACTGATAAAAAAAATAGACTCTTGTCGAGGGGATTTGTTGTTGGAACTGGAAGCTGTCGTGGGCTTGTGCTGCCGGTATTCGTTGCAGTTCCGTTGTTCATCGTGTCGTGATAAGCCTTGATGAATAATTGTGTTTTCGTGGAAGGGCAACTCGGCATAGAACAAGATTGATTTTCAATTTGAGTGAAGTATGAATTGAATTTCCATCATTTTGATCCAGGTGAATTTCTTATAAGTAAAACTTCGCTTGATTTGACAATACTTTTTTAACACACATTAGCACCAGTAAATTACCACAGCGGCCTGATAAACTTGAATATCTCAATATTTTTGCACTTCTCAACCAGCGGTCGAAACTAAATAATTATGAGGGGAATCGCACTTAACGTTAAAACTTAATTAACCACATTGCATTCGTACGCCCCTCTCGGTGTCTACAAAGCACAATTGTAATTGCTTCTTCTACGGGGCTGGCCATCCTGTGGGAACCCAACGGATTGCGTCTGTACTTCTGTCTTGTTGTCGCGTGGCCAAGCCCGTTTGCTTGTGGTGTGTCAGCGAAACAAATGGATGGTAATCCCTCCCATAATTATGGCAGCTTCCGCCTAGCGCAATTTAAATTGTATCGTTTCGTTGCATGCATAATTATTTATTTCAGTATCTGAGTGTTGTGGTCGCACTTGTACTGTGGCTATTGGTTTTCAAAAAAAAATAGAAATGCTGTTATAAAGATTAAATCTTGTTACCGTTTAGGAATATAGTAGTTTTAAGAACATAAATAAATTAGTTTATATAAATAAATAAATATATGCAGGTTGAAATAAGAATGTAGAACATTAGAATTACTCTAGGACATAAGTTAGCTATAATCACACGCACACACATATACACACCAAATACACAAACCTGGAGTCGAGCGATATACCATAAAACCACAATAGCTGAAATACACATGTATAAGTTTCGAGAAGAGACATACGACATTAAAACTTGGGGAAAAGGAAAGCACTACTGGGTCTATAATAAAAGCTCTTTATCCAAGGCACAATGGTCATAGAAAAGTGTCCATACTTTTATAATTCAAATTAAATTGAAAGCACTTGGAAACTACAGTTCATACAGAGCGGATCGAAAAATTAGGTAAAGAGCATTTGATAAAAGAAGAATTAGACCTAGTGGTAATAGTGCTTTCCTATCCCAAACAGGACCCAATAATATCAGCACCAATTCAAGTCGATTGGCAACAATTGGTGTCATCGCTAAGCCAGCGGTCAACGAGAGACTTGGAGCTGAGTCGCCAACTCGTTGGAAACTCTACGCGCGACACAGCTCTGGTACCCAGCTTGCGACGACGGTCGCCAACAACGTCACAAGTGTCCTTCGCTCGACTCTTGCCGGCCGGCCTCCACACACTTCACACGAACACGAACACTGTAAGTTAATAAAAATTGGAAAAAAAGGAAAATCTAGTGTGTATTCAATTGCCAACTGATCCCTTGATTTGTGCACGGATGTGAAATAAGCCGATCTTGAGCCTCCGCGTTTCAAGCTCGAGCTAGCCATCGAAAAGAGGTCTTGAGAGCCCACCCTCAAAGGTCCCCGCGGCTTAGACCAGGGATCGAGGGCATTTGGGATTAGCCCTTCTGGCTGATCTATTGAGAGAGAGGTAACAATCTATATATATATAAATGGATTTCTGTCTGTCTGTCTGATTCTTATGGACTCGGAAACTACTGAACTGATCGACATAAAAATTGGTATGTAGGGGTTTTTAGAGTCGGGGAAGGTTCTTATGATAGTTATGATAGGGCGGGGAAGGTTCCCCTCTCTAAGGGAGGGGCTGCCATACAATTGAAACACAAATTTCTGCATAACTCGAATATTAATCAAGCAGTCGAAACAAAATTCCTATGGTGGTTTAACACTCCTCCCTCTCTCTATGGGGGGGAGGTTGGCTAAGTAACTCGAGAACTAATCAAGCAAATGGAATTAAACTTGACACTCTATATGTTTCAGGGATCGATAAACGTTTCTAGGGTGGTTCGACACTCCTCCTCCCCTCCTCAAGGGGGGACTGCCATACAAATGAAGCATAAATTTCTGCATAACTCAGGAATTAATCAATCAATCAGAACCAAATTAGGCATGTGGAGGTTTTAGGAGGCAAGAAATGTTTCTAAGCTGGTTTGACACTCCTCCTCCTCTCTACAGGAGGGGGGGGGGGCGGTTGGCCGGATAGCTCGAGAACTAATCAAGCAAACGGAATCAAACTTGGCATATAGAGGTTTCAGAGATCGATAAATATTTCTTTGATGGTATAACACCTCTCCCTCCTCTGGAATGGAGAGGGGATCCCATAAAAATAAAACACATATTTCAACCAAACATATTCTAACCAAACATGACAATTTTAAATTTTCGGAAAACTCTGAAAATTCGAAAAATTCAATTCGTGTTCTACAATTACATATTGCCAAGCGTTGTTAGTTCATTTGATGTTTGCGCTAATGAAATTGATCTTCGTTCGAAAGTGGATTTTATTGTGGTAAAACGCACTCCTATATCGTCTTCTATCTATATAAATAAAAATGGATCGCCGAATGTGTTGATGAGAGCAAAACTCGAGAAAGGAATTGTCCGATTTAGCTGTCTTTATTGTATCATATTTTCTGTATCAAACATTTATTCCATGTAACAGAGAAACATGTTATTTGCAAGTGGTTGACAAATCTTGAACGAAAATTTTGTCTGAAAATGATCTGATAGTACTAGAAATTTTATAATAAAATGTAATTTTAAAGAGTACATTAGAGGATCAATCAATGAACATTTCTTCGATAGGACCCATGAACTTGCGCTTAGTTAGAAAACGTGGATGTGATAACAAAAAATAAATTTTGGGCGGGACGAAGTTTGCCGGGTCAGCTATTTTTCAAAATAAATTTTGAAACACAGCATTGGAATGTGCTCATTATGTGTTTTTTTTTCTATTTATGATTTTTTTATAATGTTTCGAGGATAGAACGTACTATTTTGTTCTAGTTTTTTCCGTCCACATTTTTTTTTATTTTCATGAAATCGATGATTTTATTGTTCTTGTGGATTTCAATCTAAAACTAAACATATCAACATCTAATCTCTTTGTAGAATTATCCAATTTCGTAGAGAAAAAAATTAAACAACACCTTCAAATTGTGTGATTTTCTACAAAACCATGTTCAGTTCGAGAAACTCATTGCGCTCTCTAATCATTTCACGGTCGACCAAATCCGCCATCAGAACAAATAATTCGAGCATCCACGAATCGAATTGAACTACGTTTTCCTTTATAGGATAACCCTGACTATTTATTGTTGGGCTAAGTAAAGTCTCTGGTCTACGCTAATAAGCCGCGGAAATTATCACATTAACACCATTGATTTGTATTTTACCTCAATTTTAAATTCTATTCCTTAGAGAAAAACTATGCATCTTTCTGTAGTTATAGGTTAGTTACACTTGAGTTTATATTCACCTAGTTATTGAACTATTTAGATTAAAAGGGGCCGACAAATAACTTTTCGTCTGGTCCCCATCGGTCCCTGCGGACCAGTAGTAGACTTTTGAAAAAATCATTTTCTTGCTTCATTATTGTCGCTCCCAGTCCCTACGCTCTACAAACGAAAATTCCACTATCGGTCCGATGAAACCGGCGTGAATTATATGGAAAATTCATTCTCGAGGACCGACGCCGCGGGGTGAAACGTGTTGACAATGTGATGTAGGTAATGGCTCCTTACCATCTTGAGCCAAATTAAATTAAAGATGTTATAAAAAAATGTTATAACAAGTTCTTATTTGAAACTTTCAAGATACTGTCTAAATTGTATTACGCGTATCAACTTGTTATAAGAATGACTAATATTTTAGTAGAATATATTAGGTTGGGGCGAAAGTAATCCATTATTTTTGCGTAAAATTCAAAACTTCACTATCCTTCGATTTCATTCTGTTTAGTCATGGCTTCGCAGATGTAAATTCGATCCATCGCATTTTTGTGCTAATTGGTGTGGCATCCAAACACCGAACATCTTTGTGAATCCAGCTCTACACAAATTATTTAAGGGGATATTCTAGTGCAGAGACACGAATTTCGGACGTTTTTTCGAGTTCCATATTAATAAAACAAAGAATATTCTTACTATCCATTATATCATTCGTTCATCTATCTTTTAACAATAAAACAAAAATTGAACGGAGAAAATATATTCATAACTAAAATAGTTAAGAGCTGATGAAGTGAGAGGATTAAAAAAAATCATGCCATGGCGTACACGACTCTGGTTATCTGAAACAGAAAAATCGGACAGATTCTGAATCAGTAAAAACGCCGCTATCGCATGAACCTCGGACAAGTCAAAAACAGGTTTTTTGACAAAATGGCGGCCGTTTCAAAAACAATGCGGTTTAAAACGTTTTTTCTAACGTTTTCCGATTTTTTAAAAATAGTGAAATTTATTAAAAAATATCATTTTTTAGAGATTTATTCGATAGAGAGATGCATACAGATTGTATTCATACAATTTGGACATGAATCAGTTCAATAGAACTTGAGATATCGTGTACGCCATTTTGAAAAATCTAGGCAAGGTGCATCTTTAACATCAAAAATGCCTGAATGTCATCGACAAAATCGAAATTGCAGGTAATTAGCTGTTACAATATCGACACCATAAACACCATTTACAATTGTATCTAGGCTTGGCTTGCATTTTCACCTTTATCAAAGAAGAACTATAAAAAAGTACCGAATTTTCTCTTTGTTGACTTCCATTGCTAACACCCTGCAACTCACAACTAAAACAAACGAAAAACAGCAAAAGGTTGTTTTAGTGTGAAATGCCACCATGACAACGAGCATAATCTTGAAATTGTTTGATCGATACTATACGAGATATCGAACACTACAACCATCTACCGAGAAAATAAAGGATTTCTTGTTCCCCAACCTAATATTATTGTCA
The DNA here is from genome assembly GCF_029784135.1 of Toxorhynchites rutilus septentrionalis. Taxonomy (NCBI): domain Eukaryota; kingdom Metazoa; phylum Arthropoda; class Insecta; order Diptera; family Culicidae; genus Toxorhynchites; species Toxorhynchites rutilus. The sequence goes on along the minus strand of NC_073745.1, from coordinate 143,096,315 downwards.
TACTTTTCAAAAACTTAACAAGCCTCATCAACATATGTTCATAAATTCAAAGTCAAAACATGCTCCTTATATTTTACTATATAACATGGTCCCAAATTCTGAAAATATTATCTTTCGAATGAGATGATTATCATACAACTTCGTTCAGCCGGCAAAAAGTTATTAATGATCCAAACCTTGCACCTCCGACGTAACCTTTTGTTTCTGAAGCTTTTAACTTACACACCGCTACAGAAATGAGAGACGTAATCCCAAATCAAAATCCATGCGAAAGCAAGCTTTGTACTGTACACTTTTCTTTGTGCATATTATGAGAACACTTTGTGAAGCTTCATCGGAGCATGAATTTCAATACACTCATCTATTCCTTTAATTCAAGTGATCAAGTGAAAATGATTACATAGTTAAATAAAGTAAACTAAAGTAAAGGGATTGAATCAGAGTTTACAAAATTCTTAGTTCACATACGCACGTAGCGTAACCATACATTTTTGCTGTTTATGAAAAAGTAACAGAGTAAATACCAAAACATGTTTCAATATTTTTCAATTATTTTTTTCAAATAACTCCAGGAAACTCGTTACCGAAAAGTTATAAACGTTCGAATTTCCTTTTTTCGCGACGTATTACACAAATATTTCACTAAGAGGATGGAGGATATCCTAAATTTACAAATTCCTCAATGAATAATAATAATAAGCTACAATATCACAGCCACAGAAGAAGCCAATGTCGACGATGCAAGAACAGTTCATTACCTTCTACATAGATGAGGAGCTTAAGCAGAAGCTCAACCAATGCTATCAGGAGTTCTGGTTGCAATGCAACTATGGAATACAGTATTGTGGAACATTCTTGAAAAATATATTATCTCTTTTCCATCTTCATACCTTGTCGAAAAAGGCTTCAGTGTAGTTACAAACATTTTGACAAAACAAAAAACCGTTTGAAAATCAACGAACGTGTAGATTTAGGGGTTCAACTTACCAATATTGAACCAGATTTAGACAGATTGGTAGAAAATCACCAGGTTCATCCATCACACTTTTTTTTATGTTTTTTATCTTTACTTTGCGATTTCCTAAAAATTAATTACCTACTTAAGTATTTGTTTTTGTGAATATTTTGTATTAATAATTGTTAATTACACTTTTTTTTATCCCATTTATTTATTTTAGGCTCATTAGCATTTTAGCTGTAACATTTTAATCGTGTACATGTCACATGGTTATCATATCTATAATTAGTACATTACACAGTTGCCATTCGCCAGTATTCCTTCTATACCGTTACATGTGGTACATTTACACAGTAGCCATTTAGGCGTAAGAGTTTTCTATCTGTTCTTCCATTATCCAGTTAGACCGGACAGCGGAGACAGTTGATTGATCATTGTTGAGTTGTTTATAGAACAGCAGCCCGATGTGTCTTGCAGAGCAGAGCAGTTGTATGGATGAATCGATTTTATTTCGACCGTGGATCGATCTCCATCGCTGATGATTGTTGCGTGGACGTAGCCTTTCTGTAACAACACAAAGATGGTCAATGAGGGTCCTGAGTTTTGAACTTACGATCGATCGCTTACTAAGCGAACGCGCAACCAATGTGGCTACGGAGACCCCCGTTAATTACACTTGATATTCACCGAATTTAATGTCTATTTACTTTGTTGAATTTCGTTGAGAAAATGAGGTCAAGTTACTCAACCCATGATAAGGCCGTGACAACTATATTGTCACGTACAAAAATATTTTTTTTTTATTTCAATATTTTGCTTACCCAAAGACTTTTAAAGGTATTTGGCAAAACTCCAATTTTTTGAGGTAGCTAGAAATGAAGGATATTAATTTGCGAGTCATATTCATGGAGAAAAACCGCGATTTTAGAGCACCGACAGCAAATTCTGTTTAAATTAGTTGAAAATGCAACAAGTTGATAAGTTTTTCAGTGTATTCATTTTTTCAATTTCATGCAGTTTTTTCAATAAAATAAATGGTGTATTTGATGAAAAATTTAAATTTTCAACTTTTTCTATACTATAAGTCTGTAAAAAAGTTTTTTCGCTGCACTAGAAATATTGTTTTAATTTTTGCATAACCAAAGGCGCAATGAGGCGAGCTTACAAGATAGCGACTGTATTATTGGGGTTAACGGACCGTGGCAGCGATTCTGCCACCAATTTTTTCAACTGTTTCAATAGTTTATTTTTTTATCAAAGGCAAATATGTGTTCTTCCTCATGTAAGGATTATATTCTCTGAAGTTTGAATCGATTCTTTGTCTAGTTTCCTCGACCTTATAAAGGGTTAATGAACAGCAAAGTTTTTCAATTGTTAAATATTTCGTATGATTGAAGAAGTTTGGCTATATGGGTCTAAGGTATTACTTCATTCTGGAGTAGGGGTCTCTTGCACAAAATAGTTTGAGAAACTCTGATCTAGATGCTGAAATCCCGGAGGTATCAGGAGATCGAATATTCTTATCCAAATCGCAAAAGTTTTGACATTATCTACTCAATTCAGTTAGTTTTCAAACCTATCTAGATCATCGCAAAATTGCTCGAATCGCCCAATCTCCCACATTGTCCATGACTAAATTTCTCGCTGACCCAGCTGGTACAATCTCGAGCAACATGTTAGCAGCCCCTCGTCGTGGACGAACATCTGTCAAAAATGTTAACGATATCAATCATCCGATGTTGGCTACCGTTGTTTATCCCGTTATTATTATTTTACCGCACAATTTCATTGTCATCGCAGGAAAACCGAACAAGACAAGACAATAATTAAGTGAATGTCATATCTACCCGGTTGAACCGCGGGGACACGCCACTCTTGTATATGTTATCATGTCGCCCAGGGAAGGCCCATTATTCTTCCACCGGTCAGTCCGTCGGCCGGGCTTTATTGAATGGGTTGGGTTGAGTTATGAGCACTGGGTTGCGAAAGTTCTTTGATTGGTTGTTATTGTACAACCTAAACCCTTCGTTCCGCAACGGGTCGCGAAGGTTGTTGATAAAACGCCATTCCTCCCGTGTAATGCGCTGTGGTGGTTCCGATAATTGCTGCACACGGATGATTGCCTTTATGTTTTTGTATTCTTCATTTGCTCGCGTATCGGTTTTTTTTCCTGCCAGCAAATGAATGACTTTGTCGTAAAACATTGACTGACATTAATAATGGACCAGCGAAGCACAGGGTAGAAGCACTTGGCGGGGACACTGAATACACGACTAATGGGGTGCAAAACTTGTTTAAACTTGTAGGTCTGTTCTAACCGAAGCTGTAATTTCCATAATTGTAAAATAGCACGGAATGTGTCATTTAGACACACACATTGAGCCGTGAGAAATATGTTTGCGGTACCGAACTTTTCGCAAAGGCCGCAGAAATGGTTGGTAGGAAGCAAGAAATGGTGCATATTTACCACTTGTTTTGTTTGCACAATGTGTTCCAACTCTCACGGCGGATACCGTAATTGCAGCCCATCAACAAACACTAGCGAACGACAACAATGACAAACTCGAGGAAACGATTCGCACCGGTGAAAGAACCCGGAAGGGCGCGAAAGTGGCAGCGGTGGAAGTGGTCCTCACAGCAGTAATAACAGCACCGTCACAGCCAGCAGCGCGTGGGATTCGATGGCGCAGAAACGAAAGTAGACGCTGCTGAAGAATTCAATTAGCACATCATGATCGTACACTCGAGAGCACAAGAGTGGCATAAAACGCTTCGCTGGGTACCGCTGCCGCATGTCTGCGCATCACCCGCGGGGTTTGCCCCCACTGTGGGACAATGTCTCGGAGTCACATTGGCAACCTGAAGAAAGGAGATTATTGTGTCGGGCAATAAAACCGTAATTGCAGATAAAGTAAATATTTATTGTGTGCGACAAAACGTATTACGGAATGTGTGTGCGGCTGTCGTGGCACAACTCTGTCTCCCTCTCGTTTACTCGGAATTGGCGGCGAAGGTTCAAATCACTCCATTGAGGTGCGCTTGAGCAAATAGACCCGAGTGTGAGGAAACTTTACACCACATCCATATGGTATAAAGTGGCTGTAATGCAACATAGCGAACCACTTCAACAGGAGACTTGACGCCTGGTGACGCTGACGGGCTTCCGAACACGGAGCACGGAGATACAGCCATGAACCAGGTACCAGGTACTAATGATTCCCGGGTCCGTAATGATGATGATGGTGATGTGATGTGGGATAGGAGAATTTCACACACTCAACAGATTTTGCTGATTGCTGTGATAATGATAATCACTGTGTTGTGTGTGGTGAACGAGTGCCGAAACGGCGGTTGGCGCGGCTATGCTAATGACGTATGCTATCAACTTTCTGAGGTGAGAAGTGCTACTGAAAATTGTTGGATGCTACTTTTGCGGTTTGTCTTTCGGCAGTTTTCGGGCAGGACCAGGAGCAGCATTAATTGCTCCCATTAAATTAAGGTTAGAGCAGTATTTCCATATAATGGACCTGTATTTTGCTAACGAGGAGCCACATGGAGTAGAATTTACATTTACCGCAGGATAATCTCTCCCAGGTTTTCGACTATTAAAACGAATTTCACTACAAACATTCGGCGAAATGTGCTTCGGAACAGAGCCGTTTTATTTAATCTATGTTTCGCCGATTGATAGCGATTTCATAGCGCTGAACATTTGGATGGTTACGAAAATAACTGAAAACTTGTTCCATATCTAAAACCGTTTCATTTGGTGTTTTAGAGCCTTAATTTTTTCTCTTAATTATAAAATAGAATATTATTCACAAATTCTTGACAGAATTCCTTTCCCTTTTTTTTGCCCTCTTTCGAAAATTTATTTATTTATTTTTTTAATACATCAATAGGTTGACATAGAACCCCAATGATACAATCTACTCTAATTTAACTTGATCGAATTGGAATTGACGTTGCTTGAGACGATTTTTTATTGTATTTCTGAATAAATGGAAGTCTATGTGTTCAAACTGACGGTTAAAAATTCGAGCCATGCAACGGACTTATGATAGGCGCAATAAGTGCGCGCAGCTGGTAGTCGGAGAAAGGCGTGATTTCTCAAATTCCACCTTCTAACGTTGAAGCTAACATGACTTAGCAATTCAGAACAGTCGATGTTGGCTTGGATGAGATCGTATATGAACATAGCTCTAGCTGTATCACGTCGTTCACATAGTCGATCCAACCTCAGAAGCTTACATCGATCTTCATACCTTGGGAGGTCGTGAGGGTCATTCCAAGGAAGACGACGTAATGCATAGCGGACAAATTTACGTTGGACGGATTCATCTCTCAATATGCTGTTTTGGTAATATGGAGCCGACACAACCGAAGAATACTCCAGAACCGAGCGAACAAGGGCACAGTATAGCACTTTGATGCAATGTATGTCGGTGAAGTACAGTAATCGCTCACTAACTGATCCTGGTTTAACTGACCTGCTTTTTAACAGGGCGAACGTTAACCGGTCTTTGGACCAGTTAAAAAGCAGAATTTCGTAAACAATCGATGCCATATTCAAATGGATGATTTGCTGTGATGGTCATTTGTATGTAATTTGGAATGTTATGAAAATTGACATTATTTTCGCATCACAAAAACATTGATTAAATTACAGAAAAATTTTCATACCATTTCATACCTGTTCATACCTGTTATCACACTCAATGCGAAACTTTCATTGGAATCCTTTTGTTCATCCAATTTCATGATCAACGCGAATCAAACAATTCATTGAAGTTCTCCTCGATTTCATTTGACGTTTTACATGTCGGACCAGTTAGAACGCGAGTGTCGATAACTGGTCTTCCCGACATGGAAATTGGTATGTAGGTGTACTTTGGGTCGGGGAAGGTTCTTATGATAGTTAGAGACATCTCCCCCTTGGGGGGGGAGGTGTGTTGGTCTGCCATACAAATGAAACACAAATTTCTGCATAACTCGAATACTAATCAATCAAATGGAGCCAAATTTGGCATATGAGGGTTTTTGAATATGAGAAATGTTTCAATGATGGTATGACACCCCTCTCTCCTCTGAAATGGAGAGGGGGTCCCGTAAAAATATTGATAAGAGCAGAACTCGAGAAAGGAATTGTCCAATTTAGGGCTGTCTTTATTCTATCATATTTTCTGTATCAATCATATGTTCCATGGACGGGGGAACATGTTATTTGCAAGTGGATGAAAAATCTTGAACGAGAATTGTGTCTGAAAATAATCTGATATTATAATGACAAGTTTTAGTAGAAGTACTTGGAATTTAAAGTCAAAGGTAATTTTAAAGGGTAGAATAGAAAATCAATCAATGAATAGTTCTGCGATTGGACCTATGAACGTGCGCTTAGTAAAAAACGTGAATGTGATAACGAAAAATAAATATTGGACGAGACGATGTTTTCCGGGTCAGCTAGTAGCATATAAAAGTACATGAGAAAGATTTGCAGCAGTTGCATCAACATCCTGTTGAATCAAAAGTTCGTCCCAATTTAAAGCGTCAAAGAAATGGTTCATTTTGGGTAAAAATTCATTGCTCACGAAGCACAGATCAAGAATGCGATAATTATCGTTGGATATATCATTCATTTATGTTTCCTTCGTTGTGTCCCCGTTTCATATCCCTCCTATCCAAACGATAAACTTTTACTTAGTCGCGGCAATACATACACACACGGGCCAAAGGTTGTGCAGTCCACTGATCATTCAACAAGAGCCAAAGGTTGTACCGCTTATGACAACTCTACACGAGCTGATGATTGCGCCGGCTAGTGACCATTCTATCCTGGATTCCTCGAGTCGAGAAAGACGCACCACGCTAGATATGGGGTACAGACTAGGGGGGCGTTGCTGATTAATGGTCAGCTGCATCCCAATAGGAGGTATCCCGTGTCGGGCACACGTACAGAGCATCGAAGACTGCAACATACCAATTATGAGAACACTTGTAATACTAACCTCGAGCCAACCGCGCTAATGAAAACTTCATTAGTATGTTTGGGAACTCATGTTTTCCAATACTTGAAAGCAGTTTCTTACAGTTCAATATACTAATTTTCGAAATAATTGACCAAATGTTTAAATAAAATCCGTTTTTTCATGTTTTTTACTGAAGTTAAAACAAGCCGAAAAGTAGAACATTTTTATCGTTGCGGGTATAATGGACATGTAGTGGTGGGAATATGGACAAGTCAATAATATACGAAGCGTAGAACTTTATCGCTCGCGAGAGGAATAATTTCGCTCTCTCTCAGTGTTTGTGCGTCCAGTAACTAAAACAGAACAAAAAGAGAAAGCATACGTACATACCTAATATCGCTTCTCTGTCAACTCACAAACCGAAATATAACCATCAGCGAATTCAATTTTGCAATTAAATCACTCATATTAAGCATTATCGAAGCCGCAAAAATTACATACACACGCGGAATCATGTTTGATTTTTGGTTTTTGTTTCCCTATTTCACTTTTGATTAGTATTCATTGTCCTAGGATGGTTTAAATATTCTAGAATAACATGTAGAAGGGGTTCCCATCAACAGAAATTTGAAATTCATAATGCAACTATACAAATCAACCACCTGTCCATCATACCCCCACTGTCCGTCTTACCCACGGCTCCCCTATATAGTAGTTTATAAGGAAGAATAATTTTAAAAATGGAAGCGTAAAACATGAAGGGTAATTTGAGAAACAATAAACCATTCTTGTTGTTGAAGCTTATTTGTAAAATATCCATCTATCCAATAAATGCTTACCAGTCCTACAATATGTGAATATGTCAAAATGATGATTTATCGAAGACATCAGGTCGAATAAAGTAAATCTCACGGAAAATCCCTTAAATACGATGCGCGCAAAGTTGTATCCAAATGGCTACTGAGAGAGCAATTTCTGTTTCTTTATATTTTTAACATTTGACAGATTCATCAGATTCATGCATAACAGGGTGTCTCGAAAAGCTCCGTATGTTCGAAGAATAGGGTGTTCAAGAAATATCAATTGGGTTTTAGTTAATTTATTGAAATAACTCATTTTACCTGCATTTCCTCTATAAATACAACCACCTATGCCAGATTTACAATCATCCACAATGAGCGCGATTTTTTTCTTCAATAACGATTTTTATTCGTCAACCAATCAGAGCAAAGCGCGAAATCACCCATGACAGTGCGAAAGAAGATAGAACTCTCCAAGCTTTGGCTGCGAAAATCGCGTTGCTTTGATAGGAGACACTACATACATCAGACAGGTGGAACAAAATATGCTTGATGGATGGAACGATATATCGAAATAAATGTTCAGCTCTATACATATGAAATGCTTCATAAAGTGAGAGCTGAATCGATCACCTATTGCAAGCGGAATGCTGCATAATCATAATTATTTTTACACATTTTTGTTAATATTTGATTGAATTCGTTAGTTTTTCAATTATTAACTATCTGGGGTTTTGGACTTGCATTCACATTTCTAGCGATATGATTTTGTTCCACCAATCTAGTACGTCCTTGTCCATAACAAATAATGACAGTATGATAAAGGAATGCAGGTTTGACATACAGATTATGACAGATCATCGCGCGATATCGCTAACCATTGTAAAGAGCTGCACTGAAAAATATCGCGAGTGAGTATATCGCATGCGATTAAAGGCCAGCATTGTAAAGGAAGCATTAGAGTCACTCATAGCGTGGCGTGAAAGAAACTTATGGGCAGAGATGCCAACCTTCCTGATTTTTCAGGATTTCCCAGACTTTTTGGCTCGTATCCTGACATCCTGACAAACACTCGATTTTGCCTGATTTTTCTAAAGTGATCATGATTTTCCCTGATTTTTTAGTTTAGTTTGAGTTGCTTTTATTTTTTCACAATAAAAAGGATCCTGGTTGGAAATGAGAACTGTCAGAATAGCCTACATAAAAAGCTCTCCGATTCTGCCATGCATAGTGATTGCTCTTTCTTTCGTTTATTATTTATTATTACGTATTAATATTTATTTGAATATTTAAAACAGGTAGTGCGTTTATTCCACCTGAAAATACATTATGTTTTTCGCTTCACAATAACAGAAAATGAAACCGTCAACGCCAAATGAATGAATAAACATTGAGGGTAATTTTGCGAGATCATTTTCTCTCTCTCTCTCTCTCTCTCCAGAATATTATGTCAATGATTACAGAGTTATAGATTTTCAGTAGATTTTTTTTGTAAAGTATATAATTGTAAATTATTAAAAAAAACCATAAAAAATGTATGACATTTATCGTCGAAGTCGTAGTATAACGAAACACAATATTAATAATGCATAGTTGTGGAAATGCCTAAAAAAGGACAAGTGGAAGTTTGCTCAAGTAAAGTTCAGGTCTCTACAAAATTAATTCAAGGGCAAGAGCTTCGATTCTATGGACAGCATGAAAAATACCTTGAACAGTTTCGACGAGAAAGCGAACAAGATTTGGTAGCTGTTACCGATAATTTTTTTATTGTCGGTCACGAATATGTTGTCTGTGTCAAATAATATCTGTTTAGTGTGTAAGTTAATTTTTGTTTTGTTCTGACTGGTATAATTGTCATTAAATGTAAATACCCAGATTAAATGTTTGTAAAAGTACTAACCCTACATCGCTCCGACGTGGCTTACCTTCAATCGAAAATTACAGATGTTTGACAGATGCCCTTCCGATAGTAATGGGAGGAATGGGAGGAAATGGGAGAAAATGGGAGGCAGAAAGGAACTGGAATAGAGGAGGAAAAGGTGACTTGGAAGGAGACGTGGAATAGACACGGTCACTTAGTCCGGAGCCAGGAAACGACAAGGAAGTTGAAAAGTTGGAAGAGAAATCTGTTGAGAAAGATAAGTTGTGGAAAGATAGTGAGTTGAAAAAAAACGACATAGTAGAAAGTCGTACAAGTAGAAGGAAGGTGACTGGTAGAGTGTAGTGAAAAAGTTGAGAGGAAAGACCATCTTCTGACCAATTCAACAGGACCCAGAGCCAAACTATTCGCTCGTGGGTTCGGTATAGGGACTCCGGCTACCTACCACCACCAAAGCAATATTCTTGCGAGAGCGACCTCATTGCAAACGGATCACGACGAGCTCATCCGTCAGGAGCATCCAGCATCCCTTCTCCCAGCAGCAACGACGAACAGCAGCGCGATAACAACTACCACGAAGGACCAAGCGAAGGGCCCCAACGATCACGGTACCATACTAACCCCAAACATCGAAAAAATATAAATTTGAAAAGAACAACTAACTTTTCCTTCTACATCTATCACCAAAGCCAGTCCATTTTTCATAGAGAACATATTGTGTCCGCTTTCTGCTATCCGCTTAAAACCAAGTCGAAACAGTCTTCTCGAGGGCCAAAGCCGACCGCGAGAGATCTATATACTGAGGTGAGCTAAAGCCGTAGTTAACATAGCATAGAATTTTAAGGCTGTATGAAACATGACGAAAGATTGTGGAACAAAACTGTGCATATAAAATTGAATAAAAGTATGTCTGCCAATAAGAATGATGGTTTTGGTCTCCTAAAAATCGGCATAAACTTTCCGGACATCCCAAAATGAGCTATCCTGATTTATCCTGATTTTTATTTTCATTTTCCCTGATTTTTGAAAACTATAGTTGGCAACACTGCTTATGGGACAACCTAATAGGGAAAATGCGGGTAAAATGAATCAGTACTCAAACCTCAATAATTTAACTAGAAACCAATCCATACTTCTTCATTATCCTATTCTTAGGACATTTGAAACTACCTAAGACACCCTGTTATGCATGAAACTGTCAAATGTAAAAAATAATAAATAAAACAGAAATTTCTCTCACGGTAGCCATTCGGATGTAATTTTGCGCGCATCGTATTTAGCGAAAATCCCGTGAAATTTAAATTATTCGACCTGATATCTTCGACAAATCATCCGTTTGGACAGCTGTCCACATATTCAATGAGAGGTAAACAGATATTCTGTTTGGTTTCAGTGCTTAATTCGCATTCGAAATTAATTTGTTGTTTAGGGAAAAATGAGCCACCACTGGATAACGACTAACAATGTTGTTTCCCAAAGCTGATCTACCTCATCACATGTTGCTTTTCAAGGGATTCCTTTTGTGGGATTGACCCTGAAAAAAAATGCCATCTCAACCGAAACCAAACCTCATTATGTGAAGCGCTATGTGTTGCTTACTACGTTTTTGTACGCATGAGAAAATTCTCATTATTACTCTAGCTGAATAAGCTCAGCTTGATTCATACATGTACCTACTATTTCAATGATGATTTAAACAAATTTAGATAAGGAACAACACATGAATCTATCCCATTTAGCATGATATGTGTAATTGTTCATTTTATCACCCCCATGTGACCATTTTATTAGCACGATAAAAAATGTTCGATTATACATCTTTTATTCTTTTAATGAAAAATGTACTATTTTTATTTTTCATTATAAAATCCGTTTGATTTTTTTTTATCAACAATTAGTTAAGCTACAGGGTCTTCCAGATTAAACGCTCATGCAAAAAAAAATCGAAAAGCTCCTTATTAAAAATTTGTTTCGCTCCGTCGATTACAACACTGCATTCCCCACTTCGGGACGATAATATTCGGCTACTCGTTTAGTCTTTCTCGTCGTCGATTACTTCCTCTGGGGGTACGTGAAGGACCGTTGCTATGTTAATAAGCCACAAAACATGGAGGAACTTAAACAAGAAATAACTCGGATTTTCAACAGCATCGAAGTCGTAATGTTAGAGTTGTGCATGAAGAATTTTGTTCACCGTTTAAAACGCGTTATCGAAAAAAGAGGTGGTCACATCGAAAATGTCCTAAAATAAGCTTTATTTTCGTTTTTTAAAATAGAAATCGGTTCACTTTTGTAGAAGTTATAAAAATTTGTTGCGTGAGCGTTTAACCTGAAAGACCCTGTATAATATTCTTCGGAGAACGGAAATTGATTCATCAACTATTTTTATAATGTATTTGTTTGTACATGAGTACTGCAACAATAGTATGTAATTAAAGTTGGTTGGGTATGAGATTCGGAATTTTGCAAATTAAATCAATCAGTTTACCAGCTGCTGCATCAAGCATGTAATTAATATGGATATACCAAGTATAGCCGTAAGTTCTGTGCTGTCCATTCCGTTCATAACGGAATCCTCTTCGCAAACAAAAGCATCCAGCAGTCGAAATGAACGTTCAGAAGCGCAGCAAAAGTCGTATTTTGTGTAAAGATTCTCAGTTTGGTGCGTACAGGCGATGTATGAACCATTTATGGACGCTAGAGTGCCAATGAAAATGGCCATCTCGAATTTTCAAAAGGAACTTGATTAAAAATGTTAATTCCCACGAATTCTCCTTTACTCCCCCTATTGGGCGATTTTTCGATTTTCAGAAAAGACACTTAGCATCAAAATTTTTTTCGAAAACCCAGATTTCCGTTACTCCCCTTTTGGGTGATTTTTCGGTTTTCAAAAAACTCAAACTTTGACGGCTGTGCGACACTAGTAAATGAAGTCCGATTGAGTTGATATTTTGCATAGGGTAGTTTTTCGTAGGAATCAACATTTTTAATCAAGTTCGCTTTGAAAATTCGAAGGTCACTTTTTTCCCATATATCCATTGGCACTCTATGGCCACGACATTTTAATTCACTCACATTGCACCGTGCCAGCGGCGTGTCTTCGGCGTGTTTTATACAAATTGTCAATGTGTGTTTTTGAATGAAAGAATAAAAATTGGTTTATTTTTAAATATTCCAACATCGTTGGACAAACCGGGACAAAAATCGGACGGTGGAAAATGTGAAACTAAAAAAAAACGCGAAAAATTTAAATTATGTCACTACTACAAACAAACATATGCAAGAGAGAAGCGGAGAAGTACAAATATCGCCGGCGTGAAGTGTTTTCGTTTGCACTCCAGCCACACGCCAAAACCTCGCTCACGACACGTTAGCCTGGTGTGAACACATCGATAAGAACACACACGATTAATCGTAAGCATCACACGCCCCGCCCAAGCCACGCTGACGCCCCGCTGCAGTGAGAACAAGGCCTAATGTATATAGAAAATTCTAGGCTGGCACAAAATCGATCAAAGCAATCACTGTCTGCTCACGGGATCACTTTTTCAGAATATTTTCAACAAGTTAGCGAAAATGTTGTCTCCAAGATTCAGCAATAGCCGAGGCTTTGTCCGTCATATGGCTTACTCTACAAAGCATGGATCCGTAGTCCCCTTCCCGGCTACGTCGGGAGTTCCCAGGAAGGTAAGACAATTCAATGCAGTCGGTGATTTTCCCCCGATAAAATATCTATTTTACAGCATGTTTATGCAATGGCCGGCTCGATGTTCGCATTTTGGATCGCTATGCCGTATTATTTCATCTACAACATCAAGCAGTACCGGATTAAGCTAGAGTCGACTTAATTACCATGGTAAAGCAGTTAAAATTAGTCGAGTAATATGCGCAAATAAAAACTTCTATTTACCGTGGAACCAATGTTCTAAAATGTTCCACTTCCGTGGCTAAATCGTTGGAATCGCTTGTGCACTACAAATTGCAATCACAGACGATTGGCCATACTGATCTAGGCTTTGGCTCGCTGGGTATACGGTCTGTCGTAGCAATGAAATGCTTTCAGCTGGACCGCGTCGAATCGATTCCGGAGCTGTGAGTGTTCAGAATGATGGCGCGTCAAATTGGTCCATTAAGCCTCCGCCCATCTTGGTGGTGTTACTTTGTCCCTCCGCGGCGGATTGGCGTCGAAATACTCGTCACGGTCTCATTAGACATGGTAACTCTCCGCGCTTGGCTTTCATTAATTATTGTCGAATTGTCGGGAACGGCAACGTAAATCCCTCCCCAGGAGAGGAACGGTTTTGCTCACACCAGCATGAGAACACCAACTGTAACGAATTAATTCCAAACAACTAAAGCGAACTCGGTTCAGCCGTCTTCCTTTTCAGTTTCGTTAACTTCCTCTTTCCTTCCCCGTAGCGAAGCTAATTTGATTAGTCATTGTTCGTTCAAGTTCAGAATTCGCCTGAGGGTTTCCCTCCAGACTAAGTTGCGGAAACTTCTTTTGGATTATCCGATCCATACGCTTCATCATCAATTTGCGCTCTACCTCTTCACGTCGAAGCACAAGGTTCAATTGGTCCAAGAATTAGTTCGTAGTGATTTTCCCTTGTGGTACAGTTCAGCCATCACCTCTGACTTTCACACAACGCTGAAATCCGCCAATTTTGCTGAGTTAGAGTGTGGTCAGATTCTGCGTCCCTTGGAGAGGCAACCATTCGTTTCGAATGTTACCTCATGCTCCGTTCCATTCCAGAATACATGTTGAATCGGCTAATGTGCGTGTTGAATCAATTTACAACACTAATTTGATTCGATCTTCATACTGCGCGGGTAAGACTCTCACTCTCTTCGACGTTTTGAAAGACCGCGGTCGTGACCAAAACGATGCTACGCCAGTAATCGAGAACTCGGTGGGGTTTGACGAACACTGAACAGTGATCAATCGACGAATGCCGCAGGAAAAGGGGTGAACGTATAAAATCGGTTTTTGCTCTTAGCTGGGGCTAGGCAGCCGTCGTGTCCTTCTGAGTCGGGTAGAGAAGCTGTGGAAAGGGAAGTTAAAAACTATCAAAATTGCGCTCTTGAAGCGTGAAATGTTTTCCCAAGCTATCGACGAGGAGGTGAGGGGGAAAATACAACGTCAAGGAAAATTAAAACGAATTCAAACAATATTGATTTACACGGAGTGTAATCAATTTGCAATGGAGATGGTTTGGAGTTAAATTGTACCTGTTCGTTTTATGGTTCTTAGGGTAGGAAAACAAAGGAAAATGAAACGGATACGAACTGAAGCCACATTTTTGATTAGTGATGAGATAAATTACTTTTTTGAGAATGTCCATCTCTTCCGCTGGACTCTTTATTCGTCGGACTTTGAATGGGCTCAAAATGTGTTGATTTTATGAAAAATCATTCCTACTTTTTTCTCCACTTCTTCTAATTCTTTTTTCTTCTCTGTGAACCTGTGAGTTTAAATATCCTTTCAAATTTATTGTTCATGAAACTCTAAGTATTTTGTTATACATTCGAAATGCTATATCGAGGTAAAATGTACGTCATATCGAAGTTCCCCTGTACTTTTATGTTAGTTATTATCCTGAATACTCTCATTTTCCTCTGTCATCTCCTCTTCCTCTTCCAAAGGGAAGGGGTTCTTAATGGGAAGGTCCCATTCTAGAAGGTCGCGAAATCGATTTCTTGTGCATTTTTGGGAGGGAGGCTTATGCCCTCAGAAATGTGGGTAGTTTCATAAGGTCGAAATTCGTTGTGTTAGAGGCATTTTTATGGTTCTACGATGGGAATATATAAGATCTGGAGATTGTATTCCGTACCATCAAGGTAAATTCGATTTCTTCGATTCTGGGACTGAATGAGGTATGTTTCCTGTGCCAAAATGATAAAGCAGAAGATTTTTAGACTTTTTTAAACCAAGAATCTGTAGATACAGATTACAATTTTTTTGGGTTTCATACAAAATTTACAGATTTGATATTGAAAAAATAAAATAGGAAAAAATGAAGCTTGAACCATTGAAAGCGCTGAATTCGCTCGCTCGCTCGTTACCGTCGTTAAACATAACATAGAAAGATTCAACTACGACCGAAATCCTATTTTACTGTTTTTAGAACTACGTTTTGCTATTGATTGATGAATTGAACAAAACAAACTGAAACACCTGAATTCATTCACTAATTCGGTCACAAGAACACCATTCGTTCGATAACTCGCAAGTAGATCGGATAGGTTTTCGAAACGATCCAACAAAGGTGTTTTTTTCCACATCGAATCAGACTGTGTTTTTTTCATCGGTTGCGCTTGCGAGTAGAGCGAAGCTCAAAGTGGTGCGCGACCGAGACGCAGAGGATACAATTCATACAGATTCATCACACACGCCACACAGCAGCGGCAAGTATAAGTTTATTTTTCTTTTGTCCTCCTATCATTCCTTCTACCATCTGTGCTCGATTTACACCATTGTTCATCTGTGTGTTTACCAAATCGGCAAACGTTGGCATTAGGGGTGTCTATTTTTTCTTGGTTACATTACCGTTGAAATTTTATTGGAACTTTTTTTCATTTTAGAATTTTATATAAATAAAATAAATTAATATAAATATTATCCGCAGCATAACCTTATAATATTTTTTTTTACTTATTCATTTTGATAATTATTATATTCTGTTCATATCGAACAGTTGGCCGATTTTTCTAATATGGCTGAGGGCGGAAAGGACCCCCCGTTGACGCAATTGAATATTTCTGATACCGAACCTCCTCCTGAAGAGCAGGAGGATGAAGCAGAAATTGAGGTAGAAAATTCTGTTTACGAAGTTGATAGTTCCGAAGATGAGGAAATCGACGAGAAACAGGATTTTCGTCCTAAAGAATACCCTGAAGGCTCCAAAGGCCCATTCATTGTGTACTTTAGACGAAAATCCAAACCTCTCAATGTCATTCGCATCTCGAAGGAACTAACTCAACATTTTTCTGACGTTACCGAAATTACACGGATGGGGCCAGACAAACTACGAGTTGTCGTCTCAAGCAGGACCCAAGCGAACAAAATAACGCGCTGCGACCTCTTTGCGATTGAGTATCGTGTATACGTACCCTGTTGCAACGTCGAAATAGACGGCGTAATAACCGAAAAGGGTTTGACCCGAAAAGAGATAATCGATGGTGTCGGTCGCTTCAAGAACTCCACACTAAAAACTGTGAAGATTCTTGCATGCGATCGACTGAAATCTGTGTCACATAAAAATGACAAAAGAATTCTCAATCGGACAAACTCTTTTCGTGTGACTTTTGAGGGTTCCGCCCTTCCAAATTACGTTGCAATAGGGGCACTTCGTTTACCTGTTCGATTGTTTGTACCCCGGGTAATGAAATGCAACAAATGTATGCAACTCGGTCACACGGTCGCCTATTGTTGCAATAAAAAACGTTGCGCAGATTGTGGAGAGAGCCATGATGAGAATCCTTGCGCGAAAGAGCACAAGTGTCTTCATTGCGGCGGGACTCCTCATGATCTTATTCAATGCCCGGTGTACAAACAACGAGGGGAAAAACTCAAGCGTTCCTTAAAGGAACGTTCCAAGCGGACTTTTGCAGAAATGCTTAAGAGTTCCGTGCCAACGACACAGGACAATCCCTACTCCATTCTGCAGAACGACGAGCCTGTTGCTGACGCTCCCAATGCCGGATGTTCCGGTACATCGCAGGGTGCCATCAGGAAAAGAAAAATTACTTCTTTTCCATCACTCCCCAGAAAGCATACCGAAACTTCCCAAGTTGGAATGAAGCCTCGAACTGAACGTGCTGAGAATAGGCCGAAGCAAGTACCTCCCGGTTTACGTGGTCATGCTACCAACCAGGGGTCCTCAGCACTTCCCGGAACAACAACGAACACGTCTGTTCCATTTTCGCGGTCGAAGCAACAGCCACTACCTGGCCTGCTTGCGCTTTCAGACCTTGTGGATAACATTTTAAATGCTTTAAATATAAATGATCCTCTTAAAAGCATAGTATTATGTTTGCTTCCGGTTGTGAGAACATTTTTGAAAGAAAAATGTGGCTTTTTAGCAGCGTTCATTTCCCTCGATGCCTAATTCAGCGCAAGAGGTCAAGGATTTGACCACTGTCATACAGTAGAATTGCAGAAGCATCATCCCTAAACTAGACCAATTTAAATTTTTAGTTCACAGTTCTAACTGTGATGTATTTTCTCTCTGTGAAACATGGCTTTGTTCAGCCGACGAGCTGAATTTTCACGATTTCAACATTATTCGCCTAGATCGTAACGACTCGTTTGGTGGCGTACTATTGGGGATCAAAAAACGTCACTCCTTCTATAGAGTCACTATCCCATCGATTACAGGCATTGAAGTTGTCGCTTGCCAGATACAAATCAATGGCAAAGAACTCTGCATTGCTTCGATATATATTCCTCCCAGGACTACGGTAGGCCGCCATCAGTTCTTTGATATTATCGAGGCATTGCCGGAGCCGCGGTTAATCTTAGGTGACTTCAACTCCCATGGAACAGCATGGGGGTCACTCTACGATGACAACCGTGCCACGTTGATTTATGATCTGTGCGACAACTTCAACATGACAGTTTTAAATACTGGGGAAGCAACTAGGATAGCCAACCCTCCTGCACGGGCAAGCATGCTAGACATATCTCTCTGCTCTTCTTCATTATCCCTGGATTGCACATGGAAGGTAATCCAAGATCCCCACGGTAGTGATCACCTACCAATAATTTTATCGATCGCCAATGAATCAAAATCTAGTGAGTCAGTTGATATTGCGTATGACCTCACGAAGAATATTGACTGGAGAAAATTTGCAGAATTAATATCTGAAGCAATCATTTCGATGCATGAACTTCCTCCCCTTGAAGAGTATAATTTTATATCAAGTTTGATTTACGATAGCGCACTTCAAGCTCAAAAGAAACGTGTACCGGCTACCACTTTCCGACGTCGTCCTCCATCACTTTGGTGGGACAAGGAATGTTCAAAGGTCTACCTTGAAAAATCATCCGCTTTCAAAAAATTCAGGAAAACTGGATTAGTGGAATGGTTTCGAAAGTACCAAGCTCTAGAAGCCAAACTAAAAGGTCTGATTAAAGCAAAAAAGCGTGGATATTGGCGGAAGTTCGTCAATGGTTTGTCAAGGGAGACCGCTATGAGTACTCTTTGGAATACGGCTAGGAGAATGCGTGGCTGGAACCATACCAATGAAAGTGAGGAATACTCTGACCGTTGGATTTTCAAATTTGCAAGGAAGGTTTGTCCCGATTCTGTTCCTGCACAAAGCGTCGTACGCGATATTCCGCTCCATTGCGATTATGAGAATTTTTCGATGGTAGAATTCTCAATTGCCCTCCTCTCATGTAACAATTCAGCTCCGGGGTCGGACAAGATTAAATTCAACTTGTTGAAGAATCTTCCCGACTTGGCAAAACAGCGTTTGCTGAACTTGTTCAACAAGTTTCTGGAGCTGAATATTGTCCCGCATGACTGGAGACAAGTGAGAGTGATAGCCATACGAAAACCCAACAAGCCGGCTTGCGATCACAACTCGTATAGGCCGATTGCAATGTTATCCTGTATTCGCAAATTGTTAGAGAAAATGATTCTACTTCGTTTAGACAAGTGGGTCGAAACGAACAATTTGCTGTCAAATACGCAGTTTGGCTTCCGCCGAGGTAAAGGGACGAATGATTGTCTCGCGCTGCTATCTTCTGAAATCCAAATCGCATTTGCTCGCAAAGAACAAATGGCTTCCGTTTTTCTCGATATCAAAGGGGCATTTGATTCAGTTTCCATGGAAATTCTCTAAGAGAAGCTTCATAATCGTGGACTTTCACCAATTCTGAATAATTTCCTGTACAATTTACTGTCAGAAAAGCACATGAATTTCTCTCATGGCAACTCAAAATCTTCTCGTTACAGTTTTATGGGCCTACCGCAAGGCTCCTGCCTAAGCCCCCTCTTGTACAGTTTTTACGTCAATGATATGGATGATTGTCTAACTAGAGACTGCACGCTGAGACAACTTGCAGACGATGGAGTTATTTCCATCACGGGTACTAATCCCGTCGCTCTGCAAAAGTCGTTGCAAGATACCATGAACAATCTGTTCACGTGGGCCCTCAAGCTGGGTATCGAATTCTCTACGGAGAAAACTGAAATGGTCGTTTTTTCTAGGAAGCACGAACCCGCCCAATTCCAGCTTCACCTATCCGGCAAAACGATCCAACACTCTATGTTTTACAAATACCTGGGTGTATATTTTGATTCTAAATGTACCTGGGGGAGACACATTGCGTATTTGAAACAGAAATGCCAGCAACGAATCAATTTTCTCCAAACAATAACCGGAACATGGTGGGGTGCCCATCCAGGAGACCTCATTCAGTTGTACAAAACAACGATATTGTCAGTGTTAGAATATGGCAGTTTTTGCTTCCGATCAGCTGCCAGGATTCATATTCTCAAGCTGGAGAGGATACAATATCGTTGCTTGCGTATAGCCATGGGGTGTTTGCATTCGACACATACGATGAGTCTCGAAGTTTTGGCAGGAGTACCCCCGCTTACTCTTCGGTTCACAGAATTATCCTACAGATTTCTCATCCGTTGCAAGATCATGAATCCATTGGTGATTGATAACTTCGAAAATCTACTCCAGCTGACTCCTCAGTCAAGTTTTATGTCTTTATACCATGAGTACCTTACCCACGACGTGCACCCTTCACCAGGCATCTCCAACCAAGTTTGCTTCCCATACTTTTGCAATTCCTCTGTCATTTTTGATCTGTCCATGCGACAAAAAATCCATGGAATACCAGATCACCTACGCTCCAATGTTATTCCGTCGATATTTTCGGAAAAATATGGGAAAGTTGGATCTGATAAAATGTTCTTTACTGACGGTTCATACATAAACGGGTCCACTGGCTTCGGCATCTTCAATGAAAATTCCAGTGCCTCTTTCAAACTCAAAGATCCTTGTTCCGTGTATGTCGCAGAAATGGGTGCGATATACTATGCTCTAGGGATCATTGAAACACTGCCCATCGACCATTATTTTATTTTTTCAGACAGTCTCAGCTCAATAGAGGCAATCCGCTCAATGAAAGTTGATAAACGCTCATCTTATTTCCTAACAAGAATAAAACATCTATTGAGTGTTTTGGTCGAAAAATTATTCAAGATTACCTTAGCATGGGTTCCCTCTCATTGCTCGATTCCGGGGAATGAGAAAGCGGACTCGCTAGCTAAGGTGGGCGCTTCAGAAGGCACACTTTTTGAAAGGCAAATTGCCTATAATGAATTTTTTCACATTCCTCGTCAGGACACACTCGTTAGTTGGCAGCGCATGTGGAGTGAAGATGAGTTCGGTCGTTGGTTACACACGATTATCCCTAAGGTCTCGACGAGTGCATGGTTCAAGGGATTGAATGTAGGTCGTGATTTCATTCGCGTGATATCTCGACTTATGTCCAATCACTACAACCTAAACGCGCATCTCTATCGCATTGGGCTCGCAACAAACAATCTTTGTGGTTGTGGCGATGGCTACCACGACATCGAGCATGTTGTCTGGTCGTGTATCCGGTTCCATGCTGCTCGCTCTCAGCTCTCTAGAGCACTGAGAGCAAAAGGCAGACAATCGGATATCCCCGTCCGGGATATCTTAGGTAGCCGGGATCCTGATCTTCTACTTCATCTATACCTGTTCCTCAGAAACGCCGATGTCAACGTTTAATGATGTCTCCTTCGTTGTGTCCCCGTTTCATATCCCTCCTATCCAATCGATAAACTTTTACTTAGTCGCGGCAATACATACACACACTCTTTACAGATGCACGGGCCAAAGGTTGTGCAGTCCACTGATCATTCAACAAGAGCCAAAGGTTGTACCGCTCATGACAACTCTACACGAGCTGATGATTGCGCCGGCTAGTGACCATTCTATCCTGGATTCCTCGAGTCGAGAAAGACGCACCACGCTAGATATGGGGTACAGACTAGGGGGGCGTTGCTGATTAATGGTCAGCTGCATCCCAATAGGAAGTAGCCCGTGTCGGGCACACGCATAGAGCATCGAAGACTGCAACATACCAATTATGAGAACACTTGTAATACTAACCTCGAGCCAACCGCGAGTAATCGGTTACATATTACTAACATAGTTGTAAGACAAAAATTGTCAAAATATTGGACTCCCGGCCCCGTCAGGCTAACGCCACATGTGCCTTAATAAAAAATATATTTTAGGAAAAAAAAAAAAAAAGAACACTTTATCTTACTTTCTTGTGTAATATATGCCAAGAATAATACATCAAATCTGATGTTCCAGAACTACTTTGGTGATTTAGAAAAGCATCTGAAGATATCTACGTAGGTTTTGAAGATGTAGAAACATAAACTACTGAACTGGGCGAGAACAAAACAATAGCTTTCAGGACCATCTGCTGCCATCAAATGGTTGAACGACTAAAGTTTGAATAAAAAATAGAAATTGAAATAAGAACATACCCGATTAATTCGTTTAGAATGAAAAACTCTTGTCCTGTCCATATCCTAAGCATTGGCTGTATAGTAACTTTATGTGCCCTTCTCAAGCGTTGACAGTTCTCCAGTTTACCCTTATTATGCTACCTTTTACTTCATTGCTAAATTTACATTTTTGTGTGCACCTGAAATATATAATAATGAAAGTATTTACGTTGCCCAATGTGAACAAGCATCTCCTGGTAACTGAATAAATTACCATTGCACCTCAATAAAGTATTTTTACTATTTTTATTACAGTGTATATGTTTCCTGACATACCATGGATACCATCAAAATTGTCTAATCAATCATTTCTATGCAATCAATGATACTCAAACTAAAATTCTGCAAAAAAATTGAACTTATAAACCTAATGCACATTTCAATACAGATTTTTTGTGAAAAAGCTAAGGTAAAAAGATTTTTTCAGACGAAAAACAAAGATCTTGATTTTGTCATGGCTGCTAAACAAAAGCTTATTCCGTCTGTTATCGCAGAATGCTAGGGCACCTTGGTCATGCTGAAGCAATTTAATACAGTGCTCCGATATACGTTGCAGTTCATTCAGGAAGGCACTGTTCTTTGAATGCATTTTCTCATGGGCTCTAATTAAAAAGGGTGAACGAGCTGTCTGAACTCGAGATTATTCAGCTTCAAGGAATAATCAAGCCAGTAATCATAACTAATGTGGAGGACCAGACGAGAGCCCTCGTATTGAAAAGGTCATAGATATTTTCGATTTATCATTTTAATCAATTCAATCTTGATCCAATATGCGTTACTACAAATGCTTCAGGACACAGTGCTTTCAATCGTTGAACTTCGGATGGCTCCTCTTTCCCGGGAGTTAGTAGGTTCAATACTTCCTCATGATCATGAGGGATCTCAACTGGAAACGAAACAACGAAACAGTATACAGGGGAATCGTCAGCTGATGTAGACTATGTGACCATGTGACATTTTTATGATTTCGAGAAAACCGAACTTGAAGTTTAGTGCACTGCAGTTTTCAAAGCATTTAGTTTTTTTAATCAATATTCTTCTCAGGAATGTTAGCTACTCTCTGGCAATACTTTAACGTATGATAATTGAAAAAAAACAGGAAGTGGGTTATATCTGTGGTATAACCGCAAGGGTGACGTAGGACTATCGTTGATTCAGTGATCATTTGTTTTAAGTTGCATCTGAATCAATTCTGAATGAATGAATGAATGAATATTTGGGAAACTTCCAAAACGAGAGTGTTACGTTGAAGGCACAATATTCAGCAAAAGAAGCAATGACACGAAAGCTGTATAATACATTGCTTGTATTGTGATATGATTTGTATTCCATTTCCAATAGACAAAATATCTGTTGCATCAAATCAGTCAACATATTTTTTGCGCTCGCTTATCCTTTCTCGCAACACCCATTTCTCATTTGATTTTTTTATTTGTTTATTTACTTGGTCTCGAGTTTTAAAAACTCCACAGACTGAATCTTATTCTAAGTTCCTTAATCTACTTTTGAACACGTATTTAGATAAATTAAAATCAAAAACAGCACTTACATCATTGAACGATCTAACACAGTTATCAGAAGGATTGTTGTATTGTTTGAGAAATTGTTGAGTAAACATCGTTTGCCAGTGCGCGTAGAGCGGGAATTCTATAACATTCATTGCACCTCTAATAAATTGCCGAAAGACGTGCTCTTACGTTGATCGCACTTGATTGAAAAATCACAAAGCCAAATGTATTTGGTCACAGTATTTATGGACAGAAAACAAAATAAACTCTTACGCTTTTCTAATTTTCAATTCCAAGGGAACTGCCAGATTATTCTTCAGCATCGATAACATCTTTCCGGAATCTTCTCGACGCTGGATGGCAACCAAACGAAAATAGTTCCGGCGTGTATATGTGTGTGTGTGTGGCGGCTGCCGATGTTTTTCGATGCTGATACTCTCTTGGTCGCCTTCTTTTCTTCTCCTGATGGATCGGCTTTCCTGCGCTCCCTCCCTCACAAACTGAATGCGTTTCAGGTCAGGTCAGGCCAGGTAAGGAATCCCTCGATCCCTCGCCGTCCAGCTCGTTGAGTTCGTTCAGTAACGATGCTTTCTTGTCGATGTCCTCACGAAAATTTATATGATTTAATATTACATAATCGATTGAGATATATGATTTTCACGATGCGAAACATTTTCCGCTCATCAGCGCTTTCATGATAAACGAAGTTAGCTTCACCACAACAGCGACAATATGCTCCAATCGTGGATCAATTATAACTGAGTGGATTTCCGAGCGGCGCTCGCTTATATACCGATTGGTGATTTCAATGCCCTTTTTTCAAAGCAATATTAAGGCTATTGAAACAAATTTTTGGGTGAAAAAGTAACAAGTGTATAACGCGTGGACATTTTATCTTTCGAATGAAGTGATTATCATACCATTTCGTTCGGTTGTTTAGGAGCTATTCACGCTCAAAATCTCGGTCTCCGACGTAACGCTTTCGTTTTCGAAACATTGATTTTACACCCCGGTATAGAAATAAAAGACGTAGTCCTACGTCAAGAACACAAGGCATGAATATGATTGCACGACAAACATGTTAAGGCATAAACTTCAATCATCTTAGACAGTATTCGTCAATAGAATCGCCAAATTAGAATTCATTGTCACCATTTTTCACTGATCCGTTCTGTCAGAGTGGACCAAGTTTTTTTTAAATTCTCAGAATGTGCAAATTTTACACACGGGTTCAACCCCATCTCAACAAGGTACCTATTAGCTTCAAGAAAATTATTTGTTGGTTTGATTTTTTTTAATGTTGCCAACATTAATTTTCCGTCTCTGTTTGTTCAAAATTCTATGAACATGTCGAAAGTTCTTCCGATGTCAATACTTGCATATAAGAAAACTTCCGAAAGAATATTTGACTCCGACCTGGGCAGATATCTAATTTTTTAGGTTAATATTCTCATTACTTAAAAAAGCTAACATTTTTTAAAACGACTTTGATTTTGTCTAAAGATTAGCGTTACGTAACATAAGGAGTAGGGGGGTTTGTCTTGCGTTACTTATTGTTACAAAGGGGGGAGGGGATATGATGAACACTGTTTTGAGATCAAAAGATTTATTAAACATAGTGGATATGTATAAGCATCATCAAACACACGAATGACTTTCACATGTAAGTGAATAAATGAGTATTTTTTTTTCATTTTAATAAAGTAGATTTTTTTCCACAACGAATATTTTCGATGGTACAGATTTTTGGAAGAAAAAGTACAGATGAGAAAGATTTTTAACCCCTCTGATACAGATAAAAATGTGGCAACGATGGTTGCAGCATGTAAAAAATCACTTAAAATTTTCGACTTCACACTCTGTTCCTCCAACTTTTTTTCGAGTGTATTTGACAGAATGTAGGTTGATTAAATCATATTTTAATTGTAGATCGCTTCATTTTAATTGCGAAAGATGACTCCAAGTGAGTTAGAAAGTTTTTGTCTCACATTGAAAAAATATGTTTGCATTGGAACGCTCTTATAAAAATAAACAAAAAAATAGCAATACGAAAGACTTTCTCAGTAGTCCACTGGTACATCCAAATTAATGGTCAACAAAATTTTATCTTGACAAAATGAACAGAATATGTCTGAGGAGTCACGTATAGAGTGAAAATGTAGAGTACATACGGATATTTAAGTTCATCAAGTCTATCCAACTGTCGCAAGTCACGTTCCGCTTGGAAACCAACAAAATAAAAGAAATTGCGTTAGCCAGAAACAAAACACGCAAAAGTAGCAGAATGTCTTCGTTGTATATTCTCGGAAAACTACCACCGGTAAATTTCCGCCACATGGCACCCAAAAGGACACAAACAGCATAAGCTCGAAACCCAAAACAAGTGTATGCTCTAGGGCAAAAACAACTTGCTTCATAACAGCTTTGGATTAGAAGGAAAGGCGAAAAGTGTACCTCGACTAAACACGTATCAGCTGGTGTACATGGGGGAATCCAGAAAATTGTCCCTTCGTAAGGAGGCAGACAGTCAATGGCGATGTACCAATCATGTCACATCAATCGTGCCGTTCGTGTTACGGATGGATGCAGTTGAGTTCGTACCTGTTTGCTCTAATGAATGAGTTGAGTGACCGAAATCAATCACCGCCAATCTTGTTTCGCCCGTGGTACGGTTCACCCTAATAGGATTACATTTCGCAAATCTTCCCAACGCTGGGAGAGCTACCGGAGTTGGCGGATACTTCCCACCACTTGAGCCCTTTCATTTTCCAACTCACTCGACTCTCATGTCTGAACGCGCTCGTTAATGGCAAAGCTGTCATTTACGACAAATCCACTCGAGAATTAGTTCAACCGAAGTAGATGGTGTAGAGTTTCTTCAAATTAAAAACTTCCACTCGTCTGCACACTCAAGTTGCTCTCAATTAAAAAAAAACGAAGCTATGAAGAGCAAGAAATGGAAGATTAAAATTTACCCAACCTATTACGTTGTATCTCGCACCCTTCATTCCGTCGGTCTCTCGGTCCCTCCGCCTTTCTCTAACAGCCATAGCATCTCAGGCCTTAATTTCCAAACAACCCTTCCTTCCTCATCAACCACCACCCGAGTCGAGTTCCACCCAGAAGCGCAAAAAACCCATCCAATCTGGCGCGGTTCGAGCAAAGGAAGACGAAGGCAAAATAGTGAAACGGTTGCTTGAATACCACACTGCTGCTACCGAATGCCGCCGCTACGCTCTGCCATCCAATTTTCCACTTCCACAAATTTCCCATCCCAACTCGGCGCGGAGTTCCCCCCTATCCGCGAATAAGCAAACCAAGGCTGCTTTCGGTACTCAGCGACTTTAAAACTTAAAAAACCAACAACAAACACACGGCTCATCGTTCGTTCGTTCGTTCGTTCTTTCATTGGATTGCTCGCCCACTTGCGCTTACGGTTCCCCATCGCGAGCCACAGCGAAAAGGAGTCAAGTGTGATTTACGCAGCCATGAGTAAAAATTTATGTTTAATGATCGCGTGACTGCCGTCCGTCGCACAGTCCACACAGTAAACCAACCAACCAACCAGCCAACCACATCGGATAGGTATTATACCACTCCTTCTCTTTGTTACCCACTCTCCCCCCAAAACATATACTCACTTTTCCCGCGCCATCAGCCACTTGACTCGACGAGCTCAAGATCCGTGCGTTGATGAAGGGATGTTGATGCTGTGAACGAGAAGCGGAAACACCGAAGGGGTAGGTAAACGAAGGAGGTTGTTAGTAAACTCCACTCCGGGCATGAGTTGTTGTGTTTTCATCTCAGCTCCGCACCACCAGGGATCTCGTGTTTTCGCTTGTTTTTGTTAATTCGTTAAAAATCGTCTCCCACTTAGCGGTATGTGCGCCGTGAATAACTTATCTGCTGGAAATTTGGCGATAAATTAGCTCATCTAACGAGTGCAGTCATTAGACCGAGGAGAGATATTTCAATTTGGCTCTGAGGTACGTTGAGCACATCGCTGGCGGCGGTTTGAGTTCTGATAGTTTCAATCAGCTCAGTTGAAAATAAGGAAACTCGAATAGCCTAAAAAGTTTTGACGTAGACGTAGACAAAGACAACGTCTTTCATTTATGTACCGGGGTGTAAGTTCAAAATTTTCCAAAACGATAGCGTGATGCCGTGGGGTGCAAGGTTGGAACGATAATACCTCTTTGCCGGCATTCGAAGGACAAAATGTCCAAGAGTTATATGGTTGTTAATTATTGACTCGAATTTTTTTTCCTATAGCTTAAAAATTGCTTCGAAAACAGGCGATCGAAATCATAGAAGTCCGTATATAAACTGGTGCCCGTTCGGACATTCAATAAGTTGTTTTTTTATCCCATTTTAGCTGGAACAGAGCCGAATTTGAATCAGCTCCACCATGAAAAATCATGGAAAACGTAGTAATCGGCAGGATTTTTCTGTGCTTACAACTTCCTTTTTTCATTATAAATGCAACTAAATGTATTGTAGCACCAAAACCACGTCTATCTTCATAAAATAATAATATATTAAAAACTGCATGGTTTCATGCAACTTTGACCGCTTCTGTCATAAGACTTTTAGAGCATTAAAAACTCATTTAAGTTTACAAACTACGTTCTTAATTGTTACCAGAGCTATCAATTGAGTTTGAATAAAAAAAATGTTGAAAATTCATTTTTTATATCAAAAGGCAACTTTATAATCCATCTCATAATGGGGCACATCGCTCCAGTATGATTAATAAAGAGTAAGTCAGTTCCAGTGTAACCAATTCACTCAAATATTTTCTGCAATTGTTTTGATGGTTTCTGAAAAGCATGAAACCATTTTCACATATCTTTTCTTGTATTATGTAATAAGAACCAGAACGAACAAAATTATTCCAATGTTTCTGACTACTAAAATCTATCCATCATTAAGAATAATGCAAACCTTAGAATCAAAACAAAAAGTCACAGAGGGGTTGTGTCTGGGACACGACCGCTTAGTTGACGTAGGATTCCGTTAGGCTATCTGTTCATTTTGGATATGTTTGAAAAGTTAAACTCTTTGATAATGATTTGGTGACCCTTTTTTTTTGTTTGGAAAACTACACCTACATCACCTCCAATAATTTTTGATGGACAAGTTGTCGAATATGTCGATAAACTCAATAATCTGGTTGTTATATTTACATCTAATTTGTCATGGGATGTTTTCATCAATTCTCAATGTGGTAAGACTACGTTGTTGATTCTTCCTCATTTTTTGTACAGAGATTTCATTTACACTAATGCTTCTGCGGCCGCACTACATACTAAGAGTTTCTTTGAATTCATGTGTAAGATATGTCTACAATTTATTGAGATTTTCCAGTGTTTCACACTTACATAGCACTTTATTAGGATGTAGTTTCACCAAATTTTATGTGTATTGCACATGCATAAACTTTTTCAAAATTGTTAAAAGTTGCATGCCACAGTATCTATTCCAACAACTTAAGTTTATGAGAAACACGGGAACCATGAGTTTTTTAATTCCTCAGCATTCATCTGTTTACTATGGGCAATCAATGTTAGTGAGAGGTGTTATAGATTGGAATCGTGTATCACCTGCTCTTAAAACGTCTATAACTATTTCTAGCATCAAAAGGGGTCTACTCGGGGGACTTGATCGCATGCAATAAAAGATTTGCTTGAATTAAATTCAAAATTCAGGAACTTGTTATGATAGTTTGAATGATATGTTAATTTTTTGACGTAGAACTACGTCTAACATTAAGGGTGCCAAATCAGAAAACAGGTCACGTTTTCATGAAATAAAGTTAATGTTAATTACTATTTTTGCAGCGAACGGATTTTAACGATTTGCATACCAATCGAATCGGAAATTTTCTTTTGTTTGATTATGCTATACATTACAGTCCCATAGTCTGTATATGGTTTAAATTGATGAGAATTGGAAGCATTCCCATTTCCCCATACATTTGTTCTGTCCATTTGTGTGCTTTTTCGAACAGAGCTGTCAATAACGAGCAACTTATGCAGCCGCTAGAATAGAATCAGAAGTGAGCAAGCTGTCGCTAGCGTATAAGTATTCCATCTCCTCTGAAGAAAATTCTCAGAATCTTTCTGCGCCCGAAACAACAAAGCTCGCTTATTCTGCTCGTTTTGTGTTTATGTTTCTCCTCGAACTGCGAACGTTAGCAAATATTTCACTTGAAGAGCATATGGCATTGCAATTAACACAACCATCCACGAAAGCCATTAAACCTTTTCAGTGTCCCAAGAACTTTTTACTAAAGAGTTATTTATGAAATTTCAACGTATTCGCAAATAATATCAGAAATGATAAACCAACAAATTAAAAAAAAATTACGTCCTAAGCGGTCGTGTCTCAGATACAACCCTTTGATTTTTTTCCTTAAGTTGCATGAATAAAAATCAAAAATCAAATCAAATCAAATCAAATTTAAATTTTATTTGCTAGAATTAATCTTGTCACTCACCTCACTCGCAAAATCAAAAATGCCCCCACGTTCATATATTAGCAATGCCGATTTTCCGCGGGCACCTCGGTTTTGATGTCTTTGTTAGGGAACACATTTCGGTGGGAACGAAAGCTACCCATATTTTCATGTATTCGCAATGCTGATTTCCCCCAGGCAGCTTGGTTTTGACGTCTCTGTTAGGGAACACATTTCGGTGGGAACAAAAGCTCCCACTACTTTTATGTATTTGCAATGCCGATTTCCCCAAGGCAGCTTGATTTTGATGTCTCTATTAGGGGACCGCCGCATGTGTGGTCAATTTCGACCAATCAGATGTGGGTTCTTCCG
The DNA here is from genome assembly GCF_029784135.1 of Toxorhynchites rutilus septentrionalis. Taxonomy (NCBI): domain Eukaryota; kingdom Metazoa; phylum Arthropoda; class Insecta; order Diptera; family Culicidae; genus Toxorhynchites; species Toxorhynchites rutilus. The sequence goes on along the minus strand of NC_073745.1, from coordinate 143,065,797 downwards.
TTAGGATAGGGGTTGTGATTTTTCGATTGTTCGATAGTTAGTTTCATGACATATATTATTTCATTCAATATAGAAAATTGTTATGGAGTGCCGAAATTGATTGACGCAAAAATTTCATCAATCCATCATGAAACGATGACGAGCAATACGCGTTTGAAATTGGACAATTTTCAAGATTTGCTCGATTTTCGATTTTCAATTTGTACCCCAATATGTTCCCGAAAGACGTAATCCTACGTCAAAACTCATAAATACAAAGGCCTAAAATCTGGCAGCACATTTGTGGACAGCGGCACGTAGCAATATATTTATGAACAGCGGCAAATATTGATACGCTTGTAAACAAATATATAGGATTCAAAATTCTTTGGCGTTTTCGGCGTTTGATAACAAAAATGCCTCGAAAATTCGAGATCATCTGATGATTCTAACTGGTAGAAACATAACGGAAGCGGAAGATATAAGCAGCGAATCAAGAGTTATCCAAAATAAACGCTTCGATATCGTTTGACATTTTGACTCGTTTTTGTGATGCGTTTTGGACACGCATATGGCCATCTTGCCTGGTTTATTTGAGAATGGTGTAATATGAATGCGTTCAGAAAACAAACGTTCAGAAGGAACGTGGAAATACAGTGACTCAAATCCATATTCGTACCCCACCATGCATATCTCTTTTACCGTCTTTTGAAAGTCGAAAACAAGCTTTCGGAACATTCTATTTAGATCAAACTATAGTGTCATATGAGAGTTAAAAGGTTCGCTGTGCTGAATGCCCGAGCCCTTCCTAGGCACATTAAAAACTTTTTGTTTGCTCAATTTGGTTTTTATCGATGATGTAATGGATCAGAATGTTTACTTGAACATCCAATGAGATGGAATCGAGGATTCAAGTTTTGCCAAGACAATGACCCAGAGCTCAAGACATATAAAGTTCGCACATGGTTACATTACAATTACCCAAAAGTTATTGATATTCCCCCACAATCTTCCGACATCAAGCCCAGTAAAAAACTAAGGAAGTTATCTGTGTAGGAAATTTAGAAACCATTAAATTTCTAAAAATAACGATTTCAAAAATCACTTAATGAAAAAATTCCATTTCGAATACACCAAAAAACTCGTAGATAAATCTAAAGACAGCTAAATATAGTTGTAATGAACGAGGGATACCATAAGAATGATGGAATTGGGAAATTGGTCAACGCCTTCGAAATCGAGTAGAGATTTCAACCAGCGTACGATTATGAGTTTGAGTTTATTTTTATACATTAGCACATACATTCGCCATTTTTAGAGAAATAAAAACCATTATTCTGAAAAAAGATAGCAAACCTTTTACCTCTCATATGACACTATAATTTTATCTAAATAGAATGTTCCGAAAGCTTGTTTTCGACTTTCAAAAGAAGGGAAATGAGATCTGCATGGTGGAGTACGATTACGGATTTGAGTCGCTGTATGTAGTAAAAATACATGTTTCATCCTGTTTTGCTTAACAGGGGCGTCTTGCCCGGACTTTCCCTACCACAGCATATGGTACATTACACAGTAGCCGTTTAGGCGTAAGAATATTCCTTCTATTCTTCCATTATCCAGTTAGACCACCGGACAGCGGAGACAGTTGATATTAGAAATGGGCAAAACGGTTCATTTCAGTGAGCGGCTCAGAGCCGTGCGCCCAATTGAAAGAGCCGGCTCGACGCATCAAACCAATGCATCGAACTCCTTCCCTTACAGATGACAGCGCATCATCATCAACGAGTTGTGGTAGTTTCGTAGGTGTGTATTCTATGGATGTCATTTTTAGCATCCTTATCAACTACTGGTGTGCATAGTTGTACTTTCTGTTATCCCCAAAACCTTGCTGCTTGAAGCGAGGATCTAGCAGTATTTGTAAGGCTACTAATTGGTCTGACTCAAGACTTGTAGATCGCTTTATCAGCTCCGAAATCAATTCATACAGAGCTTTTTTAGAATCACTAGAACTGATTTCACTTGATCCATATAATGTTGATCATGTCGAATTATCAGTCGAGAGAATATAGCAGTTTTCGATAATGCGGGTTGGATTAATCATAAATAACTGTGATTTACTAGTCAAGCCCGTTCATCTGATACCCATATGATGGGGTTTTCAGAAGAAATGCAGTCTGCCATTTCGTAACGGTCTCCATTTTGGATTTACATTTTTCATGAATAACTGCGTTCTACTAGTCAAGTCCTTTCATTTGATACCCATATTGATGAGATTTTGGCAAAATATGTAGTCATTTTTCATTAATAACTGTGATCTAATAGTCAAACCCTTTCATTTGATACCCATATTTATGGGGTTTCGAGAAAATATGTAATCCGCCAAAATTTACATGAAACCGCTTAAAAAGCAGCATGGGAAACATATATTTCTTCCGCAGCCACGGTTCGTCAGAACGAGCGTATGATTCACGGTTCTTTATCAATAAGCCGGCTCTTAAAAGACACACGGTTCTTTTATGAACCGCAGTTCTTTTTTGAACCGTGGTTCTGAACGTGGAATGAACGACTCTAAAATGAACCGCGGTTCATAAAGAGCCACGGCTCAAAAAAGAACCGTGGGTCTTTTTTGAACCGTGGTTCATTCAAGAGCCGTACATATAAGAGCCGTTCATTTGAGAGCCGCGGCTCATTTTTAAAGAACCGTGGATCGTACGCTCTTTCAGACGTACCGGCTCAAATGAGCGGCTCGTGAGCGCTCGCCCATCTCTAGTTGATATGATCATTGCTGTGTTACTAATAGAAGAGCAACCCGATGTTTCTTGCAGATCGGAACAGTTGTATGCAGTGTTGCCACATTTACATCTGTGCCAGAGGTGTTGAAAATCTTTCTCACTATATTGATTCAAACTTTTGATCTCAAAATAGTGCAGGCATCGAAATGCGAGCATATCGTCAATTCTTTCAAGACATCCAATTTTGGTCCACCAATCCTGCACATGCTTGTTTTCTGAAACTGTGATATCCTTATGGAGTAATTTAATTTTTAGGGTACGAAATTCATTCTCCAGATCTTGTATATTCCCATCATAGAACCCTGGAAACGCCTCTAACACAACGAATTTCGTCCTTATGAAACTGATTATTGCACTGTGAGGTATCTTACGTTGTTTCAATGAACAATGCTATTAAATTTGAATACAGTTGAAAATCAGCAAGTATTTTTAGGTTGGAATGGCAGCAGAAGAAACTAAAAGAACAATGGACAGCGAAAGGGAGATCATTCCTAAGGATATTTGTTCTAGTTTTTTCGGGGAGCTGATCAAGCAAATGAGAAAAAGCTTCGACTGTGATGATCCGACGCTCAAGGCTGCAGCAATGTTAAATCTCAGAAACTTTCCCAATTTGACAAGCATTAACGTTGTGTTAGAAGCGTTCCCAGGATTCAATAATACAATGGGAATATACAAGATCTGGAGAATTATTTCCGTACTATAAACATAAAATTACTCCGTAAGGGAATCACAGTTCCAGAAAACGAGCATTTGCAGTATTGGTGGACAAAAATGTGTAAAAAGAATTACGGTTCGCTTGCATTTTCGGCGCTTCGATGTCTTGTTTGTTACGTTCTCACTATGCCTCACTGCTCGACAACTGTCGAGCGACTTTTATGAACATAATCAGAACAAAAATAAGCTTCAAAATCGGCTCAGCAACGGCCCGATGAACACTATTTTGAGATCGAACAATTTTATTAACACGTTGACTGCCACCGAGTATTCGCTCAGGCTGCGTCAGTCACCGGGGACTGACAGTATAATATATGATAATAAAGGTAACTAATATAAGCATAAAAGCTTATAAGCATTCCCTTTCGAAAAAAAATACCTACCACTACGATAAAAAACGATGGCCCTAATACGTTTGAAAATTTCCATAGAGTCGCTATAAAACCGTGACACTCAACGTGTTAAACATCGCGGCGGCAGCACGAAAATTTTAATAAATGATAGTATGCAATTTAAATTAAGAAAAAAAACTATGTATGATCATCATCAAACACCCGAATGACTTGCAAATGTAAGTGTGGTATGATACAAATTCGGTATCCCATTTTGTTTTTTTGGACTTAGCTCTTGGTCAATGCTGGGAATTTCTTCATATTACGTCAGCTTATGAAGGGATAAATTGCGGACATTTCCCCGCAAACCCATTTCAAAAATCTTGATTTGGCTCGGAGATTTTAGTATAGAAGTGAAACAACTCAAATTCGAGTACCCGAGATGCCTGGGTATAAATTTGGCACCCCATTTTTTATTTTTTCAAATTAAAAGAATCGTCCTGAAATCACTGAAAAATGTATTTTTTGACATTTTCATACAAAATAGAAGGGAAGTACACTATCTTACGTAAATGAACTCAACTTTGACGAAAAAGCATGCAATTTTACAAAAAAAGACGAACAAAAAAACATTTTTTTTCAAGAAAAAGTAAACAAATTTCATCTTGATTTATTTCTAACTAAAAAAGTAGAGTTTTTCAAATTTTGCTGCATTGGCATGCAATACTTAGCATAGTGTATCATTAACACTATGTTTACATTGGGGTGCCCGAACACCGAATTTTCACTTTGGAATGAAATCTATGAAACTTGTGATTAAAATCTCGATACACTTACTCGAATTCGTTGAAGAACATCAATTTATTGATCTAAATCAGCTTTAATATTTAAAATCGGCTCACTATTCGATTTTTAATGATTTTTCAAAAGACGCACATGAAAAATTGTCGAGATTTCAAAAACAACAAAACTTGAATTTTTTTTAAAACACAGATATTTTGGGTTTTTGGCATCGTTTTTTTTCTTTCTGTATTATAGTGACTTTCAACTCATTTGGCTAGTTCGTCACTTATACTTCCATTTTTGGAAGAATGTCGGGAGTGAGAATTGAACTCGTGACCTCTAGCGTGAGAGGCATGGATGTTACCACTACGCCAGATCGCCTCCGTTTTTGGCGTCTGACTTTTGTTACTACATTACACTTTTTTTATTCAGTGCGTTCATTAACGCCGGAGATCCGGGTGGGTACCAAATTACCCACGGGGTACCGAATTTGTACCAGTTCCTCTAGTAAAAAACGAGTATTTTTTATGCTAATAAATTAATTTTTTCTCTACAACGAATATTTTCGATGGTACAGATTTTAGGAAGAAAAATACAGATGAGAAAGATTTTTTACCCTTCTGGTACAGATTAAAATGTGGCAACACTGGCCTTTTTTTAAGGTTACTCAAATTGAACTGAACTTTCAAAAAAATCTGAAGGCAAAATTTCACAAATCTTCAATAGTGCCGCGGACTTTTTAGCACACTCAGCATAGTCTTAAAAGCTACACCCAAACAAGTCATTTCATCTTCGGCAGATAGAACGCTTTTTCGTGCACTGAAGGGTCAAATGAGCAGATAAAAGCAGCCGTTTCAAAAGATTTAAAATGTTTGTTTGTAGGGAGCAGATATCTCTTTCTATTTTTTTTTATTTTATCTTTTTTGGGATTGTACCCAAAAAAGCGTCCAAACAATGCCAACGGGGATCGAACCAAGGCCGGCTGGAATGCAAGGCAGCTTTACACGACCACGCTATCGACATAGATACTTGTGCTGTTGCTTAAATGCATGATAATATTACACCGCATTATAAAATTAAGTTGGAAAGTGTTTTCTAAGTGTAAAAAGAAGAGCATAAACGAGAATCTATGTATTTCTCAGTTTGGGCCGTGTATTTGACAAATTCAATGGAATTTATTGCTGAAGGATTGATAAGCGCAGGTATTTTCGAACCATCATTGCCGCTGTTGGATGTGGATCGACATCATAAACCGATCGTTTTAAAACTCGATGTTGTGCACAGTTTTATTGAAGAGGGGATTGAGCACTTTGATTTTCATAGATGTGATTTGACTGCACTCAGTGATAAAATTCAGCAAGTCGATTAGGAACAATTACTTCGAATAGGATCAGTGGACGAAGCAGTTGCCCGCTTTTACGATGAGTTTTTCGGAGTTATTAGATCAATGGTGCCGTTGAGAAAAAGCGTGGGAAGGTCTCACAAAAACCAACCGTGGTGGAATGTAGAGCTTCGTAACCTTCGAGATCGTTTAAGCAAAGCAAGAAACGTTTCTTCAAATGCAGGAATGAGCAACGAAAAACTGAAATGCGTGAAGCTGAGGCCCAATACAACTCTCTGAACGCAGTATGTTTTCGCGACTACATTCATTGCATCGAAGATGATGTGAAGGCGGACCCAAAAACATCTTGGAATTACGTTACGATCGGAAAACAACGAAAGGTACACCTCAAAACATGCGTTACCGGAGAATTGCTGCCAGCACGTCACGGGATTCAGCGAATATGTTTTCGTCCTTCTTTCAAAGTGTGTCAAGTAATAACTCACCACCTTTGACTGAAAGTTACCTGAACAGTATTCCGCAGTTCGATGTGAACGTGCCTCGAATGCATTTCTCAACACACGAAGTCCTGCTCAAGCTACAATCTATCGACGGATCAAAAGGACCTGGGCCAGATAAATTACCGCCATTCCTCATCAAACAATGTGCAGGCGAGCATGTTTTTCAACCGTAAGAAAGTGAGAAATTCTTTCCCACTATCTGGAAACTCGCATCCATCACACCAATTCATAAGTCGGGGTCGCTCGATGATGTGGAGAACTATCGTGGGATCTCCATTCTTAGCTGTTTGCCGAAGGTCTTCGAAGGAATGGTACATGATGTGCTCTACCAGTCTACGAAATGCTTAATTTATGACGACCAACATGGTTTTATGAAAAAATCGTTCGACTACAACCAATTTGCTTAGCTTCGTATCGACTCTGGTAGACAAAATGGAGAAACGGCAGCAAGTCGACGCCGTGTATGTTGACTTTGCCAAAGCTTTCGACAAAGTGCCACACTTACTAGCTATTGAAAAGTACAAAAAATAGGACTTCCGGAGTGGCTGACACCATGGATTCTAAAGGGTGTGTCACATCAAATTGCATCACGGAAAAAACGCTGTAGAAATTTAATTTTTAGGAATTATATCTTCTGCTTTCGCCTATAATCAGATAAGAGTGTATAGATCACGTTGGCCATGCTTCACAGTCAATTTTTCGTAAATTTGGAAAAATGTCGTCGAACGAAAAAGAGCGTCGTGTATTAATCCTGTGCACTCATTTCGAGAATCCGGAGTTGTCACATCGGGACATCGGTAAGATGCTGGGAATCGTCCAATTCACGGTCAGCAGAGTACTAAAACGATACTTCGAGAACCTATCCATCGACCGGAAGGTGAAGAACGGCAAAAATGGATGCTCCGTCAGTGAAAAAGATCACAAGCGCGTAGTTAAGCAGTTTAGACGTGATCCGAGAAGTTCGGTCCGGGATGTCGCCAATAAGCTGAATTTGTCAAGTTCATTCGTCCAGCGGACCAAGCAGCGGGAGGGCCTGCGTACATACAAGGTTCAGAAGGCTCCTAACCGCGACGAAAGGCAAAACATGGTGGGGAAGACGCGAGCCCGGAAGCTGTACACCGAAATGCTGACGAAGCCGCATTGTCTGGTAATGAACGATGAAACCTACGTCAAAGCGGACTTTCGTCAGCTGCCGGTCCTGTTGTTCTTCTCCGCAGAGGACAAATTCAGCGTTCCGGAGGAGATTCGCAAGCAGAAACTATCCAAGTTTGCCAAAAAGTACATGGTGTGGCAAGCGATCTGCTCTTGCGGAAAGCGGAGAGCCCCCTTCGTGATGACCGGCACGGTAAACGGGTAGGTTTACCTTAAGGAGTGCCTACAGAAGCGCTTACTACCACTATTGAAGCAGCACGAGGGCCCGACCATCTTCTGGCCGGATCTCGCTTCGTGCCACTATTCAAAGGACGTGTTGGAGTGGTACGAAGCCAACGGGGTCACCTTCGTGCCAAAGGAAATGAACCCGCCCAACGCGCCGGAGCTTCGCCCAATAGAGAAATATTGGGCGATTATGAAGCAGGCCCTCCGGAAGAACCCAAAAGTTTTCAAACCGGAGGCGGACTTCAAGAGTAAATGGATTTCTGTTCAAAAAAAACTACAACCTGACGTTGTACAGAACCTTATGGACGGGGTAAAGAGGAAGGTGCGAGCATACGGGCTTGGGCTCGAAGTATGAATAAAAAGAAAATGCCAAAAGTTGTTTAATAGTTTTTATTTTACTGTCTAAAATTTTCAAAAGGATCGGTCTACTGGGCGAATTTCTACAGCGTTTTTTCCGTGATGCAATTTGATGTGACACACCCTTTATCTTATCTTACTGGGCGCAGTTCCTCGGTCAAAATTGGTGATTTCTACTCTGCTCCGTTTCAGATACATTCCGGAGTACCTCAGGGCAGTATTTTGGGGCCGTTGCTCTTCCTTCTGTTTATTAATGACCTTTGCAAAACGCTGAAATCACCGAAACTGATGTATGCCGACGATCTCGAATTGTATCGAGCAGTCTCAACGCCTGTAGACTGTTGTGCGCTGCAATCGGACACCGACATGATTCTGGAATGATGCAGTTTGAACGGGAGGGAAGTCAATGTCAACAAATGTTTCGTAATTTCATTCAGCCGCTCACGAACACCGATTGTCTTCAACTATAAAATGGCGACGACAAGTTTGAAGCGTACGAGTGTCGTGAAGGATCTAGGGATTCTCGTAGAGAGTAAACTACAGTTTGCGGAACACATCGCCTCAGCCACTGCGAAAGCATATTCCATGCTAGGCTTCTTGAAACGAAACACGAAATACTTGGGCGATATATATTGTTTGAAAACGCTGTACTGCTCTATGGTGCGTAGTGTTTGTTTATTGTTTATTTATTTGTTATCAACAGGCCTGAACAAGAGTGCCCTAATGATATACTTAAATCTAACTTAAATTCTACCTAATATCTAAGGGCATTAGAAAAAATCCTTTTCAGATGTGAACGGGTCAAGTTAAAATTGTACGAAGTGTACGAGCGGTTGAAAACTCGGCACATACTTGAAACGGGTTCATTATACCCGTAATTAGTGCGTGAAGAGGGGACACAAATGAATGTATGAGAGCGCAAAGTTCGTGTCCTTATATTAAAATTAATTAATTGGAGAAGAGTAGAACAGTCGATGTTTGAGAGGATCAAGTCTGATACGAATATCGCTTTAGCGACGTCTCTACGTAGATTTAGTGAGTCTAGTCCAATTAAATTAGAGCGATCTTCATAATTTGGAAGATTTGAAGGATTGTTCCAAGGCAAATTTCGCAGAGCGAAACAAACGAATTTGCGTTGAATCGCTTCGACTCGCTGAACGCCATTTTGATAATAAGGCGACCATACCACACAAGCATACTCGAGGATTGAGCGGACCAACGCACAATATAGAGACTTTAAACAATGTATGTCCCTGAAATCTTTCGTAACACGAAGGATGAATCCTAGGACTCTGGATGCTTTAGTGGTGATATAAGCTACGTGTTCTTTAAATGTTAACTTAGAATCGAGAATGACGCCAAGATCGTTGATGGCCATAACCCGGTTCACAATGACATTTCGTAATTTATACGGGTAGGTGTTTTGGAATACGGGGTACAAGTCTGGGCCCCGTTCCTTGTAGTCCACATAAATCGGATAGAGTCCGAGTCCAAAAGCATTTTATCCGTTATGCTCTTAGGAATCTCAACTGGAGAGATAGAACGAATCTACCAGGGTACGAAAATCGTTGTATGCTGATTGACCTCAACATTAGCAATGAGACGAGCACTTCTTCAGCGATTACTCATCTTTGATGTCCTGACTAATCACATTGACTGTGCTAACTTATTGGCAAAACTTCGCTTCAACACACCTCCTCGAGTGACGAGACAATCAGATTTTTTCCGCCGACCGAACCACCTATGGAATGAACAATCCACTGGACGTCTGTTGCAACAGGTTCAATGATATGGCTCATGTGTTTGACTTTGATGTATCCAAAAACGTGTTTAGACTTAGACTTAATAGATGAAAATGTCTGTACGATTTTCATGTCGAAGGTAAATAAATAAATAAATAAAATAAGCAGGATAGCAAGACCATCCGATTCCAATTATAGTTCTGTCCTTCGCAATTGTCGAGTCACAAAATGACATTCTTGGAATCAAGAAAAAAAATGTAAAAGCACTGGCAATGTGGCTTGCTTTTCAATCAACAATTGTTTCGTAACACATGAATGCTCCAACAGGACCGTTCCATACGTCACCCATCGGGGCAAAAGTTTCATTCGGGTAAAAAGCACATCATACATCCTGTGGTACTCCTCTTTCATCTTCTAGCTGATACTGGTGCGAACATTTTTTGAGCTGATTTGATTTTCCTGACACCGCCATCGTTTAACAGGGCTACGTTTACTGAAAGAGTTTTGTGCCGTTACTGAAAATCCCCAAAAGCAAGAATTAATTTAGGATATTTTCTCACGTCCACGTTGTTTTAGCAAATTGTTTTGCATCGAAAGTTCTTCAAAATGGGTCTTCGATTGGAGACCATCGTTTCCTGACGGTTGCGTTTTTCCGCTATTCGGCTGGGAGAACCAAGTCGCTTCGAAACAGAGCAATACATATCAGGCATCAGGCATCGAGCATCGAACCAGAACGACAGTTTCACAAGCGTCTTGACACGCGGTTGGCAGATTCGTATCCCTCTCATATATTGTGCGTAAAAAATCGTAAAGAAAATCGTGCTAGATCATGTAAAAATCATCTACAAACAAGGTTCGACGCTAATTTAAAAATTTATCCGCAAGTTGGGCCCCACAAGAAACTCAGCCGGATCGCGTTCAGCGACGAACGTGTTAAAATACAAGAATATCGTTCACTAATGATCATGGCGAGTGTATCCCATTATGAGGTGTTACCACCTCTACTGTTCACAACTGGATCGATTATACGAAGCGATTATAAACCACAATTGATAAACACAAAACATGTTTTCTTCCACCATGACAGCGCAAACACCACTTTGATAACGCGTCAAAAATTGAAGGAACTTTGTTGGGAAGTTTTCAAAAAACACATGTTTTCTCGAATACAAATCCATCACGATAACCATAAATCCCATCGGTCCCATTTCAATATGGTTCATCTGATAGTGACCTATATGACAGTCAAATTTCAGCCGATTAGTGATTCATCTGTGAGATAAAATTGGGCATCGAAAATTTAAGAAAAACACACCTCCTTTGGCAAGATTCCAACAATCGGGGTCAAATATAAAATTTCCTCTCATGATAGCAGATTTTCAAATCTTCATCAACAAACCGAAACAAATTTCAACACTCTGCCGGTTGGAGAAGGCTTATAGTATCCAATTTAAACTCATATGCTTCTCTAAAAACACATACGCAGCTAATGAAACACGTTTTGTTACCATCAATGCAAATGAATGAAAAGTGGAACAAATATAATAACTCAGATTTAATTCCATTACAAATGATGCAAAACAAACACCATCTATTCCGTTACAACTCACCGCTCACCTCAATCAATAAAATACAATTATTATCTTTTGATCGGACCTAAGAATCATTATCCATTACAACATACCCGCAGCAAAGGCGCACATTACGGAGCGCTTCGTATAATTTTACAATTTGCCAAGATTGTTTCCCTTACCTTCTTGTATCTTGTTTTTTTTTGCTTGCTTCTCTTGACCGCCTCACCTCAAACAAGCGCACGATCCAATCAAGCGAACAGAAAGCAAATTACACAAAAAAAAAGTTGCAACGCCCGGCAGGAGCACCAAAGACGGTGAAGAATTGGCGAAGACGAAGAAGAAGAATGGCGAAGAAAAAACGACCACCGTTCAGATAAAAATAAAATGACAGATTTTCCTTCTCAGCCTCTTGTCCTGGTTGAGCAAACCTGACCTCAAGAGTCGCGCCGCTGGACAGTGGCGTGAAAAAAACTCCATCAACGCTCGTGTCCGAAAGACTTGGCGCGGCAGGAGGGAATGCGAGATAAACATGACCGCCGCCAAGAAGCCGAAGAAGCCGAACATGAAAAGCAAAAAATAAGTTTATAATAATCAAAATGATATATACATAAATTAAACAAGAAATTATCTCTCTTATGGCGAGCTGCCTTCGCATTTTTTTCTCTACTGCGCGTTGAATAGCCGAACTGTCAACTCCGCCAACCTTGCCAACCAGCCCTGATCCGTTGTTCACCGATCTTCGCGTGTTTGCGGAGCATGCGTTGTACACCCCAGAGAGAGCGAGGCTTGTCCCGTCTCGTCTCCCGTAAGTAACTTCGAATCTGCGGTTTTTCCACATTTTATGTACTTTGCGCTCACGGTTTCGAGGATTCATCGCTTTCCTGCCCAATATATTCCTCTTCCAGTATCTTATTATGGATGTTTTCGAGATGCATTCAGGACAACCGCAGTGTGTTTTGTTGTTAGTGCCTGTCCGACGTCGACGTTTTTTTTTTTGCATTCGACCACATCTTCCTATACAATGTGTCAGGTAGATCCTCTCACCGCAACAATAGATTGAGATTGTTTTTATTTTTTTTTTTTGGTTTTACTGTTTGCTTCTTCGCTGTGTTGTGTTTGTAATCCCGTTTTATTACATATTTACTGGCCACTCTGCGAACCCGTCCGTCACCCGAAGTTTAAGCCATTTTAAAATTCTAAATTTCTAAATTACATAAGAGTACATAAGAGTACCTCATTTGTCGGACACGCCCAAACTAACAACAAGACTTGTGCCAAATAGAAGCACGCTTGGTATGAGAGTGTCTGAAAAAAAACAAATTTTAAACAGGAGAATACAAAATCTCAACATAATTTTTCAAAACCTCAGCAAGAAGGATGATTCGAGGCAGAAGAAAAAAGCGAGTTGTGAAACTAACTTAATTCGAACAACAATGGCTGGCGTTCGAGGAAGCAGACACAGCATTACGAAACTATATTTCTCGAGGATCAGTAATCACAATCTAATTCTCTACAACACTAACTGTTTTTAGAATTTTAGTGTTCTGGTTCTCAGGTTTCATTAGGTATTGGTATGATATTGGTCTTAACCTTAGCAAGGAGGCGATCTGGCGCAGTTGTAACATCCGTACCTCTCACGCTAAGGGTCACGAGTTCAATTCTCACTCCCGAAATTTTTCCGAAAATGGAAGTAAAGTGACGAACCAACCAAAAGTGTTGAAAGTCACTAGAATACAAGAAAAAAAAATAACCTTAGCCTTAAGAATGTGTTGTTATTATTCAACTGGGGTTGTACTTTTTATAATGGTTTTTGGAATCTGTGTCTAACACTTTCTATTGTATTCCTTGATCTTCTACAGTTTATTCTGATTTTTTAGATTCTTGGCGACCAGTTACTGGATTCATGTATTCTACCAACACCTTTCAAACGATTTATGAGGACTTATGCTCTGTCGTGCAACGCTGAGAACTTTGGGAGGACGGGTCAGTTCTGTAATATTTTTTTTTTCATATTAGAAAAATAAACAAAGGCACAGAGTGTTTTATCCCCTTCGCGTACGATTTATTTTCCAAAAGAGCGAACCAAATGCAAACCCTCCGATGGGTTACGCATCGAGTATTTCCACCACACTGCTGGACGCCTTAGCACCTTGTGATATGCAAGTGCACCACGAGAGAGACTCGATGTTGTACATTTTGGCACAATCATTTCACATCGAGTGAGACTCGATGTTGTACGTGAAAGGGTTAAGTAGCTCCTATCTTCCGGGTTTGATAGGTCAGTGGATTTTTTTTAATAATAAATAACACGACAATTTATCATTACAGTTTATACTTATTTCTGAACATCAAAGCTGAATTGCCATGACCTCTTTCCGTTGATAGAGAAAAGCTATGACTGCAATCAGAAATTGCATTTACCAAACTGTAGTAGTTGTCCATGTTACTTTTTGACAATTATCACTTTTCTTCATAAAACGATGAAGTTTTTATGCCTAATCTTCCGGAGAAACACAAAAAAAGGTTATTGTTTGTTCCCAGCTTTTAAAAAAACAACATCAAGCTAAATTGTCTCATGTTGATATTCTAGACATTGCTGTCCCGGAATGCACAAACCGGAGCAAAAAGAGAAGAGCGCCGGACTTTGGTTCGAGTGACCAGACGCGCTTGGAAACGAGAGATTCGCAGGAGCAAATCAGATCCGACGAATTTAGCGGGTGAAATGTGTCAGGAGAAAGACATCTGGAACACCGTAAGCAAAATTGTGGTAAACATACTGTCGGTAATGAAGAGAAGAGCAGCGAACGAACAATGGCAGTAAACACGTCGATTCCTGGGAATCGATACAGATCTTTCAGCTTGATCCCTGTCGGTGCATGTGTGGACTGATAGTCTCACACTCCCCCAATCAACTGGAACAACTTTGAACATTCCCACTCCTTTTCTAAAAAACGAACTACATGTCACATGTTGCGCGTCTTATTGCGCATGTCGCATGTTACTTATCACATGCCACTTGTCACAAGTCGAATTTGAGATTTTTTTATTTGAAATAATAATTTAATTTATTGAATTAATTTAATTAATATTTACTATACTTTAACCCTTTGCGGTCGCAATAAATTTGGGCATGGGTGTCGTACTGTTCAGAATTATTTTTCCTTGAAGAAGCAGTGATACATGCAAGATCATGAAAAATATTTTTCTTTTGTAAACCATATATATGTATTAACTTAACAATGGGGCTGATTCTCCTGCGCGAATGGAATGTGACAGCAATGAACTCCTCAGAGTCACATGACTTAGGTCACCGTATCGATTGCCCTTACGTGAGAGGTTCATTTCGGAGTGAGATACCAAATGAATGACAAATAGTGCAGTGTCCATTGAAATATATGCCAAAGCTTGTGTTTGTGCAAAGGCTCTATGCATTCAATGTGTTTTATGAATATATATTTTTTTGATTTTAAAAATTTTCATTTCTTGTTACAAATATGTACAGGGAATAATTTCGTTCATCTTTATAAATTTTTTCCTCTTATTATAATTGATGAAAAATAATATCGCTGGGATAAGAACAGTTTTCCCAGCGATATTATTTCGCAGTTTCGCCTTCTGGATAGATGATGACTACATCTTTGAAGCTGGAGTAGCAATTGCCCGTTTGGAACGGTGAATGATTAGGGATCGTTCGAATCCTTTGGAAATGCCTAATCCTATGTAAGTTAAATGCTACTATCAAAAATTGTCAAGTTATTATTATTACTAACTAGCTGACCCGACGAACTTCGTCCCACCCAAAATAGATTTTTTGATTTGAATACTTTCAAACATCCACGTTTTCTTACTAAGTGAATGTTAGTGAGGCCAATCACTGAACTCTTCATTGATTGATTACCCTTTGACCCTTCACAATTTCCTTTTACTATAAATTGTCTAGTACTTCTACAAAAATTCGTCCTTTAATATAAAATTATTTTCAGACACAATTCTCGTTCAAGATTCTTCAAGCATTTGGAAATAACATGTTTCTCCGTACATGTTTAACCAATACATTCAACCAATACATGTATTGTTTCTCCAATACATGTTTGATACAGAGAATATTACAAAATAAAGACAGCTCAAATCGAACCATTCCTTCCTCGGGTTTAGGGCACACCAGCACATTTGGCCTTCCATTTTTGTTTATACTGATAGAAGATATAGGAATGCGTTATTCCGTCTGAAAATCCTTTTCCACTTTCGAACGAAAATCAATTTCGTTAGCGCTAACATCAAATGGACTAACAACGCTTAGCTAATTGTAGAACATATGGGAATTCAATTTTCCGAATTTTCCGGTTTTTCTCTTCGCTATATTGATCTACGGGAAGAGACGAATACAACGAAATATAGATGACTCAAATTGAACCATTCCTTCCTCGGGGTTTGCGCTTACCAACACATTTTGCCTTCCATTTTTATTTATAGATATGAGATATGGAAATGCGTTATTTCGCCTGAAAATCCATTTCCACTTACGAACAAAGATCAATTTCGATAGCGCAAACATCGAATGGACTTACAACGCTTATTATGATGTAGTTTTCGAACATGTAGTAATTCAATTTTCCGAATTTTCCGACCTTCCTTCAGAGTTTTCCAAAAAAAATCCGGTTTTTCTCTCCACTATACTGATCTACAGGATCTCCTCTCGACACAGTCGAGCCACATCATATCAGTTCCTGCTGCAGTCGTCCCGGCTCTGTGCTCGATGGTGGAGATAGGGCAGCCCAGCCTGCTCTGTCAGGCAAGTATTCTTCCGATAAAGAATCGTTGCTCTTTCATCAAAGTTCAGGTTTCAGCAATTCTTCACAAAACGTCTGCTATCAACAAGCTTCACTGCACATTGAGACCACCGGAGGTGTTAAGCAGTTACCGGGACGCACGTCAATAAGCACGATGGAAGCCTCTTCTATGCGCAGCACAGTCGTGACCGATCAATCAAGCAGTTCACCTCTGCAATCAAATCGACTCAGTTCCAGTCTACGCAGTCGTCCCGGTCCTGTGTCTGCTGCTACGGAAGAGGTCTTCCAGCCTGCTTTTCAAGGCAAGAACATATCCACTTCGAACAATACGCTTCCTGATTCATTCGATTTCTAACAGTATCTGACCAGAATACACGAAACGCGCAACATATTTAATGACGATTTCTACAACAGGAGAAGCATAACGGTTTTCTATCAGAATGTGAGAGGACTTCGTACCAAAATTGATGACCTGTTTCTGGCTGCATCGAATACGGAGTATGATGTTATTGTTCTCACCGAAACATGGTTGAATGATGATATCCACTCCGCCCCTATTTGGTGACTACTATACGGTGTTTCGAAACGATCGTGACTCAATTATGACAGGGAAAAAAAGAGGAGGCGGCGTACTCATTGCGGTATCGAAGAAGTTTAGCTCCTCAAAAACAGTGGCGCAAGTTAGCGATTTAGTGGAGCATCTTTGGGTGAATATATATGGACCAGACAGTATTATTATTGTTGGAGCGGTATATTTGGCGCCAGAGCTTGCGGGTAATGCTGACATCCTCGAAAAACATCTTGAGTCCGTTTCCAGTATCACTGAATCTTTGAAACCGAGTGATTCTCATATTCTTCTTGGAGATTACAATCAACCTCACCTTGTCTGGTCGAGTTCCACTACTGGATTTCTGTATGCTGATCCTTTAGAGTCCAGATTTTCAACATCTAGCGCGTATCTCGTCGATGGAATGTCTACTATGAACCTGAAACAAATGAATGGCGTCAACAATAACAGAGGCCGTACATTGGATCTGATATTCATAAACGCAGAGGCTGTCTCCAAATGCACTGTGACAGAGGCTCCCGAACCTCTCATTGAAGCTGACGTGTTTCATCCTGCTGTTGTCGCTAGAATGCATTTCCCAGAGCCTGTGAGTTACGATGATTCCATAGATGATGTGAGATTGGACTTTCACAAAGCCAATTTCGATGAAATTAGTCGAGCTATTGCTAGCTGCGATTGGATCCAGCTTCTTGATAACAATATTGACGTGGCTGTCTCCTTATTCACCAACACGCTTGTACAATTATTTCGCCGCTTTGTGCCCCCTAGGCGTCACCGAAGTAAACCCCCATGGTCGAATCACCAGCTGCGCGAACTGAAACGCCAGAGAGCGGCTGCTCTGAGAAGATATACTATTCACCGGAATCCAATAGAAAAACAACAGTTTAATGCTGCCAGTCGAAGATACCGCATTCAAAACCGGCTACTCTACTCAAGGTACGTAAAACGCAAAGAGAATGATCTCAAACGTAACCCTAAAAGTTTTTGGGCTTTTATGAATGAAAAACGCAAAACGAGCGGTCTTCCAAAATCTATGTTTCTTGATGATAGAGTAGCTGAGTCTCGTATGGGAATTTGCGATCTGTTCGCTAAGCATTTCTCCAGCGTGTTTAAAGCGAATTTCATCACGGATCAAGCCATGGGCCTGGCACTAGAAAATGTACCCAGAAACGTAATTAAGATGGGAAATTTCACATTTACTGAGCAAAGCGTTCTTGACGCGATTCGCAGATTGAAGTCTTCCTCGGCCGTTGGACCTGATGGAATTCCACCGATCGTTTTTAAAAAGTGTGCTGAGGCTATTGCTGCTCCGTTGTCCGATTTCCGGAGAAATAGAAAGCATCAGTGATGTTTCCTATCCATAAAAAAGGTGATAAACGTGACGTGTCTACGTATCGTGGCATAACCTCTCTATGCGCTGGGTCTAAGCTATTCGAGATACTTGTTGGTGGCGTGCTTTTCAATGCCGTCAAATCATACATCTCGCCTGATCAACATGGTTTCTTCAAAGGAAGGTCGATTAACACGAATCTGGTGGATTTTTCATCGTATTGCGTCAGGGCAATTGAGAATGGTGCACAAATCGACACTGTTTACACTGACCTGAAGGCTGCCTTTGACCGTGTGGATCATCAATTGCTGATTGCTAAGCTGAAGCGATTAGGTGCTTGTTCACACTTCAGTGGATGGCTTAGTTCCTACTTAGTCAACAGGCCACTCACCGTGAAGCTCGGATCATCGCAGTCCTATACATTTACGAATTGTTCAGGAGTTCCACAAGGAAGCAACCTGGGACCGTTATTGTTTTCGATATTTTTCAATGATGTGTGCTTGCTCATCCCACCAGGTTGTCGAATTCTGTATGCGGATGATCTCAAGCTCTACTTAACAGTTAGATCCACCGAGGATTGTAAGGAACTGCAGCGACTTATTAATCAATTTGAAAGCTGGTGTTGTTGTAATCGTCTGACCATCAGCGTCCAGAAATGTTTTGTCATCACCTTCACACGAAAAAAATCTCCAATTCACTGGGTTTACGACATTGGTGGATGCCAGATCGAGAGAGCCAGCGTTGTAAAGGACCTTGGAGTTCATCTCGATTCACAGCTCACATTCAGAGATCATTACTTAATTATGTTAGAGTAAGGTATAAGGCGAACAGGAACTTAGGTTTCATAATGAGAGCTGCAAACAACTTTCGAGATCCTTACTGTCTCCGATCGCTTTACTACGCCCTTGTTCGATCTGTCCTGGAGTCGGCTTCAGTGGTATGGAGTCCATATGCGCACGTGTGGATAAAAAGAATTGAAGCTGTTCAATCTCGATTCATTAAATTTGCATTGAGATTTCTACCATGGACTAACTCGGCTGACCTACCACCGTATAAGGACCGTTGCCGTCTGCTTGGGATAGAAACTCTGCATCAAAGACGTAGCTCGGCAAAAGCTTTATTTGTCGCCAAAGTACTACTGGGACATACGGACTCCTCCCACATTCTCGAACAGTTTAATTTAAATGCACCGACTGTGGTCCTACGATCAAGGGAATTTCTGCGACTAGAATTCAGACGAACCGAGTACGGAAGAAATGAACCAATTGTATCGATGTGTCGTGAATTTAATTATGTGTTTCATTTGTTTGATTTCTGTTGTTCCGTGGATGAATTTAAGTACCGTTTGAAACGTTTCAACTTGACAACTTGATGTTTTATGTTTTCGACTATTTATTTACATTTAATTATAATTTCATATTCATGTAGACTGTAAGTCAGATGGATCAAATAAAAATAATAATAATAATAATAATAAGAGACGAATACATCAAAATAAAGAAGGCTTAAATCGGACCATCGCTTCTTCGGGTTTTCCGCTTACCAACAGATTTTGCCTTACATTTTTTATTTATATAGATCAAGTTTATAATACGAAATATTTCCATTGCAGATTTGTTAAATATTTCCGAGTATCGAAGGATCTGTTTCGTCACCTTCTGAACGTTGTTGAAGGTAATCATAAGTCGACTATAAGATCAACATCTGTTCTTCCGGTCATTAAGCTTGCTGCGACAATTAGATTCCTGGCTGAAGGAAGTTATCAGAAAGGTGCTGGAAACGATATATTCGTTGGCATTGCACAATCCACCATGTCGAAGGCCTTAACTCAAGTGATTGATATTCTCCTGAATCATGTGTGTCCGATGGCAATTAGGTTTCCTGCAAACGAAGCAGAGAAAAAAGCGACAAAATTAGGATTTTTTCAGAAGTCCGATTTTCCAGGTGTCATAGGTTGCGTGGATGGAACGCATATTAGAATTTTTCCTCCAAATTCTAATATTCAGCACCTGTATTATAATAGAAAGAGATATCACAGCCTTAATGTTTTGATAGTAAGTATAGTAATTATAAGCAAAACAGCAAAAATAAATATTTCTATTTTTCAGGTTTGCGACCATCAACTAATAATAAAGTACGTTGATGCAAACTATCCAGGATCTAGCCACGATAGTTTCATATGGAATGCAAGTGCATTGGACAATCACCTTTTAACGAATTATCAACAAGGGGAAAAAATACTTGGCTTCTAGGTACGATATTTTGTTCCAAGCATTCTTGAATTTCAATAATATTTCTATTTTTTATATCACAGGTGATGCCGGCTATCCTTTTAAGCCATATTTGATCACTCCGTTCCGGGCCACCTCCAATTCTACGTCCCCAAATAAGACAAAATTCAACGAGTTATTATCAAAGACCAGAATTACCGTAGAAAGGTCGATAGGAGTACTTAAAAGTGTTTTCCGTAGCATATCAGGTACAAGACAATTGCACTATACACCAGACAAAGCTACAAAAATTATCAACGTGTGCTGTGCTCTGCACAATTTACGTATAAGTGTGGTGTGTTCTCAACATTGTCTTAACAATTTCCATGATATCTGGAGTGTGCTGCGGAGAGGATGTCATCGGGAGACCAAAAGCTGTTCCTGTGGGCCGATCAAAATGTTTAATTATATTTCAAAAAGTGTTTTTGTATGTTACCATTGCGATTGATTGCTTTATCCAGACAAAGCAAACTAACCACAGCTTCCTCGCATGGCGAAAAGGTATGCATTTTATTTGGTCCTCCCTCTGTAGCTTTCGATTCGTTTTTGTTATCTGTCATCTTCTTTTTAGTTTTTAGTTTTAGATCAGCCCAAACCTGTGTGAATGAATAAAAAGAAAAAAAACTTTATACCCTGGTAATATCAAACACGTTCAGTGAAAAGGAGAACTTTCAAAAAAAATGCACGACGCACTTAAACGCAGAAGCAATTGAACGATTTTTTTTGCAATCGATTCAGTGTTCACTGAATGAATTCCATTGGCCTTTTCGTGGCCACAAACAGCATAAGAAATTGAGATTCTTGTTGCGGCTATCCTATCCATTCTATCCAAACTATCCATCTAGAAGGTCGTATACGCCAGTAGTCAGATAATGTGAAAGCCATGATCAAAACAAAAGTGCATAAGCCTATCACTCACTGGCAAATTCCGAGAAGGCCTATGGATGTACTATGCAACTCGCTGTCGCGCATAATCCGCACCGCGGTTAATCCGATCGCGGATAATCGGGGTTCCACTGTACACTTATTAATTTTCGAAGTACTTTATTCTCATACCTTTTGCCACTCTGATGTATTTCTGATTGGCGGTCCTAAACTATTTAGGGCAATTGTTGTATCTGTGCACACGGCTGCAAAAGTGCACTTCGACATTTTTAATGTCTCGGAAAATTTGAGGCCCTTGGCCACAATAGGATTTTCCTCCATTCTCCTTACCAACTCTTCAAACTGCTTCCGATTTGTCACATGTAACCTGAAATATATAAATTTCTATCATAAATGAAATTAAAAAAAAAGACGGGTGGGTAATGTCGGTGACATAACCGGAGTGACGTAGGACTACACAGCTTTTGCTAAATATATATTTTAAATATATTGTTTTATTTTCTTCTCCTACGTGAATTCCTACCTATCTACCTGAAAAATGGATTAGTTTACTGTTTAATCTTTATGAACATGTTGGGGGTTCTGAAAAGAACCTTTGGTGTTGTGTTTTTGTGTTTTTTTTTACAAACTTGATTCTTGATTTTTTTTCTGAAGGCTTTGTACTTATGAAATGTTCAACGCCGGGCATCTTTCGGCGTATACACATATCGTACAATCAAAATGATGGCTGCGATAGGGAATGCACAGGTGGTCATCAGCTCGTTCACTATCATATATTTCGGTTTCGGAGACGAATGAACTGTAAGATTTGTAGTCTCCGCAAACAAAGTAAATAAAAATGAAAAAGAACTGAGGTTTTGGAGACGAACTCTACGATCTGTCGAAAAATAAACGAGCTATAAGCGTTCTAAAAACCAACAGTAAATACAGGGACGGATGACCTTCGGATTAAAGTCCTTCAACATAAGAACAGAGCAGCAGAAAATACATAGCTATTCGTGTTGCTCCTTAGTTATTTCTCTATGCAATGCAGATGTAACGTCAGTCACCGAGAAAATTCGTTAATTTGAAGCCACTTTTAATTCGGAAACCATGTATGGGTTTGTGAAAACTGAATGATCAATTTGAAAGACCTCAGCCACCAATAAGCTCAAGAACAAGCATAAACAAAATAAATCGGTTTATATTATATGTCATATTATGTCACTTTAGAATGCATTGGTATTGTGAAAAACTTTTAATAACTCTTCTTTGAATGGTTTAATGGCCACCAAAGCAGTCTGTATAAACAAACCTTTTTCTTTCTTCTACCTGCTGCCGTTTTGCGATTGCGTTTGCCACTAGCTGAAACTATTTGTTGCCTTGATGAGCGCCGAACCGAAGCTGCTCTGTTCTTGATGCGTGTTTTGTGATTGTCGTGAGCACCTTTGCAAGCCAACTCGAGCACTCCGACGGTCGAAACTCTATAATCGCTGTTAGGTATACTGGTGCTCCGGCACCAATCTGTTGGGCCTAGTTACCCTTGCGGAGCAATCAGTGAATACGACCAACAGGGAACTGGAGACCTGCACGGTTCGAGTGAGACTTTGTCTTTCCCTTAACTTGTCCTCCTTTGTTACGTCCACACGTCCACGTTGCAGCTTGTTTTCTTATTATGATGTGATGCGATGCGATGTTAAACGATGCCGTACAACCACACTGGTTTACGGTTTGAAAGAAAATGAGATATTTTTTTGGGTTCCGCGCGTTTTGTACCTTTGGACTCAGCCAAAGGGGCGAGTCCAACGAGACGAACGAATGACCGTTAAAAGGGAGCGATGGCAAAAAAATACATTCATTACGATTTATTCGCTCGTTGGATTCACATGCAGGCTAAAAAGGGTCCTTTTCAGGATCACAAAATTATCTTTAATCTAAAGAGTTTATTGTTTGGTTATCACTCGATATCCCCATCTTGTTCGGCTAAAGCTTCCTGTTTAACGATTGTGTTTGCCACAGCTTTCACAGTTGGGAAATTTCTTCCCATCCTGCTTATGACATGTTGTACAGTAAATTACATTTAACGCGACGTGTCGAAGCACCACTCAGTATCGCATTGGAGGCGTTTTTAACCTGTAATTGAAAATTTGCGATGACAGTGGTACAGTGTCGACTTTCAATGTGGGGTCATAATTTGGATCTCTATGTTTACAAAAATGTCCAACTAAATATGTCGCATTACATGTCCGTCCAATTAGCTAAATGTCGAACTAATTGTAAATTACTGTACTTTCAATCTGGAAACAATTTAAGAATTGATGAAAATTGAATAATCAGGAAAGTCCCCAACTATCAATAAGCTCAGAACAACTGCCAAATTCACATACTCATCAGATCCTGGCAAACAATTTATGAAAAAATCAATTTGTGTTTTATTATTATTTTGGATATTATTTTAGAAAGCATTGAACTGTTTTTCGTAAACTCTTTTTTGAAAGGTTCAATGGCCCTGACAAGCGCCTTGTTTTATGGAATGGTTCCAATTTAGAAAACTTTGTACTCGTGGTTTTGAAAAAATCCATTTCGAACGCCCTCGATGCCGCCTTGTTTCTTGATGTGTTGTGATGCGAACTGATGTGGTGTACGGTTTGAATGAGAATGATCGTTGCGGAAGGAATGAATTGTATTATAGAGACTTTAAAGTTTTTCAGTTTATTCGCCTCTAGCCTTGAGAAAGGCCCTTTGAAAACTCTACTCTACTTCACTCCAACACTACCACCAGTGAGGCAATTTTTCCGAGCTGTCACTTCTCATTCGCGCATCAGAATCAGCCCCAACGTGTTTTAATGTAATATTTTTATATGAAAATTATATTTTATAATTCATCTTCGTATGGAATCTCTCGAAACAGTCTCCAAGAGTAAATCATATGAAGTATAATCAACACTTGATTTTATTTTTATTCTCCGTATGAGACACTTTTGCCATCGATGCAATAATTGTGTAATTAATGCCAGCAATGTGTATCCGTAAAGATCAGCACTTTTCACTTTTGACAAGCAAAGATTTTTTTTACATAAGATTATTCAGATGACATAAAACACTTATGCAAACAATTATTCTGCTCTCTAAAACAACTACTTCAACATAATTTAAACCAGTAGTTACTCAAATAATGATTTCTGCGTATCAAAATAGATCAGAACTTTTCGCTTAAGATGAACAAAGATTTTGTCGCTTGAGACACTTGTGCGATCATTCAAATAATATGAGATATTTATGCAAACAGTAGTTCTAATACTTATGAACAATCTTTTCCATCACACCAAAGTATTACAATTGCAAAATTCTGCAGCTAATTTCTGTTGATTTTTATTCCACATTCCTATGCATTCAAAGCACTGTGCGTTGTTTTGTGTGGGTGACTACTTTGTATGATACTGAGTACCGTTATCTCATAAAAGCACCGTATTGATTCGTGAACAGGTTCACTAGACATCAATCAGATCAGACAAACGACCGGAACGGTAAAAAAGGTATGGTGGCTGAGAGCAGACAAACGAACACAAAGAGTTAATTTATGAACAGTACTCAATATTGACCCTCGATGAATTATGATAAATTAAATAATATTTTTTTAGAGGTTGATGGTGACTACCCAATGAGGTTCATATCGAGGTGAAGCTGCTTAATTGAACACTATTTTCCCACATCACAAATACCGACACTGAGAGCCATAGCGATATCAATATGGTATGATAGAACTAATGAAAGTTCGTTTGTTTCTATTATGCTTTGTTCGTACACCAGGTCCAACGTATTTAGACAGTGACCAGGTATGCTATAAGCGTCCTTTACTACCACTAAGGTAGTAAATAGCGAGCAAAATTGTCTGAAATTGTATGTTGTTTTTAATTTTTTTATAATTTAATGAAAAATGGATATATTGATCCGCGGTGCGGATTATCCGCTAATACGAGTCATATAGTAATTCTATAGAACTTTCCGAAAGTAATCAGCAAGTGGTAGGCTCTTGATATTTTGTTTTGGTCATGACTTCCACATTATCTATCACCTGGTATACACGACCTTACTGATGGAAAGTTGAATGATTTTTTGTATTATTAAGACGTGCTAAAATATCTTTTTCTCACGTTTGCACTTCATTCAGTCCTTTATTACGTTATCGTATTAAAATTTCATTACCGGTAAAACCGGTAAATCACCGGTGAAAACATACTTTAAAATACCTAATTTTCTTGAAAAAACGGCTTTTATTTAGAATGATTAGTTTACAAAAACAAACATTTTGCAAGTTTTTGTTGGTTAAAGTAATACTTAAGGACACAGAGAATGTTAATTCTGTCATCTTCTAATCTAGATCGGATCTCATTATGTTGGGCGTACAATACGAAGAGTACCGAATATCATTGTCATGTATTTGCCTTTGATGCCCTCTGTACGAAAACTCTTGTCCGAGGGTTTTCATCAATCCGTTCATAGACATTGAGCTTGGGCTGGACGTTGATACCTTTGATTGTTGCAATCGTCGTTCAAGTTTTTCCTTGATGCTCAACTGCAGGTTTCGCATCGTCCAGTGGATTTTTTCCTCCTGTTGTCCAGCTACTGAATCAATATCATCATCGTCAAATTTGATCAAGTCAGGAACAATTTAAAATGCCTGCTTGATCATTGCAGTCCGTGACGTTTGATAGAAGACGCCAAGGTCATAATTGTGTCACGATCACTAGCAGAATAATTATTCATATAAGACAGGGGTGGCCAAACTTCTGGGCATTACGGACGACTTATTGTTCAAATGTTAGGCTGCGGTCTACCAACGTTGACTGTATAAAAAAGTCACTAGAAATTGAATGTAGTACAAGACGATAAAACAAAGTTTTAACTAGTGATGGAATGGGTAGTGGTTTGGCCGGATACCGGATAATAGATATCCGGCCAGCCTCGAGCGTCAACCCTTTATAAGCTTTTACATGACTAAGAGAAACGATGAGGCAAATAAAGCGTTAAATTTTAGAAATAAATAAACACATTTTCAAATAAGAATTATGAACGAATATAAAATTTTTCGTTCAGAATAAATACCCTATTTAATAGTGTATCAAGCTTTCTACAAGGAATCTGGAACAGTTTTTTTCCTGATAAGGATTTTATACCACAATATTGAGATTTTTGTAAGTTGTACCTAGAGTTGTCTTCAGAGATGGTAATCTGAGAGGGGGTACACTTACTTTACTACAAACCAAATCTAAATTATTATGACCGGCGACCGGCGGTTGAAGTAGTTCGCTTTTATATATTTTGTTATAGCTTTTATATTTTTATTAAAACTTTTATATATTCGAGGTAATTTTGCATGTTGTTGCATCAAAAAAGTATCTGGGCAGAGACGAAACCGCCCAAAGAACACCGATTTCACTTCGGTGTTCTGCTGGAAATTCATTATTTCATCATCATCATAATTTACCACCGGTTAATTTTGAGTACTGTTATAAAGTTAATACTGTTATGAGTTGATAATAATTAATATTTAATATATAATAAAATTATAGCACATTAATAACATAATAACATTTCTGACATGTCAGTAATCACATCTTTTTTACTTGTGGAAGATTTTTTTTTGTTTATTGTCTTATTATTTATCTTAATTTAATAATTTTTTTTTGTATTATCCGGTCTCTATCCGGTACCCGGCCGAGTAGCAAATATTGGCCAGATTGCTACCGGATGTCCTTTTCATCTCTAGTTTTAACTCTCCTGTACTCGCGCGCAAAATCATAGCTCGTATATTCGCGCATGGTGTCACAGACTGTAATTTTGCTATTGTTTTAATTAAAGTAAAAAAAAATATAGAATTGAATCTTCAAACTCCAGAAAATTCTTTTTCTTCAACCTAATTTAGTTTCAATAGTCATTTAATTCAGCCTTTTCAGAACAGAATTATTGATTCCCGGTCTGTGAGATCGTATGCTTGAGTACAGGATGGTTAATTAAAGGGAAAAAATAGGTCATACTAATAAAAACTCAATAATAAATTATTCTATAAAATAAAAGTAATTATCGGTTACTAAATCATTGATAAATAATACTTAATTTTGGGTAAAATCTCATCAATCGATACCGATGATTTTTTGAAGATAATTGCCCCTCTGAAGATTCAAGACATTTGTTTTCCATAAAAATATATCCAACATGATTATTATATTTCTCAATTACCGAGAGGTATAAGAACAATCTGTCAGAAATATTGACCCCTATTATGTAAATTAAAACGAAAGGTCAATTGCATATTTTGAAACGAAATTTGGGATTTTTCTCCCAAAGCAAAATATCAGAAATGCAACAAATAAGACAAACAGCTCGATGAATTATACCGACAGCTTTCACCCGACTGCAAAATAGAGCATAATTATATTTATCATAATTCAATATTTAATTTTAGAAATTTCTTATTTCTCGTTCATCAATGTTGTTCTATTCATGATTATATTTCACGAAAGAAATCTGCATAATTAAATCACATTCACATAGTTTTAAAATAAAAATAACAATACTTCATTAAAACTCGCATTCGCAGTTTTCTAAATCGAAGTTTTCTCCAAAAATGTAGTTTTTATTGATTTTCGAAATCTTATGCCGGATCTTTCCAGAATTTTCAATTGGCCATTTAACAAATGATATACCTAAATAACTAACAATCTGAGAAAAAATATTTAAACGAAAACTTTTAAGAAGAAATATGTAGTTTTACATCTTAATCCATTGCATTTGTATAGTGTCACCACTGTACCTACCCGGGCGAACGGTAGACCGAGGACTACCGTTTGGCCATCCCTGGTATACGGGAACAAATCTGCATATACGAAACGTCTTTCTGCCATCCTTCCAATCGGGGCTTCGAGCAGCTGCTTCGATATTTCCTATAGTTGCTCCGATAACTATTCTAGCACAAATTGCAATCTGACGTCAGCTTCATAAAGGGTGCATTTCTTCCACAATAGCAGTTCAACAGAGACACAAGAACTGGTTCGAGGGCATCAACTGAAGCTGAATATTGTGTTTCGTTTTAAGATCGAGCAGCGATTTTTGAACTGAAGTTCTTAGGTCGTAGGTCGGAAGTCATAGATCGTATTTGATTCTCGAGTGATATTTCAACGGCATAAAGGCAAATATTATTTCTGGCGTAAAAAAATTACCGAAATTACCGGTTCTTGATTGTAAAATTACCGGTATTTCGGTAATGGAAAATGACCCGGTATTACCGGTAAAACCGGTTAACAATCCCTAACTGTATGCCAATAATATTTCCAGCAAGGCTGTTTATATTTTATATTTTATAGTTATATTTTAAGGTGAAATTTGACTCTGTAAACGTTAGATAATAAGTAATTAAATCTGATTAATAAACGTTTTTGGAAAAAAAAGAATATCCATTCGAAACGGAAAGTTTAACCCTTCTATACTCGCGCGCAAAATCGAAACTCGTATACTCATAACTTTTTTTAAAATAAATACCAATAACGCCTAAATATATGCAATAGCAAAATACGCAGTCTATAATTGTATGAAAAAACTCCTGAAATATTTTTTCTTTAACTTCATTCAGTTTCAAAAGTCATTGAATTTAGGCACTCATTGATTCTCGGTCTGTCAGACCGTATGCACGAGTATATGGGGTTTTTTTTTATCCCATTTATTTATTTAAGGCTCATTAGCATTTTAACTGTAACAGAGCCGAATTTTAATCGTGTACATGTCACATGGTTATCATATCTATAATTAGCACATTACACAGTTGCCATTCGCCAGTATTCCTTCTATTCCATTACATATGGTACATTCACACAGTAGCCATTTAGGCGTAAGGGTATTCTTTCTGTTCTTCCATTATCCGATTGGACCACCGGACAGCGGAGACAGTTGTTTGATCATTGTTGAGTTATTTATAGAACAGTAGCCCGATGTGTCTGGGCCCTGAGTTTTGAACTCACGATCGATCGCTTACTAAGCGAACGCGCAACCAATGTGGCTACGGAGACCCCCCTATATATGGGGGTTAATCATAGTTAATTTTTATGTAAAAATGTGTTTATTTCTCCCTAAAATGTAACCTCTTTATTAGCTTAATGCACACATGCAGTGTCTCGCAGTTTCGTACTCGCAAAAAATCAACCGAATATCCAGCTATCCGGCCTCGAAGCTATCCGTTTCATCACTAATAATAACCATGGATAACAGCTATTAAAACCATCCTGCTTAGGGGCTTTGGACACTCTGATCTGGTTCTCAATATAAATCTTAAGTTTCAGAATCTTTTTCGGATGCTACTATAGAGATCCGCTATTCGCAGATGGAATTCATAATCCAAGATTGCCGTTAAAAACCTTGAAGACACACTCATCCCTATTAGGAAACACTGTATAACTACTGCATTTTATATTGTCTAGTTAGCGTATTCTCGAGTCAGTGAAAAAGTAAAACTAACACTAACACTTTAACGCTTCCGAACTCTCTGCATAGAATCCAATCAATCAGTAGTTGGTACCAATAATTGAAGTATGGCCGACAAAAAAAAGACTCGACTTCTGAAAGGGGCTGGAAAACTCTAGCATTGTGTCAATTACACAGATAAAAACATTAACCATTTTCAGCTGCGCGATTGCCGAACAGCAGTCCTTCCCTACTTCGACACCTCGCAGTGTCTGGCGTCTGTTCCAAGGCCGGTTCACCCTTTTTCTCACTAAGTTTAGAATTTAAAATTCGTTCTTTCCTCACTTCCCTGCCCATGGTTGTCTGTTCCGTACAATTCCTTATTATTTATTTATTATCGTTTAACAGCGCCTGGAACAGATAACATCGGCAAAGTGCGGAGAAACCAAAACAAGAACAACACTTCAAGCAGAAAGTATCGTAAGCTGATGACTGACAGTGATGAAAAAAAATGTACAAAATTTGGGAATGGGCTTTTTTCTTCACTTATACAATTTATTTCCGTCCGCCGGTTCGATCGATGCACTTTTGAAAAGGTGAGATGACGAAAAGTCGTAAGCCGTTTGCGTTTTTTATGCTCTCTATCATTTATTTTTCGGTTAATTTTTTATGAACAGTTTTCTTTTTTCATGTTTGGGTCTCGCTGTGATGTGTGAGCCTCGCCGTTAATAAATAAACAGCACCATCGATCAGGGAGGCATAATAAGTTAAATTTAAGTCGATTAGTATGCAATAATGTGTAACGTGGAAGAAAGACACAATATGACAGTAAAACTTTCGAACGCGCACATGCAAATCATTTATTTTTATGGCGCCAAATTACGGTGTGAAACGAATTGATCAGAAATCCATTTCAATATTTTAGTAGACCCAATTTACCTACTCTTAAGCGAGTGTGTGATCAATCGAACGACAACTGTGAAAATGGTTCCCCCAAGCTGTGTGTAACATGCCCCTGTATCTACATTTGGATTCAGTTTACACCATCGAAACAACAAACTTTCCCAAGCATCATCAATAATCGATGGTTCTGAGCTACCAGTTTGTGTACATCTTGTTTGTTTCTTTCATCGCTTTGAAGATGGAGCTCGTGTTTCGGATGTTCACAAGAGCCCCGAGAACGTCAGTGATGACAGGCGGAGGCAACGTCGTTCGGTCGTTTCGTCATCAGCTCGTGAAAACGGGAGCTGGCGAAGGACACAAAAAATAGCATGTACAATGTCTGACTAAACGACAAGTCGTGTTTGGTCTCTGCGTCCTGTCCACTGTCCGCAGACAACCCACACATCGGAGTGGTGTGAACACGCAAACGAAGAGTATTTTCGGATGCACTGCTCCGAATCGAATGAAATTAAATGTAGAAAAACAATAAGTCGTCCAAGTTTAAAAAAAACGTCATAAGGAATAAAGAAACGTTTAGAATAAAGAGCAATTCCATGCCAAATCAGCCATCCGTTGACCTGATCCCACTTTTTTTTTATTTTATTAACATATGGTGACAAAATCACAATTTTCATTATCATATGACTAATTCTCGTTACGACTAATTTTTCATAAGGGCGTGTGTAGAGAAATTAAACTTTTTTTTTCTAAAATCCTAACTTGAAATCGAGATGTCTGATCAAAATATGACGTGGGGTAAAGTTGTTGGAAAATCGTTGAACTATTTAGAAAAAAACAATAGTTTGAGTATACTGTTATATTACTACACTATAATATTACTCAAAAATTGAATTTAATATTAAAACTTTTGATCTTAAAAGACTCACCCTTCGATGTTAAACAATTTTTTTTAGCAAACTCTTTTAATCCAATAAATTTTGACATATAGTGGTGCGGTGTCGGACTCCTCAAAATGCAGATATAAATTTTAAAAAATTTCGATTTTTTGCTCCCGTGGCCGAGTGGTTAGCGTCACACCAAATATGCCGGGGGTTGAAGTTCAATTCCCGTTCTGGTCGGGAGAATTTTTCGTCAAGCTTGCCACTCAGAATGCATACAGGGCGTGTTATTTGGCATAGAAATCTCAACTAAGTACAAATAAAAATGACGCAAGTGATACTACGCTGAGACTACTGAACCGATCAACATGAAAATTGGTATGTAGGGGTTTTTGGGACCGGGGAAGGTTTTCGTGATATTTTGAGACCCCTCCCCCCTCTCTAAGGGGGGGCTGCCATACAAATGAAACACAAATTTCTGCATTACTCGGAAATTAACCAAGCAAACGAAACCAAAGTTGGCATGTGAAAGTTTTAAGGTGCAATAAATGTTTCTATGATAGTTATACAGTCCTTCCCCCACTCAAAGGGGGGGCTGCCTTACAAATGAAACACAAATTTTTGCATTACCCGAGAATTAATCAAGCAAATGAAACCAAATTAGGCATATGGAAACTTTAGGGTGCAATGAATGTTTCTATGGTGGTTAGATACCCCTCCCCCCTCTCTTAGGGGTGGCTGCCATACAAATAAAACACAAATTTCTGCATTACTCGAGAATTAATCAAGTAAATGGGCGGGACGAAGTTTGCCGGGTTAGCTAGTATTTATATATATATATATATATATAGATATATATATATATATATATATATATATATATATATATATATATATATATATATATATATATATAACATTTTATCTTAGGACTAACCGTGATCGAGATATGATCAAATTTATATATTCCGCGCAACTATATATCAAAATGCGTTGAATTGAAAGAGTTTTCTAATAAATATATATTAAAAAATATCGAAGAGTAAGTCTTTAAAGAATCTTTTTAACGTTAAATTCGATTTTTGAGTAATATTTTTTCACAGTGTATTTAAAATATTATTTTTTCTGAATATTCAAATGATTTTTCAATAACTTTGCCTCGCGATATATTTTAATCAGGCATCTTAATTTCGAGTTAGGATTTTTTAAAAAGGTACCATTTTTCTGCATATGCGCTTATGACAAATCACTCGTAATGAAAACTAGTCATATGATAATGAACAAGGTTCAAAACTAAATCGGAGAGGGTCACGTCAAACTCGACCGTTTTTTGGGTTATATGGCGTGGAATTACTCTAAAAAGCATTTGTGGCTTCCGCTACTTTTGATATATTATGATATTTATATATTTGTTATATGTTTGACAAAAAAACGATCGAAGCACATCGATTGCCGATTGCAAAGCCAAAATAGTTCGGCCTATGGTTCGGGTATGGTTTACCCTGAGCTACTAGAACCGGGTGAAACGGTGAATACAGATAGCTACCGACAACAATTGATTTGATGGATGAAATGGATTCGAAGACACGGTAAAGAGATATTACAACATGACAAAGCACCGGATCACACCGCTAAAGCCTTAACTGTGAAATGTTATCGCACCTGCCGTATTCTTCAGACCTATCCCCGTCAGATAATCATCTTTTTGCTTCAATGGAACATACCCATGCAGAGCGGCACTTCACTGAATATAAAGATACCCAAAAATGGGTCGAAATTCACAATCTTCCCGAGAGAATGGCAAAATTCGTCGGAAACCGCATTTGCCACACACCTCACACACCTTTTATATAATGATTTTTAATAGAAATACTGTGCAATATTCACTACAAAGCTCTTCCACAAAGATTCTCCAAAGATGCTCTAAACTAATCATCTAATCATCAGATGGAGTTTTTTTTTATTTCTGGTTCCCTCTGGTGCATGAGGGTTACTGGCGGGAACTATTCATGTTTTGATCAAAAAGATTGTAAAGTTACGTAGCACAATTAGTTCCGCGCAAAAGTTCGTTTGCTAAAATCAAGATTAGGTTCAGAGGAAGCAAAAATGCAAATATACGTCTGTGTGTTTTATAAAATGAATACCTTTTTTAATCATTATTAAAATTTCGGACACTTTTGTTTCAAATTACGGACACATTTTATCCACAGCATTTCTTCGAAATAAATTAGTTATTGATTTTTGTAAAGATTATTATTTCATTGTTATTCTATTATACTCTTAAACCAGACATCAATAATGAAATATGAAATGAAATTTCTTTTATGATTCATTTCTAGTCGATAATAATGTCAACAGATTGTATAAAAAATCAAATGAAATAAGTAACTAAATAGTGTGAAGCTGAATAAAAGTGAACCAAAATCGGCTCGGAATAGTGATCCCCTCGATATTCGAGTCTTCACATTCTGCCGTCCTGCCAACTTTCATGGAAGCGAAAAAATTGTTGTAAAACCCTACCCAACTTTAAATTCCGAAAGTAAATTGAAATAAAACACACTTAGAATTCGAATTTCGATGAAACTTTTATTTCAAATTAAAGTTTGGTTTATGCCATTATGTGTGAAATACAACATCATTCAAATGTCCACCTAGGGCTTCCTCGCACACCTTGATCCGGAACAGGTAATTTTCGATGACTTTTCGGCACATATGGGGCGATATCTCGGTCATAACTTCACGAATGTTGTCTTTCAAATGTTCAAGAGTTTGCGGAGAGTTGGCATAGACATGGTCTTTCGCATAAACCCACAAAAAAAAGTCTAGCGGGTTCAAATCGCATGATCTGGACGACCAATTGGCAT
This sequence comes from Toxorhynchites rutilus septentrionalis, assembly GCF_029784135.1. Lineage (NCBI taxonomy): Eukaryota > Metazoa > Arthropoda > Insecta > Diptera > Culicidae > Toxorhynchites > Toxorhynchites rutilus. The sequence goes on along the minus strand of NC_073745.1, from coordinate 143,031,384 downwards.
CACCAAAACGCGAAATTATGCGTCCCTCAAATTTCGTTCGCAATATGGCCATGTTCGGTCGTGTTGTGTGGCACGTGGCACCGTCCTGCTGAAACCACATGTCATCCGTATCCATATCTTCAATTTGTGGCAAAAAAAATCGGTTAACATGCGGCCATAGCACTCACCATTCACAGTTACCGTCTCACCGTCCTCATTTTCAAAGAAATACGGCCAGATTACTCCACCAGACCATAATGCGCACCAAACAGTGACTTTTGGCGGATGCAATGGCCTCTCAACAATCACGTGTGGATTTTCTGAGCCCCATATACGGAAATTTTGGGTGTTCACATAGCCACCGAGCTCGAAATGTGCCTCATCGCTGAAGAAAATTTGATGCGAAAATTCAGCATTTTGCTGATGTTGTTTGTTCACCGACGGTGCAAGTCCAAATGCAAAGTTCGCCACAATGATGTGTTTGACAAGCCCAATTGCTGAGCACGCCGTGGAATCGAAACATTCGGGTCATCCTCCACACTGGCAGCAACAGCAGCAATATTTACGATGATGTACAGGTTTCACAATATCCGCTACAGATCCAGTTTGTTCGAATTTACGCACTACATTAGCGATTGTGTACTCTGTGAGCCGTCCATGACGACCAAAATCCGTCCGTAATGCTCGAAAAACATTTGCCGGTTTTTCATCATTTTTAAAAGTATAATTTAATATTTAATGCTAAAACGATCCATATTGTAAAATGGCAGACATTCAACTAACGATATGACGCTTTGGTTGACAGCTATGTCAAACTGTTGTCAGCGCAGGGCTGTATACTTTCGGAAGCCCGAAATGGAAAACCCTGTATTAGGGGATGTTGGGGTAAAACGGATATGTTAAAAAGAACTTCAATTATATCCTTGGAAACTCATGTTTCCCAGAACTTTGATGCAGTTTCTTGCAATTCAGTATACTGTTTTTCTACCTAATTGGCCAAATATTTTACAAAAAAGTGTTTTTCTATGTCTTTTACTGAAATTAAAACAGACCGAGAAGTACAACATTTTTTTCGATTCGGGTAATATAATAGTGGGGGTAATATAGAAAGGTTTGTAATATATGAAGCGTAGAGGTTTATCGATCACGAGATGTTCCCCTAAGTGTATTGAGTTTGGAGCAATGAAACCAGGATGTACCTCTTTCTCTCTCGACAAAACTTAACTGTATTGAAATGCCATCTATAAACAATACGATCGGGAACCAGGTATAAACTACATTAACAAAGGACTAATGTAGTGCAACCGAGTAAATCCGTCGAGAATCCAACCGACCAGCTTTTCCAGCCTTTCGGAATACCTCTGACAATGTTGGGTGGGATTCGTGATTTGGGAAAAATCAACACGTTTTTGTTTCCTTTCGGTGCAATAACGCGTTGCTCTATCATCCATATTGTAGACCCTTGTAGAGTCATCAAAAATGTCCAAAATTTCGGCAACCATTAGATACACACCTTCTGCTTGAAACCATGTGCAACTCCGTTCACAACTCACCACTGCACCAAGTTATTAACAACATTCTTCGAAAGTTCCAGGTGTCTTTAATTAATCCTCAACTGAGATGATGGGTTTTGAGGGAATCCTACTTTCTGAGATTTTTGACATTTTCATACTTTTCCATTCCACGATAATCATTTCTTCTTCGTTGGAAAAAAAATACTGCTACAACTTTTGTGTAAATGAGTAACGTTTTTTAATCTGATCTTCCAGTGTACTCTTCGGTATACCGCTACTATTTTTCAAATAGGTACATCTAAATTAAAATTCAAAAAAACAGCAACCATTATGTTTTTGACAGTCTTTTTCAACCAATTAATTGAGGAGAAAGGTACGGCATACCAATGAAAAGCTCAAGAATTCCAAAACGGATACTTTTGGACAATAGAAAAATTGAACCCGATTTGAGACCACAGTGGTCGGTTTCCGGTAGGAGCCCAACTTTTTTGATTATAAAAAAATTAGATAGAGAGACAAAAAAGAAAATTCACCAGGTTGGTCAATTACCTTTGTATTTGCGGAAGAAAAAAGCATCCTCTGCAAAATGGGGTACATTTCAAGAGTTGAACAAAGATGACCCTGCTGAAGACACAGCGCCAGAACCGGAAGAACAGAAGCTGGATGTTCCGCAAACAGATTTAAAATGCGAAACATTCGCTGAGGAACAGAACAAAGATTCGACATCCGCCGAAGAACTGTGCAATTGTGGACACCAAGCTGAGCAGGTTGTAGCCACCTCATCTGAAATCAGACGAAATCCAACGGATGAGTCACAAAGTGGTGCAAATATGGAGAACATAACGCAGAGCAAACATGTCGATGCAGCAGCAGATAAATGCATTGAAGAATTTAGCAATAGCGAGCAGCAAATCGAATCGTTGCTTTCGCTGATTGATGAAATCAACAGAGAAAATCAAATGCTCAGAGAACAGCAAAACATAGAATTACAGCCCCTTTTGGATACCCTGAAGTCATGCGAAAGTTTGCAGATGTATAGTAAACAATTAAAGGTAATTTCAGACATTTGTTAGTACTCAGATTAAATGTTTCGCTGTTTTCAGGATCCGAAACATCTCGCCAGGGAAGAGCTAAAACAAAACATGCTTTATACGTTAAATCATCTGGAGTTTCAAAGCATTCGAAACAAGAAAACAATTTCCGAACTAAGGGTCTATCATAAACTGTATAGAGGACAAATTAATGAACTGCACGCATCTATTCACCAATACCATGTTTGGAATAGAAAACTGGAATCAAAAATCAAAATATATAATAAATCAAATTTATATAAATAACTGATAGAAAATATACGAGCCGTTGCATAGCTTATTTATTGTCTGCGCCCAAAACACGTTTTCAGCTGCAAGCATTTTGTTAATCAAAAAGTTCATTTTTAATAGCTTTAATGATTTTTTCTTCTTTTTTTCTTTTTAAACTTCATCCTGAAATATACCTGTTGCATTGCCTGTTTTGTCCATTTCTGTAATTGCAGTCAATCGCTGTAAAATTTAGACAGTTTTTTTTATCTAGATACTTCCAGAAATATTGAAGAATATTTCTGAATCGTTCCTCAGAGATCCTATGGTGACAAGACTCCATGTTGAAATTCAACGAAATTTTATCCCATTCCATTTTATTTCTTGTGTGACTACTTACTTACTGGGAGCATTGTGCCTTCGTTAGAAGCTTCCATCCTGGGCGATCCGCAGCTCTCGCCTTGATCCATGTCCAGGTCAAATTTGGGTCGCCTCCTATCCACTCGTTCATGAGATTCCGTCGCCAGGAACCTCTAGGTCTGCCTCTTCTGCGATGTCTTTGCGGGTTCCAGTCTAGTGCTTATCTGCAGATTTTGCAGACCCAATGCCACTTGCGCTCCTGGATCTATATTCAAATCAGCGGTTTCTGGCAACGACGATGGAGCGCGTCATTTGAGATCCAGTTGTCTAGCCACCAGCCATCAGCTATATAATCCCTTAGTCATCGGTTCACGAATACCTGAAGCTTCCGCGTATTCTCTGCTCATTCGCCCCAAGCGTACAGCAGCACTGATTTTACGTTGGAATTGGAGATCATAGTTTTGGTTTGGTGACTGATTTGATTTGACCTCCATGTCTTCTTCAAACAAGCACCCCTCGCCTTCTTGATACGTGCGCATATATCGATGTTGGTCCCGTCATCTGACGCAATCTGGCTACCAAGATATTGGAAACTCTCAACTCTCTTCTCTGCCTGCCCAGCTACTCTAAATCTGGAAGGCGAGACCGTGTTAACACTCAAAGCTTTCATCTTGCTCAAATTATTTTCAGGCGGGCCGCGGAAGAGCGTGCTACCTAGTCGTCAAGCTTACTCTGCATATCAGAACGCCGCTGTTGTTGAGTTTTCCAGCCCACGGTTCGGTTCACGGTCGATAGTGCCCACCATGATCTCGTCGCTGACGGCGAGGAATAGAATTGGTGAAAGCCTTTTCTAACACCAACCGCGACCCGGATTGGGTCAGACAATACCCCGTTGTGCAAGACTCTACACGCAAAGGCCTCGTACTGCGCTAATACCAGAACGACTAGTTCATCAGGAACTCCCTTGCGTCTCAGAGCCAGTGGTTGCCGTGGTTAAGGCGGTCGAAAGCTTTCTCATAATCGATAAACACCAGGAAGAGGAACTCCTGGAATTCATTGATCTGCTCGATAATGATGCGCAGCGTAGCAATGTGGTCGTTATTGGCTCTACCAGCTCTAAATACCACCTGCTGCCGTCAGAGTGTCACATCTAGCTTCTCCGTGACCCAGTTGAGGATTCCCTTGCACAAAACTTTGAGAACTACGCACAGCAGCATGATGACTCGCCAGCTGTGGCACTCATTCGGGCCCCCTCCTTTGGAAGATTGATAAGGATGTCCTGCATCCAGTCGACCGGAAATGTTACGGTTCCCCAGACATTTACGAATAAATGATACAATATTTCTGCGGATAGTGCAGGGTCAGCTTTGTGCATCGCGGCTGATATACGATCGACCCCGGAGCTTTGTCGGATTTTGTATTTTCGATTGCTGCTTCCATCTCTCGCAATGACGGCGTCTTCGCATCACGAAAAATGAGTCTCACTGGAGGCGGCTCATGCTGAGGTGTTAGTAACTGGTTGTTCGCGGGCACTTGGAGCAGCTGCTCGGAGTGTTCAAACCAGCGTTTCAGCTGATCAGTAGACTCGGCTATCAACTGACCATTTTTCGCAGGCATTTTGGTACTCATCCTTGCTCCGATTAGGCGCCATAATGCATCGTAGAGGAGGCGAAGGTTACCGGTTGCAGCGTTTCACAGTCCTTCGTTAGCAAGAGACTCAGCTCACGCTCGCTTGTCCCGTCAACACGAGCGCTTTTCTTCTAGGTAGAGGGCACGACACCGACTACGGGTTGTATCTTTTGCCCTCCCGGTTCTTTGCCGCTCTATCGCGATTTTGGCGTCCCTTCGATCATAATTTCTTCCAGATGTCCTCTAAGATCCATTCTTTTCTCCGGGTGTGCAGTTCACCCAGGTTATTCTCGCTAGTAGCGATGAAAGCGTTCTTAACGACGGTCCACTGGTCCTCGACGCTGTCACCAGCAGGAACCTCTTCAGCTCGGGTCCCAAGTTTTTCCACAAAGGACCTTTTCTGTACATGTTTTGGCCGAGGAGACCACCTTATGGCACACCTGCTGAAATCGTTTTTAGCTCTGAGGAGGAAGATGTACTCGAAACTAACGGTGATGATTCTTTACCATAAGATATACCCCGGGAAGTTAGCCAGCGCCAGGTTTTGAAGAAGTCCGTTGTGTGAGACATTTGTCGGAGGTCGTTTCCTTGAAGATGGTAGCAACGTGATTGGCCCATAGCTCGAAGGGTCTGTTCTAGTTTCAATGAAACGCACATGATAAACTCCAAATGTTATCTTTATTAACCAGAGAACGTACCTCTTTCAAACGCTCATTCAGGGATAGGCAAGACACGAAGAAAAACAATGCTGTAGGTGTGTACCATACTTTGCAGTCTTTACCTCCGACTCCGACTTGTTTCCTTGGCCTTGCCTGGCCTGGTCATTACAGATTTTCTCTGGCCAGTTTGAGAGTAGCTTCACACCTGTTGTTACTAATGTTAAATTTTCCAACCATGTTTCGTCGCAATGCATACGGGACGAGAATCCGACCTAGTCGAAAAATATGCTATCCTGAACGGATAACTCATCCCGATAGCCTTATGATACTCGGCACTCGATCAACTCATTTAGGCCATCCTTGTTGACCGAAAGTGATGATGCTTTGCATGCAATTGTCCTTCGCGGTCTCGCTCATAATCTCGGTTAGACAACTGTCCGATAAATTGAGAAATTTTTAAACTTTCAAACCCAAGATACCCTCAAATGCTTTGTAAATCTACAGCTTTCTGTACTCATCATTCTCTGTAAAGTTCCAACGTAGGCAACCAAGCCTTTCTCTTGGTTGAGCTCTTCCTCCTTATATTTCATCCATCACCACGGCACTTGCCGACATCAGTTTTCGAAGGTTCACCAGGTTGCAGCTAACTTATTGCTGTTCCTACCAAATGACACACATTACCTTATGATCGTATGTTCGAGCGTCCCGTTTAAGCTGTGACGTTGGTGGATGTCCTGGGTCTACCCATGACTTCCCGCATTCGGAATTGTACAGGGTTTTCCATTTCGGGCTTCCGAATGTATACAGCCCTGCGCTGACAACCATTTGATATAGCTGTCAACCAAAGCGTCATATCGTTAGTTGAATGTCTGCCATTTTACAATATGGATCGTTTTAGCATTAAATATTAAATTATACTTTTAAAAATGATGAAAAACCGGCAAATGTTTTTCGAGCATTGCGGACGGATTTTGGTCGTCATGGACGGCTCACAGAGTACACAATCGCTAATGTAGTGCGTAAATTCGAACAAACTGGATCCGTAGCGGATATTGTGAAACCTGTACATCATCGTAAATATTGCTGCTGTTGCTGCCAGTGTGGAGGATGACCCGAATGTTTCGATTCCACGGCGTGCTCAGCAATTGGGCTTGTCAAACACATCATTGTGGCGAATTTTGCATTTGGACTTGCACCTACATCCATATAAAGTCCAACTGGTACAAAAATTAGAGCGTGGTGACCATGGAATGCGTCGGGCATACGTCGATTGGGTGAACGAACAACAGCAGCAAAATGCTGAATTTTCGCATCAAATTTTCTTCAGCGATGAGGCGCATTTCGAGCTCGGTGGCTATGTGAACACCCAAAATTTCCGTATATGAGGCTCAGAAAATCCACACATGATTGTTGAGAGGCCATTGCATCCGCCAAAAGTCACTGTTTGGTGCGCCTTATGGTCTGGTGGAGTCATCGGGCCGTATTTCTTCGAAAATGAGGACGGCGAGACGGTAACTGTGAATGGTGAGCGCTATGGTCACATGTTAACCGATTTTTTTTGCCGCAAATTGAAGATATCACAACACACCGAACATGGCCATATTGCGAACGAAATTTGAGGGACGCATAATTTCGTGTTTTGGTGATGCCAATTGGCCGTCCAGATCATGCGATTTGAACCCACCAGACTTTTTTTTGTGGGGTTATGCGAAAGACCCTGTCTATGCCAACTCTCCGCAAACTCTTGAACATTTGAAAGGCAACATTCGTGAAGTTATGACCGAGATATCGCCCCATATGTGCCGAAAAGTAATCGAAAATTACCTGTTCCGGATCAAGGTGTGCGAGGAAGCTCTAGGTGGACATTTGAATGATGTTGTATTTCACACATAATGGCATAAACCAAACTTTAATTTGATTCCAAGTGTGTTTTATTTAAATTTACTTTCGGAATTTAAAGTTGAAAACCCCTGTAGTATTAAATCCATTTTCATGGCCAGTCACAATACGCTTGATAAGCCAGAAAACAATAATATTGAAGCAATTGTGAATGAACCGCTAAGATATTTCTTGTGATTTCCGTCTCAAATATACATTACTGTATGTTACTATCTCACACGCCATAATCACCAGACAAAGCTCCTTGGAATCACCAATGATTGCAGTCGATACAACCAGATCTAACAATTTAGTTCTTATGAAAACATCAAAACATAGTTTGAAAATCGAATGTTTTAAATTGACTAAGTAGCCAAAGCAAAGGCAAAGTATCCGTAAAATCTTTTGGTTGAAACTGCAAATATAACATTTTTCGAATACATTTTTTCATTTTCTGTACAAGTAAATGTATTTTATTTTTACAAACAATTACGTGATGACTATTGGGTACGTAAAATAGATTAGCTGTTGTTAGTAATGGTTCAACCATTCGCGCCAGATATTATCTGAAATATATACAATAACAATGAATTTATACAAACCGAAGAGAGCGCTGGTAAGCTAGTAATCGTCTTTTACATAGACCATAACGAATTCCCAGCAGAAAAAAAACCCAAAAAATGTTCAGATAAAGAAAATTCCCTGAGAGCAAGTGGGGGGAAAAGAGCCGGAATGTGATGAAATATTGGAAGCATTCCGCTCTAATCTGCCTTACTTTCCATCCGGTTTCAGGCAAATCTGAAAACCCCACGACGAGAGCCCCAGCCTCCATTTCACACTTCTCCAGAGGGAGCGAAAAAAGCCCATTGGCACATACACACGACTCCATTTCTCTGTGTAGTCATCATTCCAATCAGTTACGCTCGTTCGTTTTGGATACGCCGACTTCATCGTGTACATCGTCGACCCTGTTTCTTTTTTTTTCATTGGTCGGCATTCGTCATCATCATCATCAACAGCATCCAACCGATCCTGGCCGCCGTGTGGAGTCCGCCGTTCAGTAGAACGCAGTATGGCAACGGATCCAGCAGGAAGAAAAAATCTTCGCACAAAGCTGTTCACATTGGAACACCCCAGTTGTAATGAACATGAAAAAAGACGGAAAAAAAATCGTTGGCGTTAGCACTTGGGGGGGGGGGTTTCTCCACCGGCTCCATGCCGCAGCTGATGGTGATTAAAGACCTTCCCGTTCCTCGGCCATTTCTCATTCCATCCATCCGAGATCTAATAAAGCATGGCGATATTTTTTAAGGCGTTCGCGTACGTCAATTTCGCGCTTGAATTGCTTGCCTCGTTCCTTCTGTGCCACCTCTCTTGCCTGACTCCATCCCTGCGCGGAATCGGTTCTGCGCAAATTACCACCGTAAGCGCTTGGCCTACTCCGACCCGCAATCTCTCAATTGGTTCACACAGCACTTGCTCTCAGGTATGGTGGCCGGGGCGCACTTTTTTTTCGCTGCCAGCCTCCTTCACTTGCGGTGGGTACCCGTGCATGGATGGGGCTTTCCTTCCACACAATTTTAACGCCGTCCACGGATGATTGTTGGAACGCAAAGTTTCCATGCTCAATCAGTTCTAGGAAATTGACGATACGGTGTGGAAAACCAAGTACCAACCCGTGGCGGAGCGCAGAGAAGCTGGGAGGCGAAGGCACATTGGGATTGGATTTATGCGATCCTAAGAAACTCATTACGAGCGTAAATGATTCGGAAACGCGGCGTAACAAAGCAGATTACGGAGTAAACTGTACCAGCGCGTCGGATCGATTTACGGGTGCCGCTCTTTGCTGCTGCTGCTGCTGTTGGCTGTGTAGCGGAATGACGAGTTCAAGGTCGATACGGAAGAAAGCACTGGCGTTGGGATCATGAATACATCATAAACATATTCCGCCCTTTCTCTTGGCTGCTTGCTTACTATGATTATACGTAATTTGATTAAAGGAAGTTGGGCTTTATTTTTCAATTGTTTGGTGAGTTTGGGTTAGTTCCCAGGGCACCTATGCCAATTAGGCTCAATAGGCAAGAGTATCTAGCTTCGTTTTTGTTGGAGAAACTTCAAATCCATACCGTAAAAAACTCAGGATAACAAATGTTGTAAACATGGTCACGTAATATAGTCGCTTTTTAACTATTTTTCTGAATGTAGATAACCATAATCGGTACCAACCGTATCGACTCATGTCGAAAATGCTGTGCTCTCACATTTATTTGCCAAACCAGTGTTTTTCACACAAAACCATAAAGAATTTAAGATTGAAATACACTATGAGATTGCTCGTGCTATAAATTATGAGATTACGAGATTGAACAATGCTTTCAATGCTTTCGAGTCTATAACTACAACACGTTTGAAATACTATTCGTAACAATCGTAATACACTGGATTCTTTTTACGCCATTTTTTCCGCGATTTTATGTTATGGGATTTTTTTACGCGATTTTCTTGAAACTACTCGTTAAAAAACTCGCATAAAAAGAATTCAGTGTATACTTCGTTTAGCTCTTCCGCTTTTCGGACGTTTGTTAGCAATTGTGAACGATAAAACAATTTCCTAGTGAGATAACCATCATAGTATAGGTGATTCTACAGACGGTTCAGCCAATTCGTTTTTTCGTTCTTTTTCATAGGTCTTATTTCCAACGATTTAAAAACAATCGCTTCACAACAACACTTTCACGGAGCTGTGGAAGAAGGCTGTTTCAATCTACCCAATCATCAACGATAGTGGCCTTTCCATTTTGTCCTGCTTGGTCTACCTAGAATTAATGTATGTACAGTGCAATCCAACCAATGATATCGAACAGCAGTGCCACAAATTATCAACATCTATTCACGAATGAAGGAATTAGCTTTTTCCAAGTGTCGGATGAATTCTCTTCTGTTGACGCTCAACACCATTTCTGTTATGATGAGTATATCACAAAAGTCGAGACGCGTGAACTTTGTCTGGTATATTGAACGAAAACATCATGAACGAATTTCGCAAAGCCTGCATTCAGGCACTTTCATTACTGTCAATAATTCCAGGTGATTATCACGAACAAAGTTGATCTTCATCGCTTGCAGTGAATTTTTATTGAAATCGTGTTTTATTTTCATATTCAGAAAAAAAGAAAGAACCAGGAATCCGGAAAAGGCAACATTAGTTTTCGTTGAGCGTTGACCGTTGTGCGGTGTCGAGCGGCTGAGAGAGATTTAGCGTTGAGCGTTTCGTTCATTTTTTATACTGTATTATAGTGACTTTCAACACTTTTTGGCTGCTTCGTCACTTTACTTACATTTTTGGAAGAATGTCGAGAGTGAGAATTTAATTCGTTACCTTTAGCGTGAGAGGTACGGTCTGTTTCTGTTTCCGCTTTCTATACTCTTTTACTACCGCCTTTTCGCTCAATGTTTTCAATGAACCGGAAGCCATCATCTTCTTTTCCAAAATGGCATCGGAATACGATATTCGACTTCTGCTGTTGAAGCCCTTTCATCGAAGAAATTCAACCAGCAAATATCCTATTTGGTTTAACGTTCAAATAAGAAATCTAAAGAATAAAAAAACAAAAAGCACATAAAAAATACAAAATAGACAAAAGTCATCAAAATTTGCTTGAATATCAAAATATTTCAAAATATAGAATTAAATTTTGCAATTAAAAGTGCACACGAAGAGTACAATAGAAAGGTCGAAACTGAAGTCAAATCATGCCCGAAGAAATTCTTTAATTACGTAAAGTCTAAGCTCAAAAGCAATAACTTCCCATCGCAGATGCATCTCGATGAGGATGTGAGGAATTCTTCGAACGAAATTTGTAATCTCTTTGCAAATTTCTTTCAGGAAGTATATACCACATTTTCCGAAGAAAATCGCGATCGGAACTACTTTTCATTTTTACCGGATTATCCAAATGACATATCGGTGAACTATCTTTCACAACAGGAAATATGCCATGCACTAAAAAAATTAGACGGAACAAAAGGACCAGGACCTGACGGAATAGCACCTATATTCCTAAAGAACCTGGCTGAGGAACTCACCCTTCCCTTACATTGCATTTTCAATATGTCACTACAAACTGGAATATTCCCAGAAAAATGGAAACAATCTTTTTTGGTACCTATCTTTAAATCAGGCGCTAAATCTGACGTACGTAATTATCGTGGAATTGCCATTATCTCTTGCATTCCTAAACTATTCGAAGCAATAGTCAACGAAAAAGTCTTCCAACAAGTAAAGAATAGGATTACGTGTATGCAACATGGCTTCTTCAAAGGCCGTTCAACTGCAACTAATCTGTTGGCTTTTGTGACTTTTATTTTGAATGCAATGGAAAATGGCAAACACGTAGAAACTCTTTACACTGACTTCAGTAAAGCATTTGACCGCATCGACATTCCATTACTACTCTTCAAATTGCAGAAAATAGGAATGGAACAAAGACTCTTAAACTGGCTCAATTCTTATCTAACAAACCGTGAACAAATTGTTCATTTTCAAAATTCTCTTTCAAATCCAGTAAAAGTCACTTCGGGAGTCCCCACAGGGCTCTCATCTTGGTCCTCTTCTTTTCATTCTGTACGTTAATGACATCTCCTTCGTTCTCAAGCGTATCAATGTACTTGTGTATGCCGACGACATAAAGCTTTTCGCGGAAATTGGAAAACGACATCGAAGCATTTCGAAACGAAATACATGTATTCCATACTTGGTGTGATAAAAATCTACTAACACTGAATGTGAAAAAGTGCAACTCTATAACATTTAGCAGAAAAAAACATGTACCAAATATTGTAATATGTCTTGGAAATCAAAATGTAGAAAAATGTGAAATAGTTAGAGATCTAGGCGTTAAGTTTTGTCAAACGCTTCTCACATAACTTCCAGGACCCATACACAATAAAGCTTTTATATATTACATATGTAAGGCCTATTCTGGAATACTGTAACATCGTTTGGAACCCGTATATGGTCGTACATGAAGAACGCATTGAGTCAGTCCAGAAACAGTTTCTTCTATTTGCACTTCGTAAACTCAACTGGACCTCATTTCCACTTCCTTCAAATGAAGCACGTTGCATGCTCATAAACATCCAAACACTAAAAGAACGCCGTGAATTTGCAATGCTTTCTTTTGTTAATGACCTAATTTCGCAACGAGTACAGTCAGCTGAATTACTAGAAAAACTAAATTTATATGTACCTGGGCGTCAACTAAGAACGCGAAATTTGTTTCTAACCAAAACATCCAGAACAAATTATGCAAATAACGCCCCTATCAATCGCATGATGCGTATATACAATCAGCACTGCGAAATAATTGACACAACAATGAATAAAAAACAGCTAAAAAGAAACATGTACCGCAAAAATAATATTTAACCTAAGAAAACATTGTAACATTAGTGTATAAGTGTGTAGTCTACATTTGTTTGACGAAATGAATAAATAAATAAATAATACCCATATCGTAGGGGTTTTATATCATTGTAGGTCATTTAGAGCCAGTGTCATTAAACTAGAAATCAAAACAAGATTATGTTCGTTTTCCGCTCTTCTGTTATTGTCACCCATTGCCCATCTAATTGGGGGTGTACAACATTTCCGGCCAATCGGGAGTAGATTCATAAAACATAGCAAGGGTTATACTATACATTCCATTGTCGAAGTCGCCAAAACCAAGAGTTTTGTGCTACCGATTTTACTCTCAATTGGTTGACGTTGAATTTTATGCTTTGATTTTCATTAACACGCAATGATCTTCAATTTCGACGTTACGAATATCATAAACAAAATGAAGATGCAAATGAAAAATGAACTTCATGGCAAGCTGATGTTTGCTGTTCATTCCACTGGTGTTCATTGATATTGTTGTTCCATGTTCCAGTAGATTATCAATACAAGGCAGGCTGAAAATCGCCGTATTTGAATGTTGTGAACGTGAATATTTTCGGCACTGTTCAACAGTGATCCGTTAGGAGTCGGTCGACTGCAACGATTCTCATAGTATTTACTTTTTATCAGTGAAAATAAAAACGAACATCAAGTAGTTGTAATAGATGTCGACTTCTTCTTTGACAAAGTCTCTTAAGGTGGCACAGTAGTCTAGAATCGTTTTTTTCATATTTTGTGAATTTTAAACATTCAAGAATTTTCCCTAGAAAGTACTTTTCGAAAATCGCATTGTTTACCGAGTTATAGCCTTTTGAGTGATGTAATATTCAATCTAAAGGGTATTCAGATCAAAAAGTGGTCAACTTAAATTCGCCGTATTTTTTCTAATCATTCATATAAAAACCTGATCACCCCTCATTTTGTAGGTGTGTATATGTGTGTAGAATGATGCCTCTATTTGGATTTTGACATTAGATCTTTAGTTGTCAAAATGGCGTCAAAGCAAGAGGAGCGACGAATCAAAATTTTGTACATGCGTCGTGAAAATCCAAACTACACGCACGCAGAAATAGCAAAATCGTTGAATGTGACCAAATCAACCGTCACCAAAGTAATAAAAGTGTTCGGGGAACGTTTGTCGACAACTAGAAAGCCTGGATCTGGGGGAAATCGAAAGCCGGGAGCCGCAGTGACGAACAGAAGAGTGACTAGCGTTTTCAAGCGCAACCCCAACATCTCCGTTCGAGATAACGCAAATAAGTTGGGAATATCGTCTTCAAACGTGCTTGAAGCTAAAAAACGATCCGGACTATCGACTTATAAGAAGGTAGTGACTCCAAATCGCAACGATATGCAAAACCTTACGACAAAAACAAGATCTCGGAAGCTGTATACGACATTGTTGACAAAGTTTTATTGCGTGGTAATGGACGACGAAACCTACGTCAAGGCAGACTTCAGACAGCTTCCTAAACAAGAGTATTATACAGCAACCGTAAGGAGAAAGGTAGCAGACATTTTCAAGCATATTAAACTATCAAAATTTGCCAAAAAATATCTCGTTTGGCAAGCTATCTGTACCTACGGCTTGAAAAGCGACATTTTCGTTGCAACCGAGACCGTCAACCAGGAAATTTACGTGAAAGAGTGTCTTCAAAAGCGTTTGCTGCCTTTCCTGAAGAAACATGACTTGTATGTGCTGTTTTGGCTGGATTTAGCATCCTGCCATTATGGAAAAAGGCCATGGAGTGGTATGCCGCTAACAAGATGCAAGTTGTGGCCAAGGATAAGAACCCTCCTAATACACCAGAACTTCGCCCAATCGAAAAATATTGGGTGATAGTTAAGCAGAATCTTAAGAAGACCCAAAAAACTATTAGTAGCGTGAAGCAGTTCAAAGCAAACTGAAATTGGATAAGGTGACTGTACAAAATCTGATGGCAGGCGTCAAAAGAAAGACTCGCCAATTTGGACTAGGTCGACCGGAATCTTAACTGAGTATTTTTTCCGTCTTTTATACATATTGAACTTCAAAAAAAAAGATACTTTGATTTTTTTAATAAAAAAATTACACGCAATTTAATTTGACCACGTTTTGATCCTAACACCCTTTAGTACAGCCTTGACACAAAACTTCAAACGTGTTTTTCCCGAAACTAGTTTTTTTCGAACTGACATACATGATATCTCAGGTTCTACTGAACCGATTTATTCCAAATGAATTGTGTTTAATTCTTTATGCATCTCTCTATCGTGTGAACTAATGAAAAGTATAATTTTCTTATTTTACTTTTTTTTAAATTGATTTGTCATATAAAACGTGCAAAAAATAATTTCATTTCTCAAACTGCCTTCATTTTGTCAATTTTTTTACCTGTCCGAGGTTCATACAATAGCGGCATCTTCATTGCTTCTGAATCTGTTGATTTTTTTATTTAGAATAACCAGAAGGGCTGGAATTATGTACAACATTGCACAATTTTTTTAATCCCCTCACTTCACCAGCTTGTAATTATTCTAATTTTTAATATTTTTTTCAGTTTAGTCTCGAACGTTCTTGGGACGCTCGGGTTTTTTCTTTCTAGATTCCCAAGATGCACTCGTAACTTTCTGTGCAAAATGTATTCGTCCACATCGACCGCTAGCATTCCTCTATTCTCACCATCACATATGGTGTACTGCATGACTGCATGACTATACACCCCACCTATACAAGCGACACTCTGACGAAACGTTGTAGAACGGTTCATATATGTACATTAAAGTGCCAATGGATGTATGGGAAAAAAGTGACCCTCAAATTTTTAAAGCGAACTTGATTAAAAATGTTGATTTCCACGAAAAACAACCCTACGCAAAATATCAGCTCAATCGGACTTCATTTACTAGTGTCGCACAGCCGTCAAAGTTTGAGTTTTTAGAAAATCGGAAAATCACCCAGAGGGGGGTAAAGGAAATCGGGGTTTTCAAAAAAAAAATTTATGCCAAATGTCTTAGAATTGCATGAAACGTCAAGATTTACTGTTATCTCGAAAAAAAAATTTCGTCAAAAATCAGGAAAAATCAGGATCATTTGAAAAAAGCAAAATTTTGTGTTTTTCAGGATATCAGCGAACGTACCGAAAAGTCTGGGAAAGTCGGTACCTCTGAGTACGACTGTTCGTGACGCCTCATTCGATTGTGTTAATTTTTTTCACATGAATCGGCACTAGTTTTTTTTTTATTTATTTATTTAATCGTTATCAACAGGCGGAATTTCGCCCCAATGATATAACATATTTCTCCGTTACCTGGAATAAATATTTTATACAGAAAAAATGAAAGAATAAAGACAGCCCTAAATGGTTAAATTCCTTTCTCGAGTTCTGCTCTTATCAACACATCCGGTGATCTTTTTTTTGTATAGATAGAAGAAGATATAGGAGTGCGTTTCATCACATTAAAATCCATTTGCATTAGTTCCATGGAAAAACCACACACCCCGAGTGGAAAGTTCTATTGAGGAGCTCTTCCTTGAATTTGTGATAACTCATAATGCAAGGGGCGTAATGAAGAGTTTTGTCATAGTGGAAGCTGAACATCGATATATTCTGACCTCGTGGACTGCTTTGAATTATCAAGTCCATGTAACTCCTTTTTATTAGGAACCTAGGAACCACTTCTTGTATGTTTTGATTAAGTGAGGAAGTATTCCAACTAGAACGCTGTTGTATGAAATAGCGCTTGAAATCACCTAATCCACTTTCAAAACTTTGGGAGTACAGGTCGGACTCGAAGATCCGGAATGTTGAATTGTTTTTGTTCATCCGGGTAACCGAATCATACAAAAACTTAGAAGAAAATCTCTCGTTAAACGTAAAATAACTATGATTGGCACTGATTTATTTGTATTTGCTGACCCGGCAAACTTCGTCCCGCCCAAAATTTGTTTTTTGTTATCGATACCAAACATTCACGTTTTCTTATTATGAGCAAGTTCATGGGTCCAATCGCAGAACTGTCCATTGATTGATCTTCTATTCGACCCCGTTAAATTTAACTTTTACTATAAAATTCCTAGTATTTCTAACAAAACTCATCATTATAATATCAGATTATTTTCAGACACAATTCTCGTTCAAGATTTTTCAACCACTTGCAAATAACATATTTCTCCGTTACCTGGAATAAATGTTTTATACAGAAAATATGAAAGAATAAAGACAGCCCTAAATGGTTAAATTCCTTTCTCGAGTTCTGCTCTTAACAACACATCCGGTGATCTTTTTTTTGTATAGATAGAAGAAGATATAGGAGTGCGTTTCATCACATTAAAATCCATTTGCAGTTTCGAACAAAGACCAATTTCACTAACGCAAACATCAAATGGACTAACAGCCCTTATCACTATGTAATTGTAGAACATATGGGAATTTAATTTTCCGAATTTTCCCTTTTTCCTTCAGAGTTTTCCGAAAATTTTCAATTGTCATATTTGATTGGAATATTTTTGGTTGAAATATGTGTAATATTTTTATGAGACCCCCTCTCCATTCCAGAAGAGGGAGGGATGTCATACTATTATAGAAATATTTATTGCACCCTAAAACCTCCACATGCCAAATTTGGTTTCATTTGCTTGATCGATTGTCGAGTAATGCAGAAATTTATGTTTCATTTGTATGGCAGCCCCTCCTTAGAGAGGGGGGTGGAGAGTCTAACCACCATGGAAATTGAACTCGTTGGTCAAAACCTCTTCTTCTGTGTGGTGTACTTTCCTCCTGATCGTATCAATGACTCTTCTTTGATTGGAGATCACATCAAATCCGTCGAAACTATATGTGGTTTTGCTGCTGCAGTCGATGAAATAATAATTATTGGCGACTTCAATCTCCCAGGTCTCAGATGGCGTTCTTCAACACACGGTTTTCTATTTGCTGATCCAGCGCACTCACAGATTACCCGAATCGCCTCGGATCTTCTGGACAGCTACAGTACTGCCACTCTTCGACAGATAAATAGTGTACCAAATGAAAACATTCGCATTCTGGACTTGTGCTTTGTCAGTTCTACAAACCAAGTTCCTAGTTTGGTACTAGCTCCGACCCCTTTAGTCAAGGTTGTACGGCATCATCCTCCACTGCTGATATCGTACGAAAGGAGTAAAATATCTTTAAGAGACGACCCTGTATCTGTGAGCTACAATTTTTACTCTAGCATCCCTGATGTCTTGAATGAAATCAACTGGGACGAAATTTTAGATAATGACGACGCTAACAGTACAGTGCAGACGTTTTCTAATGTTTTGGCCTATGTCATTGATCGACACGTTCCCAAAAAGGTTCATACCATTGCTAAAGGACAACCCTGGCAAACATTGGAGCTTCGCAACCTTAAATCGCGAAAAAGAGCTGCCCTGAGGAGATTTTCAATACAACGAACTTCAATGTCAAAGATCTTTTATCGGCGTATAAACAGCGTTTACCACAAGCTCAGTCAAAGTTGTTTTAGACGATATCAACGTAATCTACAAAACAATTTTAGAAGAAATCCTAAATCGTTCTGGAAATTCGTCAACAAACAACGCAAGGAAGATGGATTGCCTTCTACAATGTCATACGAGGGTACGGCAAGTTCAGATACAGAAGAGATATGTCGTTTATTCTCGAAAAAGTTCTCCACTGTGTTCTCTGATCGCTCACTATCTACAACGGAAGTTGCTTCCGCTGTCAGGAATGTTCCGTCAATGAGATACTCTTTCAGCAGCTTCGATGTTGCGGAATCCCATATTCTCACCGCCGCCGCTAAACTAAAATCTTCTGTTAGTCCAGGCCCAGATGGTATTCCATCCATGCTATTGAAAAGATGCATAAATAGTTTAGCGACGCCATTGTTGTATCTCTTCCGGCTTTCCTTGAGTTCGGGAACTTTTCCTGAGCTTTGGAAAACAATCGAAATGTTTCCGGTACACAAGAAAGGTGATAAGCGAAACGTCGATAACTATCGCGGTATTTCATCGCTTTGTGCTGCTTCTAAACTCTTTGAATTAGTAGTGATGGAACCCGTCTTCTCGTTTTGCAAACAGTACATAACTGATGACCAGCATGGATTCATGCCGAAACGCTCAACATCGACGAACCTGTTAGTATTTTCAAATTATATAGTGGATAGTTTGTCACGGAATAGCCAAACTGATGCCATCTATACGGACTTGACTGCTGCATTCGACAAGATTCATCACGACATTGCAATCGCAAAACTGGAAAAGCTCGGATTCACAGGAAGGATGTAAGATTGGTTCAAATCCTATCTCAAAGAACGAAAACTTCGCGTTACCATCGGTGATAGCAGCTCCAACATTTTTTCTGCAGCTTCCGGTATTCCTCAAGGAAGCCACCTCGGACCCCTGATCTTTCTAATCTACTTCAACGACATTTGCTTGGTATTAGAAGGACCTCGCGTTTCGTTTGCGGATGATTTAAAAATCTATTGCCGTATTAGTTCTGTAGCCGACTGCTGGTTTCTTCAACGACAACTGGGTATTGTAGCCGAATGGTGCGCCACGAACTGTATGGTTATAAATCCATTAAAATGTTCCACGATATCCTTCTCTAGGAAAAAAGAACCGATCACGTTCGAATACGTTCTCTCTGGTGTTCCCATTCCACGAGTTATGAAGATCAAAGATCTTGGAGTGATACTGGATTCGAGACTGTCGTACAAAGAACATGTATCGTATGTTGTAGATAAAGCATCTAGAAACTTGGGATTCATTATGCGGGTTTCAAAAACTTTCACGTACGTACATTGTCTCAAATCCCTGTATTGCTCTCTAGTTCGGCCTGTTCTGGAATACTGCAGTATCGTTTGGAATCCGCACTATCAAACTGGCATTACGAGAATCGAGTCCGTTCAGAGAAGATTCATTCGGTACGCACTTCGCCTGCTTCCGTGGCGCAATCCTCATCAGCTCCCTAGTTACGAAACCCGATGCTTGTTGATCCATCTGGATTCACTGCACTGCAGAAGAAAGCTAGCTAAGTCTTTGTTTGTAGCGGATACACTCACTGGTCGCGTCGATTCTCCAGAAATTTTAAGCCACCTAAATCTCAACGTACCACCTCGATGGTTGCGGAGAGTTCCTTTTCTGCGGACTATACTTCGGCGAACGAATTATGGCATGTACACAGCAATAGCAAGCCTTCAGCGTGCATTCAACACAGTTTCTACGGCGTTTGATTTTAACATTTCGCGTGTTACATTGAAACAACGGTTTTTAGAATTAATTAGAGTTAGATAATTGTATCATTTGGACCACTGTAGTCTGTTGATGCCAGAACAAATAAACAAATTGCTAGGAAAACATTTATTGCACCCTTAAACCTTCAGATGCAAAATTTGGTTTCATTTTCTTGATTAATTGTCGAGTAATGCAGAAATTATGTTTCATTTGTATGGCAGCCCCCCCTTAGAGAGGGGGTGGAGAGTCTCACCACCATAGAATCATTTATTGTACCCTAAAACCTCCATATGCCAAATTTCGTTTCATTTGCTTGATTAATTCCCGAGTAATGTAGAAATTTGTGCTTAATTTGTATGGCAGCCCCCGTTAGAGAGGGGGGAGGAGTCTCGAACTATCACGAAAACCATCCCCGGCCCCAATGACCCCTACATACCAATTTTCATGTTGATCGGTTCAGTAGTTTCCGAGTCCATAAGAATCAGACAGACAGACAAAAATCCATATATATATAGATTGCAGTGTCGTAGTCAGAAATCGACTAGCGCCCCCTGGGGGGAGGGATAATGTTTTGAAAATCGAAAAAAAATATCGCCTTCTTACAGCTCATATACCAAAATGATGATATGGTTAAGCAAATCAACATTAGGGGTGCTATGTTTTGGGTAGCCGAGGCTTGGGACGAGGTACCGGTTGATTCCATTGCCAAGTCATGGAAAATGCTGATATCCCGTTGTCGGTTGTAAAAGAACGCATACTTTCTATTCTGCAGAAATAGATTGACCAGGACAATACCGTACACGACGAGGATGTGGAGTTTCCTGTACGACAATGGCATAATCAACATTGTTTTCCATCCAAACACATATTTCTACGATGATGAAAATTCGTTTTCGACTGCAGTTCTGGAACTACATTACGTTAATAAAATGAAGTCCGAAAATTGGGATTCAAATGGAACAGTCTTATGTGGAATCGAAGTTTTTACTCGTGGAGGCGATCCGGCGTAGTGGTAACATCCATGCCTCTCACGCTAAAGGTCACGAGTTCAATTCTCACTCCCGACATTCTTCCAAAAATGGAAGTAAAAGTGACGAACCAGCCAAATGAGTTGAAAGTCACTATAATACAGATAAAAAAAAAAAAAAAAAAAAAAAAAGTTTTTACTTGGGCTGAGGTAAACGGACTCCCAATGGAAAGCCAATTCCTGCTGCGAGAATTATGAAAAAAATAGTTTAAAGAAAATGTTAATTTTTTATTTATGCTTTGTTGCATATTATGCACATTAGAGTGTCAATGAATGTATGGAAAAAAGTGTACTTCGAATTTTCGAAAGGGACTTACTGAAAAATGTCGACTCCCGTGAAAAAATACCTTATGCAAAATTTCAGCTCAATCGGACTTTATCTACTAGTGTCACACAGCCGTCAAAGTTTCAGTTTTTTAAAAACCGTAAAACCACCCAGGGGATAATATCAAAAATCGAATTTCGGGATTTAGATGACAAAAATTCATGCAATTTGAAGACATTGGGCATCAACTTTTTTTTTCAAAACTCCGATTTTATGTCCATCCCTCTTGGGACAAAACTAAAATAGTCCGGATTATCGAGTCTAAAATTCCGGATAACCGAGTTTCCGAATAATCGAGCAAGTTTAATGCTGACGTCTTCGGATAGGCCAACCTCCTTTCTTCCGCTGGTATTCTGAATTGATTATTAAGTAATAGATGATCGATTCAGCACTGTTTTTTCAGAGGTGTTGTGAAAAGTAATTGTTCCCTTTTTTCTGACTTCTGTCTAGCGTACCGACAGACAAATTGGGCCCCGCAAGAAACACAATCGAATCGTGCTGGACTACGAGCGTGTTAATTGATCATTTATTAATGAAGATCTTACTATCACCAGCACACATATCGAGCATTTCGCGAACATGAAGAATCTTCAGTAAAAAAAAACTGCTGATTTCCAGAGATAATTTAAAAACCTAAAATGCATTTAAAACCTTGACATCCAACGATAAATTTACCGAAATATAAAAACAAATAAGACCGTGTGAATAACCGGCCTGGCCGAAGTGTTTTTGTGCACCTCATCAACATCAAAATCCGATTATCGCTCCCCGATCACTTCGCTCCCAATCCAACCCTACGAACGCATAACCAGATAAATAAACATTAAGCCGGAACTGGAAAGCAGTTATGGATTTGCGCCGGATCGATATAAATAAAACTGTACCGAGCGAATATATATTGCCCTAACCCAGATAAGTTTCGATTGCCCACCGCTTCAGCCCACGTTGCGGCTAGAAACCCATACCACAAAGTGCGAATGCGAACCAGACCGCATGAGGGGGACGAGGGCGGAACAGGCAGGAGGAGAGAAAGGAAAATCAATTCAACAACGTATTAAACTCGTTTATAATTTCGTAACTAATTTCCGTAAAATATTTCCAATACGGCAACTGCCGTCGTCTCATAGATTCCCGGAATGTAAATATGTATATCTGATACGTGTTGCCTTCCCCTATTTCCCATGACGATCGGCCCCTCGCACAACTCCGTCTAGTTCTTGCTTCATCATAACTTTTTATTCTATACTTCTCAATCTTCAACTCGTATCTTCCTGATCACCCGCCGGGCGAGCAAAAGTTTTTTTTTCTTCTTGTTCTATTCTTTCTTCCCGCAGCATCCCATCTTCTTCCTGGTCTGCGCTCGTCTTATAATTCCCTTCACTTGATTGTTGTTATTATTATTCCTTCCATCAAGGAGTTCAATTTTTTTTTTCACTTCGCTCGCCCCTTGTATACCCCTGCGGAAACCCATCCTGTCTCTCGACCCATCTCTCATTCTCTGCGCGCTATCTCTTCCACGAAAAATGTGCACACACAACCACTTCTTTTTCCCAGTCCCAACTGTTCGGTAGTCTTGTTGTTATTTTCGGCTCTCCTCAAACCCGAGCCGCGCTGCCCTCGCCCCATCTCACTCCCGCATCCGTAAATTTCCGCGCCAAAGTACCGAGGTCCCGGGTATTTGTACGTTATATTTACGTTCCCTCCCGCTTCCCTTTCCTCAACCGGTCTCGTGACGCTTCCTTTCAACTGATTCGGTTCGTGCCACTTAGCCCTGTAAACTTCCATTCCGTTCCTCGCCTACGTAGAAAAACACCACACCAGAAATATATTCGTCCACCAAGAGCCCAAAGAGCCGACGACGATGACGACGACGACGACGACGTCGACAGCAGCGACAGTGGCAGCGAGAGTGAGAGAAAAAATATTGGTTTCTTTTCATAAATATCTCGCAAAGTCGTATTTTCATTGGTTGAAATTTAAAAAGCTGTTGTAATCTCTCACATCGCTGCCGGTCGACTCCACGTGGAGTCGAACATTTTCTCGCTTTTATATTGCTTCGTCGTCCTCTCTATCCACCGCACCGACGTTTTCATTTGCTCTCCCTTCTCTTCTCTTCTCTTCTCTTCTCTTCCCTCACTTCAGCCACCGTCGCAGCAACGCTTCATTCGGTCTGTATCGCTCTCTCTCTCCCCCTTCTGTCTCTATCCCGGCACTCTCAGCAAACCGACCCCTCTTCATCCACAACCTCCGCGTTCGCGTTCGTGTCTCCCTCACCAAGGGTTTGTATTTTCTATGCTGCTGCCTTCGAGCGAGTTCTTCTGCTGCCATCCCGACCCTAATTCCATCCCCCTCCCTTTAGCCACCCCCTGACGTATCTTTCATTTCGTTTTATTATTGCTATTATTATTCCCGCGCACGCCCCATTCAACCTCCTGCTCCCCACTGAGTTGATCCTTCACAGTCATTTCTACCGCTGCCACTGCTGCTGCTGCTGTTGCTAGTATGCTTCTTGTTCAAACCAGCTTATTCTCTTCATTTTCTCGCTTCACTCTAACGCTCCCCCCGCACCCACACACCCAGAACCTAATCCATTCCATGACTCCTCACGACGGTTTCCCGAATGGCCTCCCCGCAGCAGTAAGCTGCTGCACAAAAACACAGTTCGTCAGAAAATTCGTCCTCAAACGCTTCCTCCATCCGCAGTCCTTTCGGAATCCCCAACAATGCAGCCACCAACTGCGTCGCCTCCGTGCCCACCATCCGAATCCTGACTTTATTTTTGTGTGTCGGTTCGCCTCAGTGTTGGCTGCTCTCGGATTCTACACATCACTCAACCACCACCGCGTCCTCCTCTCGCATGCCCACTGCTGCCCCACCCCAACCACCGACCAACGAGACGTGCGCGAAATTCTCCGCTCTCCAATGCAGTGATCCTCAGCGTGGCCCAATACCCGTCCCCACCAATCACCCCTTCCCTTCCACCACAAGAGCCTAGTGCCATAACCCGCGCCGGAGAGCGCGACTGGTGAGGCAACTATCAACGTTTCCCCACATTTATAACGCTGCGCTGCCAAGCTTATAGGTTAGCAACGCTCCCAACCCAACCCAATCTCCCGTCACCAACCATCAGAATCGTGTGGTTCGGCTCACTGTTTTTTGCCATCCTGTTGGCTCATCGACGAGGACGACGCGGGATGGCGGTGGCGGCAGCGGTGATGGAATCCCCTCGGTAAGCTTACCGCTGCCACCCATTCTACCCCGTGCAAACTTATTCCAAACGGCGAATCGGCCTTCCACCCCCCAACACCGCCTCCTGACGCGGGTAGCTTTAATGGTGGATATGTTGTGTGCACACACAAACTGTGGGAAATAGGGCTGCCAGCTGAGGGTGGGCCCGCTGCGATGATTATCATTTATTATTCTTACGAATGGAACGAAAATATATTTAATTAAATCGTTCAAAGTTTCATGAGATGCTGTTGTGAGCGGAAGTGTCGTCAGTTCTGCTGTGGCGTGGATCAATTATCGTTTAAGAAAAAATATATATCTGTCCAGTTGACTTTAAAATTTCCGTTCTTTCTAAAATTTCCGATTGACAGACTTTCATCCATTTTTTTAAACATCAAGTTATATTCATCCTGCCTATTGCTGCTGAGTCATACGTCAACTGCAGAGATCGATTGTGAAGATGGTGAAATAATATTCAATCATAATAAACTATATAATAATTACTATTTAACTAAGCTAAAGGTTCGGTAGTTGAGTTCAAATAGGGAGCACATGCTTTCAGTACGTCATTAAGACAAAAATGTTATTGCCATATTATCACTTTCAAATCTGCAACTCGACTACAGTGGAGTCGCTATTTACGCAGGGACTACCTACCGAGTAAAAGAAAACCACGTGAATTCCAAAACCCGTAAAAATATAACAAACAGTGAATTATTAGTTTAATTGTTCTAACAAGTGATTAACTGAATTCTTTTTCATGCTACAATCATGATATCTGTTACTCATCAGCCTCTTCTGTCTCCTCAGCTACTAATCAGTGATACAATAGAAACCTATTTCGTGAAAAGTCACATAAACTAGCACATTAAATCTGTTTACCCTGGAGTCACTTTCTACGCGGTGGATACATGCCGCGTAAACAAACCGCCTAAATTCAGAAATCCGTGTAAAAATAAACCGCGTGAAAAGCGACTTCAGTATATATTTTATTAATTAAACACTAATCGTGCGATTGTGGCAAAACGCCAGAATTCTCAATGTTTTTATATTTAAACCGTGACACCATTAAAAACAGGAGACTTTGAAGTCGAGAGGCTGCAGATCCGCTTACTACGAGAACGATTGTGAAGACAAATCTCAATTGACCATGTTTGATTGATCATGTTTGGGTTCATAAACTACTTCCTCGCAACAATCTTCAGTGATGAAGGCAGGAATTCTACTCCATTTCTACACACGCGTCTCCCGAAGCGTCATTTCATGGTTCCCCAAGTCCATAGTCGCATAACGACTTTTAGTTCACAAATGGGACAGTTTGATTTCGGCTCCGTGCCGAAATGTCATGCTTCAAGAATGAAGTAATGTAAATGATTTTGTTTTATCCAGTCGAAAATATGATCATGGTTTGTCCACTTTTTTAAATGCTCTAATTCAGCACACCTTTGTCAAATCAGGAATTCGAATATTTCAAAACATATAAATGAAATGCTTTTTTCATGATTTAAAGTAGTTTTATAGTTTATTTTTACGGAATCACATGTTTTTAAGGATTATAAAATACACCATCTATTGTAGTAATACGCTCCTCATTTGAGCTAACTTTTAATCGATCACCAGATGATTATTTCGCACGTATTTAGACCTTTTCTGGATTATATCACTTACAAATACTGTAAACATCATTCTTGCACACCATTTCTATCAGATTTACATAGCTAAACCATTAAATTAACACATTTTGATGAACTCAATTCTGATCATGAGTTGTCCTATTAACTAATGTTGTTTTGTCCACATGATTTCTATGGCAACCACTTGGCGCGCTGCAGTTTGTTTATTGTGTCCTACGCACATAGCAGAAATAAAGTTTCTCTATGTTGAGTGTCTTGAGGTGAACACTTTTAAAATGCCCAAGAAAATGCGATATTCTGAAGAAAGCCTAAATTATGAATGAATCAATATGATGACAGTAAACTCAAGCAATGATAAATGCAACATCTACTTGAATATTTGAATGTTTTCGTTCAAAAATGGTAATTTCTAAAACCGGACAAACCATGATCATTTTTTAGACAAACCATGATCAGAGGTGGTCAAATCATCATCATAATATCATAAACATAAAAATTTGAATAATTTCAACACCTTATGGAAGTGTTAGCAACTAGAGCCTTGGGGCTTTTCAACAAGCCCAAACTCGTATCGATTATATGTGATTTTCATGAAGAAAAATCGATTTGCATTTACTAGTTGCGTCAAAACACCCCAAATCGGACAAACCAAGATCATTTACCATAGATTTAAGATATTCAAGAGATTGTATCAAGAACGTATAGTTGACGTAGAACTACGAAATTATTTTATTCAATTCAGTGTTTATCACTTCCGTTACTATTTAGAAATGTAATTGTGGTATCCTGAGAGAACCCTGAGATACAGTTCGAGAGAGTGGTGTGGCATTCAAAAAAAGATCGAGGTTGAGTTTGGCTAGTGAGTGGAAAATAAAGGCATAAGTCGTAGACACAATGAGTCGTTTCTATATTCCATTGGCGATCTTGCCAACATGATCGAATCTGTTGGGGTGTGCGATGTTGTTTTAGAAATCAGATAAAATGTTTTTTTGTATACAATAAATGTATAAATATTGCAATAGATCAAACATATTTTAAATAAAACAAAACTACTGTAAATTACGGGATATCATTAACATCATCGAAATGTCAAAATCAATCGAAATATTAACATCATCGAAACGTTAATGATCAAACTCATACATTATTGCAACGAATAAATTTCAAATGATGAAGGTAGAGAAAAGACGTCCAAGGGAGTTCATTTTGGTTTTCATTTGTATTTGTCTCCACTTGTAACTTGTAAGGGAGAAAATATAGTGAAGAAAAAACTACTAATTTTATTTCACGCTGTGTATTTATTTTCAAATATTTCGCCCCCGACGTTTTGGTTACTGCTGACTCTGGTGATGAAATTGACGCCGCTAGAGGACCACCGAGGAATGCTATAGTTGAATCAGGGCAGAATTTAGAACGCGGGGGAGTCAGATCGGAATGGCTTGCAGGTTCATGGTCGCATAATGTAACGAAAATTCCTCCAGCAGAATTGATGTTTGACAGAGCTGTCAGTTGTTTTTTTACCAGATGTGCGAACTTACAGCAACTACAAGGCGGATGGAGAGCTACGGAGCCTAGATCAGATTGCTACGTTCAATCGAAATATGCGAGCAAATGCTAGTCGTCATGCCCGGGAGTCGCTGATCAAGGTTGGAGATATGGTATTGGTTAACCAAAAGAAGCGAGATAAGACTGATTCCACATATAATAACATACTACACAAGGTCATTCAAATCACTGCAGCAGAGCGAGCTCCAATAATGGATATGTCAACGAATAGAATATACGATCGTAATGTAAAATTGCTCAACAAATTGTTCAACGAAAGGTGTGAGAAGCTAAGGGATATGTTAACGAATTCTCTGCACAGAAGGAAAACAGGATAAACACACCAACAGGATTAAGATCATTCGTATCTTTTATTCTTTCTATCCTTCGTTATGAATTATTATCCCTCCACAGGTTCACGTCCTCAACAGCATCCAACGAAGCCTAGGGAAACATCAAACGAGGATGCCTCAGACAAACTTCAGAGTGAGCTTGAAAAGCCGGTCGAAAAGAATGAATTACGTGAGCATCAGAACCCAAGACAAATATGACACCCACAACGATACCTTCATACTGTAGAAATAACAAATTATCATTATCATTCTAGCGAGCCTATCCCTCGAATTTAAAATGACAAGCAAAATCACACCGGTTTATTGGACATCATTCATTCACAATACACTATCGATCCGTACAAATTGTTTTGCTCTTGATTTTCAGCAAATCATGCTTTTGCCGCGATGTGTGGTTGTGACTTATTTGAGACATCTTTATAGAATAAAGTTTTTTTTCTATCTCTTGAAATGACCGATATAGCGCCTTTTTTAAGTTACGTTAGGGTCACCATGAAAAAAACTGTTTGTTTGCTCTAACTTTTATATTTCAAATTGTACTTACAAACTGTCTTCGGAAGACTTTTAGAACTTACTAATACAAACAATTTGCGATGCAGAACTTGTCAATATCTCAACTACACTCAAAGTTATTAATATTTCTTCCCAAAAAATACGCTCTCTTCAATTGTTTGTCATTCTTTCTAGGGCAAACATAAACAAAATTTATTGACGGCATTTGAAAGAGCATATTCTACTCTACACGATGTGTGATATTCAATACTATGTTATTTTTTGTGTTTGAGTAAATTTAAATTGAAATCATGAAACATCAATAACTTCAAGTAGGATTAAGATAGTGACAAGTTCTGCAGAAGAGATGAACCAGCCTACGGCTGAAAGACTCTATAATAAAGAATAAAAAAAAAAAGTTCTGCATCGAAAAATGTTGGTATTGATAAATTCTAAAAGTCATACGAAGACAGTTTTGATGTAGAATTTGAAATATAAAAGTTAATGCAAAAACCCGTTTTTTCATGGTCACCCTAATGCAACTTACAAAAAAAGCGCTAAATCGATTATATGAAAAAATCTTTGTTCTACAAAGTTGTTTAAAATAACTGGGGCTATAACATTGTCGAACTATGTTTATCTCTATCTATAAAGATAAGAAAGTTAGATTTTTTTTATTTCATCGACAATTTGGGTAACCCTATTTTTGATAACATAAAAATGAGCGCTCTATCATATGTAACAACTTTGTTGAAGACAGTTTTTGTCTAAAAAACAAATATCTCCTGATGAGTTCAAATTTTGAATAATTTTTTTGCCCATTTCAGTACCCCTCATTGGGGACTATTTTACGCTTCAAACGTTAGTTTACAACTTACAACTCAACCTGTCAGATGAAACTGAAGACCAGGGAGTTGTGCGAATTAGACGGAAGCTGTCAGGGCACCTGTAACCTGTCGGGAATCCTGCTAGCGTATTGGCCCGACCAATCTGTGGTTTGGATGGGCCATGGTACGCCAGCACCTGTAAGATGCATTCGTTCAACTGTGGAAAGCAGGTGTCCAACGGAATGTCCTCACGTCTACATAATCATCTGACCTTCTTCAGTGAATCCTGATTCTCACCTCTCCCCACTAACAACTATCCCTTCCTTGATAATCGCAACATGCTATACAGGCGACTCTTCTGGCCGCGAATATCATACTACCATTCCTTTCTTTCTCCTGGCTGTTGTAAGGACGTGGCCGGCATCGTTATTGACTATTTAATGTTCGAATCACCAATAATTTGCAAAACAAGAGTGGTTTGCTGATCTAAAAGCGTCATTCAGTGTATTTTTTGTGCAATTTCGCTTGTTTAGATCAATCACGCAAAGCAACTACGAAGAGTATAGTCTACCCTAGCCCAAGCCATAAGATGATATAAACAAGTTAGTGAACGCGGATTTCCCGCGCCTACAGTTTCGATTAGATCTAGTTGATTATTCGGCGGTTTAATTTTTCATTTCCTTTCCGTGACAGTCGAATGTAAATATATATCGGGTAGACTCTGATTAGTGTGGTACTTAAGTACGGTGGTCAGCACGAGAAATTAGTGGGGATAGTAGTTACGGTTAGGAAATGGAAGGTGACGGATAGTTTTACTAGTGATTGCTTTCATCACAGTTATGACCTGTCTCTACCTTAGGTGACCGTTATCAATGGTTTTGTTTGAAAGACAAAGGAAAGCGGGTTATTATTTTTAAACTATTTCAGTAGAATGACTATGCAGTTTCAATTCCATTCCGGCACGGACATCTCTAGCCACAATCGGTATAGCAGCGTTTGCGAACCTAAAATAAAGTTGGATCAAAGCAGAAAACTTCCGGAGCATCGTTCTTTTTGACTAACCTTAGACTGAGAGGACATCATATGTGAATGGATGTTCTTTGTTATTCAACACTCTATAAATTCCATACCGAAGGAAGAGAGCTGAGCGAAGATAGTTTTTTTTTCAAACGTTTCAACTGCATGATCTTTTGCTATTATATACACTTTTTACAAAATAATACGGTGCAAATTATCGTTGGAACTGTTGCTTATGTTTGCCTTCTATCCAGAGTGAGTGTTTATTCCATTTATATAGGAAGAAAGAGAAAGAGCAATCGTTGCAGTGAAACCATTTCACTCAGCATAGGTAATTGCGTACAATTATAGCTGAAACTGAAGCCAGTGCTGCGTGCAGAAGGTAAGGCGGGGTAAGATTCCAGCACTTCTGTAGCACTTTCCGTCGCTTGGTCGACATGATGTTCATAACCGCTCGAAAATATATTAATCTGGGATGCTTTCTGCTTGGTATATTGAAAGATAGACATAGTCCTACGTCAAAACAATTGTGAAGAGGATGTTTTAAATTAAATCTGAATTTTGGGTTACATCTTCGATACATTAAAAATTACAATAATGCAAACTATTCATCTGAACGGAATCTGTTGGACCAATCGAGAGCAGTGCGGGTTGACGGATTCCATCAGTAAGATGCCACAATATAAATTCAGAGGATGGGACGTTGCGACGCCAAAATTCGACGAAGCAAAATCTCTCTTTTCATAGCTCTGGCAACCCTATTCCTTCTTGTACGCTTATCACCCGATCTCACCACAATCGCCGCCTCCTTTGGTCAACAAGAAGAATGCGAAATAACTCCCCTTCACCGACGGCCCGCCGACTGCTCACCATACATTTGCAAAAAAAGAAGCCGAAAAAACATCGGAATACCCCATTTACGCTACCACCCTCGGCATCATCTACCACCCTCTTCCGGTGCTATGTGCCGACTCAATCATGTCGTGCTGTTGTTGTACTCTCGCACTGCTGCTGCTGCTGCTGCTGCCGCCGTCACATTTCGCTCGTTCGTTCGTTGCGTTGATTCTTCCTACCACCTTCCGGCTCCCGTTCTACGTCAATTCCAGGATCACCCACAAATTCTGTCTCTACCCTGTGCCCTCTCTATCTCTACCGTCGTATGGGTATGCGCATATACGTATACATAGCTACCAATACGACGAGGTACGTTGTCCCCAATGATGGTTTTGCTGTCGGGTCGGGATAGATTTTCCCACTCGGGGGAAAACTTTCTCCATCCTTTTCGGGATGCCAGTTTCCGGGTGGAGTCTCTCGAAGCGATTCCAGAAGGCGCCTGGGTCTGTCTGGTAACACTGCTCGCCACAGCCCAACGAATCAGGAAATTACTGCCTCCACTTCGCTGCGGGGAGTTTCACCGCTCCAGACGAGGGTACGGAATAGCGAGCGTATCCTTTTACTGACTGACTGTCTATACACCCATCGCCGGTTATGGTGGGGTCGTTTTTTGGCGGTTGAGGAAGTGATCAACCGAACAAACCATTGGAATGGGAAACGATGGGGGAATGGGAAAGACGGTTTGTATAAAATCATGCGGGATATCGGCGAATGAGTGTGGTTAAGGGGAGCGCAGTTATTCTTTTTGTTTTATTTTATTTTTCATTCCGACCGATCCCTTTTCAGGACAGATCCACATGTCATGTGCAATGAAGCTACCACCCCGACCGCTCCACCGTGCCTGTGATAAAAGCTACGTTGGGAACCTGCAGACGCGGCTCCGTGTTCAAAAAGAACCAGCACGAGAGCAAACAAAAAAAAAACGGCTTAAATGGAATAATGCAGAAAACGATAGGGACTTTTTTTTTTATTCCCTAACCTACACACATATTCGCCGGGGCCTGGTGGTGTTTTCTGTTCGAGCGCGCTGCGCGTTTTTTTCGTCTTAGTTTTGTTTTCTTCGTGCTCCCCAAAAAGAGCGACAGGGAACGCAAAAAAAAGTATTTTATATGCAGATAGCATTTTATACCCGTGCCACCAACTTCTTCGCATCCCTTCCGACCGACCGAATCGAAACGAACCAAACGACCCAACTTTAATGCCTCCGGTCTTTCTCGTCGATTCCGATGGACAAAAAAAACTCACGTGGTTTGTTGGATGCGGCAGCGGTTCGAATGGTGCGCGGGTGAGCGGCCGAGAGGATTCCATTTCGAGTGAGAGTCAACGGCAGTAAAAATGTTGTTGATAGAATTGTTGAGTTTGTGTACGAGGAAAGCGGCGGAAGGGTGAGAGGTACTGACGGTTTGTCGAAGTAGTTGTGAGGTCGGTACTCGTGTTCCTCGCTATACACGAGGCTTGTTTTGTTTGGTAATTTTCGTGTGGGTAGTATCGTTATCGTAACTGGAAACGGTGGGCTGAATAAAACTTGAAAATAAGACCACTTGTGAGAAAATCAGACTATGCATAATAGGAATAAAAATTGTTGTTCGCCTTCACATTGTAATAGAAATTTGTTCTATTATGAAAAAGGGCTGTCTATATACTACCATACCACAACTTTAGGGGGGATAGGGGTTACGAAAAAGTAGATAAGAATCTCCTACTATCTATCTATCTATATATATAAAAATGGATTTCTGTCTGTCTGTCTGATTCTTATGGACTAGGAAACTACTGAACCGATCGTCATGAAAATTGGTATGTAGGGGTTTTCGGGTCCGGGGAAGGTATTCGTGATAGTTTGAGACCCCTCCCCACTCTCTAAGGGGGTCTGCCATACAAAATAAACACAAATTTCTACATTACTCGGGAATTAATGAAGAAAATTAAACCAAATTAAGCATATTGTGGTTTTAGGGTGCAATAAATGTTTCTATGATGTTTAGTCACTCCTGCCCCCTCTCTAAGGGTGGGCTGTCATTCAAATGAAACACAAATTTCTGCATAATTTGAAAACCATTTAAGCAAATGGAGCCAAATTTGGCATGTGAATGTTTTACGGGGCACGAAACGTTTCTATGGTGAATACACCCCTACCCCCCTTCTCTAAGGGAGACTGCCATACAAACGATACACAAACTTCTGCACAACTCGAGAACTAATCAAGCACAATTTGGGATGTGAGGGTTTTTGGGTATGAGAAATATTTCTATAATGGTATGACACCCCTCCCTCCTCTGGAATGGAGAGGGGGTCCATAAAAATATTACACATATTTCAACCAAAAATATTCCAACCAAACATGACAATTGATAATTTTCGGAGAACTCTGAAGGAAAAATTCGGAAAATTAAATTCCCATATGTTCTACAATTACATAGTGACAAGTGATGTTAGTCCATTTGTTGTTTGCGCTAGTGAAATTGATCTTTGTTCGAAACTGGAAATGGATTATGATATGATGAAACGCACTCCTATATCTTCTTCTATCTATACCAAAAAAAGGATCGCCGGATGTGTTGATAAGAGCAGAACTCGAGGAAGGAATTGTCCGATTTAGGGCTGTCTTTATTCTATCATATTTTCTGTATAAAACATTTATTCCATGTAACGGAGAAACATGTTATTTTTAAGAAGTTGAAAAATCTTGAACGAGAATTTTGTTAGAAATACTAGGAATTTTATAGTAAAAGGTCGGGGTCGAATAAAAGAAGATCAATCAATGAACAGTTCTGCGATTGGACCGATGAACTTGCTCATAGTAAGAAAACGTGAATGTTTGAAGGTATTGGTAACAAAAAAACTATTTTTGGACTGGACGAAGTTTGCCGGGTCAGCTAGTCTATTATAAAATAAAAAAAAAACAAAACATACTCAAACATCGAAGCTGTATTTTCGTAAGTCAGGGTTCTTGAATGATATGTTGATACGACAATATGAGTTTCTCCATAATTATTTGCATCACTCTATGCATATCTATGCATAATAAAAATCACTCTATGCATATCTTGCAATCACGAACATTACAGAATCAACGAAGTTTTATATTCGCAATTTCAACAACTCCTTTCGACAGCTATCAGCTACCATGTTGTGCAGTAGATATGTATCTTAGTCAGGTACATCAGATACGGAACATTTATTATTACTTCTTCACATCGATTCTAAACGAGGCAACTAGTTCAATAAACGATCGCCCGGCTTTTATAAATTGAAGCGTTATCCTCTTGGAACACTTAGTTATCACGATGATTTTGGAGTTGCAAGTCATTCTCAAATAGTTTGATGCACTCCATCCTGTTTAACTTCAACCTCCAAAGTTGTGGAGTAATGTGGTCGTAAATTTTTTTTTTTTCATTATGGAGCTGAACCCGTACGCGCAGTTGCAAAAGGTGAATCAAAAATCGAAAATGAGGATCAATTATTTCCATTGATCGATCTCATTCCGCAGTGGGCAAGAGGTACATGGACAGAAGAACTAGATCCCTAGATATAAGTTCCTACTGCCTACTTGATCTTTTGAGCATATAGTTTACAAATAAACCTGTTTTTGTGCGATTGTTTTCTGTGCGAATTCTCATTCGTGTGACTGTTTAGGTGCGATTTTATTATTTTTGCAATTAGTTTATGTGATTCAAGATCTGATTTCATAACAAAATCGAACAAAAAGAGTCGCACAAACGAGGAATCCCGCAAAAAGGGACCGCACAAAAACAGGTTTGCCTGTATTTGGTGATCCTTTTTTTTATTTTTTTTTTCATTCCTTGCAGTTGAATTTGAGTCAATTGAATTAATGTGAAAATATTCAATCAAACAAACTTAAAGTGGAATATATGTGCCATGAAATGGTTTCTTCGATTTAAAGAAAAAATATTAACCACGTGGACAACAGAGGGAGAAGTATACGAGGTATGACTATTAAATAACGAGACTGCGCGCCTGGAGGGCGCCCTAGAGGGGTGGGGGGAAAACGAATAGTGCGTTCGATAGCTTGAAGTGTCTGCTATAAACGTACAAAGACACGTTTTTGTCACTATAGTAGTTTGCGAGCAGCAGTGGTTTGAATGGAACGTGGTTTGTAGTGCGCGTCGGAAATCATGTGTGACAAAAAACACGAACAACAACGCACCTGCCCATAACGCGCTGTCGGTGAAGCAATTTTTAGCCGATAAGGGCATTCCAGTGCTCGAACATGCCCCGTACTCGCCAGATCTAGCCCCATGCGACTTTTTTCTATTCCCCAAGATCAAATCCGTGTTGAAAGGTACCCGATTTCAGTCCGTAGAAGAGGCGAAGGAAAAAGCGACGCGGCTTTTGAACGCCATCACAAAAAAAGAGTTTCAGCACTGCTTCGAACAACGTATGGAAAGGTGTGTGAGGAGCCAAGGGGAGTATATTGAAGGGGAGCATATCGTTGTACCGTAATTTTTTAAAATATAACCCTATTTCGTAACCAGTCTCGTTATTTAATAGCCATACCTCGTAATCAACGTGCACGGTTGTCCACGAAGTGGGAGGGGGAGTCTAAAATCGTGCTTTTTCTATCTACGTATTATGTGGACAGCCCCAAAGAGATTATTTTTGGTCAATTAGTCAAAAACTGCAGCTCCCTATTGATGATTTTAAGGAAAACACGAATATGGACCATCACACGACAACTTTGAAACGCTGTTAATAAACGAATCTATGAAGAGTTGTAGGGGAAGGTCGGGAAAGACGGACAGGGTAAGAAAGATGGACACCTATGGTTGATTGATAAACTACATTTTTTTTAAATTTTAATGATGTTTTGTTGATGTTGCAATACAGTGTATCAATACCTTTGACACTTATTGTATACACCTAGCTGGCCTTCTGTAAAATTTTAAATTAAAACAAAAAAGTAATCTATAAAGAGCAGCTCGATGTAAATTTTCGTCTGCAGAAAATAAGATGCTCATTCTCACTTATATCTGCGAGGAATCTTACGTTGTTTGGATATTGAAACAACGTAAGATTCCTCGCAGATATTAGTGAGAATGAGCACCTTATTTTCTGCTTTAAAATATGAAGATCATTTGAAAAGCGACAAGAATTTTAGGTTGGAATAGAAGCAGAAGAAATTACCAGAACAATGGACAGCGAAAGGCAGATCATTCTAAAAGATATTTGTCGTAGTTTTTTTGTGGAGCTAATCAAACAAATGAAAAAAGGATACGATTTTGATGATTCGACGCCCAAGTTTGCGGCAATGTTAAATCCCAGAAATTTTTCCAACTTGACCAGCATTAACGTTGTGTTAGAAACATTCCCAGGATTCTAAAATGGGAATGTACAAGATGTGGAGAATGAAATCCGTACCCTAAGATAAAATTACTCTGATAGTAAATCACAATTTCAGAAAACGAGCATGTTCAGGGTTGATGAACAAAAATTTGATGCGTGAAAATAATTAACGGTTCGCTCGTATTTCTCGGGGCTTCGATGCCTTGTTTGTAACGTTCTCACTATGCCTCATTCCTCGGCAACTGTTGAGCGATTTTTCAGAACAAAACTAAGAAATCGGCTCAGCAACGATACGATGAACGCTATTTTGAGATCAGAAAATTTGGTCAAACATCGTGGCGGCAGCTCGAAAATTTTAATCAATGATTGTATGCAATCTAATTCAGAAAAACTATGTATAAGCATCATCAAACACACGAATGACTTGCAAATGTAAATGAAGTATTTGTAGTAAATAAATGAGTATTTTTTAATGCTAATAAATTATTTTTTTCTCTACAACAAATATTTTTGATCGGATATCCCCGTCCGGGATATCTTAGGTAGCCGTGATCCTGATCTACTGCTTCATCTATACCTGTTCCTCAGAAACGCCGATGTCAACGTTTAATGATGTTTCCTTCGTTGTGTCCCCGTTTCATATTCCTTCTATCCGATCTATAAACTTTTACTTAGTCGCGGCAATACATACACACACTCATTACAGATACACGGGCCAAAGGTTGTGCAGTCCACTGAACATTCAACAAGAGCCAAAGGTTGTACCGCTCATGACAACTCTACACGAGCTGATGATTGCGCCGGCTAGTGACCATTCTATCCTGGATTCCTCGAGTCGAGAAAGACGCACCACGCTAGATATGGGGTGCAGACTAGGGGGGCGTTGCTGATTAATGGTCAGCTGCATCCCAATAGGAAGTATCCCGTGTCGGGCACAGGTACAGAGCATTGGAGACAGCAACGAAAACACGAAAACACTTGTAATACTAACCTCGAGCCAACCGCGAGTAATCGGTTACATATTAATAACATAGTTATAAGGCAAACATTGTCGAAATATTGAACTCCCGGCCCTGTCAGGTTGACGCCATATGAGCCTTAATAAAAATATATATTTTGGATTAAAAAAAAAAAATTTTTTTGGGTTCGATTTTTGACCCCTCTGGTACAGATTCAAATGTGGCAACATTGGTCACAAGTATATTCCACGCCATTCACACAACTACGACTCACAGCAGCTCAACTTTCGTTGCGGTTATAGCCTGATCTTCACCTGCTATCGATACCGGGTACGGATTTCGAAGAGCCTTCGCCATCACAAAAACTTCATCGTCACAGACCTCAGCGGTCAGTTAGATTCAACAATCCGTTGTATGACGTTTGTTTTACTTTTATGTTTTGCATAATCCATTGGATAATGCATAAACTCTTGTTGATGGCTTCTTAGCCTCTTCAGATTTATATATATATATATATATATATATATATATATATATATATATATATATATATATATATATATATATATAAATGGATTTCTGTCTGTCTGTCTGATTCTTATGGACTCGGAAACTACTGAACCGATCGACATAAAAATTGGTATGTAGGGGTTTTTGGGGCCTGGGAAGGTTTTCATGATAGTTTCAGACCCCTCCCCCTTCTCTAAGGGGGGGCTGCCATACAAATGAAACACAAATTTCTGCATAACTCGAGAATTAATCAAACAAACGAAACCAAATTTAGCATGTGCAGGTTTTAGGGTGCAATAAATGATTGGTGGTTGATATAGTGATTGATATGGTGGTTAAATACTCCTCCCCCCTCTCTGGGGGGAGAGGGGGTGGGGGGATGCCATGCAAATGAAACACGAATTTCTGCATTACTCGAGAATTAATCAAGCAAACACAACCAAATTAGGTATATGGAGGTTTTAGGGTGCAATAAATGTTTTCACGGTGGCTAGATACTCCTCCCCTTCTCTAAGGGGCGGCTGCCATACAAATGAAACACAAATTTCTGCATTAATCGAAAACTAATCAAGTAAATGAAACGAAATGTGGAGGTTTTAGGGTGCAATAAATGTTTCTATGGTGGTTAGACACTACCCCCTCTCTAAGGGAGGACTGCCATACAAATGAAACACAAATGTTTGCATTAAAGGGTGTGTCACATCAAATTGCATCACGGAAAAAACGCTGTAGAAATTCGCCCAGTAAACCGATCCTTTTGAAAATTTTAGACAGTTAAATAAAAACAATTAAACAACTTTTGGCATTTTCTTTTTATTCATACTTCGAGCACAAGCCCGTATGCTCGCACCTTCCTCTTTACCCCGTCCATATGGCTCTGTACAACGTCAGGTTGTAGTTTTTTTTTGAACAGAAATCCATTTTCTCTTGAAGTCCGCCTCCGATTTGACAACTTTTGGGTTCTTCCGGAGGGCCTGCTTCATAATCGCCCAATATTTCTCTATTGGGCGAAGCTCCGGCGCGTTGGGCGGGTTCATTTCCTTGGCACGAAGGTGACCCCGTTGGCTTCGTACCACTCCAACACGTCCTTTGAATAGTGGCACGAAGCGAGATCCGGCCAGAAGATGGTCGGGCCCTCGTGCTGCTTCAATAGTGGTAGTAAGCGCTTCTGTAGGCACTCCTTAAGGTAAACCTGCCCGTTTACCGTGCCGGTCATCACGAAGGGGACGCTCCGCTTTCCGCAAGAGCAAATCGCTTGCCACACCATGTACTTTTTGGCAAAATTGGATAGTTTCTGCTTGCGAATCTCCTCCGGAACGCTGAATTTGTCCTCTGCGGAGAAGAACAACAGGCCCGGCAGCTGACGAAAGTCCGCTTTGACGTAGGTTTCGTCGTCCATTACCAGGCAATGCGGCTTCGTCAGCATTTCGGTGTACAGCTTCCGGGCTCGCGTCTTCCCCACCATGTTTTGCCTTTCGTCGCGGTTAGGAGCCTTCTGAACCTTGTATGTACGCAGGCCCTCCCGCTGCTTGGTCCGCTGGACGAATGAACTTGACAAATTCAGCTTATTGGCGACATCCCGGACCGAACTTCTCGGATCACGTCTAAACTGCTTAACTACGCGCTTGTGATCTTTTTCACTGACGGAGCATCCATTTTTGCCGTTCTTCACCTTCCGGTCGATGGTTAGGTTCTCGAAGTATCGTTTAAGTACTCTGCTGACCGTGGATTGGACGATTCCCAGCATCTTACCGATGTCCCGATGTGACAACTCCGGATTCTCGAAATGAGTGCGCAGGATTAATTCACGACGCTCTTTTTCGTTCGACGACATTTTTCCAAATTTACGAAAAATTGACAGTGAAGCATGGCCAACGTGATCTATACACTCTTATCTGATTATAAGCGAAAGCTGAGGATATAATTCCTAAAAATTAAATTTCTACAGCGTTTTTTCCGTGATGCAATTTGATGTGACATACCCTTTACTCGAGAATTATTCAAGCAAACGAAACCAAATTTGGCATCTGGAGGTTTTAGGGTGCAATAAAGGATTCTATGGTGGTTAGATACTCCTCCCCCTCCCCCCTCTTAGGGTGGGCTGTCATACAAGGGAAAAACAAATTTCTGCATAACTCGAAAACTAATCCAGCAAATGGAGCCAAATTTGGCATGTGAAGATTTAAGGGGGCACGAAACGTTTCTATGGTGTACATACACTCCTCCCCTCTCTCTAAGGGGAGAAGAGGGGAAGGGTCTGTCTTCATTCTATAATATTTTCTGTATTAATAATTTATTCCATGTAACGGAGAAACATGTTATTTGCAAGTGATTGAAAAATTTTGAACGAGAATTGTGTCTGAAAATAATGTGATATT
Source organism: Toxorhynchites rutilus septentrionalis (assembly GCF_029784135.1). NCBI lineage: Eukaryota > Metazoa > Arthropoda > Insecta > Diptera > Culicidae > Toxorhynchites > Toxorhynchites rutilus. The sequence goes on along the minus strand of NC_073745.1, from coordinate 142,990,915 downwards.
ATAATGATGAATTTTGGTGGAAGTACTAGAAATTTTTAAGTAAAAGTTAAATTCAACGGGGTCGATTAGAAGATCAATCAATGAACAGTTCTGCGATTGGACTTGGACGATTGGAATCATGAACTTGCCCTTAGTAAGAAAACGTGAATGTTTGAAGGCATTGATAACAAAAAACAAATTTTGGGCGGGACGAAGTTTGCCGGGTCAGCTAGTTAAATAAATAAAGGAATAGATGCGACCGATCCATTTTCTGTAGATTTTATTAATTGTGATTTTTATGTATATTTATGAACATTCATATAAGAAAACCAGACAATGTCGGCTTTTCGGCTTGGAATATCCATCTGATTTTTTTTCAATAGTTATAAAAGACAGACAGCAAAAATTACTAATGGCTTCGGATTCATTCAACATCTACAACTTTTACTACCCATATGAAATTCAGCTCAGTTCATATAACAAACGGTTTGTCAATGTTCCCATTTGAAGTATTGGATGTAGTCAAATTTACGAATTTCTCAATTCATAATCAAGTGCTACTTTAAGCTTTCGTCCATTCCTCTAGACATAGACCTTTCTACTTCTTTAGAACTTATCCACAAAACTGAACATGGAATCCTGCGAGAACGAACATTGGTTTAGTTCAATGCGATAAAGAATGGTGATCGATTAATTCTCATTGTGAAAAATTTCAACCGTGAATAATGTTTTCGTATAAATCATAGGGCCTGATTTTCGAATACACTTCAAATACACTTCACGGTGGAAACGGAATGAAACGTATCCGCGATGACAACGGTACGGTGTCGAAATCTGGATACGAGATTAGTTTCCCACTAAACTTATCATTATAATATCAAATTATCTTCAGATGAAATTTTTGTATGAAATTATTATATCACATGAAGAAAACAAAGTTTTCCACTCACATTGAATACCAGTTTAATACGAAGAAGTTAATTTTCATTAACGATTTTTTATTTGAAAAGTATTATATTCGCTTCGCTAATTACTAAAACGTAGTTCAATGGCGTGCCGTTTGTTTCGTTTCCACCGTGAAGTGTAGGGGAAATGAGGTTAAAATGAACAGGGTTGGTAAAATGAACCAGTGCTCAAACTTCGATAATTTAACTATAAACAAATTGATACTTGTTCATTATCCTATTCTTAGAACATTTAATGCTGTTTAAGACACCCTGTTATGCATGAAACTGTCAAATGTAAAAAATAAAAAATAAAACAGAAATTTCTCTCACGGTAGTCGTTTGATGTAATTTAATGCGCATCGTATTTAAGGCATTTCCCATGAAATTTAAATTATTCGACCTGATATCTTCGACAAATCATCAGTTTGGACAACTGTTCACATATTCAATGAGAGGTAAACAGATATTTTTGTTTGGTTTTTAGTGATTAATTTGCATTCGAAATTACTTTGTTGTTTGGGGCAAAATGAGCCACCACTGGAAAACAACTAACAATGTAATGTTTTCCAAAGCTGATCTACCTCATCAAATGTTGGTTTTCAAGGGGTTCCTTTTGTGGCTTTGACCCTGAAAAAATATGCCACCTCGACCAAAAACAAACCACAATATGTGAAGCGTTATGTGTTTCTTACTACTTTTTCCCACGTATGAGTAAATTCTAATTACTACTCTAGGTGAATAAGCTCAGCTTGATTCATACATGTACCTACTATTTCAATATTGATTTAAACAAATTTAGATAAGGAACAACGCATAAATCTATCCCATTTAGCATGATATGTGTAATTGTTCATTCTACCACCACCATGTGATCATTTTAACCGCACGATAAAAAAATGCTCGATTTTACATCTTATTTTTTTTAATGAATAATGTATTTTTTAATGAAAAATGTAATAAAAACCGTTTGATATCTTGAACAACAGTTAGTTAAGCTATAATATTCTTCGAAGAACGGAAATTGTAGCAGTACGTGGACGAAGTGAATGGGCATATTCCTTAGGGTGTTTATTTTAACCGCTTTTCCCCTATTTGAGAATCAGGCCCATTGCGATTTCAAAAACGAACAAAAACATAAGAATCTCCACTGTTGAGTTAATTCAGTGGCAATCTGGATGCTTTTCGGCCGCGTGGGACTCTCCTTCTTTTCTCGAAGATTGATTTTATTACGCCCGATACATCCATGTTTCTTCCCGAGCTGCGACTGCCATAAATCAGCAGAGCTGCTCAGGATACAATTAAACCTACTAATTCACTTTTGGAGCTCATTTACGGTTCGGTTGGCAATCCGCAGCAAACCAAATCCGCCAATTTCGTCACAAACTCATTCAAACGATGTTCTGCTCGCCCGCCGCCAGGGTGAAGGGACAAAAATGGAGTGTGCGGCAATTTTCTTGTTGTAATATTGCTACAAATCCCATCGCCGTTCTTCCCAACTATAAAACATCCAACGACGCCGAGTAGCGACAAGATTGTCTTCGCTTTCGCCCCCGGGAGGGATAACTACGGTTAACACGTTCGAAAGCGCTCTCGGAATTAGAACAGAGACGGGAAAAGGAAACAGGACAGGACAGGGACCACAGACAGCCCCCGTGTTCGTGTTGCTGATGGTGTTTCTTAATTAAATTTCATGTTTTACATTTTGATCATGTTAATTCAGCTTACACACAGACGCAAACAAAAAAAAAATATGTACAGAACACTGACATCGGGGCACGTTAGTGGATCAGCAGAAGCTGAAACTCTCGATTTAATGAGAGGTGAATTGGGAGCGGAGGATTCATCCCATACCCGGCACCCACAGGAATGTTCAGCGTTGAATGTTGAAATCCGGATAGGGCAAAGTGTGAAAAACAGAAATATGCGGCCAGATTTCATCGTGCCAGCGGAGCATTTTTTATAAACTTTTAATCACCATGATTCGATTGTGGAGAGAAATAGTTGAGGGGCGAAAGGGGGTTGTCCAAAATCGCGTTCCTCGTATAATGTATGTGGCACCGTCATACGAAACAGGCGATTCTAAGGATGTTGCGATGTTTACGCACTATTGATAAAAAATTCTTTCGTCAACGTTCGTCCCTGCTCTTTCCTCTTCCACAAATTGCGAACTGCTTGAGAAGCAACCGAATAATTCATGGGGAAAAGCACTTGGGTTCCATGAATACTTCGTCAAATATAGATTTTTTAATCTTTCGCGGTTAGAAGGAGAGTTCAAAAACTAATACTTCAGTGTGAAAATTTACACCAACTTCCGCCCAATAGACTCAGGGCTATTACCACTGTCCAAGCTGCGTCCATTCAACGGGGCCAAGAGAACGTCAAAGCGAACTTCTGAAAAAGCGATTCATAGCTTATGCATGAGTAGATCCCCGACAAAAGTCGACTGGATAAACTTAGGAAGTAATGCGAGCGATGTGACGGGTTCTTTTCCCGAGTACCAGGAAAGATGCTCGCTGGAGGATTTTATCACCCACTTTATGTCGGTATTGTTTTTTTTTCTTGCGTTGTTTTTCTCTCTCGCTTAATTCACCGTTGAGTGAAGGACGTTTGTGGACATTTATATAGAGCTCACTTCACTTCGAAATGGGGCAGATTTGAATACGTTTATTTCGTATATGCGCAATGATGTGTAAAATAATCTGTAATCTTATTTTTAAACGAACGAACGAGAACTGAACAAGTTAGAATACACTACTACGCTATGAACCTATTCGGACATATTCCGTTGATTTTATTTAAAATGATGCTACATCCCAAGAAGAGATTGGATCTTATTCACAACATTGTCTCGTCGATGAACTCGATTCATAGTTGCAGTTCTCCAACTCCTGACCGCGCCGATTCTTGCCAAGTCCTGCTCCACCTGATTCAACCACTTTGTTCGCTGGGCTTTTTTTTTCTTGTTCCCATCGGATTTGATGCGAACACCATCTTGGCAGGGGTGCGATCCGGCAATCTTGCAACATGCCCTGCCCATCGCTCTCGTACAGCGTTGCCGACTTTCTGGAGGGTTCACCGTTGAATTGCATCAGTTCGTGATTCATCCTACTTCTTCATATTCCGTTTTCCTGCACACCCTGTATATTGTTCTGAGCACCCGGCACCCGAAAACACCAAGCGCTTACACGTCCTCTTCAAATATCGTCCATGCTTTGCGTCCATAGAGAAGAACCAAGGATTTGTACATGGTACATTTCGTACGGAGTCGGAGTTTGTTGGACCTTAAAGATTTTCGGAGCCCATAGGGGGCGCGACTTCCATTGACCACACGTCTTCCGATTATGTCCACGTCGTCGGCGATCAGATAAACTGACTAGACATGTTAAAGATCGTGCCCCGTATGTTGAAGCCCGCTCTCCGCATAACAACTTCCAGTGCCACGTTGAAGAGCAGACAGCAAAGTCCATCGCCTTGTCGAAGTCCCCTGTGAGCCTCGAACGATTCGATAGATCACCTGTGATCCGCACACTGAACCGCACACCGTTCATCGTTACCATCGTCAGTCTTGTCAGCTTTCGGGGAAAGCCGTGTTCGTCCATGATTCTCCATAGTTGTCGTCGGTCGAATATATCATATGCGACCTTGAAACCAACTAAGATGTGATGCGTAGGGACCCGATACTCGCGATACTTACAGCCTGACAACTTTCCATAACTTTACCTACTATTGGAGATAGACCCCGAAAGAGGATGTCACTTTTTTATGGATGGGGCAAATTACCCCGTTCTTCCACTCCACCGGTAGCTGTTCTGTGTTTCAGATCCTGACTATCAACCGGCACATACACTCCCGGACCTCCCTTGAGGAGCTCCACTGCGAGACCATCCTTACCAACTGCTGTGTGGTTCTTTAGCTGATTAATGGCCTCCTCAAATTCACCCATCGTCGAGGGTGGTACGTCGTTGTTAAGGTGGCCGTACACTGTTTGCCCGGAGGTCAAATATTTGTTATTTTTTGACAGATAAGGTTTGATTTAATATTTGTACAAACACTATTTTGTTTGCCACTCTTCAGTTTTCAACAGTAGTAAACAATATCAAACACCGAACATGGAAAAAATCAACTGAAATATTCAAGGTAACCTAACCATGTACCGACAGGTTCGAAGAACAGACTGAAAAAATATTTTAGGCATCTAATAATTGAATATTTGCTTGTCGTGTTTTGTGTAGAATATATTTGATCAGTACACGTTGACCAAATTTTATCTGTCAAAAAGAGTCAAATATTTGGTTTCGGTCAAACAGTGTATGAGCACCCTTAGTCACTGCACCTCATCAACTCCGTCGTTGTCGCTTGTCTGTGCGCTGTTCAAGTGTTCATTGTCGTGCTACCTCCACTTTCCGATCCCCTTGCGTTCGTTGCATTCAGATACATTCTTCCTTGTTCCTGCACATTTCGGCCCGCGGCACAAAGGCTTTGTGCCAGGCGTTTAATTTTTTGAAGAACTTCGAGAACGATAAAACTTTCTCTTCCAGATGGTGCTTTTTTCCCGAAAGAGATGTGTTTGCTGATTTCGCTTCAGTCTGTATCGTTCCACGTTTTGTCGAGTTACTCGTTGCAGCATGGCTGCCCATGCTGCATCCTTCTCGCTCAGAAGCGCTCGGCACTCGTCGTCAAATCATTCATTCCGTTGTCCTCGTTGTTCATATCCGATGACGGTCTCTGCTGTGCTGCTAATTGCTACTTTTATGGTGTTCCAGCATTCATGAACGCTTTTGACGACAGTTGAAGGCAGTTTGATCATCAGTTCGTGGTCTGAATCGATGTTAGCGCCACGATAGGTTCTGACGCCGATGATATCCGAAAAGTGCCGACCGTCGATAAAAAACGTGATCAATTTGTGTTTTCGTTTACCGAGGTGATCTCCAGGTGTAACGGTATTGGAGGTTTTGCTGGAAAAAAAGTTTTACCTGGTTCTTGTAGGCAGTGAATCCGATAAGTTTTAGGCCGTTTTCGTTGGCGTTGAAGCTACCAACTACCGGATCGTATTCACACTCTAGCTGCGCGTAGAATTCTTTTGACGTAGGACTACGCCTTTCATTTCCGTACCGGGGTGTAAGTTCAAAGTTTCGAAAACGAAAGAGTGACGCTGGACTGCAAGGTTTTGAACGTTAATACCTCTTTTCTGACTGAACGGAGTGGTATGACATTGCAATTTTTAGAGCTTATATCTGTAAATAAAATCAGTTCGTTGTCTTTTGTTTGACTAACTGATTTCAATGCTGAGAAAAAAAAAATATCTTCTAGATAACTCGTCTTGCTCAAACCTCTATAGGGGAAGGAGGCGAGACCATCGTTATCATCATCTATTCTGCATCTCGCCTATCACGATGAAAGCTGTACCCAGCTCGTGTGTGTTGCTACAGCACTGGTAGATGGTATAACCACCATGAAACGATCGCACCATCGCATTCCAGCAGACTTTCTGCAGGGCTACGATGTTCAAATTGCGGGCTCTCAACACTTCCGAAAGAATTCGGGTACTCGCAAGAAAGTTAAAAGACTTGCAGTTTCTTGTCCCGAGTTTCCAATATCTAGTCCTTAGTGTTCTTCGCGTGGATCTAGTCCGATTGTCCTGTCTCGAATTTCTTTGTGAATGTCCCTGTATATGGCGTCGGCCATTTATGAAGAGCGGTTCCGATCTTATGCTTTTGTTCCTGAGTTTGTCCAAAATCAGTATTTACATACGTTCCATAGTCAAATAAAGGACAAACATTTATCAGTCCCTGGTAATACAGGATACACAGGAACACTGAATTTGCTGTAATAGTTATATTTATACAGTCAACCCTCCTATAACGCGGTACTCTGAGAACACGGTTTCCATATAACGCGGAGATGAAATTGCGGCAGCCCTCCTATAACGCGGTACTCTTATAGCGCGGTCTCCGTTTAATCACGGCTTATCAGTTCTTTTAGTGCAACCAATGCATGATTTTCACTGAATATGTTTAAATAAACATTCAAGATAATTTCTTAGCCGTTTACGACATCGGTTTCAGGCAAGCTCCGGCTTAGAGGATATGATTCGCAAGTCAAGATGTGCTGCAAAATTAGATGTCATTGCCAAACCTATCGAACTACTCGGTGAGTTCAAGGCAGATCTATGGAAAAAGTGCGCCCGTTTGGTTTTTACCATATTGCGGACCGCTCACGAGATTTCTCGTGTTTCGCGATCCGTCTGTTACGGATGGATCATGAAATAACCAGTGTTTTCTACACTTGAAGGTTAAATCCTTGGTTTCCCAAGAATTTAACGAGGCCTACCGATGCCTCGCCTTCGTCTCAACCAAATCGAAAGAAACGATCTCATTTGTGGAATCCGAACAAATGAAGCGTTCAAGTTTGCCCCAAAACATGCGGTCCATAATATGTTAAGCTGGGTTAGAGGAGCGGTAGAAAAGAGTACGGCAGAAAGCGGAAGAGGGTTTGTCTGAATTGTCAAGAGAGAGGATGATCACAGGAGTTTGAATGAATTCTGCACTCTCTCATTATTTAAGTAGTATTCAGCTGCTACTAGCTTTTTATTCGAAGATAAACGTTTGCAACATGAACTGTTGTAGAGTGCAAATGTGCACACGCGTATTTTGTTTTGTTTTCAAAAAATCGTTATACTTTAAAAATGGTTACAGAAATGCAGATTAGAATTTTTACTTTTTTAATTAGTTTTGATGTAGAACTACGTCTTTGATTTCTATATAGGAGGGTCACTCTACGAAAAATGTAACGTTTATTAAGAGTTTTCAAATGCATATTACGCAGAATCATTCTTACGATATATGTTATAATATATACCATTTGACAGCAAATTGATACATGTGTACAATTTAACAAAAAAAAAGACATTCGTTAATTGGCCCGAAAAATCAATACACTCATCGAATTTTACTCGCTAAGTGGGCTGCAAAACAGCAAAAGCAATACTTCGAATTGCAGATAACATCTATTATTGATACATATCTGCTGCATCTCAGTGAACGTACGCCCTGTTATAGACAAGTCCAGTTGAAGAAAGTTCAGTTAGGGAATGACTTCTGTATATGACGGGGTGATGGACACCATAACCGAGTGTCTTCCAGGCTGCGGCAACATGGGCAATTGTACAGCGAAAAATGATATCAATACTAGGAGGATGGCAGCGATCATCATGCGAGGACCTATTGAGATCGGCATTACTTCGCATCACAAAAATGAAACGAAATGAAATATTAATCTTCATGACTCGTAATCACAATTCTCAGTGACTCAATTCCTTCTATGATAGATTGATAAATAGAACCAATACGAATTGATTGTAATAGTCTGCAAACGAACATTATTCCACCGAAAAAGCTACTTTTCAGGGCTACTATTTAGAGTTTCAAAAGAATTAAACTAACAGATTTCTGAACAATGAAAATAATTACATTTAAAAAAACAACTGTTCTGAACAATTACAGTCCTACGTCAAACTTCCGTCCGTGCCTCTAGGCTCAGACCCATCTACTTTTTGTTTTATTTTTTTTTATCATTTCCTTTTATGATCTCTTATAGGTCTCCATACTACGCCATTATTTGTGTGGACACCGACTGGACAACATCGTTGCTGGACGAGCTGGACGGCGAGGGATCGAGTGCCTTTCTCAAGGCAAGAGGGCGGAGGTGGTAGCGCTGAGGTAGAGTAGAGTAGAGTTTTCAAAGGGCCTTTCTCAAGGCTAGAGACGAATGAACTGCAAAAGTTTAAAGTCTCTATAATACAATACCTTCCTTCCTTCCATACTACGCGGCACGAATGATGTGATTTGTACTCATTCTGAGTTTCTTATAGCGCGGTTTCCATACAACGCGCTACGGATTAGCCTGGTTTGTATGCAAAATTCGAGTTTCTCATAGCGCGGTTTCCATATAACGCGGTACGCACTCACCGCGTTATAGGAGGGTTGACTGTAATTACAAGGAAATTTCATAAGTGTGTGGGAGTTGTTCGGCTTTTGATTCCATTTTTTGACATTACTACATGGGCTGAAAAGTCCCGGGATTTTTCAACAAATGGGGCCACTCAAAAATGAACAAGATTCATTTCGAGAGGAACATCTGTCACTAGCTTATGTGTGAAGTTCCATGAAATTTCGTTCATTTGTTCACAAACCACAGATGTGGAAAAAGAGGGATATTGTATTTTGATCAAATATTGTTTTTGATGGGAAAACTCCTGAACAATCAATGCAGTGGTTAACGAAACGTTATTCCAATTCTGCTCCTTCGAGAACAACAGTTTATCGGTGGTTTAGTGTATGTAAAATGGACTGTACAAACACCGCAGATGCACCTCGCTCTGGAAGGCCAAAAGAGGCTACGAATCCAGGAATCGTAAAACAAGTGCATCGACTCGTTTTAAACGATCGTAAAGTGAAGTTACGCGAGTTAGCTAAGGCCTTAGGCATTTCAAAAGAACGAGTGGGATACATTTTGCACGACATTTTTGACATGAAAAAGTTATCCGCGCGATGGGCGCCACGTTTGCTGACCATCGACCAAAAACAGCGGCGCGTTGATGATTCAACAGCCGGTTCGACGTTGTTAAAACATAATCGAGTGGACTTCTTTCGACGTTTTGTGACAATGGATGAAACGTGGATCCATTACCACACTCCTGAGTCCAATAGCCAGTCTGCAGTGGCACTGAGGCATATTTCGAATACTTAGACGTTTCATACTACAGAAAGGGAATCGAAATGTTGGAAACTCGCTATACCAAGTGTATTGCACTCGAAGGAAACTATGTTGAGGAATAAATACAGCTTTGTCCAAAAAACGATAATTTCATTACAAATCCCGGAATTTTTCAGCCCATGTAGTAATCTAAACTTCAAGACTACATCCATAATTACTCCCAAATAGCAGATCTGCTCAGTAGGGTGACAAAATTGTGACCGAACAACACCACAAGTGTAACCAGTCTCCCGCGGCTTGTCTGTCTATTTTGATTACATTTAATCACCTGCCACTAGAGACACTCTACAATGTCAATTTGTTTTCTTTTATTTTTTTCGTACCACACCAATCTGTAAAATAAAAGAAGCTCTTTCAAACTTATCGAGGTTAATAGCTGTCATCAAACCAGCCAGCGTCATTCCCACTCACCCGTAAAAGCATCTCTCCTTCGGTCGATGGTTAAAATTCCCAAACGCGGCGGCACACCCACTAAAATCAATGTCATCGTGCCGACAGTCGCACAAAACCGGTCACTCGCGGCTATGATTTACGGTGCTCAAATCTGGCCGACATTCTCTCGTCGCCTCGTTTGTTTTGCCTCTAGACGACTTCGGCCGCGAAGGTTAATCTATAACACTCTTCACAATTTACTAGTTCAACATAGTTTAGAGACGGATCGGGGCCGGGGCCGTCCCCTCATGTTCGACCGGGGGACCCCGGAGCAATAAAATCAATTTTCGGAAATTAGCATAATTATTAACATATTTCTCTCGTCGATTGGCCGAACCGTTGGTGGTGGGTCGGCTTCTTTCGCACTCATCGAAGGTGATTATATCCGATCCTCCGTATCTGTATCAACATCTTCGAACCACTTCTTGGAAGTCGGTCGACAGACTCAGGCGGATGAGAACGGATAGAACTTGGCCTAAATCTGTTGATAAATGGGTGAGGATTTTTCTCTCATTCGCTTTAGGTGTTATTATTGTTTTTTTTTCTTTGCCGACCCGTCCGTCGGATGGCCGCTAACGATTCTAAACGAATTATTAAAACGAATCCAATCGTATCCGATGTCTGTTTGAGGTTAGCTTTGCAGACGGTGTTCCGCATGAGTGAAATCGGAAGAAAAATATATCATGTTTTCGCTGAAACAATGGAAATTAACGTAAATTCAACTCTTTGTGGTCGTATGTCGGCTCTCTGTCAATAACGCAAGGGCTCATACTTAGTACTTCTTTCAACCATACAATAGTTTACACTTTTTCTAAACGAATGTTAATGTCTAGTGAACCTGTTCACGAATTAACCCTTTGCGGTCGCATTAAATTTGGACATGGATATCGTACTGGTCGGAATAAATTTTACATGAAAGAGCAGTGATACACGATATGTAAGATTATGAAAGTTAAACAAAATTTATTTTTATGTAAACATCAGATAAATATTCACTTAACAACGTGTTTCAATGTGTTGTTTTCATAGAACAATTATATGTTGTAATTCTATTTTGTGTGATATCTTTCGAAACATCCCCCAACATGCAGTTCTGATTTTCACATGTATCAAAAAATAATTAGTTTGGCGTCTTTCGCCTTTTATCTTTCTATTTGAACAGTTCCGGAAGAATTGGGGCGACATTCCCCCAATTAAAGGTTTATCAAGTCAAAAATCATTTCTAAATTCATAAAATTTAGTTCGTGGTTGCGCAATATATAAATAACTTTAAATACTGCGCATACAAACTTTAAAACCTCAAGGTAAGTTTAATGAATGCTCTATATATAATAATTATCATAACCTTGAATAACCTATCAAGCATTGTTCAAAATTAAGTAATGCATTTTAGATTCCTTCAATATGATTGTAAAGATTTTTGAAGACATTTTTGTTCTTACCACGTGAGAACATCTGAAAAAATCACTTGGCATACATGATTTAAACACAACATACGCAGAAATCGAAATGTCAACAGCAATTGAACGATAAGGTTACCGACACACATCGCGCGCTACTCGACATGCTAGGTTGAATCGAAAAAGTTGGTCCGACCTAAGTTGCATAGTGTGTATGCTCAACTTTTTTGACATATTCGTTAAGTTGCTTTCCAACTTAGGTTGCCTAGTGTATAGATGGCCTAAATAGCAAACACACTTTCGTTCAAATCGTTTCATTCGTTCTATTTTATCGATTACATTCGATTAATTTTAGAGACTTACGTCACATTGTTTTTTATTTAACAACCAAAATACTCACGATAACTTATTCATATGCCAGAACAACGTTTGCCGGGTAAACTAGTACCTACATAAAAACCTCCTGTGATGTTTATGTTTGAACACACCTTGTGTATTAGCGTTAGAAATGATTCTGATATTTTCTCAAAACAGACCTCATTTCAGAGCAACGAAGCATTCATAGCTTCACGTCCCAAAAACCCGTTTACAAAAACGTGAGTGAATTCTTAACCTGTCAGGAAACCTTTCATGGAAGAACTGAGGAATGTTTGGGATCTGACAAAGATTTTCACATGCGATTTGCGAGTGAATCCTTGAGGAACAGCGGGAGGCAGAAAAAATAAAAGCGTTATGAACAGCAATAAAGTTTTGAAGGAATCACACTCCAACAAAAACGGTGTGATGCTTGCTTTTTTCTAATTGCCTTTTCGAAAGGAGATTATTGTGAGGCTCAAGAACGTTATCTGTTTATTATTAGAACATTTTTCACGCGATTTCGTTATAAATTGGTTGGATAGGCGATAAATATCGTATTTGTTTTTTGGTGGTTACCCTAACTCTCGTGAGAAGCTTGACTGAATATTCTAATTTTATAGCAACTGCTTCTGGATTAGAGGAAACATGAAAAATGCATAAACCAAACAAAATATCCCCTCCCATCCCACAGCATCACATCTCAAGCTATCGATTACATTACAAATTGAAACGAAACTATCCTCTGTAGCAGCAGACATCGACGCAAGACGGCAAGACAAGGAGAATATCCAAGAAATCACTACAAGCTTGTTTGTTTATCACTCGGCGAACATATCTTAAACATATATACATAAATAACAAAACAAAACCAAACAAGAGCGGCGGCGGTGGGACCGGAGGGGACGCAATCTTCAACTTTGGAATCGGAAAGTAGCCACCACTTCACACAGAAATCTCGTGTCTAGGCTTTGGGGCAGGCGTGAAGATGGGTGGGCGACAAAAGCACGAGCAGAGAGGGAGATCGAGAAGCACTGATGAATTTATAATGAGCTTTCGATCAACGAATTGAGATATCGGAGCACGTTTCGGAGAGCTTCACCCGCGATGCGCCCTGAGACCATATCCCCGGCAGAGAGCAACGGCGCGCACAACACATGTGGCCAATCGGTGCCGGTTGCGAACGGAGGAGCTCCCCATCTCTGCGAAGGCACCGAAGGAAGACGAGAATTGATTAGAGATGCTGATAGATTTAATGTCTATGAATAATTCTGTAAAGTTTATGGTTCGAGGGTATCTACTAACAGCAGTTTCGATCTTGACTAATTTAACGAATCGCTCAGCGACCGATTGCGTTATGGCGTCGGAAACAATCAGATTAGCTTAGGTTCGGGATGACGTGTCTACAAAAATGAGATTAATTACTCTGTTATGGTTTCCATTCGATTAGCTACTAGTTTTTATGGTTCGATGCTACACCGGAAAATATCAATATATTTTGTAGACCGACAGTTTGCCGCATAAAACCATTAAAATGAACGATAACAGTTATTGGTTTGTGTCAATGCTATTTTCAAATCAATTAGAAGCATTGTTGTTTTTTTGGATTGCACGCAACAAAATAGCCATTTGTGCTCTAGTCATAAAGAAGGAGTAACGCGATATTGAAATCTGTATGTAGGAAAACAACAACAATACAACAACTATTCGATTTTAACTACTAACTATACTGATGCAACACACCACAACAGAAATGGAGTAGAGATTCAATTAGTAAACAACTTCTACAGTTTTCTTCGGATCAATATTGTTTGAACAAGACAATGGGAAGAGTGTGAATAGCAAACAACTTCCGCGCGAACAATATGTCGGCTTGGGTGTGGATGAGGTTGGTCAGTTCTTTCATTTCCTATGTGTTATTTATCATGCTATACGAGTTTTCGCAGTACTTTTTTAACTCAATCAATAAAGAAACTATGGGACTTCGCCGTCCTTTTTCGATTCAATCGGTTGGAAAGGTTTGAATGTATCCTGAATATTTAAAAAATCACAATGTTCCAAAATATTGTTCATGCAATGTTGTCAGTTATAAGCGCGGTATTATACTATGCAGTACGTAACGCATCAGACAATTTTTATATAGGTTTCCTGATATATTTTAACTAAAACATTCATTGTACAGGGTCTCTCAGATTAAACGCTCATGCAAAAAAAAAATCGAATAGCACCTAATATTTTTTTTTCGCTCCGTCGATGGTAACATTGCATTCCCCTCCTCGGGACGATAATATTCGGCTACTCGTTCTGTCTAATAGGATGGTTCTTAGTGTCAAGATGTACAATTTACAAGAACGTGTATTTTCAGTGAAATCGTATTACTCTAGCAACCGAAGTCTTAATGAAACTTTGTCCTCTTATGGTAAGAATTTCCACAATTCTCGTCGTCGATTACTTTCTCTGCGGGTACGTGAAGAACCGTTGCTATTTTAATAAGTTTGGAGGAACTTAAAGAAGAAATAACTCGGGTTTTCAACAGCATCGAAGTCATAATGTTAGAGTTGCGCACGAGGAATTTTGTTCGTCGTTTAAAACTCGTTATCGAATAAAGGGGTGGTCATATCGAAAATGTCCTAAAATAAGCTTTATTATCGTTTTTAAAAAATAAAAATCGGCTGACTTTTGTAGAAGTTATTAAAATTTGTGCATAATTTTTCCCCACTTGCAAAAAATGTGATTTTCATGTACATAAAAAACATATTTCATATGGGAAAAATCATTGTTGTTTCTTAATTTTTATTTTGAAAGTGTGCTTATTCAATCTAAAAATTTACAATTGTCATTGTCTCTTCCCAAATTCGTGATACGAAGCTCAATGTCGTCAACGCGTATTTACCTTCTCGCTCCTAAAATATATATATATCTCCGCTTCGCCTGTCCGGTCCGTAATGAGAACCCGCTGTGTATAAATATTAGGCTGTCAAAAAAGTCCTGCGGTTTTTTTTTTGAATTTTCATTCGTTCATAAAATTAGTTACAATCATCTGTTTTAAGTCAAATATGCGCCGTTTTGTTCGATGACTTGTTCCCAACGAGATGCCAACTTCATAATACCCCTGTTATGGAAGCTCGCTTCCTTATTGGCAAAAAACACGGATAGCCAATTTTCACAGCCCTCTTTTGTGGCTAACTTCTGACTACCTAGCTCGTTCGCCATGGACAAAAACAGGTGGTAGTCACTTGGTGCAAGGTCCGGACTATACGGCGGATGCAAAAGAACCTCCCATCCGAGCTCCCGGAGCTTCTGGCGCGTCACCAAAGAAATGTGTGGCCTGGCGTTGTCCTGATGGAAGACAATGCGGCCTGTGTTTATCAAAGATGGCCTCTTCTTCATGAGTGCTACCTTCAAGCGGTCCAGTTGTAGGCAGTACAGGTCCGAATTGAGCGTTTGGCCATAGGGAAGCAGCTCATAATAGATTATTCCTTGACAATCCCACCAAACACACAACAGAACCTTCCTGGCCGTTTATGAGGGCTTGGCCACCGTCTGAGCCGCTTCAGCGGACTTCGACCACGACCGTTTGCGCTTCACGTTGTCGTAAGTTAAGACAATGGGAAGAGTGTGAATAGCAAACAACTTCCGCGCGAACAATATGTCGGCTTGGGTGTGGATGAGGTTGGTCAGTTCTTTCATTTCCTATGTGTTATTTATCATGCTATACGAGTTTTCGCAGTACTTTTTTAACTCAATCAATAAAGAAACTATGGGACTTCGCCGTCCTTTTTCGATTCAATCGGTTGGAAAGGTTTGAATGTATCCTGAATATTTAAAAAATCACAATGTTCCAAAATATTGTTCATGCAATGTTGTCAGTTATAAGCGCGGTATTATACTATGCAGTACGTAACGCATCAGACAATTTTTATATAGGTTTCCTGATATATTTTAACTAAAACATTCATTGTACAGGGTCTCTCAGATTAAACGCTCATGCAAAAAAAAAATCGAATAGCACCTAATATTTTTTTTTCGCTCCGTCGATGGTAACATTGCATTCCCCTCCTCGGGACGATAATATTCGGCTACTCGTTCAGTCTAATAGGATGGTTCTTAGTGTCAAGATGTACAATTTACAAGAACGTGTATTTTCAGTGAAATCGTATTACTCTAGCAACCGAAGTCTTAATGAAACTTTGTCCTCTTATGGTAAGAATTTCCACAATTCTCGTCGTCGATTACTTTCTCTGCGGGTACGTGAAGAACCGTTGCTATTTTAATAAGTTTGGAGGAACTTAAAGAAGAAATAACTCGGGTTTTCAACAGCATCGAAGTCATAATGTTAGAGTTGCGCACGAGGAATTTTGTTCGTCGTTTAAAACTCGTTATCGAATAAAGGGGTGGTCATATCGAAAATGTCCTAAAATAAGCTTTATTATCGTTTTTAAAAAATAAAAATCGGCTGACTTTTGTAGAAGTTATTAAAATTTGTGCATAATTTTTCCCCACTTGCAAAAAATGTGATTTTCATGTACATAAAAAACATATTTCATATGGGAAAAATCATTGTTGTTTCTTAATTTTTATTTTGAAAGTGTGCTTATTCAATCTAAAAATTTACAATTGTCATTGTCTCTTCCCAAATTCGTGATACGAAGCTCAATGTCGTCAACGCGTATTTACCTTCTCGCTCCTAAAATATATATATATCTCCGCTTCGCCTGTCCGGTCCGTAATGAGAACCCGCTGTGTATAAATATTAGGCTGTCAAAAAAGTCCTGCGGTTTTTTTTTGAATTTTCATTCGTTCATAAAATTAGTTACAATCATCTGTTTTAAGTCAAATATGCGCCGTTTTGTTCGATGACTTGTTCCCAACGAGATGCCAACTTCATAATACCCCTGTTATGGAAGCTCGCTTCCTTATTGGCAAAAAACACGGATAGCCAATTTTCACAGCCCTCTTTTGTGGCTAACTTCTGACTACCTAGCTCGTTCGCCATGGACAAAAACAGGTGGTAGTCACTTGGTGCAAGGTCCGGACTATACGGCGGATGCAAAAGAACCTCCCATCCGAGCTCCCGGAGCTTCTGGCGCGTCACCAAAGAAATGTGTGGCCTGGCGTTGTCCTGATGGAAGACAATGCGGCCTGTGTTTATCAAAGATGGCCTCTTCTTCATGAGTGCTACCTTCAAGCGGTCCAGTTGTAGGCAGTACAGGTCCGAATTGAGCGTTTGGCCATAGGGAAGCAGCTCATAATAGATTATTCCTTGACAATCCCACCAAACACACAACAGAACCTTCCTGGCCGTTTATGAGGGCTTGGCCACCGTCTGAGCCGCTTCAGCGGACTTCGACCACGACCGTTTGCGCTTCACGTTGTCGTAAGTTACCCACTTTTCATCACCAGTCACCATCCGCTTCCGAAACGGGTCGATTTTGTTGCGATTCTGCAGCGATTCACATGCGTCGATACGTTCAAAGATGTTTTTTTGCGCCAACGTGTGTGGCACCCATACATCGAGCTTCTTTGTGAATCCAAGCTTCTTCAAATGGTTAGTAACGGTTTGATGACTTATCCCCAACTCTTGGCCGATGCTACGGCTGCTACTATGCCGGTCTTTCTCGGCTAATTCAGAGATTTTGTCGCAATTTTCGACGACAGGCCTTCCGGAGCGTGGCGCATCTTCGACGACCTCTACACCAGAACGAAAACGTTGAAACCATCGTTGTGCGGTGGAAATGGAAACTGTATCGGGTCCATAAACTGCACAAATTTTATTGGCAGCTTGAGATGCATTTTTGCCTTTGTCATAGTAGTACTGTAAAATATGTCGGATTTTCTCTTTATTGTGCTCCATATTTGCGACACTATAACTCACGAACGACTTAACAAAACAAAACACTGTCAAGGACTATATTATAGCGCGCAAAAATACCTTTCCAACAAGCTATAGTATGACTCGATACAATGAATACAACTAGAACTAAGCGCTTACAACGACACCTCGCGGAAATACCGCAGGACTTTTTTGACAGCCTAATATTTTGGAGGAAATCTCAGATCGAATCATTGAAAACCTACCAACTTAAAACCGTTACCTACGGTACAGCATGCGCACCATTCCTCGCCACCCGTTGCTTGAACCAGTTGGCAGCTCGACTACTTAAGAAATCCTTCTATGTTGACGATTGTTTGGCTGGAGATGACGATAAAGATAGAACGATCGAAAGCTGTAAGCAACTAATTCAACTACTTGCTTCTGGGGGCTTCTTGCTCAGGAAATGGAGCTCGAATGATCCAGAAATCCTTTCCCACATTCCGGAATATCTCCGTGATAACCGAGATGATCTTGAAATCGACAAATCTAGCTCGGTCAAAACCCTCGGATTAATTTGGCATCCACTCATTGATTCTTTTGGATTCAAGGTTCCACTACTTTCACCCTCAATACCAATCACGAAAAGGATAGTCGGAAATGTCCAGGTTGTTTGATCCCATGGGACTTGTGGGAGCAGTAATCGTGTCCGCCAAAATCTATTTACAGTCCCTGTGGTCGAATTCGTTTACTTGGGATGAGGAGTTACCACTCGGCTATCAAAACTGGTGGGAAACCTTTAGGAATGAAATTCAAGTGCTATCGACCTTGAAAATAACCAGAAGGGTACTTATCGACCAGTTTGACCAACTTGAACTGCACTGTTTTGCAGACGCCTCTGAGAAGGCGTACGGATGTTGCCTGTACGTTAAATCGATCGACAAAGGTGGAAATGTAGCTTGCAACCTCCTCATATCAAAGTCCAAAGTATCCCCGCTATCGAAACAGTCAACTCCACGACTTGAATTGTGTGCAGCTGTCATGGCTGCTCAACTAGCCGACACGGTAAAGAAAAATTAGTGGGTTATATCTATGATATAACCGCAAGGTTCACGTGGAACTACCTTAGCTTAGCAATCATTCGTTTGTATTGATTAAATTCTTGATTGAATGAAACAGTTTCCAAATTCAATTGAGTTCAATATATTTGCTCTGTGAGTGAAAAAAATAAACAAATGCCGTGTAAAGTCAATTCATTTATTGTGATTGATTGTTCTTCGTTACAAGTAAATTTAATGACGGACCTTTTACGTTTGGTATGATGA
Organism: Toxorhynchites rutilus septentrionalis; assembly: GCF_029784135.1. NCBI lineage: Eukaryota > Metazoa > Arthropoda > Insecta > Diptera > Culicidae > Toxorhynchites > Toxorhynchites rutilus. The sequence goes on along the minus strand of NC_073745.1, from coordinate 142,971,891 downwards.
CTACTATTTCAACTATTTCAAATATATGTACGGAAGAATTATCGAACGTTTGATGAACCAGCCTAAGGCTGAAAATCTTTCCAATAAAGACAAAAAAAAATTATCAAACGATTATTTTATTTTACATTTCCCTCTGAAGTTTACATCCCAAAAGTGTACATACTTCTCGAATCTCGAATTTGCTTGAAACTGGGAAGTTCATTCGCTTCTAGTGGCTGCACGATTTTCCCAGGTTCCTAAGTTTAGAAGATCATGTTAGGACAGACATATTCCACTCTGCACAAAGGCAAGCGAGGACAAAAGTACTCGCAGTTTGAATTTATTTGCAGAGCCGATTTCCCCAGAAACCTCGGTTTTGAAGTCTGTGTTAGGGAAACACATTTCAATCGGAACAAAAATACCCCCGATTTGTATGAATTCGCAATGCCGATTTCCCCACGCTTCAAGGATTTGAAGTCTGTGTTAGGGAAACACATTCCAGTCGGAACAAAAATACCCCCGACTTGCATGAATTTGAAATACCGATTTCTCCAGGCACCTTGGTTTAGAAATCTCTATTAGGGAACACATTTCGGTGGGAACAAAAGCTCCCCCTACTTTCGTGTGTTCTTTTTCTTCTTTTTGGCTTTAAGAGGGTTTAAACTGTTCAGTTCACTCGCCTCTAGGCTCTTTCGTGTGCTTGCAATGCCGATTTCGCTGCTTGGTTTTAAAGTCTGTGTTAGGGAACATTTTTCGATGAGAACAAAAGTCCCCCTACTTTCATGTATTTGCAATGCCGATTTCCCCAAAGCTGCTTGGTTTTGATGGCTGTGTTAGGGAAACCGTAAATCGGGCCAATCAAAACGATGCAGTTAGGGCGTTTAGATAACGCCTAATATTTTACAGTTATTCAATTGTTTATCTAATGAAAAACAACATTTTGTTAGTTGCGATAGATGCGTAGAAATATTCCCTATCAAGTGATGCAAACATCTCTCCTATCCAGTACGAAATGTTCGAGCTATAAGCATTCGAAATCTTTCATTTTTTCCTGCATGTTCTGTGTTTAGGTTTTCATTTTACCCTCCATATATTCTGGTTAGACGTAGTCCCACGTCAAAATACTGAACTTTCTTGCTCGATCACTTTCTGGTCTGATTCAAGCATTGTGCTTCATTGGATAGCTTAATTATCTTCAACATGGAAAGTGTATGTGTCCAATCGGATCGCCGAAATTCATCGTCTCACTCATGGAAGCGTCAGAGCAAAATCCGGCTGATCGTATATCTCGCGGCATTTCTCCTGCACAAATAATAGACGATCAACTCTGGTGGCATGGGCCACCATTCCTGATGGAAGAGAAAGTTCATTGGCCTACTAATATAATCGAATTATCGCCACTACACCATTGCATTCGAAATCAAGAAATTCGGAGAACCGTATCGTTGGTCACAACCTTGCCTCCCCTAATACTTTCGCTGATCAACAAATATTCGGTTTTGTCTACTCTCGAACGAACGCTCTCATGGATTCGAAGGTTTGTTTACAATTGCCGCACAAGTTCAGAAAACAGATTAGTTGGTCCGCTCAAATCGAAGAATTAGACGAATCACTAAAACTGCTGGTGAAACAAGTTCAACAAGATCCCTTTCGTCAGAAATTACTTTTCTGCACCGATATCCTGGACCTGTGCAAAGGAATTTTTCGTTTAAATCGTCTTTAAAAAAACTCAACCCTTTCTTAGATGTAGAAGGGCTATTGAGAGCACATGGGCGCTTGGAAGCGTTGGACGCTCCATTCGACACTCGACACCGCATCATACTTCCAGCGAAACATCATTTGACTCACCTCCAAAATTGCTCCGGTGGGATTCGAACTCCGGTTGTTTAAATTATCAAGCAGCGGCTATCTCGCACAGCTATCTGAAGTATTATGCTGGAGCAGTTAAAACTCGTACATAGGTTATGAAAGAGATGCAGGTACCGGGTACGTCATTTCTGATTGCCAATTTCGCTTATTCAACTGTGTCTTAAGGAAAAGTAAGTCACCCTAATCAAACAAATTAAATAAGGTACACCGGTGCAAGTTGAAACAATTTTTTCGAAGTTCAACTTGAAAGTTATCTTAAAAAATCACTAGATCACTGAATTGATATCTGTTTGCAACATATACACGATATAACAGATGACTTTCGATAAAAAATAGGGATTCACACTGGATGTTTCGAAAAATATCAATTTTGAAAGTGTTTAGTTTCCATGTGCATTGTTTCAACTTTTCCGTAGAGTGGGGTAAGTTGAAACGCGGAATTATCATGAGTTTAATGTGCGGTTTTGCTTTTCGAACTATCTACAACTGATTTATGAAACACTAATTTGAAAGAATTACATATAAACATTTGGAAAAAAGGGTTTTGGTACACGTGGGATGTGGCGGAGTAGTCTAATACGCACAAAATGGACACTACATACTAAGAGTTAATATACGAAACAATAACATCAAGAATACTATTTTGGACGCTTTCATGTCAGAGTAGAGCCACTCGAAACGGCCACTAATGAGGTTTATGGGATCATTCAAATATTCAAATACTACGTAACACACTCAAAAGGGAGGAGGGAATGGCTTATTTAGAAATAAATTCACCTAAATCTAAACATTTGTATGCGAATGACCATTTGTTACATTTCATGTAGAGAAGAGGGAGTCTAATAACAATGGGGTGAGCTTAAATGCTTAGAGCTTTACGGAGAAAGATTTTTCAGTTCAGTTTTCATAACCACTACACTTGATTATCCCTATTTGATTACACGACGTGCGATTCTGGCGATATTTTTGAAAGTCAGTGTTTTCGGACCGATTGAGTCAGCGCGCAGAAATGTTTGTTTTGATTCCACGGAACAAGGAAAAGTAAACAAAGGCTCGGGTTGCATGAAAGCATTCCAATATTCTTTCAATGGCTGTTATAAGGTGGGTTGAAAGGTAATGTCTACTATATATATATTTTTATCGCGCCAATCCATCATTCCTAGTAAAAGTTATGAATTTCGTTTTAACTTACTCCGAATTTCAACTTACCCCGGTGTACCTTACTTAGTTTGGTTTATATGAAATGATAACCCAGGAAATGCATCGGAACTATCTCAATTCAAAAGATTTTTTCTTCATTTGTTTGAAAGCAATTTGTTGTCTGAATTAATTCAGAACTTAGTTTCACAAAATTGAGTACTATTTGTAAACCAACTTGGAAACCATACAAAGCCAAATAAACCAAGGCGCTTTGAAGTATATTAAAGGGTTGGTCAATACGACAAAACCGCTCTGCAGCCATATTGGAACTCTAGTGTGTTTTGTTTTATATGTCGATGTTTATATGATGTCGATCAGTTCAATTCTACAATAGTATACATCATAAAACCGACATTTGTTAAACCCAATTACGACTCAATCTGTCGTGATCAGTGCCACAAACTATCAAAATTTATTCACGAATGAAGGAATTAGCTTTTTCCCAGTGTCGGATGAATTCTCTTCTGTTGGCACTCAACATCATGTCTGTTATAATGAGTATAACACAAGAGTCGAGACGCATGAACTTTGTCTGGTATATTGAACGAAAACAGCATGAAAATGTTCGCAAAGCCTGCATTCAAGCACTTTCAATACTGTCAATGATTGAATGAAAAACAGGAAGTGGGTTATATCTATGGTATAACCGCAAGGGTGACGTAGGACTATCGTTGATTTAGAGATCATTTGTTTGAAGTTGAATCTAAATCCATCCTGAATGAATGAATAAATAAATATTTGGGTGACTTCAAAAACGAGAGTGTTACTTTGAAGACTCAAGGTTTTATGCATCCAATATTGGATACAAAAAACCTTGTTCTGAAGAATAATCTTCAGAAGCTTTCCTGTTAACTGCACTTGATTGACAAATCACAAAACCAAATGTATGTGGTCGCAGTATTATATGGATAGAAAACATTAAAATAAACTCGCTTGAATGTAATTTTCAATTCCAAGGGGAACTGGCAGATTATTTTTCAGCAACGATCATTTCTTTCCAGGTTTCCTCTCGATAACTAGCAAACGAAAAGAGTTGCGCGCGTGTATGTGTGTGTGGCGGCTGCTTCTATGTCTTCCCGAGGAACCGTATTTCGATGTTGATACTCTCTTGGTCACCTTCTCTTCTCCTTCTGATCGATCGGCTTTTCTGCGCTCCCTCACAGTTAAAACAAACTGATTGCATTTCAGGTCAGGTCAAGCCAGGTAATGAATACCTCGATCCCTCGCCGTTCAGCTCGTTCAGTAACGATGTTGTCTTGTCGATGTCCTCAGGCGTCGTGCACAAATTACGTAACGCAAAAATCCGGATTTTGAACCTCCCCCCCTTTCGTAACGCAATTTCCTATCTCTAATAAACAGAAAGTAACGCAACATCTAACCCCTCCCCCCTTATCGCGTTACGTAATTTGTGCACTACGCCTCATGAAAAATGAATGGGTTTCACCACCAGAATATCATTTCAGTATGCTTTTCATGCGTGATTGAATCGAGAGAAGGTGTGGTTTACGATGGCAATTTGGAAGGCAAACTAGAGGAGAATGAACTCTCTGAGTATGAAAATTTCGGCGACTGAGCAATAATCGATTGAAAATTATATAATTTTGGCGATAGGAAACATTTTCCGTTTTTCATGTTATGCATCCATTATTGGATACGAAAATATCCTACTGATGGGAAAGAATAATCTTCAGAAACTTTCCAGCTAATTACACTTGATTGAAAAATTACGAAATCAAATGTATTTGGTCGCTGTGTTCGCCATATAATTAGAAAACATTAAAATAAACTTTTCGCATGGATGTATTCTTCAATTCCCAGGGAACTGGCAGATTATTTTTCAGCAACGATTAGATCTTTCCGGAATTTTCTCGATGCTGTATGGCATCCAAACGAAAATTCTCGTTTCAGTTTGGCCTGCAAAAAACTTTTCTGAACTCTAATCCATCAAATTTGGAGCCCTGAAAAGGGCCGTTGATTATATGCTAAGCTAATATAGCACCCTCTCCTTGGATTCGACGGGCCAGCTGAATGTCCTTGGGCATGATGTGACGCGTTTTACGTGGATAGCACACAAATTTGTATCTTCGAATAAGCCTCCTGCAGTGTCATAGCCGCGGAACTTTGGAAGCGCAAGTCGGTTTTGAAGTCCTGAGCAATTCCACGATCCAAATGCTGCAAAGGTAGCTTGCGGATCAGCAATTCGGTCGACTTCCGATAGCGATGAATTTCATGCAAAGTTCCCGGTCGATAGCAATGTGGCTTCTTCACCTATCCTGCGGCTGGTGCGCTTATCCGAGCTGCTTTCGTGTGCCTTACCACTGAAAGACTAACCTGCTATCTGCTTGGTCCCAAACAAACGAGTCGTCACGGTGCGAGAGTAGAGTAAGAAATGAACGAAAGCAAAGGAAGCGTCATTTTATAACCTGTTTTCGAAGCTATTATTAAGCTATTGAAACAATTTTCCGACTTAATAAATAGCAATCATATAACTCTTGGACATTTTATCTTTTGTATGAAATGATTATCACTGTTCCGTTGATCCGAAGCAGAATGAATCCCGCTTAAAGAAGGAATGGATTTTTTCTTGGAATTTACTCAGCAAAAATAATGCCCTTTCCTAACACTTAAAAACGACGAACGGTAAACAGTTTCATCAAAGTGATTTCTTCGATATGGGGATATATTCACTACATCATGTCATGTATTTCATATTCTTCATTATGAAATCCATATCCATGGCACCTATCGGTATCGAATTATCATCGACACCACGATTTTCGCTAAATGCTCCTTTCAGTTCGGCCTGTAAAAATCTTTTCTGAACTCTAATCCATCAAATTTGGAGCCCTGAAAAGGGCTGTTGATTATATGCTAAGCTAATATAGCATGCTCTCCTCGGATACGATGGGCCAGCTGGATGTCCTTGGGCATGATGTGACGCGTTTTGCATGGATAGCACACAAATTGGTATCTTCGAATAAGCCTCCTGCAGCGTCATAACCGCGGAACTTTGGAAGCGCAAGTCGGTTTTGAAGTCCTGAGCAATTCCACGAACCAAATGCTGCAAAGGTAGCTTGCGGATCAGCAATTCGGTCGACTTCTGATAGCGACGAATTTCATGCGAAGTTCCCGGTCGATAGCGATGTGGCTTCTTCACGCTTCCTGCGGCTGGTGCGCTTATCCGAGCTGCTTTCGTGGTGCCTTACCACCGAAGGACTAACAAGCTGTCTGCTTAGTCCCGATGAAACGAGTCCTCACGGTGCGAGAGTAGAGTAAGAAATGAACGAAAGCAAGGGAAGTGTCATTTTATAAAACATAAAAGAATCGAATGTAAACCCCACCCTCTTTATTATATAAGCTTACTGTATACTCACGAATATAATAAGGGTGGGATTTAGATTCTATACTTTTATGGTTTATAAAATGACGCTTCCTTTGCTTTCGTTCATTTCTTACTCTACTCTCGCACCGTGAGGACTCGAGCTCGTTAGTCTTTCGCAGACAGCTCGTTAGTCATTCGGTGGTAAGGCACACGAAGTCAGCTCGGATAAGCGCACTAGTAGCAGGATAGGTGGAGAAGCCACATCGCTATCAACCGGGAACTTTGCGTGAAATTCATCGCTATCAGAAGTCGACCGAATTGCTGATCCGCAGCTACCTTTGCAGCATTTGGATCGTGGAATTGCTCAGGACTTCAAAACCGACTTGCGCTTCCAAAGTTCCGCGGCTATGACGCTGCAGGAGGCTTATTCGATGATACCAATTTGTGTGCTATCCATGCAAAACGCGTCACATCATGCCCAAGGACATCCAGCTGGCCCATCGTATCCGAGGAGAGCGTGCTATATTAGCTTAGCATATAATCAACAGCCCTTTTCAGGGCTCCAAATTTGATGGATTAGAGTACAGAAAAGTTTTTTACAGGCCGAACTGAAAGGAGCATTTAGCGAAAATCGTGGTTTCGATAATAATTCGTTACCGATAGGTGCCATGGATATGGATTTTTTAATGAAGAATATGAAATACATGACATGATGTAGTGAATATATCCGAAGAAATCACTTTGGTGAAACTGCATTATAAAATTATTTGTGTACGAATGCCGCAATCGATAGTCGACTCTAATTTGCGCTGGGTAATTTTCTCGGAGGACTCGATTCCTCCTTTGAACATTAATAATCTCTTTCTGGCAAAACGATGTGGTATGAATCACATTATTTGAATGATAGAATGAAGAAGTTTTCTGCCAATTTCCTTCAACCTCCAAACGTATCTTTCTCCCGTTTGTCGTTTTCGCGTTCGCTAATCCTTTCTCACAACACCCATTTCTCGTTTGAGAAATTGTTGAGTAAACATTGTTTGCCAGTGCGCGTAGAGCGGGAATTCCTAAAGATTCATTGCACCTCTAATAAATTGCCGAAAGACGTGGTCTTACGTTGATCGCACTTGATTTAAAAAATTCAAAACGAAATGTATTTGGTCGCAGCATTATATGAGTAGAAAGCAAATAATCGCTCGAAAATGACTTGATTTTCGCGATGTGAAACATTTTTCGTTTTTCATGTTATGCATCCAATATTGGATACGAAAATTTCCACTGATGGGGAAAAAAATATTCAGAAGCTTTCCTGTTAATTGCGATTGATTGAAAAATAACAAAACCAAATGTATTTGGTTGCAGTGTTATATGGATAGAAAACATTAAAATAAACTATTTCGCATGAATGTATTTTTCAATTCCCAGGGGAACTGGCAGATTATTTTTCAGTAACGAGAATTCCGCGCGTGTATGTGTGTGTGTGTGTGTGGTGGCTGCTCCGATGTTTCAAGCGGAACCGTGGCATCACTCTCCTCCTGATGGATTCCCTTTTGGCCTTAGGTGCACAAACAGGCTCTTGGTGACACCGTTCATCAGCGTTTTCATGATAAACGAAATTAGCTTCACAACAACAGCGACAACATGCTCCAATCGCTGTTCAATCATAACTGAATGGGTTTACGAGCGGCGCTCGCTTATATACCGATTGGTGATTTCAATAGCCTGTTTTGAAAGCAATTTTAAGACTATTGAAACAAGTTTTTGGATGAAAATGTAACAAGTATATGACGCGTAGACATTTTATCTTTCAAATGAAGTGTTTATCATACCATTTCGTTCAGTTGTTTAAGAGCTATTAACGCTCAAAATCTCGGTCTCCAGCGTAACGCTTTCGTTCTCGAAACTTTGGTTTTACACCCCGGTATAGAAATGAAAGACGTAGTCCTACGTCCAAAAAATCCAGAAAATATGTTTTCTTCGTCTATATTATGTTTTAATAGTCATCTAATTCAGCCTCCTCAAAACAGAGTAATTTTTGATACTCCAACACAAATAACGAAATTCGAATTTTCACGGTTATTAACCCTCCTGTACTCGCGTGCGAAATCATAACACGTATACTCGCGCACGGTGTCACAGACCGAAAATTGAACTTCTCTGTAATGTTTCCATTGTGTATTTTACAGGCTTTATTGGCATTTATTTGATGAAGAGGGTATGAATGGAATGGAAAAACTCCAAAAAATATGTTTTCTTCGTCTTTATTATGTTTTAATAATCATCTAGTTCAGCCTCCTCAAAACAGAGTAATTTTTGATACTCCAACCCAAATAACGAAATTCGAATTTTTCACTGTTATTAATTAAAAGTAAGCAGCTGAATATAATTCATGGAAGTATAAAGAGTTATAAAATAACATAAAAACGTATAAATCGATTGTGGTTTCATTGGAGTAAGAATCAGAACATAGTATAACTGCATGCTCGAAACAAACATATTTTTTACATTTCATGCATTTGTTGCGTGTTTTTCGGGTCTTTTATCGAAGAGAAGAATGTATAACGACCTTCTAGATAATTACCGGATGATAAAGGTTCTGGAATATAAAGTTTGCATATTTGTAATATTCTTTGTCTCTGTATTCTTGGGAAACTAAGATATGTCTTTTTTAGATGGGGCATAAAAAGATGATATAAAATATTTATATAAAAGATGATTTCTAGTAACTTGGCGTGGAATGCCAGATCACCTACGCTCCGATTCTATTCCGCCGATATTTTCGGCAGAATATGGGAAAGTTAGATCTGATAAAATGTTCTTTACTGACGGTTCATTCATAAACGGATCCACTGGCTTCGGCATCTTCAATGAAAATTCCAGTGCCTTTTTCAAACTCAAAGATCCTTGTTCCGTGTATGTCGCTGAACTGGGTGCGATATATTACGCATTAGGGATCATTGAAACATTGCCCATCGACCACTATTTTATTTTTTCAGACAGTCTCAGCTCAATAGAGGCAATCCGCTCAATGAAAGTTGATAAATGCTCATCTTATTTCCTAACTAGAATAAGACATCTATTGAGTGTTTTGGTCGAAAAATTATTCAAGATTACCTTAGCATGGGTTCCCTCTCATTGCTCGATTCCGGGGAATGAGATAGCGGACTCGCTAGCTAAGGTGGGCGCTTTAGAAGGCACACTTTTTGAAAGGCAAATTGCTTATAATGAATTTTTCCACATTCCTCGTCAGTATACGCTCGTAAGTTGGCAGCGCATGTGGAGTGAAGATGAGTTCGGTCGTTGGTTACACACGATTATCCCTAAGGTCTCGACGAGTGCATGGTTCAAGGGATTGAATGTAGGTCGTGATTTCATTCGCGTGATATCTCAGCTTATGTCCAATCACTACAACCTAAACGCGCATCTCTATCGCATTGGGCTCGCAGCAAACAATCTTTGTGATTGTGGCGATGACTACCACGACATCGAGCATGCTGTCTGGTCGTGTATCCGGTTCCATGCTGCTCGCTCTCAGCTCTCTAGAGCACTGAGAGCACAAGGCAGACAATCGGATATCCCCATCCGGGATATCTTAGGTAGCCGTGATCCTGATCTACTGCTTCATCTATACCTGTTCCTCAGAAACGCCGATGTCAACGTTTAATGATGTTTCCTTCGTTGTGTCCCTGTTTCATATCCCTCCTATTCAAACGATAAACTTTTACTTAGTCGCGGCAATACATACACACACTCTTTACAGATACACGGGCCAAAGGTTGTGCAGTCCACTGATTATTCAACAAGAGCCAAAGGTTGTACCGCTCATGACAACTCTACACGAGCTGATGATTGCGCCGGCTAGTGACCATTCTATCCTGGATTCCTCGAGTCGAGAAAGACGCACCACGCTAGATATGGGGTGCAGACTAGGGGGGCGTTGCTGATTAATGGTCAGCTGCATCCCAATAGGAGGTATCCCGTGTCGGGCACGCGTACAGAGCATCGAAGACTGCAACATACCAATTATGAGAACACTTGTAATACTAACCTCGAGCCAACCGCGAGTAATCGGTTACATATTATTATCATAGTTGTAAGCAAACATTGTCGAAATATTGAACTCCCGGCCCCGTTAGGCTGACGCCATATGAGCCTTAATAAAAATATATATTTTGGATAAAAAAAATAAAAAAAAACTTCCTTTTCTTTTTCTTGTTTTCTTGTCGATATTGTCCATTATAAAATAAATATCCCCGAAACTGTAACTGTTAAAAATTACCATAAGCCACCGATTAGTTTATAGTTTACTGTTTACAATTCTTCCACAAGTGAAATTCTTTCACAAGAGTGTATATGTATAAACATTATATTTAGCGAATAACCAGACGAAAGTCAAACATTTATATTTTGCTTTTGAACGTATAAGTCTAATTACGAATATATCGACGAATAGTTAATACCGATTAATATGAAAATTTTATGTAGGGGTTTTTGGGGACGGGGAAGGTTCTTATGATTGTTCGTGACTCCTTCCCCCTCTCTAAGGGGGGGATGCCATACAAATGAAACACAAATTTCCCATTACTAGAGAATAAATCAAGCAAATGAAACAAAATTTGGCATCTGGAGGTTTTAGAGTGCAATAAATGATTCTATGGTGGTTAGACACTCCTACCCCTCTCTAAGGGGGGCTGCCATACAAATGAAACACAAATTTCTGCATAACTCGATAACTAATCAAACAAATGGAGCCAAATTTAGTATATGAGGATTTTTGGGTACGAGGAAGGTGTCTATGACGGTATGACACCCCTCCCTTCTCTGGAATGGAGAGGGGTTCCAAAAAATAAGACACATATTCCAACCAAATATGACAATTGAAATTTTTCGGAAAACTGAAGGAAAATGGGATAATTCGAAAAATTCAATTCGCATGTGTTGTACAATTACATACTGACAAGCGTTGTTAGTTCATTTGATGTTTGCGCTAACGAAACTGATCTTCGTTCGAAAGTGGAAATTGATTTTAATGTGATAAAACGCACTCCCATATCGTCTTCTATCTATATAAATAAAAATGGATCGCCGAATATGTTGATAAGAGCAAAACTCGAGAAAGGAATTGTACTATTTAGAGTTGTCTTCATTCTATCATATTTTCTGTGTCAAACATTTATTCCATGTAACGCAGAAACATGTTATTTGCAAGTGGATGAAAAATCTCGCAAGAGAATTGTGTCTGCAATTAATTTGATATTGTAATGTCAAGTTTTGGTAGAAGTACTGAAATTTTATAGTAAGAAATAATTTTAAGGGGTAGATTAGAAGATCAATCAATAAACAGTTCTGCGATTGGACCCATGAACGTGCGCTTAGTAAGAAAACGTGGATGTGATAACGAAAAATAAATTTTGGAGGGGACGAAGTTTGCCGGGTCAGCTAGTATTCAATAAATGTTCCACGCCACTATCATTAACTTATAAATTTCATTCAACAATATTCTGGAATATGAAAAAAGGCACTTGTCCAAAAAAGTTACTCCTATACTCGCGTCGGTGTGTCAGACCGAAAGTGTTAAAAAGTGGCACACGTCCCAACACATGCGATATGTTAAACGATGACGAACGACGAATAACAAAACTAGAGAGAATCGCAAAGTCGTAGTGTTGATATTTTCTGAGAAATGAACGAATTATTGATTTCTCGGTTTGACAGACCAATGCGCGAGTAAAGGAGTGTTAAATACTTATTTAATGTGTCCACGTGGAAATTATCAGTACACCTACACTGTCCCACGGACTAGCGTGGACATTGTGAATCCCCCCCCCCCCCCCTTTTAAAGTTGTTCACTAACAGTTCGACTGAAAAGTTCATAAGGTTGACGTCTAGATAGCGCCTCTTGCAAAAATCTACTTGAGCCTGAGGGCCTGATTCTCGAATACACTTCACGGTGGAAACGAATTAAACGGCACGCCATTGAACTACGTTTTACGGGTTAGTGAAGTGTTGAATATAACGATGAGTTTTCAGGCAGAATGAGCACTTTTCAAATAAAAAATCATTAATGAAAATTAACCTCTTCGTATCAAACTGGTATTCAATGTGAGTGGAAAACATTATATCACACGAAGAAAACAAAAATATTTCATACAAAAATTTAATCTGAAGATAATTTGATTTTATAATGATAAATTTAGTGGGAAACTAATCTCGCATCCAGATGTCGACACCATACCGTTGTCATCGCGAATGCGTTTCATACCGTTTCCATCGTGAAGTGTGTTCGTAGTGTATTCGAGAATCAGGCCCAATTTGATATTGGGCCTGATTCTCGAATACACTTCACGGTGGAAACGAAATAAACGGCACGCCATTGAACTACGTTTTACGAGTTAGTAAAGTGTCGAAGATAATGATGAGTTTTCAGGCAGAATGAGCACTTTTCAAATAAAAAATCATTAATGAAAATTAACTTCTTCGTATCAAACTGGTATTCAATGTGAGTGGAAAACTTTGTTTTCTTCATGTGATATAATAATCTCATACGAAAATTTAATCTGAAGATAATTTGATATTATAATGATAAATTTAGTGGGAAACTAATCTCGCATCCAGATGTCGACACTGTACCGTTGTCATCGCGAATGCGTTTCATACCGTTTCCACCGTGAAGTGTATTCGTAGTGTATTCGAGAATCAGGCCCATTATAATGGAAGAAATGAAGAAAACAAAGTTTTCCACTCACATTGAATACCAGTTTGATACGAAGAGGTTAATTTTCATTAATGATTTTTTTATTTGAAAAGTGCTCATTCTGCCTGAAAACTCATCATTATCTTCGACACTTCACTAACTCGTAAAACGTAGTTCATTGGCGTGCCGTACATTTCGTTTTCACCGTGAAGTGTATTCGAGAATCAGGGCCAATGATGAGTTTTAGTGGGAAACTAATCTCGTATCCAGATGTCGACACCGTACCGTTGCCATCGCGGATACGTTTCATTCCGTTTCCACCGTGAAGTGTATTCGAGAATCAGGCCCTTTATATATTCTTAGCAGTTTTGCCAGGTGTTTGACACGATTATCGCTATCTCACTCTACTTACCGTCACCGCCTATCTCACTATCCCTCTGCTGTAAAAGTTCATCATCGACATCACGATATGTCAGATGGTGGTAAATTGGTAATTCGCGATGACGTCGACGTCTGGTGGCGACTTCAAGTTAGAGCCATAATTTGGGTCCCAAAATCGTTAGTGTAATCTCTATCAGATTAGAAGACACGGAGCCAGTTTTCAAATTTTAAAATTTGAATGAAAATTTTCACATTATGTTATTTAATTATTAGAAACACGTATTTCTGACTTTCATTCATCCATATGGTCATACAATTCCAAATTTTTTGCTTATTTTTTTCTCTATAATATAAAGTTGTCTTCATAAACAATTTTCGTATGAGACTTTTTCCCCTCCTGCAAACAAAAATGTTTTTAATTTAAACAGAATACTAATTTGATATGGAAAAGCTAATTTTCATTCATAATTTTTAATTTTGAAAACGTTCACTCCGCCTGAAAATCAGCTGTTCTTTGACGCTCCCCTCAACTAGTAAACGAAGCTCACTGCCTTCAACGCGGATCGCTGTTTTGAAGAAAACAAATACTTCTGACGTGTGAGATGTTGGCACCAAAAACATGGCGGGTGCCATACGGCTGAGTTTTGCTAATTGAATTGATAGATGGTTATGTTCTCAAACGAAAATGTAAAAAAAATGTTCACATTTTCGCGATAGGCCCTTTTTGATTTTTTTTTTCTGAAAACGTAACAGAACGTTACGTTTTTCAATGACACAAAAGTCGATGAAAATAATTTTGACGTATAAATGTGATTGTTGTTTGTGTAGCCATACTGTTTGTTTATACATCGAATGCATAATTTGCTGGAAACGGTTATTGGATAATTGTTATTAATTTACCTATACACCGGTGTTCGATTTCACTTCGAGGAACAAATATTTTACAAAGTTTCTGCAATGTCCGATCCACACGACGAACTGTGTCCACCCAACACAGAGGATGATGAGCTTACACTGCCCCGGGCCAGCATCAACAAAATTATAAAAGAGCTGGTTAGTTTCTCGGATTTAGGATCAGACTGTGTTCACACTTTACCATCACCGTAGGTACCCTCGATACGAGTAGCGAATGAAAGCCGCGAACTGATTCTGAACTGCTGCACTGAGTTTATACATCTAATCAGCTCGGAAGCCAATGAGGTTTGCAACCAACGGAACAAGAAAACAATAAACGCGGAACATGTTCTGGAGGCATTGGATCGGCTAGGTTTCAAGGATTACAAGCAGGAAGCGGAAGCGGTCCTGAATGATTGCAAAGAAGTGGCGGCGAAACGACGAAGGCAAAGCACACGGCTTGAAAACTTGGGAATTCCAGAGGAAGAGTTGCTTCGGCAACAACAGGAGCTATTCGCTAAGGCAAAGGAGGAACAAGCGGCGGCCGAACAGCAACAGTGGTATAGTTTACAACAGAATGCCGAGTTGTATCAGAAGCAGATATCTCAGGACGAGGATGACAGTGATGACTATTGATGTACGCAAAGATTCGAGACGAACAAGACCGTATAAGCGATGTTATTACACGTTTTATTTGTAAGGAACCTAAACATTTCTCTTCGTGATGACAATCAGCAATTTGTGATTAAGTGCTTATATTATCAAATCTAGTTCATACATTGATTCTCTTAACATAGTTCATTTAAATAGCCAAAGCATCACTTTGCGTCTCGTGACTGAGCTGCGTCTGTAAATTGGATAGTTTATTCTTCAGCACCTGCACTCCCATCATTACGATATTTTCCGGCTTCAGCGCACCAGATGATTCGACGTTGAAGAAGAATTTATTCGGTCGCATCTCCCAATTGTATTCCGCTTCGTATTTATCGTCTTCCAATTCGGTGTGTTCCGATTTTGGCCACTCATCTGGCTTTGGGAAGAGGGTGTGTCGCATAGCGTTGTCCGGATCATATTCGAAGCAAACACCGCAGGTGGGATTCCATTTGGCGTGTTCCTTTCCGAATCCTTTCTTAGCATAAGCGCGCAGCTTAAGTTCCTGGCCCTTACGAAGCTTGATAATTAGAATTTCATCCGTTCCCTCGCCATATTCGTTATCCTCATCATCACGGTGTCGCGATGTAACTGGCAACACCCGCTGGTCACTCGTTTTGAAATCTGCCGTTGTAACATGCCGGGTGTGTTCCTCACTACATTTAACATCAAGCGTAAACTCAACGCTACACTCGGTGCAGAAATCTGGACATACACAATCTCTGCTATACTGCATCCGTTCTACAACCTCGTCGGAAATCAGCGGGATTAGGCCTACACGATGCGCCAGGAACTCATCCGCCAGTACAGTTGTGTTGGATTCTAGTTGGACCCAATCAATAGCCAGAGTTGGGGTCTCAGCGATGAAAACTCGGCGCAGACTATTGGCGACGCTGCGGAATAAAAACATAACCTTGTATTCACACTCGGCGAATAATTTACATTATACTACCTTAATTCTGTATCTTCAAGGACAAATTTAACATTTTCGTCTGTAAGTTCAGTGATAGTAACTGAAGGCTGGTTAGCATAAGGCATTTTTTTAAATATTAAACGAACTAACTATAAAACAAACCGCGAACCGTACGTATTCTGCCTCGGTTGTAGCTTTGCTTTTAACTTTTTTGACAGCTTTAATTTCATCGTTTATTATCGATGCTCGATAAGCACTCCCTGTTGCTGGGGTTGCATTATAAAAATCGATTATGCTTACAGTGATGGCGAAAATAACAACACCGGTAGCGCTGATAATTTTTTCAATTTACGGCTAGTTTTAAGCGGCCCTTACACGATCAGTAGCATTGACATTATCAGTAATGACTAAACTGACCAGACGTCCCGCGTTACGCGGGACAGTCCCGCATTTCAACAAAATGTCCCGCGTAAGATTTCGTCCCGCGAAACGTCCCGCATTTGGCAAAAGAAACGAAAATGTCCCGCGATCAAGCAAACCATTTGTCATGACAATTGTCAAGCGTAAATGCGAAAACAGAATAGAAACATACGGTATGAGGCATGTTGTCGACGCCAACCTCTATCAGTTTCTATTCTGTTTTCGCATTTTCGCATGACAATTGTCATGACAAATGGTTTGCTTGCCCGCGATATCAATATATTTCAATATCACAATTTGATCATGTTGATTTTCTAGAATATCCTCAAAAAAAACTTTTATTTGGCAGACTGTTCAAGAGCGCTTCTAATGCATCCAAAGATTAATACGTTGAGCTGATTTCATCGCACCGACATTGGCCTTTTTGTTTAGAGAGTGTCAACTGGAAGCGACAGCAACAAAATTGGAAAACGATTTTTATAAAAGTCCCCTATTGATCCACAGGGACCAACGTGAGTCAGACGAAAAGTTCATCTTTGATTCTGTTGTAGACTAAAATTGGCAGACTTATCTCACTTCTTAACTAGGCGAACCTAGCCAGAATTTTCACCTGCCCCCGGGCTTCTGAATGCCAAAGGGGGACTAGGCTCTGCGGAATGCACGTATCTGCATGCTCTTGCTGTTTTAGTCCTGACCGAGGAATTGTCGGACAATCGCGCAGGTGCTAAGGATGACCGACTTTTGGATGCCGGCCAATTCCTTCTCGATGTTCAACACCTTTAGCGCTTCCAGAAGTGTCTTCGGGATAATTCCAGTTCCAGAGAGAACGACTGGAACAATTCTTGGGACCTCCCTTAGCCCCCACAGTTCCTTGAGCTCCACGGCCAATGGTCGGTACTTGCAGATTTTGCGACCGTGGGTCTCCTCCAGATTCTGGTTCAGTGGAATAGCGACATCGATGATGGTGACTTTGCGGTCGCTCTTGTCGTAAACCATTATATCTGGGCGGTTGTGGTGGATCGAGAGGTCAGTCAGAACAGTGCGATCCCAGTACAGCTTGAAACGGTCATTTTCCAGGACAGGTGCAGGCAGGTACCGGTAGTTTGGTACGTTGTCTTCCAGTAGAGCACATTGGAGCGCCAGTTGTCGATGAACAATACGGGCCACGTTGTTGTGGCGCTCGGTGTAGGCTGCGTTGGCCAAAACGGGACAGCCTCCCATAATGTGCTCTATGTTTTCACCTGGTTGATGGCACAGCCGGCAAATGTCATCAACGTCTTGATGCCAGACGTACCGCCTGCAGTTTCTCGTCGGCATTATCCTGTCCTGGATGGCTATCATGTCGGCTTCTACTACTGAAGAGAGTTCACCACGCGTTAGCCACAGATTAGATGCGGCCTTGTCGACGTGTGGCCGGTCCAGTTGATGGGGGTGGGCACCATGCACTGCCTTCTGCTTCCAAGCTGCAATCTTCTCCTCCACTGTCTGCAGATTGCAGTTTAGTTGGTACTCCGCTTGCGCCAAGTGCAGAGCGCTGTATCCTCTGTCAGCGGCGCAGACAGCCCGGTATAGCGCGTTTTGGTTGGCGCGTTCTGCGAAGTACTCGCGCAGTTGTCGTACCTGGGCAACACACAGTGCAGAAATGTCGACGATTCCAAGTCCCCCTTCTTTGCGTGGTAGTGAAACTCTCTCCAGTGCCGATTGAGGATGGTGCATTCCGGCCTCTTTGAATGCTTTCCTCATCCTCCTCTCAAGGTCCTCTAGGTCAGTTTTGCTCCATTTGACTACACCAAAACTGAAGGTCAGCAGGGGAACCGCGAATGTGTTGATCGGGCTGAAAGAGTCGCCTTGGAATATCCCCCTCTTTATCTGCAGCGTTCTAGACTGCAACACATTTTCCCCATCACTAAGGTGCAGAGACGTGCTCCACTGCCTCATCGCATGCTGCAGGAACCTAACGACGACGGGATCAATTTTGTAGAGCTCCAATACCCGGACGAGAAACGAGTGAGGTATGGAGTCATAAGCCTTCCTGTAATCGATATAGGCCATGCTTAGGTTCCGCTGGTTATAAACCGCCTGGCCGACTATGGCTGCGTCGATGATGGCCTGGTCTTTGCAGCCATGCGTATTTTTTCTGCATCCTTTCTGCTCTTCTGCGATGATATGGTGTTGTTCGCAGTGGGCAGAAACTTTGGCGGTTATGATGCTGCTTAATATCTTGTACAGACTCGATAGGCACGTTATCGGCCTGTACTTTGATGGGTTCAATGTGTTGCTGTCTTTCGGGAGGAGGAATGTGACGCCACGGGTGGCGAATTCAGGGAGGTTGTGTGGGTCACGTAGCACCTTATTGAAGCACTCAGCTATCTTTTGATGTGCGACGGTCAGCTTCTTGTGCCAGAAGTTCTGAACACCATCGGGGCCCGGTGCTGCCCAGTTCCTCAGGTACCGCGAGGCTTCGCGGACATCGTTCTCTTCGACGATGATAGCTGGCATCTCTCCAATTTCACCACAACTCTCCTCCTCCCGTCTTAACCACATTTGCCCGTCGCGATGTTGTACTGGGGTCTCCCAAATACCAGCCCAGAAGTTCGTCACATCGCTAATATCTGGCAAACCTTCGCGGTAGTCGGGCTTCTCGTCGCTAATGTGGTCGTAGAACGCTTTTTCGTTATCTCTGAACATCCGATTTTGTTCCTGGCGCTTTGCAGAGTCAGAGTAACGTTTCAGCCGTTTAGTTAGGACGCTCAATTGCTGTACCAGTGTGTCGAGTTTTTCCGTCAGCTGGTGAGCTCCCAGCTGGCGAAGTTCAGTAGGCCGCACGATCATAGCAACTTTGCGACATAATTTCGCCGATCTGCTGCCTCTTTTGTACGCCATCAGTCTTCCAATTGCGGCGCGCTTGTTTAGGATCCGTTGCTCCAATCTCCTTCGCCATGGAGGCTCACGCCTTTCACGGAGATGTTGGAGCAGTCCGCCTCTTGGCCTAATACGGTATCCTAAACTTTTGGCGGTCGCCACAGCAGCACAGTAAACTTTCAGTTGCAGCTCCTCCATGTTCTCAGCATCAACCAAGTGCAGCGGAAGAACGTGCTCGTTCATGAGCTTTACTGCACTTGTCAGCCTGCGGGAATGCTGCAACTTCGGGATCCTGGGGCGCGACAATGGGTCTGTGTCGCGGAACTGTGAGATCGCCTCGTCGTAGTGGAAGACCAGATCGCGTAGTAGTTGTTGATCTGGCTGTGGGTCTTCCGGCTCAGGGGGTTGTAGTACTGTGGCCTCCACTGGTGCTGATTCGCGTGCCCCACTCGCGAATGAATTGCTCAGCCGTACTGAACTTCGTCTCGACACATCGCTTGCTCTGTTGTTCCTGGAGCTTATTTCTCTCTGCACCTGCTGCTTGATCTCGTCGATTTGCGTTTGGGAGAGCATGTTGTTGCGTACTATCGCTCTACGCCTCGCGTTCATCGCGTTCTGATCAAGCCTCCCGACGAACTCTGGATACGCTTCCTCGAACATTGTTAGTATTCGAGGGCGACCGCTCATGTCCGTCTCCAAAGCAGTGCAGATGTAATAGGCGCGGATCACGAATTCATTCATTTCGTGTGTCCACATGATCCGGCGCCTAGTGGTACCCACAAGTGTGGACGACTGTCGTCTGGCAGTCGCAACACGTCTCGTAGGCGCAGCGTTTCTTGGGTGATGTCGATGGCTGCTGTTTCCGTGTGGCGGTAGCTCTTCGGGTTGAACCCGGCTGGTGGCCCGCTCTTGCACCTCGCCCTCCAGCCGCTGGCCGCTCGCTCTTACTCCCGTTCCAGGACCAGCTCCAGTTCGGGGACCCTCCTCGGGCGATCGCATTCTAAGTATTCTTCGTGAACGTAGCTCCATTTTCTGGGTGTATCTCCTTTGCCCGGGAGACAGCGGGTTGGCAAGGCCTCCATGACCCGGGAGGCCTTCCCCGGGAGAGATATAGCGCTCTGACTCGCTCGCACCCCCTCACTTAGCCACTTTCGACACCCGTTCTCGGAGCCAAGACCAGGTGTGTGTTTCCAGTTCACGCCCGATCTAAAAATGTCGTCATATGATCTTCGTGGAGGCGTGAGATAGGAACATTTGAGACCAACAGGCAGGCTCCTACCCTATGTTGATCCCCATTTGAGAACCTTTTTTTTTTTTGGCAGACTTATCTCACTTCTTAACTAGGCGAACCTAGCCAGAATTTTCACCTGCCCCCGGGCTTCTGAATGCCAAAGGGGGACTAGGCTCTGCGGAATGCACGTATCTGCATGCTCGTGCTGTTTTAGTCCTGACCGAGGAATTGTCGGACAATCGCGCAGGTGCTAAGGATGACCGACTTTTGGATGCCGGCCAATTCCTTCTCGATGTTCAACACCTTTAGCGCTTCCAGAAGTGTCTTCGGGATAATTCCAGTTCCAGAGAGAACGACTGGAACAATTCTTGGGACCTCCCTTAGCCCCCACAGTTCCTTGAGCTCCACGGCCAATGGTCGGTACTTGCAGATTTTGCGACCGTGGGTCTCCTCCAGATTCTGGTTCAGTGGAATAGCGACATCGATGATGGTGACTTTGCGGTCGCTCTTGTCGTAAACCATTATATCTGGGCGGTTGTGGTGGATCGAGAGGTCGGTCAGAACAGTGCGATCCCAGTACAGCTTGAAACGGTCATTTTCCAGGACAGGTGCAGGCAGGTACCGGTAGTTTGGTACGTTGTCTTCCAGTAGAGCACATTGGAGCGCCAGTTGTCGATGAACAATACGGGCCACGTTGTTGTGGCGCTCGGTGTAGGCTGCGTTGGCCAAAACGGGACAGCCTCCCATAATGTGCTCTATGTTTTCACCTGGTTGATGGCACATCCGGCAAATGTCATCAACGTCTTGATGCCAGACGTACCGCCTGCAGTTTCTCGTCGGCATTATCCTGTCCTGGATGGCTATCATGTCGGCTTCTACTACTGAAGAGAGTTCACCACGCGTTAGCCACAGATTAGATGCGGCCTTGTCGACGTGTGGCCGGTCCAGTTGATGGGGGTGGGCACCATGCACTGCCTTCTGCTTCCAAGCTGCAATCTTCTCCTCCACTGTCTGCAGATTGCAGTTGAGTTGGTACTCCGCTTGCGCCAAGTGCAGAGCGCTGTATCCTCTGTCGGCGGCGCAGACAGCCCGGTATAGCGCGTTTTGGTTGGCGCGTTCTGCGAAGTACTCGCGCAGTTGTCGTACCTGGGCAACACACAGTGCAGAAATGTCGACGATTCCAAGTCCCCCTTCTTTGCGTGGTAGTGAAACTCTCTCCAGTGCCGATTGAGGATGGTGCATTCCGGCCTCTTTGAATGCTTTCCTCATCCTCCTCTCAAGGTCCTCTAGGTCAGTTTTGCTCCATTTGACTACACCAAAACTGAAGGTCAGCAGGGGAACCGCGAATGTGTTGATCGCGCGTACCTTGTTCCCCGCGTTGAGGAAAGTCCTCAGGACACAGTTCACTCGACTCAAGAACTTGTCTCGCAGCTCCGTCTTGATGTCGGAGTGGCGAATCCCGGTGAGCTGTCGGAATCCAAGATATTTATAGGATTCGCCACGAACCATGTCTCTTATAAACTCGCCGTCATAGACCTCGTAGCCTCCGGATTCGGTAAGTTGTCCTTTCAGCAGGTGGACACAGCGACACTTGTCGAGGCCGAACTCCATACAGATGTCCCTGCTTATGTCTTCGACAACCCGGATAGCTACACCTAGACGCTGACGTGAATCAGCGTAGACCTTGAGATCGTCCATGTAAAAGGTATGGGTCACTTCTTCGTGGGCGCCGTCGCCATACCTTATTTTATAGCCATGACCGTTTCTATTGAGCGTCCTACTGAGGGGGTTCAGTGCCAGACAAAACCAAAGCGGGCTGAAAGAGTCGCCTTGGAATATCCCCCTCTTTATCTGCAGCGTTCTAGACTGCAACACATTTTCCCCATCACTAAGGTGCAGAGACGTGCTCCACTGCCTCATCGCATGCTGCAGGAACCTAACGACGACGGGATCAATTTTGTAGAGCTCCAATACCCGGACGAGAAACGAGTGAGGTATGGAGTCATAAGCCTTCCTGTAATTGATATAGGCCATGCTTAGGTTCCGCTGATTATAAACCGCCTGGCCGACTATGGTTGCGTCGATGATGGCCTGGTCTTTGCAGCCATGCGTATTTTTTCTGCATCCTTTCTGCTCTTCTGCGATGATATGGTGTTGTTCGCAGTGGGCAGAAACTTTGGCGGTTATGATGCTGCTTAATATCTTGTACAGACTCGATAGGCACGTTATCGGCCTGTACTTTGATGGGTTCAATGTGTTGCTGTCTTTCGGGAGGAGGAATGTGACGCCACGGGTGGCGAATTCAGGGAGGTTGTGTGGGTCACGTAGCACCTTGTTGAAGCACTCAGCTATCTTTTGATGTGCGACGGTCAGCTTCTTGTGCCAGAAATTCTGAACACCATCGGGGCCCGGTGCTGCCCAGTTCCTCAGGTACCGCGAGGCTTCGCGGACATCGTTCTCTTCGACGATGATAGCTGGCATCTCTCCAATTTCACCACAACTCTCCTCCTCCCGTCTTAACCACATTTGCCCGTCGCGATGTTGTACTGGGGTCTCCCAAATACCAGCCCAGAAGTTCGTCACATCGCTAATATCTGGCAAACCTTCGCGGTAGTCGGGCTTCTCGTCGCTAATGTGGTCGTAGAACGCTTTTTCGTTATCTCTGAACATCCGATTTTGTTCCTGGCGCTTTGCAGAGTCAGAGTAACGTTTCAGCCGTTTAGTTAGGACGCTCAATTGCTGTACCAGTGTGTCGAGTTTTTCCGTCAGCTGGTGAGCTCCCAGCTGGCGAAGTTCAGTAGGCCGCACGATCACAGCGACTTGGCGACATAATTTCGCCGATCTGCTGCCTCTTTTGTACGCCATCAGTCTTCCAATTGCGGCGCGCTTGTTTAGGATCCGTTGCTCCAATCTCCTTCGCCATGGAGGCTCACGCCTTTCACGGAGATGTTGGAGCAGTCCGCCTCTTGGCCTAATACGGTATCCTAAACTTTTGGCGGTCGCCACAGCAGCACAGTAAACTTTCAGTTGCAGCTCCTCCATGTTCTCAGCATCAACCAAGTGCAGCGGAAGAACGTGCTCGTTCATGAGCTTTACTGCACTTGTCAGCCTGCGGTAATGCTGCAACTTCGGGATCCTGGGGCGCGACAATGGGTCTGTGTCGCGGAACTGTGAGATCGCCTCGTCGTAGTGGAAGACCAGATCGCGTAGTAGTTGTTGATCTGGCTGTGGGTCTTCCGGCTCAGGGGGTTGTAGTACTGTGGCCTCCACTGGTGCTGATTCGCGTGCCCCACTCGCGAATGAATTGCTCAGCCGTACTGAACTTCGTCTCGACACATCGCTTGCTCTGTTGTTCCTGGAGCTTATTTCTCTCTGCACCTGCTGCTTGATCTCGTCGATTTGCGTTTGGGAGAGCATGTTGTTGCGTACTATCGCTCTACGCCTCGCGTTCATCGCGTTCTGATCAAGCCTCCCGACGAACTCTGGATACGCTTCCTCGAACATTGTTAGTATTCGAGGGCGACCGCTCATGTCCGTCTCCAAAGCAGTGCAGATGTAATAGGCGCGGATCACGAATTCATTCATTTCGTGTGTCCACATGATCCGGCGCCTAGTGGTACCCACAAGTGTGGACGACTGTCGTCTGGCAGTCGCAACACGTCTCGTAGGCGCAGCGTTTCTTGGGTGATGTCGATGGCTGCTGTTTCCGTGTGGCGGTAGCTCTTGAACCCGGCTGGTGGCCCGCTCTTGCACATCGCCCTCCAGCCGCTGGCCGCTCGCTCTTACGCCCGTTCCAGGACCAGCTCCAGTTCGGGGACCCTCCTCGGGTGATCGCATTCTAATTACTCTTCGTGAACGTAGCTCCATTTTCTGGGTGTATCTCCTTTGCCCGGGAGACAGCGGGTTGGCAAGGCCTCCATGACCCGGGAGGCCTTCCCCGGGAGAGATATAGCGCTCTGACTCGCTCGCACCCCCTCACTTAGCCACTTTCGACACCCGTTCTCGGAGCCAAGACCAGGTGTGTGTTTCCAGTTCACGCCCGATCTAAAAATGTCGTCATATGATCTTCGTGGAGGCGTGAGATAGGAACATTTGAGACCAACAGGCAGGCTCCTACCCTATGTTGATCCCCATTTGAGAACCATTTTTTTTTTCTTTCTTTATTAAAGAGATTTTCAGCCAAAGGCTGGTTCATCTCTAAGTTGTTGTAGACTTAATAAACGTAAGATTTTTTTTTTTTTTTTTTTTTTTTTTTTTTTCTTTCTTTATTAAAGAGATTTTCAGCCAAAGGCTGGTTCATCTCTAAGTTGTTGTAGACTTAATAAACGTAAGATTTGAAGAAAAATTGTTCCTATAAATTATCTTTCATCGCCATCCGGAATTATTCAAATTTTTCGAATGCATACGTTAACACTAAAATCGATGAAAAATGAATTGGAATTTGCGATCATTCCATTCGGTAATTTAAAGAAAGTTGTAGAATTTGAATCGTACTTGCCAGGCGTAAATGCTCTGATTGAGCGAATGATTTTCGGGCGTAAACAAAATCTAAACCACCGAAAAATCACAACTGAGTGCCGATACTCAGAAAGAAATAATACTGATCAGTTTAGACTCGCTAAACTATGGTTTATGTTCACATAACTTATATACATAACGTTTTCTTTTTTGTGTCCGCGTTAGACCTCTGACCATCTGGTCACTTTAGTAATGACAATACTAGCAAGAATCACTCCATTCCGCATTATCATTATTCGTCAACCCTAAACGATCATTTTTATCGCTTGGAGGAATGCAGCAACCCTAGCCTCCATAGTCGTAAGTGAAATCAACAAATTTTCGAAATGAAAATTATCAATGAAAATTGAATTTCTTGTATCAAATAAACACCCTAATCAATAATTTGAAAGGTTTTCTGCAAACAATGAATTCGTCTCTGCGCAAAGGGTTGTATCTAGGACACGACCGTATATTTTCGACGTAGAACTACGCAATTATATTAGAATCGTACAATATTATTCTAGAATCGTCGAAATTTTTGTAATAGGAGCTGTCCACATACGACGTGGACAACCTTAAGGGGGGGGGGGCGTTGGGTTGAGGGTTACGAAAAGGTCCACGCTTGTCCACGGTGACGGAGGAGGGGATTCAGATGATATCCATGTAGACACTTTAAATGTCTTTTTCAATAGAACATTCATTTTAAAGTCAAAATTTAATGAGATTTGCTTTGTATTTACAATATTTTTACAAGAAATTTATGCCCACCTTGGGTACCTTGGGTTCCAACAAGACTACTCGCAGCTGAATGTATCAAAATCAATGATCCAAAACGCTTTTAGAGCGCTTCTAAGACTCCAACGCCGTACTCGCCAGATATTGCATCTTCAGATTATCAACTGTTAAGATTCCTGTAAGAACTTCAATTCACACTGTTTCGCATAAAAAGCGCCTTGCCCGGTTTTTTGGCGAGAAAATAAAGAAGTTCTGAGAGAATGGAATTCTCAAGTTGTGTGCAGGATACTGAAATATCGAGAAACAAAACAGAGTATCTATAATCGAATAAATATGTCTATAAAAATTATGCTTCCTTAGAATCGGCACGAATTTTTCCGGACAATATTTACCATGATTTAAGAATTAAGGGTTATAGGCCAACGTAATCATCGATCACGAAGATAGTGCAGGTGTTTTGTTTCGACTAGGTTCACTGTAGCCGCCAAGCACTACCTGTAAAAGCGAAAGTCATATTGATGCTTAGACGAGAAAATATTTCGCAATCCGTGATCACGAATATCAATGTCCACATGTATTTGCGACATATGGGGTTTTGAGGCCAAATCCAAAAAACCAATGTTATTTATGAATATGCGAATCAGTTAAATGAACAGCATCAGAAATTGGAATGCCTTAAGGTGAAGGTGGAAGCTAGCCACAAATGGCTGCCACAATGACGCTCATTTCTTTCATCTCCCTCCCTCACTCCTCGCCCGAAAATCAATAATTTTGCGAAACAGTGTGAAGAAAATGATCGTTTTCGCACACTTCCCATCAAGTAATATAAACCAAACTCTAATCGATTACTCACAAGATATTAAATTTTCATCTGCTGTCGCACTGTATAGTGAAAAACGTCGGAAAACTCGAGCAAGTGCTCTGAAAGTTAAATTTTCATTTTTCAATGATCGGCAATGGTTTTGTTTGTATTGGAGAAAGCATCGTTATTTTTTCGACACTGATACCAGACAACATCATCGAAACAGCTATATAAACCACTCAATAAAATGTTATTCCTGAGTCATAGCGTTTCATGTCATGAAAATCAATAGAATAAAATTGTGTTGATATCAATACAATTATTATTTTTACGTTTAATGGGTCTATAATGTAAGTTTTAGCAACTTTAACATTGGGTAAGAAAATTGTAGTGCAGAGCTAGGAACACTGCCACGGCTGCATTCGAAAACAGTAAACGGAAAAGTATTACATTCAATCAAAATGCTTCGGCCAACGAAAAGAAGGGTTAAGGCTCTCCAACGTGAATATGTGAAAACAATACGATCAACGAAGGAAAATATTAGGGAATAATCAACATCGAGTTATTGTGCGGAAGAACTTGTCAATACCAAAAGAGCCCCAATTCGCATGTGTTATAAATTTGGTCATGTTACACTCGCGTATGATCAGAATTTTACTTCATATGCAAATGCACCTTTTATATATATTTATATTTGCAATTGTTCATCGGAACATATCGTTCATACATTTTGCTTTAGTATTGAATCGTAATTTTTTTTAAATGTATTCAAAGGCTCGTGTCAATGAACACACAGTCTGATAAGTGAATTAATTTATTTACGTGTGCTTTGCTCTTCTCTCACAAACACTATTACCTCATTTTTACACGTGGGTTTACCTATACTACTACAATGGCTAGCTTCCATCTTCACCATAACGTATATGCGTTTGAGCGGCAATTCGGGAGTGTTGAACGATCCAAATCTAGCAATACATTACAACATTTTTACAATTTGAACAGCGCGATGATATAAACATCGTTCTATTATTGTTTATTGTATTGTTTCAAGATTATTTTTTCTTTAATAAATGCTAATAACTGTTTTCATACAAAGTGCTTGTTTTCATTGTCTGATTTTTTGAAATCTCAAACTACCAGCCTGGTTTAATAAAAACCCAGCAAACATTAAATCGCATAACAAGCGTATATATAACATCATATGCCCTAAAATTTGGTTGGCATATAATGCGCCTAACTGGCATATGCATGCAAAAGTGGAGGCCATATACATACATGGCAAATGCTTACCGAATTTGTTTGGATGAATATGCAACTTTGACCGGCTATAATAGCGATTATGTTGAAATTGAATTGCGATCTAATATGTATATATTCATGAATTGTCACCAAATACGACTTTTGCCATACTCATATACGATTTATTACAGACATGGAATAAAACAAATGGCGCAAAATATTTTTGTGAAATGTTTATTATAGCCTCACGAATCGCCATTTTTATATATGAGTATTTATGTTTGTAGAAATAATAATTGTGTGATTGACTTGTGTTGGGAGTGGAATATGAATGTTGATGTTTGGTGAAAACTGCTCCGATGTGGGTTCGAACTCCGGTCGTCTGGATTATCATCCACCAGCTATCTCGCGCGGCTATCTGAAATGTTTTGATTCGAGTGCATCAGCATTTCATTGACATTTCAATATGATGTAATATGTTCTTTATTAGGATCTAATATGATTTACTGTTTCATGATTTTCTTCAACGTGCAACACGACTGTAGTGT
Organism: Toxorhynchites rutilus septentrionalis; assembly: GCF_029784135.1. NCBI lineage: Eukaryota > Metazoa > Arthropoda > Insecta > Diptera > Culicidae > Toxorhynchites > Toxorhynchites rutilus. The sequence goes on along the minus strand of NC_073745.1, from coordinate 142,943,654 downwards.
ACTGTTGTACTGTAGTAAACTGAATCAATTTAAATTATACGGTTATACGACACACAAACTGCATAAGCGTAATATACGCATATGATGCGGATTAAATATATTTTGCGACAATGTACATCATAAAATTTATGTTTATTATACCGATATGCGACTTGATTTGATAATGATATATAAAATCGAGTTTTTACATTTTATGCGATTTAAAATATACACGATACATACTTTTGATTGATATTATATGCGATTATGATTTATTCGGATTTCTTGTAAGACTTGGCACGTGTAAAATTATACGATTTAATGTTTGCTGGGACTGACCTGATAGAAAGAAAATTTCCTCACAAACATAGATTTTAACGCACAGTATCCTAGACACCTAGAATGATAGTGTCCCTGCCCTATAACAAAAATGATGGAGTGAGATCAGAAAATCCGAATTTGCATCATTATTGCCCGTCATATCAATTTTGTCAACTTTACACGATCATTGTTATTGTCATTCTGATGAAATAATGTAATTATTATTTATCGTGTAAGGGACCCTTTAGATGCTGCATCAGTTCTAGTGAAAATTGTTTCTGAAGCCGGTTTTAGACGTTGTGAGTTACTCGGTTGCGAGTAAACGTCAATCAATCCGAAGAATTACGAACGCACCTATTCCACAAAATTTGACATTTGAATTGCTTGAACTTTAAGAACTTATAAATATATTAATTTACGATATGTGTATCTATCTTATTTTCCATAAAATAAATCATACAAAATATATAAATGTAAAAAAATATAAAATAAAACAAGAAGAACACTTCCGCGCTCTCGACAGCAAGCAGAAAAATTATAGGGGGTTGTGTCCAAGATACGACCGCATTTTTGACGTAGAACTACGCTATTATAATATAAAAGTCGCTTGTTTAAACCTTCGGATATTATTCTATAATGCAGTGAAACTTTAGAAACAACTGCTTAGTAGAACAATCTCTGAAATGTTTTTTTCATTGTAGAATCAGTTGACGATAATTGACTGATGATTCATTCTTGCCTTCGCAGAACAATACACTAGCTGATCGTATGTCGCAATTTATTTCATGTCAATGCATTGAAAATTTACCTCGAACGCTATTCCGGTGGCCTTTTTCGCAATTGACATAGACTCGGTTACAGTCGATTATATCAATATATCTTTTCACCGCGAGGAAACAACAACAATAACAACACTTGCAAGTATCAAATATCGTGCTACATGTTATTTAGTATTGCCTCAGTGGAATTGCACCTCCAGGCATCGTTCGTACAACGTAAACCAAGCGCCAAACAAGCGTTCACCATAGCATGCATACAGAGCCATACATTGGTGGCTTGAAACTACTAGGAATATAAACACTTCTCATCATTTTGCGCTATTCTCAAAAGAAACACTTCTGTTTATATTACTGGTCTCGAAAAAAGTTGCATTACTTTCTCATACTCGAGCTAAGCGCAGATGTCACCCTTAGTGGAGGAAGTTTTGCTACTGGCAAGCGAAACCTAATCACATACAAAATTCCTGAACGACATTCACTTTCTTGGTGATTAAACAAGCGAAATAAACTCTTTTTTTGATATCAGCAACCCCGAAAACAGTAGCATTGCTTCATTATGATCAAGACTGCAATCCTAGTTGAAGGCATTTTGCGACTGGCACGCGAACCCAAATAACTTATAACATTCCAGTACGACATTAAAGAGGTTCGTATTCCCTAAATGATTTTTTGGCGCACAAACTTAACGCCTGCTTCGCCATAACGTCAATTTAATAATTCATGCAATGTCAAAAGCGCCATCGAAGCCCTTATGACGGAAAACAAACAATGTTCACTGTCGGAAAAAGACTGAATTATGCCACACAGCTTGTACTCTACTGTAACACCCATCGATGCGAATTCACTGATGAGTTTGTCAAGAGCAACCGCGTTCACCACCAGCGGGGGGAGCTGGTTGCTGTCTGGGTAACGGCGTTTACATTTTCGACCGACGTGCCGAAGTCACCTACTTCGCTGTTGTTCGATGCGAAGGCTCGGTTCAGTGCGAGCGCTTTTTACTGCACTAACATCGCGTGCATCATTAGATGACGCTTGCCTCAAAATTTTATTGCCCCCGGCAATGCGTTCGTTTTTTGCAGGGCTCGAGCCAGCCTTCCTCTTCTTCTTGTTCATAACCCACTACGCGAAGCGTCCAATTTATGACGCGGAAAGGGAAACACACGATACGAATAACGCGAAAAACGAACTGGAAAAACCACACGCCGATATCCAAGTTGAATTACCACTGGTGGGGTCCAATCTTAGATCGAAGCGCAGCGAAAGCAAAGTGAACTGGATTGCTCAACAGTCCGATGCCGAATGAAAGTTTGCCTCAGCGAGATCCAATGTTTATACTCTAGGCAAGTATTCCCCTTCATTCTTCTTCTTTTCCTTTGTTCACGGTGACTTTATATCCTACGATTTCCCTTTCGTTGCTCGTCGATAAGTTGCTCGTTATTGACAGCTCTGTTCGTGAAAGCAGACAAATGGACTGAACAAATGTATGGGAAAATAGAAACGCTTAAAGTTTTCATGAATTTTAACCATTTACAAACCATGGGATTCTAATGTATAGCATATTAAACAAATCTTAGGGAATTTCAGATTCGTTTAGTATGTAAATCTCCAAAATCCGTTCGCGGCAAAAATAGTTATTAACGTTAACTTTATTTCATACAAACGTGACCTGTTTTCTGATTTGGCACCCTTAATGAAAGACGTAGTTCTACGTCAAAAAAATGTGTTCATTCCATCCGAAACCACATCCTCCCATCCACTCTACCCAACGAAAACCGCATCATTGCCATTATCGCTTCCCACGCTTCGAAAAGAAGCTCAATGCGAATAGTCATGGATTCTATGCAACTTAACGATTCCATTGCTAGCGAAGCGCAAATGAAGCAGCGTAACGATTTTTTTCTTATTCCTCGTTGCTCACCGATAATGGCTACCCAGCAAACATTAAATAGTATAATTTTGCACGTGCTAAGTCTTACAAGAAATCAGAATAAATCATAATCGCATATAATATAAATCAAAGTATGTATCGTGTATATTTGAAATCGCATAAAATGTAAAAACTTGATTTTATATATCATTATCAAATTAAGTCGCAATTCGGTATAATAAACATCAATTTTATGATGTACATTGTCATAAAATATATTTTTTTATTACGCTGATGCAGTTTGTGTGTCGTAGAAGCGTATAATTTAAATCGATTCAGTACTGCAGTAAATCGTGTTGCATGCTGAAGAAAATCATGAAACAATAAATCATATTACCTCCTAATAAAGAACATATTACATCATATTGAAATGTCAATGAAATGCTTTAACATTGGCAAGTTTCATTTCATAACAGCAATGTCTGAACACATACGAAAGAATAAAATAATTAAATTTAAAAAAAGTGGCTCTTATATTTCTCGGAAACCAGGAATGACTGATCCTACTGCATAGAATGTATTAGGTTTTATCATATCGAATCATATGTATGAGTTTTAACCGCTGTTGAATTAAATTTCAGATAGCCGCGCGAGATAGCTGGTGGATGATAATCCAGACGACAGGAGTTCGAACCCACATCGGATCAGTTTTCACCAAACATCAATCTGTGCCAAAACAAGTTTTTGTCACTATAGTAGTTTGCGAGCAGCAGTGGTTTGAATGGAACGTGGTTTGTAGTGAAAAATAGGAAGGAGAGTATATCGTTGTACCGCTATTTTTAAAATATAACCCTTTTCGTAACCAGTTACGTAACCAGTAACCGTTATTTAATAGCCATACCTCGTATTGTCACCCCTGGTGCTGATTTCTTGTTAGCAAGGGAATTTTGCAATTTTACAATTATTTGCATTATGATAGTATTACACAGTAGTAGCCATTCAGGCGTAAGGGTATTCTTTCTGTTCTTCCATTGTCCAGCAGACCGGGCAGCTGATACAGTTGATATTGATCATTGTTGAGTTATCAATAGAACAGCAGCCCGATTCGACTTCAATTAAGCACATTTATCAATCCGTTCGACTTCGAATTATTTCGAAAATTGTTTCCCATCGTTGCAAGGGTGTCAAATTTGCAGACATGTTCGCAATTTTACTGATATCTAATTTTTGTCGCAAACTCTAACCTGTTGCAGACTTCAGGGATATGGCATTTATTTTCTTTATGGCTTGATTCAGTTCTCTGCGACAACAACCTCTTTTTTCAGACACACTTTGCGATTCTCGTGGTTGCAAAGGTTGTGTATTAAACACAACATTTCAGATTTTCGTCGAAGACTTTAAAAAAAAAATTTTAACGACGTTTCGCTGCGGGGTCCGGTGCATTTTCTAGTCATTTCCAAGCAGCGAATCCCAATACTTGAAGATGAAACCGCGAAGGATGTGGAAACGTTTGGGCATTTGATGGAAATTGCCGGTCAACTGGGAAAACAAAGACCCAAATGAATTCCGAATGGTAATCAACAATGGAGACCATGGGTGTTAGACGATTCACTATCTACATTTGCATATTATTGGCGGTCGTTAGTTGAGTTGGCCTCCGGGATAATCTATTTTTCTGTTTTTGATGTTATGTTACCGCTATCTATTTCATGGCTGTCGGAACTGAATGTAATGAAAGTTATCCTTCAAACTGTTATTCATTTATTTATAATTCATTCGACACCGATCTCGAACTGTACATTTCTTGTATTCCCTCCTGCAGTAGCTGCCTTTCTTTGGCCATTTCCCGATAAGCAACGATAGCCAAATTAAGTTGAACTTTTTTGATACTGTCCTCTGTGGAGTGCCGGAGTGTCATTTGTTTGTTTCTCGAATGTATCAGAAAATTTGCATTTCAGCACATCGGGAAGAAAGAAATTTTACACATTTCTTCGGAGTTAGCGAAAAGAATTACCGCCAAATTCGAGCGTAATTTGCGACGCGCTATTCTCATGCTGGAAGCTTGCAAGGTATAACAGCATCCGTTCACGGTGAACCAACAGATGCCGGAAATCGACTGGCAAGTATCCCTCTGAGAAACCGCCAATCAAATTGTCCTCGAGCAAAGTCCATTGAAGCTGGAAGCTGTGAGGGAACAGCCATACGAGCTGCTATCCCAAACGTCCCCTCGGATGTTTTATATATATGTTATATAAATTTAAATTTTAAATCGAAATCTATATCATTTCAACTTGGTTTTAAGTTTTATTCCAATGTATTCCAATGCGCAAAAAATTATTTTCTGCAGAACCTATAACTTTCATAACCATTTGTCGTTTTTGTTTTTGTTTTGGTTTCACAGTTGTCTGACTGCTGCGATGAAAGTTCAATATTCGAAATTCACCGTCCTTTAGGATTTGAGGCGAACTCGATCGGATTGTGAAATCCAATCAATCCAATCGCCGATCATGAACCGGAATGAGGGTGAATAACAGAATGCCAACAACAACAACTCAACTTGAGATGAATAAGATTAGGGGTTCAAAATTTTATTTGTTCGATTTATTATTGTCAATCTGTTACCGCGAGTAATCGGTTTCCTATTTTATTAACCATAGAATTAAGGAAACATGTTAAAATATGCAAGTAGATATATAGTTAAGAGTTTGGCTCCTTTAAACTTATGTAACTGAGCCTGTAAAAATAAACGATTTTATAAAAAAATATATTTTCAATCTGCGAAGGAAAATATTTGTCTGCATCTTAACTATATATTTTCTGAGTGTATGAGATCTGAGATCACGACTGTCACTTTTATATTGATTTGTTTTCATGTGACATTTTCATTTGTGTTTCCAAAATAATCACATATGTATATGGGATGCCGGTTACGATAAACAAAATAAACACGATAAACACTTCCCGAAATCATTTTTGTAATAGAAGAAATTTTGAAAAATAATCGACAAAAACAAATAAAATGGTGAGCGAACTATCTTATGGCTTCCGCGAAGACTGTTTTGCATTTCTAAACGAATTCAGCAAACAGGGATCGTTGGAGTTTCGATACTTTTGCCAGGAATGGAAGAAAATGAACTTCCAATACGTGTTTTAGTGAGTAACAAGTCGTCCCACAATATAGAACAACACTTTACCATGTGTATATTTTTCAGCGGTCGTAACACAGATTTTGAGATGGTTGAATTTGTCAACGAAGCCCTGTTGATAGTGAAGCAAATATTCCTCTGCTCAAAGAAGCACTTGGAGAAAGTGGGAGCATTTTATCTCCTGTATGCACTCTACTTCAAACAACCCACAGGGTTGTTCTGCAAAATCCGGTTGACACTCTCGGATTTGTGTGAGCTGAAACGATTTTCACAGTGTCCGCTGCCGGAGCAGTACTCACCGGAAGTGGCGACCATCTTCTGGAAGCTGTTCGTGGGCGATGCTTTTCGGTTTGTGCAAGACAATAAGGAGTATGGATACGATGGGTTTTTCATTAAGGGTTTGCAATCGAATCGATACGACGATAAGGTGCGGGAGTCTTTCAAAGTGATCAAAGAGGCGGAAAGAGATTTCCGAACGATGAAATCGGCCACGGGGTTGTTCACTGCGCTGGATGCACTGGAGATGGGATACAACGAAATGAAGGAGTCTCTAGATGGTGAGTTGAGACTTTACTGTATTCATATAAACTTTGCATGTCTTGTTGGTAGCTCTTGTTCGCCTATTCTATGTTTGGCACGGGAAACAGCTGATCCCAAAATGAGAAACGCTCTGTGAAGAGTCCCTTTCTCGGGGTGAGCTGCTCTCCAATTTCAAGATAGTTGTCCTCATTGCGTTTGACTGGTACCCAATTTGGCTTCGGGATTAAGTCGGCTCGATTTGGATTACTAAAATAACAATATGATTGGATTTACTGATTTTCTTATCATTTATGACAAACCGAAAATACCCGTGCTTAGCAAACGCCGCCCACATTCCGGTCAGTTTTTCAACCATTTTATTCTCCGGATCGGTTGAGTTAAAAATAGCTGTTATATGTGGAATGACGAACAGATATAGTAAATCATCGTGATGGACCACTCCGTAGGGCGTTCTGTCATCCGGATAGTACAAGTAACTGTATCGACCCTGATAAGTAAATTTGTACTGATAGACCTTTGTGAAGCGGGAGGCCAATTGGACAAATCGATGTATCGGGAATCCGATATGACTGTCAGAGAAAAGCTAGAAAGTGTCAACAACTAGTTGATATGCTTTCTTGATCAAACAAGTGTTGGATTGTTATACTCACGTCGTTCAGTCCTTGCAACGATCGGTTCAATGTGACTGGTCCTTCTCCCAAATATTTCATTCGCAGTAACGGTGTTATTCTGTTGGCATCCGGGGATGTTATGTATGAAAACAACAAGGGTGCAAAAGAATTGAAGTTTTGATTCAGCTCGTTCCTCAATGTTTCGTTGGTCAGAAAGTCAATTGCAGAACTCGCAAATTCATCTTTAGTAATTCCGGCTATTACGGGAACTCTCATGAAATCACCCTTCAAGAAAGCTTCGGTCGGATCTCGATCCAGGAAACGTTCCTGACCAAAGTCCGGTTCGATCACTGGTTGCCACAAAAGCGTTGGATACCATCCGATAACAAACATCGCCTGGAGACTATCGGCAAAATCCATTGGCGGTTTCTCTCTCAGACAATCGATCATTTTTGCAGTCGGACTCACCTCACATCCGAGTAGCTGGGCTTGTTTTTGAGCCAGCTGGAGCTGACCGGAAGAGAATTTCAACGCACCAGTAGGCGAAGTGCTCATCACGATGGCACGATGGAACAATCCTTTGGACATTGGAGAAATCATATGCAAAGCCGCACTGACAGCACCTGCACTATAACCCATCAGAGTGACGGAATCGGCGTTTCCTCCAAAACGATGGATGTGATCTCGAACCCACTTCAAGGCTACGACTTGATCTTTGAATCCCATATTCCCCGGGCAGTCCGCCGTTCCGGTGCTCATGTATCCCAGGGCACCCAGACGATAGTTTATGGTAACCAGCACAATATCCTGGTCCATGAGGTATTGCGGTCCAGCGTTGTTCCTACTTTGACCCGAAAAAACGTAAAATCCACCTGGATGAATGTACACTATTACGTCCTTTCGACATGCTCCACTCCCTTTGTTCGACATTGACTTGGTGTAAACGTTCAGTCTCAAACAGTCCTCCGAGGCTTCACTTCTGTTGAACGCCGGTTGAATGCACATTGGGCCATCATCGGTGGCATCGAATACTCCTTCCCAAGGTAACACCGGGTCGGGGGCCCGAAAACGAAGCCTTCCGGTGGGTGGGTTCGCATAACGAATACCTCGGAATGCGAAAAATCTCTGTCCGAGACGAGTCTCTAGCGTGGTTCCTTTGATTGCTCCGAGATCGGTTCTGATGATGGGTTCCGAGTTGCGTTGAGCTATTACGAAACTGAGCGCAGCGATAACATTGAGGAGCAGCACTTTAAATCTCATTCTGGGTCACGCGTTAGCACTGAACTGCACAACCAGCACAAGTTGCGTTTAAATAGCGGTACGAATTAAAGGGGATCTACGATCGAGGGGAAATCCAACCACAGGTAATATTTCTTATTTATGTTATTGGTGCTTATTTTTAAACGGTAGGTTACAATGTTTGTCTGATGAATAATAATGATTGTAGAAGTCGGGCAAAACTGTTTGTACTTGTTGAAATTTCAACCCAGACGTAGCAATGTTTGTCTTCGTATTGATATTGTATTTTGGATGATATATAGCATTTAAAAAAGTTTATCCATCCCTGCTCTTAATTAGCACATGTTATGTTTTTTGTTTGTAATCTGGGATAGTTATTTGGCGATTTATATTTGTTTTATATTTTTTTCTATCATATTCTAATCAAATGTCTTCGAAATTGTCCTTATCTTGGTGTTTGTTGATGTTTCATTTATGTTGTAGCTTCATGGTTTAAAATACCGTAAGAGTTTCGTTGCTTGAATAATAATTATATATTTGAATTCAAGTTATTTGTTGTCCAAAGTAACAAAATAATTCAAGGTTATCCACAGAGCTTGAATTTTGATTCTTAATTTTTGTTACATAGTTTCATCTATTTTGTTATTGGGACTGATTCTGATGCGCGAATGCGAAGTGACAGCTCGCAAAAATTGTCTCACTCAATTTCCGAAGGCGACTGTGGTGAGATTTTTACCTTGAATGAACTCTCATGACCACTCACTCAATTCTCGTGGGCGATTGCAGTGGAAAAACATGCCATTTTGTGACTTTTGAAGTCGTATCCTCATTTGTTATCGACTAGTACCAGCAATGGTAGCCAAAAATAGGATTAGGCGTTTCCAAAGGATTTGAACGATCTCTAATCATTCGTAGTTCCAAACGGGCAATTGCTGCTCCAGATTCAAAGATGTAGTCATCATCTACATTGTGAAAATTTTCGGACAAAAACTGCAGTTTCGAATGCAATCCAGTTAAACTGTGCTTTTTTAAATAATTTATATTTATTCGAATGCAATCCAGTTAAACTGTGCTTTTTTAAATAATTTATATTTATTATTAACAAGTAGTCGGTTCAAGTACTTGGTATGCTATTACGAATGACAAGAATATGCATCTTCTGCAGCCGCTATAACGCGGTACAAAATTAAAATGTAAATTTACAATAGTTGACCCTAACTGATACGAGAAACTCAATTCAGCATACCGTTTCCTTACTCCAAAAACACAAATCAGACTTTCAAAAATTACAAAAAGCTACTTAAGTAGTTAAAAATCGTATATGTTTAATCAACTTCTTCCATGTGTGAGGCATCCTCGGCGTCATCCTCTAGTGGAGGAGCATCTTCACCAGTAGTTGCGGCTGGAGTATCATCTGTGCTCATAGCTTCGTCCTTATCGATGCTAAGACCCAGCTTGACCATAAGATAGATGCGAGATGCGTGCACACCTGACTCATCCAGTGAGAATCCAGACAATAGGTCGTATGAATAAAAACAAAACTCATCTTTACTTTACTTGAATCACGCATTCGAGCAGTGACATTAAGTATTTACTACGTTTGGTATAAATAAAACTGGCAACTGAGTATGAACTTTTCGAAAATGTAAGTTTACTTGATTTCGTATGAATAAAACAGCATTTATCAAGTATTTACTTTGTTATTATCAAGTATGCTCATGAGCGTACTTTGCTTCTGAAAACTCTTTTGTTTATCTAATGCGATTAATATTTAGTGCTGCTATCTTACATTTAAACAAGTGAAAAATGTATTATGATGCGCCAAATATTCCTTTTCCGCTCGTTTGTGACATCGGTCCTTCATTTGAGAAAAATCGGGCTACCAAAACATACAAAATACGCAGAGAGGGAGATGACGACAATTTCAAGCAGTTGTACAGGTTTAGTCGCGAAAATGTAGGTTTCTTAGCAAGAACCTTTCTACCCAACTATGAGGAAACCAGAGGGGGAGCGAGGCAAAACATGCAAAAAATGAAATGTTTCCTGCGTTATGTGGGCGATCCCGGATTCCAGGTATGCTCTTCATTACTTACTCTGGCATTGCAAAAAAAAACAGATATACGGTTTTCTAGGTGGGAGTTGGTGAGGATTTGGGTCTCCACCAAACGACCGTTTGCAAAACTGTCTGGCACACGTGTCGAGCGATCGTTGAAAAATCCCACGAGTGGATTAAATTCCCATCAACGAAGGAAGAATTTGAACACGAAAAGAAATTGTGGATCAAAAAGTACAAGTTCCCTTACTGCATAGGGGCTCTTGACTGCACTCATGTGCTCATAAAACGGCCACACCATTTTACCGATGAATTCGTCAATCGTAAAGGATTGACGTCATTTAACGTTCAGGCAACGTGCAATGGACGAGAAATGTTCACGAGTGTGGAGTGTCGGTGGCCTGGTTCTGTCCACGATGCCAGAATATGGAGAAATTCCGCCATTCGTGAAATACTCTCCGACAACAACAGCGATGCCTGGGGGTCTCCGTGGCCACATTGGTTGCGCGTTCGCTTAGTAAGCGATTGATCGTGAGTTCAAAACTCAGGACCCTCATTGACCATCTTTGTGTTGTTACAGAATAGCTACGTCCACGCAACAATCATCAGCGATGGAGATCGATTTACGGTCGAAATAAAATCGATTCATCCATACAACTGCTCTGCTCTGCAAGACACATCGGGCTGCTGTTCTATAAATAACTCAACAATGATCATTCAACTGTCTCCGCTGTCCGGTGGTCCAACTGGATAATGGAAGAACAGAAAGAATACTCTTACGCCTAAATGGCTACTGTGTGAATGTACCATATGTAATGGTATAGAAGGAATACTGGCGAATGGCAACTGTGTAATGTGCTAATTATAGATATATGATAACCATGTGACATGTACACGATTAAAATTCGGCTCTGTTACAGCTAAAATGCTAATGAGCCTTAAAATAAATAAATGGGATAAAAAAAAACAGCGATGCCGTTATGCTAGCAGATGAAGCATACCCTATAGCGCCTTGGCTAATGACGCCATTTAAAAACCCGTCATCTGCAGAACAGAGGTGCTACAACATTATGCATACTAGGGAAAGGGTGATAATCGAACGGGTATTCGAACAAGCTAAACAACGATTTCCCATTTTGCAATCAAAAGTCCGCTTATCAACGGAAAGAGTCCCACAGATAGGCGTTGCGTGCTTTGTGCTCCATAATGTGGCGAAGATAATGAATGATGAAGATTTCACGTTGCCGGAAGAGTTACTTCAGCCAAACTATGTACAGTTCAATGGGGGAGTCGATGATGACTCTATTCGCCATAGAGGACAACGTCGTCGAGATGCAATTGCGATGCACATTAAAAATCAATTATAATATAAAAAATATTCTGCCTTTAAAACTTTATTAATTTAACTTTAATTTAAAAAATATATACACTTTCAGATGATCATGTTCTCTTTGAGTTTTTTGATTTTCAGGACAGCAATTTCCTTTTTCAGAACCAACAGCTCCATTTCTTTTTGGTGTCGCTCTTCTTGGTTGGCTTACAATACATCCGTATAATCTTGTTGCTTTTTCAGGAACATAAGTTGCTCCTCACACACTGTTTGTTGTGTTCTGCCACGTGTCTGGAATATAAAAAAGAATTAAAAAACTATAAAAGTTTTTTGAAGAACAATTTTAGGTGAGAAATGGGAATAACAATACCATTTTAACTGAGAGCGCATGAAAAGTGAAAGTAGAATTAAAATAAAACACATACCGATTTTTGATTTGTTTTTAGTGTTTGACACGCTTGACTCGGCGCCAGAAACTCGTTCTGCAAGCTGTTATAATCATAATCATCAGAAGAATCATGCTCCTCCTTCGGTGGATCCTTCCCCATTGCAATATTTTTGCTTCCTACTGCCAGACCATCTGTGAAAGTTATGATAAATGATAACATTTCATAAGTTTCAATATAATTGAAATAATTGAATAATTTTTACTTACACGGAACGCTGATGATGCTGGGATTGCCAACACCCCCCAGCAGTCCATAAAACTTTTCTTGCGGTTGGTTGAGCACAATTTTAACGTTCCCTGTTTTTTTGGTATCCATTTTTTCTTTAACAGCGGTCTTCATGTTATTGATTTTCTTCAATATTTGGTCGCCAGAGAACTCCAATCCACATCGGATGAACAACTGCTGTCGCATCGCCGCCAACGCTATTTTTTTCTTCTCCCGCACAGGTGGTGTTTGCGATTTGGAAAGTAAAATTTTTCCTACTTCCTCCAGTACATCCACAAACACAGCATACATTTGTTCCTGATTAGATTGATTCTTCCTCTTTCTTCCGCTACCGCTGCTGATTGATTTTTCGGCAGATCCTTCGACTGTAAATTTATGATTGGAAACTAGTATTTTTAAGCAACAATTAAAAAACTCAACTTAACATCATCTACCAGAACAATCTCTTCGAGTACCTCGATGTTTTCGTGGCCAAAAATAATTGTTATAGATTTTTTTTCAATGAAAGGATCACAACACGGGCGAGAAAAGTGACGTTTTGAAACCAAACAAAAACAATCAGTTGACAGATGTTTGAAAAAGTAAGAACTATGTTCGAATTCGAACATACGTTAAAATGAAATTAGTAAAGTAAACTTTTAATCATACGGATTCAAGTAAATACTAGGAAAGTTTACTTTACTTGGAAACGGGCAGAATAAGTAAATACTTTTTTTTATTCATACGGCCTAATAACAGTGCAGTTTCGTACAGTAGAATTACAAGATCCTTGACAGGTTTATCATTTTTAACGGCTCATTGTCTATGGATAAAATTCAGCTTTTAAATTTATTTAAAATTAAAAATATAAAATAAATATATCTTATCTTGATGGCTTTTATGTAAGGCGACTATAAAATTAATGTTCACTGCAATGTTATGAAGAATAGTCAACCATCCACCAACCTTTTAGCGTAATTATTACGGAATCAGCACCGGACACTAAGTCAACACACGGATGGGGAATCATACGAAATCAAAACAATTGAAATAACATACACTCATATTAATGCAAAGGGACTATGCAAAAACGGCAATAACAGATTTGAAAATATATATTTTTTATCTTCTTATCCCAGTGATATTATTTTTCATCAATTATGATAAAAGGAAAACATTTATAAAGATGATTATTTCCTGTACATGTTTGTAACAAGGAATGAAAATTTTCAAAATCAAAAAAAAATATATTCATGAAACACATTGAATGCATAGAGCCTTTGCAAAAAACACAAGCTTGGACATATATTTCAATGAACACTGCACCATTTGTCATTCATTGGGTATTTTACTCCAAAATGAACCTCTCACGTCAGGGCAATCGCCTTCGGCGATACGGTGACTTGGGTCATGTGACTTTGAGGAGTTCATTGCTGTCACTTTCCATTCGCGCAAGAGAATCAGGCCCATTATTGTTTTGTACCAATTTCGCTTTCGAAATTGTAGCTTTTTTGCCTTTTTCAGTTCTTCAAATTTTTCTTTCTGTTTCATCCGTTCTTCTTGTTTCCTCAACTTCGCTAATGTTTGAATTTCTTTTTCGGTCCGTTTCAACTCAGTCTTCCATTTCCTTTCCTCAAGTTTTTGGTGCTGCGTCATTTTAATCAACTTCTTCGCCGGTTCTACGTCTTTATACAACATACCCCAAGACTCGCTTGTGACCACTGCACTGCCGTTCTACGCATAGTTGTCACATGTTACTTTTTGACGATTTTCACTTTTCTTCATAAAACGTTGTTTTAATGCATAATCTTACGGAAAAACACAACAAAGCATATAGTTTGTTCCAAGCTTTAAAAAAAAACAACTTCAAGCTCAATTGTCCCATGTTGATATTCTATTCATAACTGCCCCACCATGTATTTTTTGTAGATCCATATCGAATAAATCGGTTCAAGTACAAGAATTTTTCTGTCACACTTTCAGCAGAGCTAATGCACTCATTTCTGGTTTGGAAGAACGAACTAATTCTCAAACAAATAAGAAAAAGTTTACCAGAACACGTGTACACCTTTTTAGCGAATGTCTAATAACAATGAGATTTATATTCTGCGAAGGTGTTGCAGATCACTCATTTTTTCTTAAAACGATGTTTCTATGCATAATCTTTCGGAAAAACACAAAAAAAATATTGTATATCAAAAAACAGGAAGTGGGTTATATCTATGATATAACCGCAAGGGTGACGTAGGACTATCGTTGATTTAGAGATCATTTGTTTGAAGTTGAATCAAAATCCATTCTGAATGAATGAATAAATGAATATTTGGGGGACTTCGAAAACGAGAGCGTTACGTTGGAGGCACAAGGTTTAATGCATCCAATATAGGATACGAAAAACCTTGTTCTGAAGAATAGTCTTCAAAAGCTTTCCTGCTAACTGCACTTGATTGACAAATCACAAAACCAAAGGTATTATATGGATATTTTATGGATAGAAAACATTAAAATAAACTCTTTCGCTTGAATGTAATTTTCAATTCCAAGGGGAACTGGCAGATTATATTCCAGCAACGATTAGATATTTCCACATTTTCCTCGATACTGGAAGCCCACCAGTGGTTAATACTAACTCGATAACCACCTGTTAATAGCACTTGATTGAAAAATGTTTGGTCACAGTGTTACATGGATAGAAAACATTAAAATAAACTCTTTCACATGAATGTATTTTTAAATTCCCAGCGGAACTGGCAGATTATTTTCCAGCAATGATTAGATCTTTCCGGAACTTTCTCGATGCTGAATGGCATCCAAACGGAAAGAATTCTGCGCGTGTATGTATCGATCTTTCGCCGTCCACCTCCTCCAGTACGTTAGGCAACGATGTTGTCTTGTCGATGTCCTCACGAAAAATGAATGCGTCTCACCACCAGAATATCGCTTAAGTATGCTTTTTGTGCGAGATTAAATCGAGAGAAGGTGTGGTTAACGATGGAAATTTGGAAGGCAAACTAGAGGGGAATGAACTCTCTGAGCTCGAAACTTTCGGCGACTGAGCAATAATCCATTGCGTGCGCATACAATATTGGATACGGAAATATCCTACTGATGGGGAAGAATAATCTTCACAAGCTATCCTGCTAATTACACTTGGTTGAAAAATTACAAAATCAAATGTATTTGATCGCTGTGTTATATGGTTAGAAAACATTGACATAAAATATTTCACATGAATGTATTTTTAAATTCCCAGAGGAACTGGCAGATTATTTTCAGTAACGATCAGATATTTCTACATTTTCCTCGATACTGGAAGCCCACCAGTGGTTAATACTAACTCGATAACCACCTGTTAATAGTACTTGATTGAAAAATATTTGGTCACAGTGTTACACGGATAGAAAACATTCAAATAAACTCTTTCACATGAATGTATTTTTGAATTCCCAGAGGAACTGACTGATTATTTTCCAGCAATGATTAGATCTTTCCGGAACTTTCTCGATGCTGAATGGCATCCAAACGGAAAGAATTCTGCGCGTGTATGTGTCGATCCTTCGCCGTTCACCTCCTCCAGCACGTTAGGCAACGATGGTGTCTTGTCGATGTCCTCACGAAAAATGAATGTGTCTCACCACCAGAATATCGCTTAAGTATGCTTTTTGTGTGGGATTGAATCGAGAGAAGGTGTGGTTTACGATGGCAATTTGGAAGGCAAACTAGAGGGGAATGAACTCTCTGAGCTCGGAACTTTCGGCGACTGAGCAATAATCGATTGCGGGCGCATACAATATTGGATACGGAAATATCTTACTGATGGGGAAGAATAATCTTCTGAAGCTATCCTGTTAATTGCGATTGATTGAAAAATCACACAACCAAATGTATTTGGTCACAGTGTTACATGGATAGAAAACATTCAAATAAACTTTTTCACATGAATGTATTTTTAAATTCCCAGAGGAACTGGCAGATTATTTTCCAGAAAAGATTAGATCTTTCCGGAACTTTCTCAATGCTGAATGGCATCCAAACGGAAAGAATTCCGCGCGTGTATGTGTGTGTAGCGATGTCTTCCCGGGGAACCGTTTGTGGCATCACTCTCCTCCTGATGGATTCCCTTCTGTCCTAGGGTGCACAAACAGGCTCTTAGTGACACCGTTCATCCGCGCTTTCATGATAAACGAAGAGCTTCACCACAACAGCGACAACATGCTCCAATCGCTGTTCAATTAGAACTGAGTGGATTTCCGAGCGGCGCTCGCTTATATACCGATTGGTGATTTCAATAGCCTGTTTTGAAAGCAATTTTAAGACTATTGAAACAAGTTTTTGGATCAAAAAGTCACAAGTATAGAACGCGTAGACATTTTATCTTTCGAATGAAGTGTTTATCATACCATTTCGTTCAGTTGTTTAGGAGCTATTAACGCTCAAAATATCGGTCTCCGGCGTAACGCTTTCGTTTTCGAAACTTTGATTTTACACCCCGGTATAGAAATGAAAGACGTAGTCCTACGTCAAAACTTTTTTTGTGCGGTAGATAGGGACCGCATAAAAAAAAGTTGCCCCCAAGAGAATAACTCAAATCCACGCCATTCACCGTTCAATTTCCTTTCGTTTCCCTGCTTTGCGATGGGACACTTTGCCGTTTGCGCTTTGTTTGTTTTGCGCTTTTAGTTGCATGTCGAAACGTGTTGCTGTTAGAAATCATGTCATGCAAAAACTTAGAGCATTTTATGAGAGGAGGGGAATGATTTCAAAAGTGGATAATTCAGACTCAAATATGCTTTTTACGCATTGAAATGCGTAGAAACCATCGAAAAAAACTAAATGGACGATAACTTTGTCAAATATGCTTCTTTCCATACACCGCACAAAAAAATCGCACAAAAAAAACCGCGCAAGAACAGAAAATCGCACAAAATAAAAATTGTACAAAAAAATAATAGCACAAAAACAGGTTTTACTGTACACAAATTAACTAAAATATCCCCGTATTCGTATCCAGTTCCATGCTGCCCGCTCTCAGCTCTCTAGAGCATTGAGAGCACAAGGCAGACAATCGGATATCCCCGTCCGGGATATCTTAAGTAGCCGTGATCCTTATCTTCTGCTTCATCTATACGTGTTCCTCAGAAACGCCGATGTCAACGTTTAATGATGTTTCCTCCGTTGTATCCCTGTATCATATCCTTCCTATCCGATCGATAAACTTTCACTTAGTCGCGGCAATACATACACATACTCTTTACAGATACAAACGACACGAGTCGAAGATTGTGCAGGCCACTGATCATTCACCAAGAGCTGAGGATTGTACCGCTCATGGCCACGCTACACGAGCTGATGATTGTACCGGCTAGTGACCATTCAACATCGGATTCCTCGAGTCGAGAGAGACGCACCACGCTAGATATGGGGACAGACTAGGGGGCGTTGCTGATTAATGGTCATTTGTTCCCCTGATATGTTCTCGAAAGAAGTAATCCTACGTTAAAATGAATTATCACAACGATATTTTTTCACAATATTAATCGTCATGGGTAACGTGGATACGTCTCATATCTTCAGCAGCTCAGTGAATACATTCTGTTTTGATGAAATAAATGTGTTCCACTAATTGCATCAAAGCTGCAAGGATAAAATTTTGCGAATATTAAAAAAATCAATTTCTCTGAACAAAGCTATAAAGACCACGAAACAAAATAATGAAAATCATCAAAATATGAGAGTTTGTGATACTCAGAGAATAATATTTTCTTGGAAAACGAGCATGTCTATCTCAATTTTTTGTTTATATCACATAACATTAATGACACTGAAATGTGTAACGTTATGATTTATGCGGTTGCCGGCGATTGATTCTCAGGTAACGGAAACAGCATATCCCAGAACGAAAAACGCTCTGTGAAGAGTCCTTCTCTCATGGTGAACTGCTCGCCTATTTCCAAAAAGTTGTCCTCGTTTGGTTTGACAGGTACCCAATTTGGCTTCGGGACTATGTCGGCCTCATTTGGATCACTGCAATAGAACCAAGAAATTTTTTATTGACTAGTTCATCAATGATCGGTAACCAAACATACCCATGCTTAGCAAACGCAGTCCACATTCCAGTTAGTTTTTCCACCATCGTACTCTCCGGATCAGTTGCATTGAAAATAGGTGATATATGCGGGATGACCAATAGATACAGTAAATCATCGTGATGTACCACTCCGTAAGGCGTTTTGTCATCCGGATAATAGAAGAAACTGTATCGACCCTGATAGGTGAACTTGTACTGATAAACCTTTGTGTAGCGGGAGGCCAGCTGAATGAACCGATGAACCGGGAAACCGATCAGACTGTCAGCAAAAAGCTAAAAAATAGGCACCGATGAGTTTATCATTTGATAAATAAAAATGTTCGATACTCACGTAGTTCAAACCCTGCACTGACCGGTTCAACGTAAGTTGTCCTTCTCCCAAAAACTTGTCTCTTAATAATTTCGTTATGTTTTCGCGTTCAGATGAACTGTTGTATAAGAACAATACGGGCGCAAGTGTTTCAAAATTTTGATTAAGCTCGTTTCTAAGCGTTTCGTTAGTCAAAAATCCTACAGCAGGCCCAGCAAATTCATCCTTGGTGATACCGGATATCACGGGAACTCTCATGAAATCGCCCTTCAAAAATGCTTCGGTCGGATCCCTATCTAGGAACCGTTCTTGGCCAAAGTCCGGCTCTATCACTGCTTCCCATAGGAGAACTGGGTTCCAGGAAACGACGAACATCGCTTCGAGACTGTCTGCGAAATCCGAAGCTGGTTTACTTTTGAGACATTCGATCATTCGCGCAGTCGAACTTATCTCGCATCCGAGTAGCGTTGCTTGCTTTTGAGCCAACTCAATTTGGTGGGAGGAAATTTCAACTTGACTAGTGGGCGAAGCACTCATTGCGATGACACGATGAAACAACCCTCTAGACATCGGGGATATCATATGCAGGCCGGAGCTAAGTGCTCCCGCACTATAACCCATCAGAGTGACGGACTCGGCATTACCTCCAAAATGATGAATATGATCTCGAACCCACTTCAAAGCCATAACCTGATCTTTGAATCCCATATTTCCCGGACAATCCGGCGTGCCGGTGCTCATGAATCCCAACGAACCTAAACGATAGTTGATCGTAACCAGCACAATGTCCTGATCCATGAGGTATTGCGGCCCAGCGTTATTTCTACTTTGGCCAGAAAATACGTAAAATCCTCCCGGATGCATATAAAAAATAACATCTTTGGGACGTATCCGACTTAGTTCGTTCGGAATCAGCTTGGTGTAAACGTTGAGCCTTAGGCAGTCCTCTGAAGCTTCACTCCTGTTGAACGCCGGTTGAATACACATTGGGCCATCATCGGTGGCATCGAATACTCCTTCCCAAGGCGACACCGGTTCTGGTGCTTGAAAACGAAGCTTTCCGGTGGGTGGATTCGCATAACGAATACCACGGAACGCAAAAAATGTTTGTCTGAGACGAGATTCTAGGGTTGTTCCTTTGATTTTTCCAAGATCGGTTTCAACTATCGGCTCCGCATCTCGATTGGCTGATACGAAACTAATCGCAACGATAACGACGAGAAGTAATACTGTGTACCTCATTCTGGTTCACGCGTCAGTGTGGTACTGTGCTAATAACGGTAACGGTATTGAATTAAAGAGACTTTAAACTCTGAGAGTTCATTCGTCTCTCTGTGCTAATAGCCGGCAAGGTGCCTTTAAATAGTCGCCTGGATTAAAGGGGACTTTTGATCGATGGGAAGCCCAGCCGCAGGTTTTAATATTCGTTCTGTTTTGTTTTTTTTTGCTCTAAAAGGTTGATAGAGTCATTTGCGGTGCGACTCGTCGTGTCTGCGGGAGATTGTGGCGAGTGCTTTACGAATACAGATGGTCGCGTGTTGCTTTTAGGGGATGTTGGGGCGAAATGGTGTCATTGGTTTCGAAATTTAAAATTGTGTTTGAAACGACAGTTCTCTACCGGTCTATTCCACCAAATTGCTGGATTATCGCGGCTGGAAGTCATGAATATTTATCCCCAAACATCCTTAATGTTAACTGTATCAAACCTCACGTTTACATTTATTATTAGCTGTCACACGATCGTTCTATGGGGGAGGCTCGCTTTTACATACCAAAGAAGTACCGAAAACGGGTGTTTAAAAAGTCTATAAATAATACAGTTTATCTTTAAAGAAGGTTGTTATCAATTCGCCAGTCACAATACTATTCAAATTGAATCACTCTTCACTGGAAGCAGATAGAAATTTTCTGTACTCAAAGAGTACATTGCCGGTGTAAATATTATATCAGCTGAGTAGCCTTTATCTACGAGTCATTGATTACAATATTGGCTGAAAAATTGTGATGCGCTGAATATGCTGTATTTTACCTAATGATTAGATGGTCGTGACAATTTGAATCAAGCCAGTAATAAAATTAACCACTTATTAGATTCAATCAGCTGTTTTTATTTACGAGTTATTGATTACAAAAATATATTGATACATGTAGAAATCATGTAAAATCATGATACATGTAAAAATGTAGAATTATATATTCGCAAATTCGAATTTGATAGAATGTAAATCATGTTAAAAACAAAAATACAGGTTTAAAACAAAAACTTTCTATCGCAACTGTACCTTGATGAAAATGTGAGAAATGTCTCGAGAAAATTTTACAAACTTCTTGCAGATTTCTTTCAAGGAGCAATTTACTACGTTTCTCGAAAAATCGCTATTGGGACTGCTTTTCCATTTCAAAAACGGCTCAGCTACGTTAAACATTTAGCCTCTGTTATGCTTGTTTTAGAATGAGCGAATTTTTCAGGTGCGAAATTAGTTCTTGCGAAATGTTTTCGCTAAAGTCACTCACATTGAATCACGAAATCACGCGAATCTGTCAAAGCACGATTGCTTACAACGAAAACAAGGTGTATGAGAAAATTTCGAACTCGATAAAATTCTATATTTGAAAATTCAGTAGAGTATAAATAGAAACTCGCAAAATTATTTATTATCCTGCAACAAGCTTGAATATTGCTTACATCGTTCCACCCATGTGATGCTGAGCAAATTTTTTAAATCTTGTTGCACCTATCTTGATTATCTTGTTGCAACTTTCTGGTGTGGGCAGAGGCTTCTGTCAAAGCAACTCGAATTCGTATTCTTTAGCAGCAAAAGCATGGGAAGCTCTAGCCTTTTTCGCTCTTTCGCAAGTGATTCCGCGATTCGTTCTGATTGGTTGACGAGAAAAGTTCGCAAACATTCGCGTAAATTTGTTTTCATTGTCAACAAGCTTTAGCAGAACAATGTTTATTCATTTGCAATTTTAATAAGTAATGCAAGATTTTTGTTTCTTCAATTGTTATACTGATTTATGTAAAAATTGGTGCATTACTATAGACTGTCCAAGAAAGTATGGACGCAGTTAGAGACAGCTGCTATTCCGCAATCCTTTCTTTTCTTTTTTTGCATCGCAAGTGTCGTGAGATAACAAAGGTTCGTGCCTCATTAGGGAAGCCATCTTACTTTTTAGCTTATATTTGATACTCGAGTCGATAACATATTAAGACATGAATTCAAACCTTATTTAATGACAAACTATCGTCACGCCATTCATCTTCGGGAGTACTTTGACTTGAGTCATCTCACGTCATTCGTCGCGCGGAATAGCAGGGTTTAGTATGCTCTTCTCTCCCAATCTCATTTTTTTTCTGCCGCCGGATTGAGCGAGGCTTTAGCGAAAAATAAAACACGATGATAATTCGATATAGATTGCGTACAAATGGTGCCACTGGTTTTCGATAGCGGATAATACGAAATATATCATATGGAAAAGAGAATATTTCTCCATATCAAGCAGTTATAATATGAAGTGTACCCAAATGCTGAGTTTTTCCGAGGGAGAATCAATTCCTACTTTGAACGTTAATAATTTCTTTCTTGCTCATTGAAGTGGTATACTAATCATTTTTTTCGAAAGATAAAATTTAGATAAGAGTTAGATGCATACTTCTTTTTGACCCGATAAATTTGTTTCAATAGCTGAAAAATAGCTTTAAAAATAGACTATTGAGAACACACAAATCTGTATATAAGCGGGTGCCCGCTCGGAAACCCATTTCATTCTTCGTGGGTAGCTTGAATTGTGAACACCGTTTGCTGGACAAGCCTTGGCGTGAATCGAGCAGAGTTGCCAATAATATTTTTCAAAAAACTGGAAGATTGCTCCTAAAAAAACTGAAAAAATCTTAGAAGCATGTAGTTCATAAAATAGCGAAATAAGCCATTAATTAACCATTCGAGCAGATCAAAAAAACGTTTCCCACCACTCGAACATTACTGTGAAACAATATTCGAGGAACTTCTATTGGTTTCAGAGGATTTCTCTCGGTAACCTTCTCAGGTTACCTAAAGATAACTCTCCTCCGTCGCGATTTGATTTCTATAAAGCTTACGCAAAATGGAACATAACTCCGAGACGATTGTTTCTAGAGGAGTTCTCTCGGCTTCTCAGGCTTTTGAAATATAACTATGTCCCTTCGAGATGGAAGTTCAATATAGATAAATAACGGAATATAACGCCGGTCCGATTGATTTTAGAGTTCTTCTGGTTTTCTTTTCAGGTTTCGCATAGATAACTCTCCGCCGTCGCGAATGGAGTTCTATAAAGCTATGATTAACGTATCGACGGGACGGTTGATTTTAGAGAAGTTCTCTCGGATATCTTCTCAGGTTTTAACTGTGAGAATGGATTTCGATTGAGAAAGATGCGATAAATAATAGAACATACAGCCGGTCTAATTAATTGTACAGGTTTTCTTTTTTAGGTTACCTAAAAATAATCTTTGCCGCATGTTGTGACACATGAGATTCTCGGATTTTTATTTCGTTGAAGGGTCAATTGATGTAAACGGATGTAAACGGAAGCAAGATTACTTGGGTTTAATATTCATATCAATTAAAGTCAATGGAGTACATTGATCCTATGATTTTCTAAACTTCAGAATGAATTGGATGACCTAGAACATATAATAAACTCAATGTCAGCATAGCACGCGGGCTTTATGAACCATTTAGGGTTAGGTTTCTTGTTGTGAACATTGCACCAGTCGTTGTTGAAATGGTAGATCAATTGGTCTGAACTTTAGCATGTTTTGGAGGAACTACAACATATGTATATAAACTCGAAGACAATATAGAACGTTGCTGCTTGGGTAGGCACCACACACTCTGCGCACTAACCGTATTGAATTCGGAAGTGTAAGCATGTAGAAAAAAAACACTGAGAGTGTGTAAGAAAAGAAAGATCGATCCAAGGCAAATACACCTTCGATCGATCGAACGATTAATGTCAAAAAACCAATTTGGTTAAGGAATAGAAAGGGCGAGGGAGGGATAATATTTATGCATTGTGAATTTATTTCACATAAAATTGGTAAAACTGAAGCACACATATAAAAAAAACTGGACAATATTTGAAAAAACTGGAAGATTTCAAGGTTTAACTGTTTGACTGGATCGAGGAAAAAAAACTGGAAGAATCCAGTTTAAACTGGAATATTGGCAACGCTGGAATCGAGTGTCTTTCTCAAGACATGAGTGAGAGAGTTCAGCTCAAGAGGAACCCCAAAACAAGAAGCATCGATCAGACCCAGAATGCGGATGCTGTACCATACGATGTTTGCTGTGAGTTCGAAGTGCATAATAATGGAAGAGCAGAAGAGCGGTTACTGTCACTCATTATCATGCCGAGATTCGGGTTCGAAGGGATTTTTGTCAAAAAATTCTCTTTTTGACTTGCACTGTGACCACGCGTATTCAATAACTGGGAGGTAGGTATTTAAGGTGACACGGGTGAATTGATCTAATTTGAATATAAACGATCAAATTTTGCTCAAATTAAATTTGGCATATTTCTTCTGAGTGTTCATTTACAAATCCTGAACACCTCTCATTTTGTAGGTGTGTGCGTTTAAAATGATTCCTCTATTTTTATTTCAACGTTTGCTCTTTAGTTCTTTAAATGGCGTGGAAAAGGTGACGTTCAAACATTTTGTTCATCGGTCTCTTCGACTTTGTTCATCACAGAATACCAGTTTGATTTTTTTTTGTAATTTCATTTATTTTCAACTGGCTCCGCAACGTTAAGCATCAATAAGCCGTGTTTATGGATAGGGAAAAGCCTCTGTGAGTAGAACTAACCAGTTTGATTTGCACGTTTTCCACGGCTTTTTGTGCCGTTTTCAAGTTCCACTTGACGATAACCCAATACAGGAGAATTTCGATATAACGTACCCTCGTTATAACGTACCCTCGATATAACGTCACTCGATATAACGTACACATTATAAAAGTCCAAAGGAATCATTTTTTGAATATTTTTTTTTTCTAAAAGAACAATAAATTATCTGTATTTTGATACTAAAGCTTGTGTTGTATCATTAACCAATCCCGAAATACAACTGTTTTTTGATTCCGGATTCTAAATGAATCAAAATTTAATCAACAGTACGAAGGGAAATATCATGAGAAAGGTTGGCTCCTTCTTCTAGTAGAATTTATTCATTAACCTTACTCAAACAGCAGCACAATAAAGTAATATAAGCTACGTTTCTGAGTTCTATATTATGCTTCGATATAACGTACAGTTCGATACAACGTACAATTTTGAAAGTAAAATGTACGTTATATCGAAGTTACCCTGCATCTCTCTATGGGGCGGAGTTCTGAAGTGTTGGGAGGGTATTGATCCTTGAGCACCATCATCACGTATACCATGTAAAACTCTTGTCCCAGAAGCTACTTGAAGTCAGATCCTGCCAACTTCGCGTACGAGGAGCTTGGATTGCCGCGTTGGGCGAGCGATATTTTCAAGCATTGCTCCTTTTGTTTACACGTCATTTTGAAGACTGAGAATTCATTCTACACGCAAACACCTACGAATGAAAGATGCTCCGTTTTTTCAAGGCCTACTCAAGAGGAATATGTCAAAATAAAGTTGGCCAAATTTTGATCATTTTACCTTTTATGTTTCGAATACATACATTCAATGCTACTTGTATTCTAGATTGTCCAAAAACAAGATTGTATTAAACAAGTGGAAATCGAAGGCAATACAAAAATTTTGAAATGCTTAGGTTTTCGTTTATGCTTACAGGCTCAGTTACAAAGGTTTGAAGGAGCCAAACTCATAACTATATTTTTACTATTTAGAATAACATTTTTCCTTAATTCTAATGTTAATAAAATTGAAAACCGATCACTGGCGGTCGGTTCGAGTTTAGAAGGGTGACATATTTTACACAGGAAAATGATGGGATATGAGGAACAATGTCCGCACTCACACTCACACTCAATTCCTAAACCTATTCTCATATCCATTATGTACTAGCTGACCCGACGAACTTCGTCTCGCCTTAAACAGATTTTTTGATTTGAATATTTTCAAACATCCACGTTTTCTTACTAAGTGAACGTTAGTGAGTCCAATCATTGAACTGATTGATTACCCTTTGACCCTTTACAATTTCCTTTTACTATAAATTGTCTATTACTTCTACAAAAATTCGTCCTTATAATATAAAATTATTTTTAGACACAATTCTCGTTCAAGATTCTCCAAGCATTTGGAAATAACATGTTTCTCCGTTGCATGGGATACATGTTTGATACAGAGAATATTACAAAACAAAAACAGCTCAAATCGGACAATTCCTTCCTCGGGTTTAGGGCACACCAACACATTTGGTCTTTCATTTTTGTTTATATAGATAGAAGATATAGGAATGCGTTATTCCTGAAAATCCTTTTCCACTTTCGAACAAAAATCAATTTCGTTAGCGCCAACATCAAATGGACTAACAACGCTTAGCTAATTGTAGAACATATGGGAATTCAATTTTCCGAATTTTCAGATTTTTCTCTCCGCTATATTGATCTACGGGAAGAGAAGAATACAACAAAATATAGATGACTCAAATTGAACCATTTCTTTCTCGGGTTTTGCGCTTACCGTGTATTCTGGCCTTCCATTTTTGTTTATAGATATAAGATATGGAAATGCGTTATTTCGCCTGAAAATCCATTTCCACTTATGAACAAAGATCAATTTCGATAGCGCAAATATCGAATGGACTAATAACGCTTATTATGATGTAATTTTCGAACATGTGGGAATTCAATTTTACGAATTTTCCGACCTTCCCTCAGGATTTTCCGAAAATTTTCCGATTTTTCTCTCCACTATATTGATCTACGGGAAGAGACGAATACAACAAAATAAAGAAGGCTAAAATCGGACCATGCCTTCTTCGGGGTTTCCGCTTACCAACAGATTTTGCCTTACATTTTTATTTATATAGATTTGTATTTGATGTATTTATGTATTTAACTTATTCTAATGTTAGTAAGAAGGGAACAGATTGCTCTCGAAGGAAGAAAGGGAGGGATTAAGGATATAAGGACAATCACACATGAAGATCGATAACTTTTAGGAAGACATGTTTGGAGCATGTAAACAAGGTCTAGCCGAGCCAACAATTCTCACCAGTACATTGGGCGGCCTTATTTGGCCTGAAAGGAATTTTTAAATTCGATTTGGCGATTCATAAAGTTCTGAATCATATTTCGGACACTTTGTAATAATGTCTTGAAATGCTTAATGCCCTGATGATATAACTATAGAATCAATATCCCAATTGATTCTTTAGAGTAACCCATTGGTTTTTCTATCATTCTATATGAGAATAACATTTGAATTATAACAAAGTAGGTAAAAATCTAACACAGCACTACTCATTATCGTTTGTGTTTGACGTTCGCTTAGCGTGAGCATGTAGAGTTAAATATTTCATCAATATTTGGATTGCTCTCGTGTTTCATCAGTTCTCATCATCGTTATCAGTTTACCGTTATTGCTTGGTAAGTGTTTCGCAGTTGACTATTAAAAAAATCGAACATAATGAAACGTTTCTTCAAGAAATTATAAAATAAAATGTCCGAAATTTGAATCGAACATTCTCCCTACGATTCATATTTCGGACACTTGAAATTTGGGAATACTACAATGTGAGTTTTCAGGCTTATTATGAAGGCAAAGCGTAGATTCATATAACGCACCAACATATATATATATATATATATATATATATATATATATATATATATATATATATATATATATATAAGTTATCAACACAGTCAACCAATCTTCAGTATCGACCAACGCCAACATTACTTATCAGCAGGAGACAGAGCAAACATCACGCATCAATGTTCTAGCGCTTAAGTAAACACTTAAGCATAAATAACGCCATGTGGTAAATGCGACCGACGAACAATTATGCAGCCACAGATAAGGACTCGAGTCGACACCATAAAACGGTTAAACGGTTAAACGGAAGAAAGGTTCTGAGAAGAAGGAAGAAGGGAAACATAGAGATAGGCAGATAGGGTAGATTATAAGCTAGCTTTGTACATGAAATAGAAAATAAAGATTAGTCTTGTCGTAACCTTAACAGGAGCAACATAGCTCACTAGTTTTAGTTTTCATTATCCGAAATTCTTTCACTATTTAACTGGCGCAGTCGGTAGGATAGTGTTTTAAGTGTTCGCGAAACGTTAGTTTAATTTCAGCAATTGCGCCTGCGCGAACGAATATCGTGTAGTGGTGATTAATCTGACGAAACCGGACGCAACACTAGTTCCAGCTCTAAAAATCGTAAGTAACAAAATTTTTCTTTTTTCTAACTCATAAATCGGATCGGCGCTTTACTGAAACAAATAAAAGCCCGTCCCCGAAAACAAAAATTAAAGCAAGTACTAATTCAGAGTGGCGAGGCCCTACCCGAGGTAACCGGACCACTGTATATCACAAGAAACACACAAAGCTAACATAAAACAAAAATAAATTAAATTATCGAATTACAATTAAAATTCTAACCCTGAAAAAAGGTGATAGTGATTAGATAGTGATTTAATAGTGAAAAATGAACCCTGAATTGGCAGGTTTCACAATTCCTGTAAATACCCAGGATAGTGACTGCATTGCTCAAACGAACGAAATGTTCTGCAATGCAGAAAAAGTGCTGAAGGCGATGCAAACGCCTCAAGCCATAAATAATTTGCCATCCTTCGACGGGAATCCCGTCAAATTACATTCATTTATAAGGTCAGTAGAAAATTTACTACCTTTCTTAAATATTATGAAAGACACACCTTTCGAAGAGATCTGGCTGCAATCTATTCGTGCAAAGATCACAGGAGACGCAGACCAAGCTCTAGAAATATATGGCACTCCGCTTAAATGGAGCGAAATTAAGGCAAACTTGATTGCCTATTACAGTGACAAGCGCGATGCTGTCACACTCACAAGGGAGCTATTCCAACTCCAACAAACGGGCACCCTAGAAGAATTCTATGGGTCAGTCCAACAAATTTTATCGCTCTTAATTAACAACACGAGCATCTCAACAGCAGACACGAGCTTGCGAGAAGACCGTATAAAAACACATCAGGAAAATGCGTTGCAAGTTTTTCTAGCAGGGCTTAAAGAACCAATAGGGGGCAATGTTAGAGCCCGACAACTGTCAAAATTGAAAGAAGCATTTGACGCCTGCGTGGAAGAAAGAAATTTCCAAAACAGACATGGATTAAACAAAACTGAACATTATCGACCCGCTAAAATATTTCCACTGGCACCGCAACTTCCCCCGAAAACAAGATACACAAATAATCAAATTAGGAATCCACAATTTTTCACTACACGTTCCCACCAATCACGATCAATTCCACGTTTCCCACAACAACAATACCACCAACAACATTTTCAACAAATTTCCCCAAAATATTTCCACCACAATAGCAATAACATCCCTCCGCAAAATGTTTTTGCCCCTAGACCGATACAAGTGTCAAAACCCATTCCCATGGAAGTTGATCCTTCCATAAGATCAAGGCACGTTAATTACATGAATAGGCCAAAACAACCGTTCAATTATTCACACAGATCAATAAATTGCCATGAGGGAACAGAACTGTACGACCCTCATTATGCAAATGATTCATTTAATTTTCACCAATACTATGAATCGGCACCTAGCACGTCTAGAGAACCACAGTTATCAATTACACCTAACACATCTAGAGAACCACTAGCACTATTGAAAAATGACAATGAAGAAAATGACGAACTAAATTTTCACCTAGTAGAGGAATCGAAAACAAAGGATTAAACAATTTTCTTCCATATATAAAACTCTCTACGAATAAAGGATCCTTGAAGTTTCTGATAGATACAGGGGCTAATAAAAACTACATTAGCCCAAAACACGTCAACTTAGACAAATGTCACTTCACACAAACAGTGAATATTAAGAACATTTATGGCTCACATTCCGTGGATAGATTTGTCAACTTTAACCCGTTTCCAAGCGTAAAAAATGCAAGCAACCAAATATTCTACATTTTCGATTTCCATAATTATTTTGATGGTCTAATAGAATATGAAACATTACGCTCATTGAAAGCTGACATTTTAACGGCGGAGAATGAACTCAAATTTCCTTCAAATATAATAAAAATGTACCGAAAATATCCTGAGTCTGTAACAATACACATGAATTCGAATGAAACAAAAATTGTACATCTCCCAACCAATGAATCCAGCGGCGAATTCTATCTAGAGCATGATGTTTTAATCTCACCAGACATAATGATACCTTCTGGAATATACAAATGCTCAGAAAATCGCGTCTTCGTAACAGTAACTAACCTATCAGATAAACCAGTAAAAATTAACACAGCGCAACCTCTAATAGTAGAAGTGAATAACTTTTCACTAACCACGCCCGAAGAAACGTTGGATGTTCCAAAATCAAACATTTTCAACCAAATCAGACTAGACCATTTAAACCAAGAAGAGAAAATTAAAATAATTAAATTAGTCGCGGATTACACAAACATATTTTATACGGAAGGACAGAAGTTAACCTTCACTAGTGCTATCAAACATAGGATCACAACAACAGACGATGTTCCTATTCACACAAAATCATACCGTTACCCTTTTTGCCATAAAGAAGAAGTTCAACGGCAGGTTTCGAAAATGCTCGAACAAGGAATAATTCGACCTTCGATCAGCCCATGGACTTCTCCCGTTTGGATAGTCCCAAAAAAATTGGATGCATCCGGACAGAAGAAATGGCGGATTGTAATAGATTATCGAAAATTGAATGATAAAACGATTGATGATCGTTACCCCATCCCTAACATCACTGATATTCTAGATAAATTAGGTCGCTGTATGTACTTTACTACTTTGGACCTCGCATCTGGATTCCATCAGATCGAACTAGACAAAAATGATATCGAAAAAACCGCGTTTAGTGTCGAAAACGGGCATTACGAGTTCTTAAGGATGCCTTTCGGTTTAAAAAACGCCCCATCTACGTTCCAGCGTGTAATGGATAATATTTTAAGGGAGCATATTGGTTCCAGATGTTTAGTATATATGGATGACATAATCGTGTTCTCTACAAGCCTACAAGAGCATCTGGATAATCTGAGGAAAATTTTTGAAACACTACAAAAATACAATATGAAAATCCAACTTGATAAAAGTGAATTTCTTCATAAAGAAGTTGCATTCCTTGGCCACATCGTAACACGTGATGGAGTTAAGCCTAATCCAGAAAAACTCGGAGTTATCAGAGAGTGGCCACTACCAAAGAACGAAAAAGAGTTGCGTGGTTTTCTCGGAATATTAGGATATTATCGCAAGTTTATTCGGGACTTCGCAAAAATATCAAAACCGCTTACTCAGTCGTTGAGAAAAGGAGAAAAAATTGATCACAATAAAGATTTCGTAGATGCTTTTGAGCGATGTAAAAACATCCTCACATCAAGCGATATCCTGCAATACCCTGACTTTGAAAAACCTTTTGTTTTGACAACAGATGCCTCTAACTATGCCGTAGGCGCTGTTTTGTCTCAAGGACAAATTGGTAGCGACAAACCAATCGCGTTTGCCTCCAGAACACTTAATAAAACGGAAGAAAACTACTCCGCCATTGAGAAAGAATTGTTGGCTATTGTGTGGGCTTGTAAATATTTCAGACCGTACCTCTACGGACGAAAATTCACACTCTATACAGACCATAAACCTCTGACATATAGTCTGAACTTAAAAGACTCCAACAGCAGGCTTATACATTGGCGCCTCTATTTAGAAGAATTTGACTTTGAGATAAAATATAGACCTGGAAAACAGAATATAGTAGCGGATAGTCTCTCCAGGATGCGTCAGGAAATAAACCATAATGACGCTGAAGTTAGTACCTGTGAAACTTCAGTGAAGTTAGTAAGCGATGAAACCTCTTCTTCAGACGATGCTACAATGCACTCCGCCGACACCGACGATTCAGCATTTATCCCATGCACCGAATCGCCGTTAAATAGTTTTAGTAACCAAATAATTCTGAAATTGGGAACGGAAGAAGAGGAAACACTCGAAGAAATATTTCCGCGTGTGTACAGACGAACCATAATGAAATCAAATTTCAACGTCCCTTATCTCACCAAACTCTTCAAAGAGTTCATAGATCCTAAACGATCAAACTGTATATTATGCCCAGAAAATCTGATCCAAACAATCCAAATTTTTTATAAAAATTACTTTAGTAGAGGGAAACCATTTAAAATATTTATTACTCAAAAATGTTTAACTGATTTGAAGACCGCTGAAGAACAAAACCTAATAATAGAACAAACACACGAAAGTGGACATCGAGGTATATGGGAAAACAACAGGCAGATTTCCAATCGATATTACTTTCCGAAAATGAAACGTAAGATACAACAGTTCATTAGGCTTTGTCGCACATGCAACAAAAACAAATACGAGAGACATCCGTATAAAATTAAACTGGGATCTACGCCAAATCCTGCAAAGCCTCTAGAAATAGTACACTTAGATTTATTTATCCATAAACCTAATATATTTCTATCCTTTTTAGATAAATTTTCGCGATACGCATCGATAATCCCAATTAAATCCAGAAACATCCACGACGTGAGAAAGGGGTTAACAAAATACTTTTCACTGTATGGTACTCCAAAATTGATAATCTCAGACAATGAACCTGCACTCAGGTCCATCGAAATCAGAGCCCTCTTGGAAAATTTAAATATCGAGATTCATTTCACTCCACCCAACCATAGCATAAGTAACGGTACGGTAGAAAGATTTCACTCAACTCTAGGGGAAATTTTTCGTTGTACAAAACCAAGTTACATCGACCTAAGTGATAAAGAAATATATCGAATCGCATGCACTACCTATAACAATACAGTACACTCAACAACTAAATTCAAACCTCGCGAAATATTCTATGGACTCAGAGAAGGAGAAGAAAGGCATCTCGATATGAACAAAATTCTAGAGAACAGAAACAAGCTCTATGAAGACGTTATGCTTCAGTCAAATAAAACAAAAGAATACAATTTGGAATACCATAATAAGAAAAGAGAAGACCCACCAACGTTACAGGAAGAAAGCATCGTATACAACAAAATACAAGGCATCCGAAACAAAGCAAAAGAAAAATATCTTCCAGTCAGAGTTATCCGGGATAAAAACAAAACCTTCCTAGATCACTCCGGCCGAGAGATTCACAAAGAAAACATCCGACGAAACTAATAATCAAATGAAATTATTTTCCTAATCATTTCAGTATGGCATGGATACCATTCCTGTATTCGGCCTTTGCCATCGCATTCCTGTCAATGTATCTACCAAAATCGATTGCATTTCCGCAACAAACATCCATACAACTCTACGACCTCAGCAACAATCCCGGCCTCGTGACATTGAGCCTGAACGAAGGAAGAATAAAGACAGGATCACACAAAATATTCCATGTAATCGAATTAAAAAGTTTCGAGCCAACCTTTCACAAACTAGAGAAAATTATTGAAGGCCTTACCATATTTAATCTAAAAGAAACTACAGACCTTGTTAATCTAAAATATAACTCAATCAAGAACACATATAACAACCTTATCCCAAAACAAAGAAACAAAAGAGGTTTAATCAACATCCTAGGAAGCACCATAAAATTAATAACAGGCAATCTAGACAACAATGATCTAATCGAAATCAACAATCAGTTGGAAACATTATTCAAAAACGAAGAAACAATTGTTACACAAAACAACGAACAAATAAAAATCAATAAACAAATTGAAACCAAAATGAATAGAATAATCAAAAAGGTTAACGAGCAACAAGATATTTTAGTGAAAAACCTAATAAAATCAAGAGACGCTTATGTAAACAATAAAGGCTATGCAGAACAGGCTACAATCATTAAAGAAGTCATGAACCTGAACATGGCACTAGATTTATTACGAGAACAAATACAAAATATTTTTGAAAGCATTCAACTAGCAAAAGCAAAGGTTATCCATTTGAACGTACTGACACCAGAGGAACTAAATGAAGCGACCACAATTTTAAGAAACAGCAACATTACAATCAACACATTCGACCAAACCTACGAGTACCTTGATCTAGCAGTAATACACAAAGATACGAAAATAATATTTGTGATTTCAGTCCCAAATCTCAAACCATCCACATTTACACATATCATCATGGAACCGATACCCAAGGAAGGAAAAATCCTGAAACTGCCAACGAACAGAGCACTCTTCAATGAATTAGAAACATACCTCATTAAAAACGATTGCCAGGAAATTGGAGAGGAAACCCTATGTAACAAAAACCAACTAGAAGACGTTTCCCAAGACAACTGTTACTCCAAAATTCTCAGAGGAGTCTCGGGCAGCTGCGATTATACAGAAGACAGGTACACCCAAGAAACGAAGAAAATAAGCAGTAACCATCTGCTAATCAGTGGAAACGCCACACTAATGCAAACAAACTGTGGGCTACCTTCCAGATACATTTCTGGAACAATGATCATCTACTTTCGCAACTGTACAGTCACAATTAACGGCACGCAGTTTAGTAATGTAGAATATTATCATGAAGATCCACCACTACTCATCCCACTCTACGGAATCCAAATATTCTCAAATAACACCGAAGCAACTCTGACATTGAAAAAACTAGACGAAATTCATCTACAAACCAGAGAACATCTGGTGTTATTAAACAGAAGACACCTCTCACTCACCCTCGGGACAGGAGTTCCAGCAATAATTATTTCATCATTTCTTGCAATCTATCTGTTGAGGAATCGTTTGAAAACTCTCTTCAGATCCACAACCAAGGAGAGTGCAGAGCCCAGTGTACCGAGACGGTCCACTCTTGAAGAGGGAGCAGTTATCAACACAGTCAACCAATCTTCAGTATCGACCAACGCCAACATTACTTATCAGCAGGAGACAGAGCAAACATCACGCATCAATGTTCTAGCGCTTAAGTAAACACTTAAGCATAAATAACGCCATGTGGTAAATGCGACCGACGAACAATTATGCAGCCACAGATAAGGACTCGAGTCGACACCATAAAACGGTTAAACATTCTTTCTGAGAAGAAGGAAGAAGGGAAACATAGAGATAGGCAGATAGGGTAGATTATAAGCTAGCTTTGTACATGAAATAGAAAATAAAGATTAGTCTTGTCGTAACCTTAACAGGAGCAACATAGCTCACTAGTTTTAGTTTTCATTATCCGAAATTCTTTCACTATTTAACTTATATATATATATATATATATATATATATATATATATATATATATATATATATATATATATATATATATATATATATATATATATATATTTATGTTACCTCTGGCGTGCCGCAAGGCAGTCACTTAGGTCCACTTTTATTCGTACTCTTCATTCACGAATTTACGGAACATATTGCATCGGTTACCGCTAAGGCTTTCACCGTTCTCGGATTCATTAGACGTCACACACAGGCATTTACAGATGTTTATTGCCTCAAAGCGTTGTACGTGTACGTGTACGTGTACGCAGTATATTAGAATATTAGAATACGGTGTCACTGTTTGGGCCCCGTGTGCAGAAAACTTTCATCCGATATGCTCTTCGTCATCTCCCGTGGCGCAGCGACCAACATCTGACCTCATATGAAGAACGCTGCGCACTGATTCACTTATCGACACTGCAAAAACGACGTGAGTTTCTCCAGAGACTGCTGGTTTTCGATTTTCTTAGCAACAATCTTGACTGTGCAGAAGTTCTGGGGAAGCTTCGAATCAACGCTCCAGGTAGATCAACCACACAATTTGTTTTCTTCCGGCAAGCAGCGCATCGTACTCTATATGGAAAAAATAATCCTTTGGATGTTTGTTGCCAACAGTTGAATGAAGTGTATTACTTGTTTGAATTCGATATGTCCAGAAATGCGTTTATTATAAGGATTCAATAATTGAATTTTAGTCTGCCCGACAATTTCTTGGCGAAGACTGGATAAATAAATAAATATTTTGATATCTTGTATAAAAAATGCACATGTTTTTCAACTACAATCCAGCAGATAGATATGAGGGACACTGGATAATTAGTGGACAATGTGCAACTAGATAAACTAACAGAAGAAACATTCATTCCTTCCTTTGCTGCCGTGTATTCTGGCAACTCATCAACTCATGGTAAAAATGAGCTTCACGGTATTCCTGCAGTGGCCACAAGCGAGTCCTGGGATATGATGAACAAATATGTAGAACCTGCGAAGAAGTTGATTGAAATGAAGCGCCAAAAAACTTGAGGAAAAGGAAAGGAAAACTGAGTTGAAACGAAAAGCTGCAAATTCGAAACTATGTAACAACAATTAAGAATCAAGATTAAAGCTCTGTGGATAACCTTCAATTATTTTGTTACTTTGAACTACAAATAACTTGAAATCTAATATTAATTATCATTTGGGCAATATAACCCTTACGGTATTTTAAACCATGAAGCTACAACATAAAGCAGCACCAATAAACGACAGGCTTTTTGGGGGAAAATAGAGGAAGGGGTAAATGGTCGCAATTATCACAAAAGAGGTTGTTGAAAATTATTTCAAGTTAATTAAAAAAAAATCAAGTGGTAAAAGTTCTATTAGAATTTTTCAAGCCATCGAGGGTTGTAGTTAATTTTTAATACATTTGTGTGTGCATGGAATGTTACAGTTCACTTTTAAACAGGGCAAGTCGTTATTATTTTCGCATGTTTGATGATTTTATTGCATTAGTAATTGTACAGGATTATAAATAGAGCTTAAAACGACAAGAAGCATTATAGAAACAGAGTGTTCGAAATTCGTTCACTCTGTCCGAAATTTGTTTTTTTTTCATAAATAGTGTACAGATCGCATTGTTTTAAAATTCCATATTTTATGTATTGGAAAAAAGTGTTTCTACCCTAAGCTGCAGCAATTGACGAGATCGTAATATCACTCAAAATGTCATATATTCTAATAATTCTTATGCGTATTGAGTTCACCTAGCTTACCACTATTCTTGTAGTTTATTCTATTTCCATTTCCCACTTATTTTTCCAGAAACTGAAATGTCTGTCAGCTCTTCGGATAAAATTCCTCAATCGAACCTGATGATGAGTCTGCACAAGGATCTCAATGATGTGCTGGCGATTCTGAACGCCGATGAACCGATATCCGGCGCCGGCGAGGATAATCCATCGGACGAGTTTGCGACCTATTCGGGCGAGAATATCGGTGCCAAGCGATCTTCGCTGCGGGAACGAGCCTTCAAGCGGAAGGTGAATAAGAAAGATTTACAAATTGCAACATCCATAAACGCAGCGATGGTCGGCAGCAGTCCATCATCTAGAGCCCGAGCTCTAAGACCACGAGCGACCAAAAAACGTGATGCCAACATATCGGTGTTGAACGACGATGAATCAATCGCCGATATGGTCAGGTGCGTAACCCATTTTCTTACTCATACGAATTTCGCGCTGTCACATGCGTAGAATTATTTATTGCTTACATGTCGATTGAGCGGAACAGATGATTCATAGGCGTCTTATGAATCAAAATAAAACTATCTAGAAAAAAACACGTTGTGTGACAAGAGAGATGAGATGAACTCTCCATTTTAATGCCTTCGTTTTCGTGTTTTTTTCAGTACTGACGGAGAAGAATCCGCCGTGTAGTCTAGCATGGAATGATGCAATCGAGTGAGAACACGTGGGATCGGCGATTACTACAGGTGAACTCTACTCATCGTCTCGACACGTTGTTTGTAATTTGTGACATATGAGGGAAGCTCTCGTTCTAAAGCTGAGTGGCAACTAAACTGATCTTGCTTCTGTCGAAAGTGGGTGTAATTACAGGATTAACCCGTGAAATTTAGCATCGGTCGCCCTATGTATTTGTTGGAAATATATTCAAATGTGTCATTTGAATGGTAATTTCAATTTATTTACGCTCCGACATTCGGCGATATTAAATTAAATGATAGTATGATTTAAAGATATCGTTGTCCAAATACGCTACTTGAATTATTAGTGTTCAGTTCTCGTGCGATTTGTGATATTTCATCAAATAGTAGCTAGGCTATTGTGCAGGCATAGGCCATGGTTTAAACAAGTCCTCAAACTAGGTAATATTTACCCGATTTCTAACATAAATGTGTTCATATTCACCCGAATTTTAACATTTTTATTCATTTTCAAATTAAAATTAATGACTTTCCACGCTAAGTGTCTAAATAAATCAAGCCAGTCAAAACTATTCGGCGTTTCGGTCATGATTTGTGGGTCAAAACAGAGATAAAAATATACATTAATATCACCATAACAATAAATTGCGTTGCGGGAGGAAAGAAATGAATCATCTCGGTAACAAAACTGAATTCCCACGCAGTACACACGACCATCTATGCATAATGCATATACCCTGATTATTTCGGAATCCCGGCGAAGTGTAACAAATAAATTATACGGGGAGTGAATGCTTATCTATCACCGCACAAGGTGAAGAGTTGTTTCATTTTTAGTAGAGATAGCCCAATATATTGGAGTGAGATGATACTGGGAATGGATATATATTTAATTTCGTAGTATTAAGAAGCTGCCAAATGTGCTTTAGAAGAAATTGTGGACACGTCATATCGACGCCTTGGTTTCTGAAAACGTGTTCATCTTAGACAGATATGGTAAATGATTTTGGTTTGTCCAGGCGAAAATATGATCCTCGTTTGTCCACTTTTTGAATGCTCTAATTCAGCGCACCTGTGTCAAATCAGGTTTTCGCAGAACTGTTCATTGATGATCTTCTAATCTACCCCTTAAAATTATTTTTACTATAGAATGTCAGTACTTCTACCAAAATTCGACATTATAATATCAGATTATTTTCAGACACCATTCTCGATTCCAGATTGTTCTTCCACTTGCAAATAACATGTTTCTCCGTTGCATGGAATAAATGTTTGATACTGAAAATATGATAGAATGAATACAGCCCTAAATCGGACAATTCCTTACTCGAGTTTTGCTCTTATTAACACATTCGGCGATCCATTTTTATTTATATAGATACAGGGTGGGCCATTTAAAGTGGAAGCATCTGGCAACCCGTGGAGGCGATCTGGCGTAGTGGTAACATCCATGCCTCTCACGCTAAAGGTCACGAGTTCAATTCTCACTCCCGACATTCTTCCAAAAATGGAAGTATAAGTGACGAACCAGCCAAATGAGTTTTTTTTTTCCAAAATATATATTTTTATCAAGGCTCATATGGCGTTAGCCTGACGGGGCCGGAGTTCAATATTTTGACAGTTTTTCTTATTATCTATGTTAGTAATATGTAACCGATTACTCGCGGTCGGCTCGAGGTTAGTATTACAAGTGTTCTCGTGATTAGGATGTTGCTGTCTCCAATGCTCTGTACGTGTGCCCGACACGGGATACTTCCTATTGGGATGCAGCTGACCATTAATCAGCGACGCCCCCCTTGTATGTACCCCATATCTAGCGTGGTGCGCTTCTCGACTCGAGGAATCCAGGATAGAATGGTCACTAGCCGGCGCAATCATCAGCTCGTGTAGAGTTGTCATGAGCGGTACAACCTTTGGCTCTTGTTGAATCATCAGTGGACTGCACAACCTTTGGCCCGTGTATCTGTAAAGAGTGTGTGTATGTATTGCCGCGACTAAGTAAAAGTTTATAGATCGGATAGGAGGGATATGAAACAGGGACACAGTAGTAGGAAACATCATTAAACGTTGACATCAGCGTTTCTGAGGAACAGGTATAGATGAAGCAGAAGATCAGGATCACGACTACCTAAGATATCCCGGACGGGGATATCCGATTGTCTGCCTTGTGCTCTCAGTGCTCTAGAGAGCTGAGAGCGAGCAGCATGGAACCGGATACACGACCAGACAACATGCTCGATGTCGTGGTAGCCATCGCCACAATCACAAAGATTGTTTGCTGCGAGCCCAATGCGATAGAGATGCGCGTTTAGGTTGTAGTGATTGGACATGAGCCGAGATATCACGCGAATGAAATCACGACCTACATTCAATCCCTTAAACCAAGCACTCGTCGAAACCTTAGGGATAATCGTGTGTAACCAACGACCGAACTCATCTTCACTCCACATGCGCTGCCAACTAACGAGTGTGTCCTGACGAGGAATGTGAAAAAATTCATTATAGGCAATTTGCCTTTCAAAAAGTGTGCCTTCTGAAGCGCCCACCTTAGCTAGCGAGTCCGCTTTCTCATTCCCCGGAATCGAGCAATGAGAGGGAACCCATGCTAAGGTAATCTTGAATAATTTTTCGACCAAAACACTCAATAGATTTCTTATTCTTGTTAGGAAATAAGATGAGCGTTTATCAACTTTCATTGAGCGGATTTCCTCTATTGAGCTGAAACTGTCTGAAAAAATAAAATAATGGTCGATGGGCAGTGTTTCAATGATCCCTAGAGCATAGTATATCGCACCCATTTCTGCGACATACACGGAACAAGGATCTTTGAGTTTGAAAGAGGCACTGGAATTTTCATTGAAGATGCCGAAGCCAGTGGACCCGTTTATGAATGAACCGTCAGTAAAGAACATTTTATCAGATCCAACTTTCCCATATTTTTCCGAAAATATCGACGGAATAACATTGGAGCGTAGGTGATCTGGTATTCCATGGATTTTTTGTCGCATGGACAGATAAAAAATTACAGAGGAATTGCAAAAGTATGGGAAGCAAACTTGGTTGGAGATGCCTGGTGAAGGGTGCACGTCGTGGGTAAGGTACTCATGGTATAAAGACATAAAACTTTACTGAGGAGTCAGTTGTAGTAGATTTTCGAAGTTATCAATCACCAATGGATTCATGATCTTGCAACGGATGAGAAATCTGTAGGATAATTCTGTGAACCGAAGAGTAAGCGGGGGTACTCCTGCCAAAACTTCGAGACTCATCGTATGTGTCGAATGCAAACACCCCATGGCTATACGCAAGCAACGATATTGTATCCTCTCCAGCTTGAGAATATGAATCCTGGCAGCTGATCGGAAGCAAAAACTGCCATATTCTAACACTGACAATATCGTTGTTTTGTACAACTGAATGAGGTCTCCTGGATGGGCACCCCACCATGTTCCGGTTATTGTTTGGAGAAAATTGATTCGTTGCTGGCATTTCTGTTTCAAATACGCAATGTGTCTCCCCCAGGTACATTTAGAATCAAAATATACACCCAGGTATTTGAAAAACATAGAGTGTTGGATCGTTTTGCCGGATAGGTAAAGCTGGAATTGGGCGGGTTCGTGCTTCCTAGAAAAAACGACCGTTTCAGTTTTCTCCGTAGAGAATTCGATACCCAGCTTGAGGGCCCATGTGAACAGATTGTTCATGGTATCTTGCAACGACTTTTGCAGAGCGACGGGATTAGTACCCGTGATGGAAATAACTCCATCGTCTGCAAGTTGTCTCAGCGTGCAGTCTCTAGTTAGACAATCATCCATATCATTGACGTAAAAACTGTACAAGAGGGGGCTTAGGCAGGAGCCTTGCGGTAGGCCCATAAAACTGTAACGAGAAGATTTTGAGTTGCCATGATAGAAATTCATGTGCTTTTCTGACAGTAAATTGTACAGGAAATTATTCAAAATTGGTGAAAGTCCACGATTATGAAGCTTCTCTGAGAGAATTTCCATGGAAACTGAATCAAATGCCCCTTTGATATCGAGAAAAACGGAAGCCATTTGTTCTTTGCGAGCAAATGCGATTTGTATTTCAGAAGATAGCAGCGCGAGACAATCATTTGTCCCTTTACCTCGGGGAAGCCAAACTGCGTATTTGACAGCAAATTGTTCGTTTCGACCCACTTGTCTAAACGAAGTAGAATCATTTTCTCTAACAATTTGCGAATACAGGATAACATTGCAATCGGCCTATACGAGTTGTGATCGCAAGCCGGCTTGTTGGGTTTTCGTATGGCTATCACTCTCACTTGTCTCCAGTCATGCGGGACAATATTCAGCTCCAGAAACTTGTTGAACAAGTTCAGCAAACGCTGTTTCGCCAAGTCGGGAAGATTCTTCAACAAGTTGAATTTAATCTTGTCCGACCCCGGAGCTGAATTGTTACATGAGAGGAGGGCAATTGAGAATTCTACCATCGAAAAATTCTCATAATCGCATTGGAGCGGAATATCGCGTACGACGCTTTGTGCAGGAACAGAATCGGGACAAACCTTCCTTGCAAATTTGAAAATCCAACGGTCAGAGTATTCCTCACTTTCATTGGTATGGTTCCAGCCACGCATTCTCCTAGCCGTATTCCAAAGAGTACTCATAGCGGTCTCCCTTGACAAACCATTGACGAATTTCCGCCAATATCCACGCTTTTGACGTAGGACTACGTCTTTCATTTCTATACCGGGGTGTAAAACCAAAGTTTCGAGAACGAAAGCGTTACGCCGGAGACCGATTTTTTGAGCGTTAATAGCTCTTAAACAACTGAACGAAATGGTATGATAAACTCTTCATTTGAAAGATAAAATGTCTACGCGTCATATACTTGTTACTTTTTCATCCAAAAACTTGTTTCAATAGTCTTAAAATTGCTTTCAAAACAGGCTATTGAAATCAAAAATCGGTATATAAGCGAGCGCCGCTCGTAAACCCACTCAATTATGATTGAACAGCGATTGGAGCATGTTGTCGCTGTTGTTGTGAAGCTAATTTCGTTTATCATGAAAGCGCTGATGAACGGTGTCACCAAGAGCCTGTTTGTGCACCTAAGGCCGAAAGGGAATCCATCAGGAGGAGAGTGATACCACGGTTCCGCTTGAAACATCGGAGCAGCCACCACACACACACACACATACACGCGCGGAATTCTCGTTGCTGAAAAATAATCTGCCAGTTCCCCTGGGAATTGAAAAATACATTCATGCGAAATAGTTTATTTTAATGTTTTCTATCCATATAACACTGCAACCAAATACATTTGGTTTTGTTATTTTTCAATCAATCGCAATTAACAGGAAAGCTTCTGAATATTTTTTCCCCATCAGTGGAAATTTTCGTATCCAATATTGGATGCATAACATGAAAAACGGAAAATGTTTCACATCGCGAAAATCAAGTCATTTTCGAGCGATTATTTGCTTTCTACTCATATAATGCTTCGACCAAATACATTTCGTTTTGGATTTTTTCAATCAAGTGCGATCAACGTAAGACCACGTCTTTCGGCAATTTATTAGAGGTGCAATTAATCTTTAGGAATTCCCGCTCTACGCGCACTGGCAAACAATGTTTACTCAACAATTTCTCAAACTAGAAATGGGTGTTGTGAGAAAGGATTAGCGAACGCGAAAACAACAAACGGGAGAAAGATACGTTTGGAGGTTGAAGGAAATTGGCAGAAAACTTCTTCATTCTATCATTCAAATAATGTGATTCATACCACATCGTTTTGCCAGAAAGAGATTATTAATGCTCAAAGGAGGAATCGAGTCCTCCGAGGAAATTACCCAGCGCAAATTAGAGTCGACTATCGGTTGCGGCATTCGTACACAAATAATGCAGTGATTTCTTCGGATATATTCACTACATCATGTCATGTATTTCATATTCTTCATAAGTAAATTCCATATCCATGGCACCTATCGGTAACGAATTATTATCGAAACCACGATTTTCGCTAAATGCTCCTTTCAGTTCGGCCTGTAAAAAACTTTTCTGTACTCTAATCCATCCAATTTGGAGCCCTGAAAAGGGCCGTTGATTATATGCTAAGCTAATATAGCACGCTCTCCTCGGATACGATGGGTCAGCTGGATGTCCTTGGGCATGATATGACGCGTTTTGCATGGATAGCACACAAATTGGTATCTTCGAATAAGCCTCCTGCAGCGTCATAACCGCGGAACTTTGGAAGCGCAAGTCGGTTTTGAAGTTTTGAAGTCGACCGAATTGCTGCAGGAGGCTTATTCGAAGATACCAATTTGTGTGCTATCCATGCAAAACGCGTCACATCATGCCCAAGGACATCCAGCTGGCCCATCGTATCCGAGGAGAGCATGCTATATTAGCTTAGCATATAATCATCAGCCCTTTTCAGGGCTCCCAATTTGATGGATTAGAGTTTAGAAAAGTTTTTTGCAGGCCAAACTGAAACGAGAATTTTCGTTTGGATGCCATACAGCATCGAGAAAATTCCGGAAAGATCTAATCGTTGCTGAAAAATAATCTGCCAGTTCCCTGGGAATTGAAGAATACATCCATGCGAAAGAGTTTATTTTAATGTTTTCTAATTATATGGCGAACACAGCGACCAAATACATTTGATTTCGTAATTTTTCAATCAAGTGTAATTAGCTGGAAAGCTTCTGAAGATTATTCTTTCCCATCAGTAGGATATTTTCGTATCCAATATTGGATGCATAACATGAAAAACGGAAAATGTTTCGTATCGCGAAAATTATATAATTTTCAATCGATTATTGCTCAGTCGCCGAAATTTTCATACTCAGAGAGTTCATTCTCCTCTAGTTTGCCTTCCAAATTGCCATCGTAAACCACACCTTC
Source organism: Toxorhynchites rutilus septentrionalis (assembly GCF_029784135.1). NCBI lineage: Eukaryota > Metazoa > Arthropoda > Insecta > Diptera > Culicidae > Toxorhynchites > Toxorhynchites rutilus. The sequence continues at coordinate 142,899,038 of NC_073745.1, read as the reverse complement.
TCTCGATTCAATCACGCACGAAAAGCATACTGAAATGATATTCTGGTGGTGAAACCGATTCATTTTTCGTGAGGCGTTGTGCGCAAATTACGCAACGCGATAAGGGGGGAGGGGGTAGATGTTGCGTTACTTTCTGTTTATTAGAGATAGGAAATTGCGTTACGAAAGGGGGGGGGGGAGAGGTGGTTCAAAATACGGATTTTTAGCGTTACGTAATTTGTGCACGACGCCTGAGGACATCGACAAGACAACATCGTTACTGAACGAGCTGAACGGCGAGGGATCGAGGGATTCATTACCTGGCCTGACCTGACCTGAAATGCAATCAGTTTGTTTTAACTGTGAGGGAGCACAGAAAAGCCGATCTTGGTCACGAGAGTATCAGCATCGAAATACGGTTCCTCGGGAAGACATAGAAGCAGCAGCCACACACACACATACACGCGCGCAACTCTTTTCGTTTGCTGGTTATCGAGAGGAAACCTGGAAAGAAATGATCGTTGCTGAAAAATAATATGCCAGTTCCCCTTGGAATTGAAAATTACATTCAAGCGAGTTTATTTTAATGTTTTCTATCCATATAATACTGCGACCACATACATTTGGTTTTGTGATTTGTCAATCAAGTGCAGTTAGCAGGAAAGCTTCTGAAGATTATTCTTCAGAACAAGGTTTTTTGTATTCAATATTGGATGCATAAAACCTTGAGTCTCCAACGTAACACTCTCGTTTTTGAAGTCACCCAAATATTTATTTATTCATTCATTCAGGATGGATTTAGATTCAACTTCAAACAAATGATCTCTAAATCAACGATAGTCCTACGTCACCCTTGCGGTTATACCATAGATATAACCCACTTCCTGTTTTTTTTCTATTTTTCTACATAATCGCCGTAACGTTCGAGGCATTTTTCATAACGTGGCACGAGTTTTTCTATTCCGAGCGCAAAGTGCGTAGCGTCCAACTTTGCGGTTTTTCTTGTGCTCGTCGGTGAGGAAGCGCGGTACCCACCTAGTGCTGAGTTTACCAAGCCGGCCGTGAATGATTGTTCGAATAGAGGAACGACCACAAACCCCTCTGCTTAAAAGCCTTTCATGCAATTCGTCCAGTGTGTAACGTGTATCTTCGTTTATCAGCTGTCTAACGAGGTTGACGTTCTCGTCTGACACAGCTTCGGTGGGACGCTCTGCGCGCGCTTCATCAAACACCTCTTCTCGGCCTTGTTGGAACTCTTTCCGCCATCGGTTCACCATTTGAAGACTCATACACCCTACACCATACACTGAACACAATTCTCGATGAATTTCATTACCACTATTGTTTTCCGCGATCTGAAAACGAATGGTAGAACGTAACTCATATTTAGACGATTTTTTAAGCGACACTTCCATTTTAAAACTCAATAAAACACGAACGACGCGTCCGATCCGACCAAGGTTTCTTGCAAACTGCTTAGAAATGTTGTGAAATCACATGGTAAAAATTTTGTAGTTCCAACTTTTCATGCGAGATGGCGCTGGGGCACTGAAACTTACTTTTTGAACAACCCTCGTAAAAGTGTAGTAGCGTAGGTTTCGATAGCAAATGTTGAAATTGAGCGAAGCGAAACGAACAAATTTACGCTGAATCGCTTCGCTTCGTTATGATAGTAAGGTGACCATATTATGAAGGCATACTCGAGAATTGAGCGAACCAACGCACAATAGAGTGCCTTAATGCAATAAACGTCTTTGAATTGTTTCGTGACACGAAATATGAAATCGAGAGATCTAGAGGCTTTTTCGGTGACGTAAGATATATCTAACGCTGATGAGCCTAAAATAGACAAAAGGGATAAAAAAACATAGCAACGGTCCTTTGCGTACTCCCAGAGGAAGTAATCGACGACGAGAAATGTTGAAATTCTTACCAGAAGAGGACAAAGTTTAATTAAGGCTTCGGTTGCTCGGGTATTACGATTTCACTAAAAATACACGTTCTTGTAAATTGTACATCTTTACACTAAAAACCATCCGCTCAGACTGCACGAGTAGCCGAATATTATCGTCCCGAGATGGGGAATGCAGTGTTACCATCGACGGAGCGAAAAAAAAATTATATAAAGGGCTATTCGATTTTTTTTTTGCGTGGGCGTTTAATCAGAAAGACCCTGTACATAATCAAAACCATCATCGGAATTGGCTAAGTCAGTGGTGGCTAACTTACGGTCCGCAGCCTGATTTAAAAAAAAACATATGAGCGAAATTAAGAATGTAGCATAAATTCGTGCATGTAACGGCAGTGAAACCGGGTTTATACGTTGTCAGTTACTCGGTTGCGAGTGACCGTCAAACGATCCGAAGAAATACGAACGTATCCATACCATGAAATTTGACATTTGATTTGTATGTATGAAGAAAACGGACGAGTAGCCAAAAAACTTTGAAGTAGTTCGTTACGAGTAGCCCCATACATGCAAATCGAATGTCAAATTTCGTGATATGGGTACGTTCGTAGTTCTTCGGATCGTTTGACGTTTATTCGCAGCCGAATAACTGACAACGTATTAACCCGGCTTATCTGCTGGAAACTCTTTCAAGAGTCTTATGAGAGAGAACGGGATACATGCATCGTGAGTACGCGTGAGTACATAAGAGAGAAACAGTTTTGGGAGAAAATTCATTCGATTCGCCAAGTTCATTCGCCATTTCAATGTCTATTGGCAATCGTTTTTTTGCAATCGCCTGCACTAGTAAAAAAAGTGGTTGACGAAGGACGTGTAATTGACTGAAAAATACTTTTTAGGTGCATAAATCAGAAAATGGTTTATTTGATTTGTAATGAAGCTGCTGTTGTTTTGAATGTTCAATCTGAAACGAAATTACGAGTCGAAACATGCGTCAAAAATGGACATGTTTGTTGCCACATCCTGTGCTGGGAAAATGAATGAGTAAGGAGCGAAATTGTTTGTTTGAAAGTTTGAAAGAACGAGCTGCCGACTATGTGTTTTATTCAGTGGTGATATATGAGAGAAAGATTTCGAAGTTACAGAGGAATTGACCCCTACTCCTATTTTTCCTATGAATGTGGGATTCGAGGATATCTTGAAGGATATCGTCCAAATCATCAATCAACTCGCACACATTGGATCATCGTGAGCACCAAGCTTCTTTTCTTCTTCTCTTTTTTTCACTCGAAAACAAATTCAAGTTCAAACAAAAAATGGGAAATTTTCATTTTACCTATTTTCTGACATTGAGAATTTCTCAAGTGTCGACAACTAGGAAAAATGTTGATGTACTCCAGTCGATTAATGCTGATTTTGACGTAGGACTACGTCTTTCATTTCTATACCGGGGTGTAAAATCAAAGTTTCGAAAACGAAAGCGTTACGCCGGAGACCGAGATTTTGAGCGTTAATAGCTCCTAAACAACTGAACGAAATGGTATGATAAACACTTCATTCGAAAGATAAAATGTCTACGCGTTATATACTTGTTACTTTTTGATCCAAAAACTTGTTTCAATAGTCTTAAAATTGCTTTCAAAACAGGCTATTGAAATCACGAATCGGTATATAAGCGAGCGGCGCTCGGAAATCCACTCAGTTCTAATTGAACAGCGATTGGAGCATGTTGTCGCTGTTGCGGTGAAGCTCTTTATTTATCATGAAAGCGCGGATGAACGGTGTCACCAAGAGCCTGTTTGTGCACCCTAGGCCAGAAGGGAATCTATCAGGAGGAGAGTGATGCCACAAACGGTTCCCTGGGAAGACATCGCTACACACACATACACGCGCGGCTATTAACACGTGGTTATCGAGTTGGCATTAACCACTGGTGGGCTTCCAGTATCGAGGAAAATGTGGAAATATCTAATCGTTACTGAAAATAATCTGCCAGTTCCTTTGGGAATTTTCAAAATATATTCATGTGAAAGAGTTTAATTGAATGTTTTCTATCCATGTAACACTGTGACCAAATATGTTTCAATCAAGTGCTATTAACAGGTGGTTATCGAGTTGGCATTAACCACTGGTGGGCTTCCAGTATCGAGGAAAATGTGGAAATATCTAATCGTTACTGAAAATAATCTGCCAGTTCCTTTGGGAATTTTCAAAATATATTCATGTGAAAGAGTTTAATTGAATGTTTTCTATCCATGTAACACTGTGACCAAATATGTTTCAATCAAGTGCTATTAACAGGTGGTTATCGAGTTGGCATTAACCACTGGTGGGCTTCCAGTATCGAGGAAAATGTGGAAATATCTAATCGTTACTGAAAATAATCTGCCAGTTCCTTTGGGAATTTTCAAAATATATTCATGTGAAAGAGTTTATTTTAATGTTTTCTTTCCATGTAACACTGTGACCAAATATGTTTCAATCAAGTGCTATTAACAGGTGGTTATCGAGTTGGCATTAACCACTGGTGGGCTTCCAGTATCGAGGAAAATGTGGAAATATCTAATCGTTACTGAAAATAATCTGCCAGTTCCTTTGGGAATTTTCAAAATATATTCATGTGAAAGAGTTTAATTGAATGTTTTCTATCCATGTAACACTGTGACCAAATATATTTCAATCAAGTGCTATTAACAGGTGGTTGTCGAGTTGGCATTAACCACTGGTGGGCTTCCAGTATCGAGGAAAATGTGGAAATATCTAATCGTTACTGAAAATAATCTGCCAGTTCCTTTGGGAATTTTCAAAATATATTCATGTGAAAGAGTTTATTTGAATGTTTTCTTTCCATGTAACACTGTGACCAAATATGTTTCAATCAAGTGCTATTAACAGGTGGTTATCGAGTTGGCATTAACCACTGGTGGGCTTCCAGTATCGAGGAAAATGTGGAAATATCTAATCGTTACTGAAAATAATCTGCCAGTTCCTTTGGGAATTTTCAAAATATATTCATGTGAAAGAGTTTATTTTAATGTTTTCTTTCCATGTAACACTGTGACCAAATATGTTTCAATCAAGTGCTATTAACAGGTGGTTATCGAGTTGGCATTAACCACTGGTGGGCTTCCAGTATCGAGGAAAATGTGGAAATATCTAATCGTTACTGAAAATAATCTGCCAGTTCCTTTGGGAATTTTCAAAATATATTCATGTGAAAGAGTTTAATTGAATGTTTTCTATCCATGTAACACTGTGACCAAATATGTTTCAATCAAGTGCTATTAACAGGTGGTTATCGAGTTGGCATTAACCACTGGTGGGCTTCCAGTATCGAGGAAAATGTGGAAATATCTAATCGTTACTGAAAATAATCTGCCAGTTCCTTTGGGAATTTTCAAAATATATTCATGTGAAAGAGTTTATTTTAATGTTTTCTTTCCATGTAACACTGTGACCAAATATGTTTCAATCAAGTGCTATTAACAGGTGGTTATCGAGTTGGCATTAACCACTGGTGGGCTTCCAGTATCGAGGAAAATGTGGAAATATCTAATCGTTACTGAAAATAATCTGCCAGTTCCTTTGGGAATTTTCAAAATATATTCATGTGAAAGAGTTTAATTGAATGTTTTCTATCCATGTAACACTGTGACCAAATATATTTCAATCAAGTGCTATTAACAGGTGGTTGTCGAGTTGGCATTAACCACTGGTGGGCTTCCAGTATCGAGGAAAATGTGGAAATATCTAATCGTTACTGAAAATAATCTGCCAGTTCCTTTGGGAATTTTCAAAATATATTCATGTGAAAGAGTTTATTTTAATGTTTTCTATCCATGTAACACTGTGACCAAATACATTAGGTTTTGTGATTTTTCAATCAATCGCAATCAACAGGATAGCTTCTGAAGATTATTCTTCCCCATCAGTAGGATATTTCCGTATCCAATATTGGATGCATAAAACCTTGTGCCTCCAACGTAACGCCCTCGTTTTCGAAGTTCTCCAAATATTCATTCATTCAGAATGAATTCAGATTCAACTTCATACAAATGATCTCTAAATCAACGATAGTCCTACGTCACCCTTGCGGTTATACCATAGATATAACCCACTTCCTGTTTTTATCGCAGATTTTGGTACTTCAAAGCAATTCTTCAATTTTCTTTACCCCATTCAATTTTGATGATGTACATGCCGCTGGAAACATGCAGATGGAATTCATTGAACGCAGTGTAATTTAGAGCTGCCATGAAAACCATGATGTCTTGGATTTCTACTCCAGATTTGTTCCAGAAGCGCGATTTCCAGCACTAATAAAACATGTTCATTTTATTACTTCGTTTTTTGAATCCACAAATATTTGTGAGCAATTGTTTCAGTTATAAAAAAAAAAGTGAAATCAAAGTCAAAGAACATCTCTGACATTCATTTGGAAAACACGCTTCCCATCGCTATCTTTCACATTCAAGCTTATTTAGATAAAATGGCTCAAGAAAAGTAGAAAAATCGAAACGGTGTTGGAGTATGTTTGTATTTAAGAATTTTCAATACTGAAACAAACAAAAAATATTGTAGAAACTTTTTGATGATTGAAAGAACGTCCAATTTAATCGTGATACCGTATTCACATTATCAAGTATAGCCATATTTATGTCTGTGAAATCGCGACTGCTCTCAGCAGAGAAGTTTGGAGCGAAGGGACGTCCGAGGTCGGTACGGCTGTACAATGTTATCTATGTTGTTCATGAACAACACAACTCTTCGGAAACAAAAGCGTTCATCAGTTGAAATGAATTGGTGCATACATCAATGTGGGAGTCATTTATTGGCGCCCAGATTGAAGCGAATATGTTTGAAGCGATGCAAAAAAAAACTCCTAGAACGGTTAAAAAACGAGCCTAGCAACAAACCTACCAGACTTCATCTCCGCAAATTTGGCCATTTGCCAATCCATCGAATTATTCACTTTGGGCCAAGTTGGAGGGGCGTGCCTGTGGATTGGAATTACCTACCGTTAAAGAATTCTATCGAGAAGCTGCAGCGATTGACGATTGGCCTTAGCATTTTCGATTCTGTGTGAAGAAAAGATGATCGAAAAATTTTGCCACAAATATTAATTCTAGATACTTGTATACATTCAATAAATGTTTTGGGTTTTTATCTCATTTCATTTTCGAGTTATGACCTGAATGATTTTTAATTTTAAATGAAAAGTGAGTCTCGTATCGTATACGTATACGAGATATGTATATTTTACATTGCATTATGAAAAGTAGTAAAAAAAATCATTGCGGCCCGCGAATATAATGAAAATTTTAATGCGGCCCGCATCATGTCTGTACCTGGCCACAACTGGGCTAGGTGATCATATCGGTCAAGAGCATGAATTCAGCAAAATGAAGATGATTATATTTTCAAAATTTCTTTCATTATGAATAGAATAATTTTACCAAAAATAGAAAAAGGAAACAATTAACTTTGAGTCTATCATAAATAACAAATCTTTGCTATGAACTTCTCTTGCACCAGCCGATGCTAATTCGAAAACCAAACAGTAAAATCGAGTCACAAAGAACCCAGTAATAGATTTAGTTACAGCGCTAGTGTCACGATAATTTTTTTCCACCGGTTGCTTGAAAGCATCCAATGGGTCATAAAGAGAGGGTAAAACATTTCTCCCTAGACTGCTACTTAATTATAATGTCATGACGATTCGATGCACTCCATGCAACCACAAACAACAGACCGTGAATAGCGACTTAATCTCTTAGCGTGGGTGGAAAGAAGGAACTGCAATTGCATTCCTTCCATATATGTAGTAGGTTGCACCGAGCTAGCGAAGCAAAACTAGTTCCACATTAGCAGTAAATTTATTGCGGCAATTCCAATTGCTTTATGGGGTGTTAATATGTTTTGAAATAAATGTACGACCCGTGCAAGTAGCAAATGTAAATAATGTTTATTTATCAACTTTTTTGCCGCAACCACATCTGGATTACCACCGAAAATAGTTATCACTGATCGAACACTCCCTTGCCGATCCACACCATTGAGTATCCTTCAAGCGGGGACAATCCTTCCCGTGATCCTTCGGATGGCTAACAATCACTCGCGTCCGTGTTCTCTTCCCGATATCACAGGATTGACTACAAGCACTCCACTCGGACCAGGCGCTAACTTGGCAATCGTTATTCTGTTTACTGGTTTCGTTCTCCAACTTTCTATTGAGATGAGCCATTTTCTTCAGAAATTTATTGCGTTGCTTCATTTTAAGTTTCTTCATCTTCTTGTGAACGTTGTTCGATCCGTGGTACTCCTGTAGCTACAAGAATATACCTTAGATTACATTATTGTCAATAGACGAAAACCCAAGAACTACCTTTGTAAATGTAACTTGCGCGATGCTGGGAAGATGCTTGATCTCCGGATAAAAGAAGCTGCTGGCAAAATGTTTCGGATACCGAGCCGTTATTCTCTCGATCACATTTGGCGGATTAGTTGGCCACTTCGGGGAGGTGAAGGTCAACCCATTGCTTGTGCCGGCGTCCAACGGATCCAAAGCTATGGTCGCGTTCTCGACCCACCTTCCGGCCGAACATAACTGAGTGATTATGAAAAGAGGTAAATCATGTTCAGTATGTTGCGATTCGAAGGATATTTAAATCTAGTCTCACATTATACGAGTCCAATCCGATGAACCAGTCGGGCGAGGGAACAATCTTAGTGATGAACGAAACTTTGCTGTGTGAGCCATCAACGAAAAAAGTTCCTCCGGTTGCGCCCTGCCCTTTGCTGACTTTGGGAAGGTGAAATTCGTCATAAATGGCTGCATTTTTACGAGTCAGGTCTTCCTCTAGAGCGTGCGCGTGGCCACTTTCGGCAAAAATTCGAATGGGGGTCGGAGCATAATCATTTAGTCGGAAGAGATGAAATGATGCGTTATGGGTTTGTCCTGAAAGGTAGAAACGGAAACGATTCAGCTAATAATAATAAAAACAAAATTAATGATGTGATCAATATTTCTCTGCACGCGGCAGGAAGTAGCTGATGACACTGGAGTAACTACAATCGTGCTTTCTCGCTATTCTCTTTCCACGCGCATAATCAATCAGGCTTAGTGAATGGCTATCAAATTCTGTCCATGCTGCATAATCACCATATTTAATGAATTGTGTTGAATGGGCTGTTGTAACAGAAGTAGCAACAACAGCAGAAGGTGTATTAGATTACGTTTCCATCGCAGAGTAAAGGGTGTGTCACATCAAATTGCATCACAGAAAAAACGCTGTAGAAATTCGCCCAGTAGACCGATCCTTTTGAAAATTTTAGACAGTAAAATAAAAACTATTAAACAACTTTTGGCATTTTCTTTTTATTCATACTTCGAGCCCAAGCCCGTATGCTCGCACTTTCCTCTTTACCCCTTCCATAAGGTTCTGTACAACGTCAGGTTGTAGTTTTTTTTGAACAGAATTCCATTTTCTCTTGAAGTCCGCCTCCGATTTGACAACTTTTGGGTTCTTCCGGAGGGCCTGCTTCATAATCGCCCAATATTTCTCTATTGGGCGAAGCTACGGCGCGTTGGGCGGGTTCATTTCCTTTGGCACGAAGGTGACCCCGTTGGCTTCGTACCACTCCAACACGTCCTTTGAATAGTGGCACGAAGCGAGATCCGACCAGAAGATGGTCGGGTTCTCGTGCTGCTTCAATAGTGGTAGTAAGAACTTCTGTAGGCACTACTTAAGGTAAACCTGCCCGTTTACCGTGCCGGTCATCACGAAGGGGGCGCTCCGCTTTCCGCAAGAGCAGATCGCTTGCCACACCATGTACTTTTTGGCAAACTTGGATAGTTTCTGCTTGCGAATCTCCTCCGGAACGCTGAATTTGTCCTTTGCGGAGAAGAACAACAGGCCCGGCAGCTGACGAAAGTCCGCTTTGACGTAGGTTTCGTCGTCCATTACCAGGCAATGCGTCTTCGTCAACATTTCGGTGTACATTTTCCGGGCTCGCGTCTTCCCCACCATGTTTTGCCTTTCGTCGCGGTTAGGAGCCTTCTGAACCTTGTATGTACGCAGGCCCTCCCGCTGCTTGGTCCGCTAGACGAATGAACTTGACAAATTCAGCTTATTGGCGACATCCCGGACCGAACTTCTCGGATCACGTCTAAACTGCTTAACTACGCGCTTGTGATCTTTTTCACTGACGGAGCATACATTTTTGCCGTTCTTCACCTTCTGGTCGATGGTTAGGTTCTCGAAGTATCGTTTTAGTACTCTGCTGACCGTGGATTTGACTATTCCCAGCATCTTACTGATGTCCCGATGTGACAACTCCGGATTCTCGAAATGAGTGCACAGGATTAATTCACGACGCTCTTTTTCGTTCGACGACATTTTTCCAAATTTACGAAAAATTGACAGTGAAGCATGGCCAACGTGATCTATACACTCTTATCTGATTATAAGCGAAAGCTGAAGATATAATTCCTAAAAATTAAATTTCTACAGCGTTTTTTCCGTGGTGCAATTTGATGTGACACACCCTTTATATCAACCATTTACTGGTAAATAATAATTGAGTGGAATGTGTATTTCAAGTAGGATAGCGCTTCTATCCGCTTGTAAGAAATGTCAATCGCGTCAATCAGTAGCATCAGTAGCATTCAAATGGAATAATCTTCAGAAAGTATGCAAATAATACAAATTATTTTGCATAGGTTGTTAATTCCCTTACAGCTACCGACATAAAAATGATAATCTACCGTTGGATATCAGTTGCAATAGATTGTTTAAGTAGTCTCTAATTATATGTCATATTACATTGTTGACAAAAACATTTTAACAGTTAACTCTATCGTATTAGGAAAGGCTTGATAAGACATAATTACGGAAAAAAACCTTTTTTGAATCGTATAAATCTCAGTCTCAATTTCAGCATAATTGAGAATCTTCAAGTCATCTTCGATAACGAAGTAGAGAAAACCTACTAACGCTATTTTTTTTCTCTAAGATTAATTTAAATTGCTATATATTACGATTTCCATTTCTCAAATTTCTTCATTGATAAAAATTGGAAAATATTTTTTTTTTGCTTGCAAACCTTCAAAAACAAGCACCAAACGTAGCGGCGAGGCACAATTTAAATATACCAATCATCATCCTTCTCTAAGGAAAAAATATGAAGCGGAGGCATGAAATTGTGTCTTCACCGTGGCGATCATTGCAAGTTGTTGCGTTGCTAGAACTGAATTTTTGAAAAACTGAGAGAAAGCTTGAAAAAAAAATAATTCCCGTATGTTCTACAATGATATCGAATTAAGCTTCGTGTTCCGTTAGTGCGCTAATGGCAATGGTTTTTCATGTGAAATAAAGCGGCTAGAAAATAACATATTACAAGTCGGACTCGATTATATACAGCTTCGATGAAGGTGAATTTAGGTGGCTGTTATTATGTTATTTTTCACTTCTAAAATGTTATTTAAACTAATTTAGATGTTCCACTACTATATCATGTTTAAATTTGTTCAATTGAACATTGCGTGAAATTGCGTGATTATGAAATTTCCCAAAAGGTTTCTTGTCTGGCAAGTAATTTGCAGTTGTGAACTGAAAAGTGGAACTTTCATTATTTGTGAAACCACGAACTAGCAAATTTATCAGGAGGAGTTTCTACGGGAGAGTCTAATGCCTTTTCAGGAGCAGAATAAGGTAGATCTATATATTAGGCTGTCAAAAAAGGCCTGCGGTATTTCCGCGAGGTGTCGTTGTAAGCGCGTAGTTCTAGTTGTATTCATTGTATCGAGTCATACTATAGCTTGTTGGAAAGGTATTTTTGCTATAAGGCGCTATTTTTGTATTAAGGCGCTATAATATAGTCCTTGACAGTGTTTTGTTTGGTTAAGTCGTTCGTGAGTTATAGTGTCGCAAATATGGAGCAAAATAAAGAGAAAATCCGACATATTTTACAGTACTACTATGACAAAGGCAAAAATGCATCTCAAGCAGCCAATAAAATTTGTGCAGTTTATGGACCCGATACAGTTCCCATTTCCACCGCACAACGATGGTTTCAACGTTTTCGTTCTGGTGTAGAGGTCGTCGAAGATGCGCCACGCTCCGGAAGGCCTGTCGTCGAAAATTGCGACAAAATCGCTGAATTAGCCGAGAAAGACCGGCATAGTAGCAGCCGTAGCATCGGCCAAGAGCTGGGGATAAGTTATCAAACCGTTATTAACCATTTGAAGAAGCTTGGATTCACAAAGAAGCTCGATGTATGGGAGCCACACACGTTGACGCAAAAAACATCTTTGACCGTGTCGACGCATGTGAATCGCTACTGAATCGCAACAAAATCGACCCGGTCCTGAAGCGGATGGTGACTGGCGATGAAAAGTGGGTCACTTACGACAACGTGAAGCGCAAACGGTCGTGGTCGAAGCCCGCTGAAGCGGCTCAGACGGTGGCCAAGCCCTCATTAAAGGCCAGGAAGGTTCTGCTGTGTGTTTGGTGGGATTGTCAAGGAATAATCTATTATGAGCTGCTTCCCTATGGCCAAACGCTCAATTCGGTTCTGTACTGCCAACAACTGGACCGCTTGAGGGTAGCACTCATGAAGAAAAGGCCATCTTTGATAAACAGAGGCCGCACTGTCTTCCATCAGGACAACGCCAGGCCACACACTTCTTTGGTGACGTGCCAGAAGCTCCGGGAGCTCGGATGGGAGGTTCTTTTGCATCTTCCGTATAGTCCGGACCTTGCACCAAGTGACTACCACCTGTTTTTGTCCATGGCGAACGAGCTAGGTAGTCAGAAGTTAGCCACAAAAGAGCCCTGTGAAAATTGGCTATCCGAGTTTTTTTGCCAATAAGGAAGCGAGCTTCTTTAACAGAGGTATTATGAAGTTGGCATCTCGTTGGGAACAAGTCATCGAACAAAACGGCGCATATTTGACTTAAAACAGATGATTGTAACTAATTTTATGAACAAATGAAAATTCAAAAAAAATACCGCAGGACTTTTTTGACAGCCTAATGTATAAAAATGGATTTCTGTCTGTCTGTCTGTCTGTCTGATTCTTATGGACTCGGAAACTACTGAACCGATTAACATAAAAATTGGTATGTTGGGGTTTTTGGGGCCGGGGAAGGTTTTCGTGATAGTTTGAGACCCCTCCCCCCTCTCTAAGGGGGGGGGGATGTAGTACTGCCATACAAATTAAACAAAAAAATCTACATTACTCGGGAATTAATCAAGCAAATGTAACCAAATTTGGCATATGGAGGTTTTAGGGTGAAATAAATGATTCTATGGTGCTATGGTGCTCTCCACCCCCCCCCCCCCTCTCTAAGGGGGGCTGCCATACAAATGAAACACAAATTTTGTTATAGTTTTGGGTAGTTTGCCCTATGACTTCACCAGAATCGCGCATAGAGGACACTGACAACCTTTATAACAGTTAGGGAGACAGAGAGGAGGTTTACACAGGAACACATACAGACATACATTATGGGGCAAGATATGATCGAGAGGGTGGACAGGGAGGCTGGATTTTGGAAGGGGATAATGATGAGGCTGGGAAAAGAACTTGGAAGCTTGCCTAGTGCTTTTCCACTGCGATCGCCGAGCTCAAAAGACCTGAAAAAGGAAATTGAAAAGTGATAATCGAAGAAGACGTTGAAAAGTTGAAGTGAAGGTACAAGTTGAAGATAAATTGAAATTAGAGAGGAAGGAGGAAATACAGTGGAAAAATATTTAAGAAAGAATCAGGTAATTTGAAGCATAGAAACGAGAGAAAATGTGCTGATTTGTACTTATCTAAAAGGGATCAGGACCCATTTTTAAAGGCTTATGCCTTGACCGCCATTGCGGATAACCGCATATAACCAGCCAGCCACGCTGGATCCAGCCCCGCCAGCCCCTAGAATCATCAACCAGACGACCAGCGAGGGCCAGAGGACCAGCCGGCCGTCCATCATACACGACACACAACACACATAAACTTGTAAGTGATTAGAAATAAAAAAAGAGATAGTGAATTGAAAAAGAATAGTTGGTTTTAACTTTGTGTTTTCGAGAAAAGTCCAAGTGAGCCGACCTTGGGATCTCCGAATCCCACGCTCGAGCTAGCCAGGAAAAGAGGTGTTGGAACCCGCCTCAGACAGTCCCCGTGGCTAGACCAGGGACTAGAGGTCTTGTCGAGGTCCGTCTGACCGAGAGTGAGCGGTAATAATTTCTGCATTACTCGAGAATTATTCAAGCAAATGAAACCAAATTGGACATATTGAAGTATTAGAATGCAATAAATGTTTCAATGGTGGTTAGACTCTTCACCCCCTCTCTAAGGGAGGCTGCCATACAAATGAAACATACATTTCTGCATAATTCAAGAACTAATCAAACAAACTGAACCAAATTTGGCATGTGAAGGTTTTAGGGGGCAAGAAACATCTAAAGTGGTTCAACAATCCTCCCACCTTTCTGATTGTTTGGGAAGGAATGTTTCTATGATGGTATGATATCGACAGCAGGACTCGAGGAAGGAATTGTCTAATTTAGGGCTGTCTTTATTCTATCATATGTTCTGTATAAAACATTTATTCCATGTAACGGAGAAACATGTTTTTTGCAAGTGGTTGAAAAATCTTGAACAGGTATTGTGTCTAAAAATAATCTGATATTATAATGATGAGTTTTGTTAGAAATACTAGGAATTTTACAGTAAAAGTTAAATTCAACTGGGTCGATTAGAAGAACAATCAATGAACTATTCTGCGGTTGGACCCATGAACTTGCACATAGTAAGAAAACGTGAATGTTTGAAGGTATCGATAACAAAAAACCAAATGTTGGGCGGGACGTTTGCTGGGTCAACTAGTTGCCTATAAAAATAGGACTTGGCGGCAAGCTGCCACTACTCAAATTCCACCAAAGAGTAATAAAGCGAAAATGCCATTACAGTGGTTCATAAACAGATGAATACGGGCAATACTCTGGAACTAAGACCAAATTAAGGAATACTGGTCAATTGTAAAACAGTGGAGCAAAAAGGTTGTGCTACAATTGAGACGAATGATTTCAATCGGGTGCAGAGTTCGTGCAAAATATGATGTACGGAGTTTGTACCAAAAAAGTTTGAGTAGTGCCCTATGGTAATAATAAAGTCTGATATAATGGTCCTTCAATAATCATAGCACCTACTAATGTATTCCTGTTACATTGAACTAAGGAAAACGAAACTAATTTTCAAACCCCAACAATATTCTCGTGGATTTCTACGTGTTCAACCATTACCACGATTCTTTCTTCGATAAGAAACAATCCTCGAAACCAGTGTTGCCACATTTTAATCGGTACCAGAGGGGTTAAAAACCTTATCCATCTGTACTTTTTCTTCCAAAAATCTGTACCAAAATCTGTACCATCAAAAATATTCGTTGAAGGGAAAAATCCATTTTATTAGCATAAGAAATACTCATTTATTCACTACAAATATCACATTTACATTTCACTCGTCATTCGTGTGTTTGATGATGCCTATACAAAGTTTTTCTGAATCTAGATTGCATACTATCATTTATTAAAAGTTTCAAGCTATCGCACCAAGCGATACTGCGGCGTAAAAATAATCATGTACCTTAATGTAGCTTTGTTCAAATGTAAAAATTTCACCCGCAAAAAAAAAATCTGTACCAACCTGTACTTTTTGACGAAAATCTGTACTCTGCACCGTGCAGAATCTGTACCAAAAATAACGAAAAAATCTGTACCCTCCCAGATAAATCGGTACGTGTGGCAACACTGCTTGCAACCTAGAAACATTCGTTTGCTCCAGAGTTATGAGATACGAGGGCGAACACATTTGATCCTTCGCGGCTACTTTTCAGCGGTATATCATCGGCAACACTCTGATAGTTAGGACTAGCTTTCATACACCATGTGGAGGCGATCTGGCGTAGTGGTAACATCCATGCCTCTCACGCTGAAGGTCACGAGTTCAATTCTCACTCCCGACATTCTTCCAAAAATGGAAGTAAAAAGTGACGAACCAGCCAAATGAGTTGAAAATCACTATAATACAGATTAAAAAAAAAAAAAAAATTTCATACACCATGTCGAAATACGATGGCCGAGCAAGTCCAAAGATTACCAAAATCCCAGTCTCGGACACCCCAGCAATGTTTATCCTCTTCACGATAGGAAATAAGTACCAGAAAATGCAACGTGTGCCAGAACTGATCCTGTGATTCATCGACCGCATTTGACCGAATGGATAGAAGGAACATCGATACGGTCGATTGTCTATCGAAAAGCTTGAATAAGCTACAAGAAATGTCCTAAGAGAAGCTTTCCCAGTCGATTACTATTGTTTATCCGCTGGTTAAGTATTTTGACGTAGAACTACGTCTCCCAGGAAGGGTGCAAAATCAGAAAATAGGTCACGTTTTTATGAAATAAAGTTAACGTTGATAACTATTTTCACAGCGAACAAATTCTTATGATTTGCACACCAATGGGATCGGGAATTCTTTAAGATTTGTTTGATATGCTATACATTACAATTCACTAATCCCTAAACAGTTTGAATTAATGAAAACTGGAACCATTCTGATTTTGCCATACATTTGTTCACTGATTTGTGTGCTTATCTACCTGTACCGCCAATAACGAGCAACTGATACATTCGTTTTTGCCCGTTTTCAACATACACTGCGTTTCACAACTATAGAACCACTCATTTTTTCTGAGTTTTCAGAGATATGTAAGAAGTCGGTTGAATCGAAGTATATATTGTAGGCTTCAGATTCTGGACTGGTCAGCTTGTTTACCAGATCAAAATTCTATCAAAAACTTATGAGAAGAGATCGTACGAATAGTAGGAGCAGTTTACAAGCAGTATGAGTGATTTGAAGAGCTTGAACGGTCAGTATCCTCTGCGTAGAACGTGATATACACTACAACATGGCGCAGCTTGATCGAAACCATACCGAATAGGTTATTTGAACTGATTGAGAACTAAAGATGACCTAAGATTTAGAAACATATTGTAATTCATGCGAAATTGACGTTAAATTTGTAAAGGAGTGAGATTTTTTCCATCTGGTTCTATAGTTATGAAACACTAGAATTTTAGTTTTTTGATTGTTTCGCGCCTGAACACAACAACAAAGTTCGAATAGCCAGTCTTTTAAATGAA
This sequence comes from Toxorhynchites rutilus septentrionalis, assembly GCF_029784135.1. Classification (NCBI taxonomy): domain Eukaryota; kingdom Metazoa; phylum Arthropoda; class Insecta; order Diptera; family Culicidae; genus Toxorhynchites; species Toxorhynchites rutilus. The sequence goes on along the minus strand of NC_073745.1, from coordinate 142,881,952 downwards.
GATAGTTATTATATCCTACACTATATACTGCGGTCGTGTCCTATATACAACCCATTTTTTCCGAAAATTCGAAGAACTTAAAGGGTTTTCCGTTATGCTTCTATACGCTTTCGACTGCAATTCTTGGTACTGCCCGGGCGTTTGCAGGATCATTCGTAGATACAGTAAAACCAGTTTTTGTTATAAGGTGTCAGTCGAAGCTTATTGAAAGGAGCAGAGAGTTAATTTTATGATCTGCGCAAGTGAGTATGCCGTTTATTAAAGTGAAAAAAGATCTAATCCCATTTTTTAAAGCTACTGGTGAAGTTTAATACGGTTTTTTATGCGACTTTTTTTTGTGTGATTCCTATCACGCGCACAAAAACAGGTTTGTCTGTCTGTTTCTTGCTCCCTGACGAAGCTGATGCTGCACAGGATGGACGATCTTCAGAGATCTCATTTGGACGAAACTTATCCGTTTATCAACACGGTTGTGGACTTTACGGATTTTTTTTGAAGGCATGTTGAACCATCACCACAATAAGCGATCCGCGGTTACATTTAAAGTAAAGTTAGATGTATTAGTGAGTTCCGCAAGGATCCAGAATATTTTGAGAGAATAGCTCCAATTCTGTAGGCACTAAAAATAAGCTGAGGGAGCGGCACGATCTGTTCCTTTCATAGATGCTAATAGAATAACGACGCGGGAAATCAGCCATCGTGTGGCACATTATTCCCGCAGGTTTACACTGTTTGGTGGTTTGTGACTTCCGTTGACTGACATCGCCGGACCCGACTCAACCAATCACAAGAAAAGAAAATTGGCACGCTGGTAGCGTCATACGCAAATGGTTCATAATTTTTGGGCCAGATGGTCTCAGAATGATATCACGACACTGCAAAACCACAACACATGGCATGAATTGTCCGTGAAGGCAACGATATAAGAAGTCATTCCAGGCCAAGACGGACTCGCGCGTTTAACAAAGTGATCAGTCGTACGGTTACAAACTATGATTTTTACCGATCGAGACCTAAAAAATATCTTTCTGAACGATCTTCCTGAATCTAAACGATCTATATGAATCTATCTGATCTATCTGAAATTAATATCCATATTTTTTTTCATGGAATAGAAAGCTATTTAGCATAGTTAGAATAAGCCAATTTGAGACAGATATTGCATTTCGGGGTAGTTCCATTATGTATCTACCTCATAAACTCTCGTTTCTGTTAGCAACTGATGTTTCTTGAAGCGATTGTATTACAAGAAAAATCATCCGCTATATACAGGAACAAGTGCTAACCACTTGATGCCTGGCCCAGAGTATCAGCTGGATGCATCAGAGCATTCTAAACTAGCTCTTGACGAGTAAATGTTTATAGCCTGACATGGTCATGAAGGAACACAATTCCTCTTCTATTATCAAAACCACCCAAATTGCCCATGATTCCTTCAGATGATTCAATTGTGAAAAATAGAGGTCAGAATTAAGAGATTGGCCTATGTGACCTGCTCATAGCAGTTGATTTTCTGCTAATCCCACGAAACACACAGCGATATATTTATCGTGAAATATCGAGAAGGTTCCGAAAACCAGAATTATCGTTCGTTTTTTGACTTTTCGATTGTGATAATCGAATACAGTAGAACCCCGATTATCCGCGGAATGGTCTGGCTAGGTCACCGCGGATCACTAAAATCGCGGATAATGCAATTAATGACTAAAAAAGAGATGCAAACACAATATTTCAGCATGATAACTATGTTTTATCAATAAAGGAATCATTAAACTATCCATCTATAAGGTTGTGTACACCAGAAGTCAAATAATGTGAAAGTCATGACCAAAACAAAAATGCTAAATCCTACACCTCACTGATAATTTCCGGGAAAGTCCATAGCATTACTATGGAACTCACTTTCGCGGATAAACCGCATCGCATATCATCCGCTCGCGGATAATCGAGGTTCCACTGTATTGATATACATTTAGGTATTATCCTAGCCTAACATGATTGTGATGTTCACAACCATCAAGATTGCCACGATTAGAGATGTCTAAATATTTCGCTTATTCCATTATCGATTAATCGTCGGATCATTTTTAAATATTCGATTCATTCGAATAATTGTCTTTCAGTATTCGATTAATCGAGCGAATATTTTTTTCTTGTAATAATAATGAACAGACATTGCATAATAAGAAAGATTATAATATTATTATTTTAAAAGTTACATTAAATATAATTGTAAAATAAACATGGAGTAGAATAATGGTTTTTGAATGAAATGATATTTCAGTATATTGATAAATTTATCATTTCATGATTTTTTGTACCAAGTTGTCTGTCGGGCTGCCGATGTTAGATAGTCGCTGTTGGATAAAAAAAAACCATAGCCTAATTTTTGACCTTAGGATGTATTACCCTTGAAAATTGTTCGTTTTTTCATTACCGCGATCACTGTGATAATTGTGTGATGTGATGATGTGTTGTGATGTGATGTGATGTGTGAAAAATTCGATGTATTCATATTTTGATTTTTCATTATTCGATACCAAATTACTCGATTATAATTACAGATATTCGATTATTTGAATAAATCGAACGATTAACCGACGTCTCTAGTCACGAATACTTTAGGACTTTTGCTTGGGGTAGATACTTATTACCATCAGTTGAAATGTACCAGTAAAGGTTTCATCGAGTTTGAAACAAATTTCAATGTTAAGTTGTTTCTTTGTTTATAATTCATGTTTGCGTTCATGTTATATATTACAGGGACAATGGATGTATTGGAAAAAAATGACCTACTAATTTTCAAACGGGACATGATTTGGAATGTTGATTTCCACGGAAAACTACTCTATGCTCATTCGGATTTCATTTTCCAATTGCAATTTGAAGACATTTACCTTCAAAAATTTTTTTGCGTAAACCCCGATTTCCTAACCCCCCTTTGGGTGATTTTTCGGCTGTGCGACACTAATAAATGAAGTCCGATTGAGCTGATATTTTGCAGAGAGTAGTTTTTCGTGGGAATCAACATTTTCAATCAAGTCCCGTTGGAAAATTCTAGATGGCCATTTTCATTGGCACTCTTAGAGACGTCGGCTAATCGTATGATTAATTCAAATATTCGAATATCTAAAATTATGATTGAGTAATTACGTATTGAATAAATTAAAATCTAAATATGAATACATCGAATAATCGTCACTGTAATCGCGATTAATGAAAGAAGGAATCTTTCTCAAGGTTAAAGCATTTTTAGATTGAGAATTATGCTATATAATTTTTTTTATCCAACATTTTTATCCAACCATCTAACATCGACAACCCGATAGACTACGCGACTAGAATAACAACGTGATACGTGATTACTTCAAGAAATAAATATTCGCTCGATTAATCGAATATTAAAAGACAATTATTCGAATGGATCGAATATTGAAAAATGCCCCAACGATTAAACGATATTCGAATAAATGGAAAATTTAGACATCATTAGGCACTCTACTATACATAGAACGCAGAACCTGAATGCGAAAGGTGTTATTCATAACTTTAGCAGAACATGAGTGAAATAATCACGTACCCAACAACAAGTAACACTAATAGGAAATATTATTTTTTAAAAATCGTCTGGGAATGCATCTTGTGAAAAATTGTTATTGTTGTCAACTTCTTATAACTGTAGGGCGCGGACATTGCACTCAAAAACACCACACACGGTAATGCTCGTCCTATGAATCACAATCAAGACATCATAATAAAATCGCACTTGGTCATCACATGCTAATCCCATACACCTTACCGTAGGTCATGCTCCATTGCGGCGGCGGCCGGAACTCGGGATAATGCTTCGGGAAGAGATTTTTGCTCCAGTTGGTCACCAGATGGATTTGGTACGAGACGAGCGCTTCTGAATCGCCGCAGCTTTCACTTTGAAAAATCGCCCCATTGGCATATGGGACCACCACTAGCAACAGTAGGGGCAGAACTAGTTTCGATTTGTTCATTTCAGATCTCACGATGCAACGGATTTATATCGCACTAACGACAGCGCGGCGGTAATGACTGGTTGCGTGCGAAAAATGTATCTTGGTCTCACCACCGGTGGTCGTGGGTTTCGGATGCTGTTCGAATACGCGGCACGTAACTCCAAGGGGTGTGTGTCTTCTGAAGCGATGACAAATCCCACCTGTCACTTCGCTCGTCTAGACGTATCATTCACACTGCAAATCACGCGAAGTGATTTGCACCAAAATTAGTTGAGTAATATAAGAAGAGAAGTGCGTTTGGCGAGGAAAATGATCCCGACCAATCTCGCCAGAAGATTTAAAGTTCTACCGCGCGGAATGGAATCACATCGAAGACTGAGTCAGCACCAGTCAGAGAATATATTTTAATATTACTATCAATATCCCATTTGGTCTCGCGAATCAAATCCAACCAAGTGCGTGAGCAGACTACCACTGAATATAAATAAGCGGAGATACTGAAACTCAAACAAAAGAAGGCGTTCAGACAGTGGACAGTGATGAATATGAAATTATTTTGCTGCTTATAAAGTAAGACATCTGTTGTTGCACTTAGTCGTCATTCTAGCTTGGGGAATCGAAGAGGGATTAGGTTCATCAGTTTTTCGCGCGTTTCAATATTATTTATAGCGGCGATGTAATGTATCCCCATTCAATTAATCATTATAAAATTATTCTGCTGACACATTTAGTAGCAATTTTCCGTTTTTATGACTTTATAATTCTTATATATTTAAAACTGCTTGGGATAATTGACAGCTTTGTCTTTGTGTAGAAATGAATAATACTAAATAATAATACACGCAGTAATAAATATAAATTAGATTGAATTTGAATTTTATTGTTAAACTTTTGCTCAATGATTTCAAATAACGCCGATAAAAAAGTTGATGGGTCTGGGCCTAGGGGCACGGACGGGATCTTGACATAGGATTGTGATTGTGTGCAGTAATTGCATTTGAATTAAGTTTTTTCATTGTTCAAAATCGTTTTTTTTTTGTTTTTGATACATCAAATGGAAGCCCTAAAAAACCGTTTATTGTATGAACTTGTATCCTTTAACGGGTTGGATGATATAACGTGGTAGAATCCATTAAAGCCATTTCTACCTTTTTCTTCCCTCTATTCAATTATGCTGAAGTCAAAACAAGCCTAAATCAAAAAAAAAAAATATATATGACTACTCCCTTCCCTATGCTATTTTTATCTATGATATAATATATCATAGACAAAAATAGCATAGGGAAGGGAGAATGGGCATGTGCATTCGAGGAAATGAAGCGGATTTTTAGAAAGACATATATGGGGAGCATACTATTAAGATCACGACTACTCAAGTATGCGTGAGTAAACTCTTTCGAACGTCTAAATCAGCAGCCAGTTAAATTCATTAATTGAATTTTTCACATAACCAAATAACATGCTCATTATTAGGACATCCTGGACCACAATTACATAAATTAATATCAGCAAGACCCACACTATAAAAACGTGAATTGAGCATGAATTGATACAATAACTGATAAACGCCTATTATCGGTAAATGGAGAATAATTCATGATACGCATCAACTCACATTGTGAGCTAACGCCCGAATTTAGGCAAAAAGATCGCTCGTTGCATCGGAGAGGAAAGCGAGGGGAAGTGCAATCGAATTAAAACATACCCATTTTAATCGTCAAATTATTGACTTTCTGACGTAGGACTACGTCTTTCATTTCTGTGCCGGGGTGTAAGTTCAAAGTTTCAAAAATATACAAAAGAGTGGCGCTGGAGTGCAAGGTTTTGTACGTTAATACCTCTTTACCGGCTGAATGGAGCGGTATAATAATTACTTCATCCGAAAGATAAAATGTCAACGAGTTATATGATTGTCATTTATTGGTCCAAAAAATCGTTTCAATAGCCTAAAATTTGCTTTGAAAGCAAGCTATTGATGATGATGCTCATTGATGATGATTGGTGATCGCAATGTGTTCCCGAACACGGACGCAAAATCTAGGCACCTGGAGAAACCGTCATAGCGAATACATGCAAACTGCGACTTCTTTTGCTCGCTTGCATCAGTGTTTGGGAAACCATAGCGGACACATGCAAGACGTGACTACTTTTACTCTCATCAGTTTCTGTTCTGCTTTCGTATGGAATAAAAAAATTTTGAGTTTGATAATGCATACAGATTATGAATACTGTGGTCAATGGTGATGAAATCGATATCATATTAAGTTGATTTTATACCATTGATAATGTAAGGGCCGATACAAGAAGGAGTTGCAGTATTTTTAGCGCAACATGCTACTCATCCTTTATCTAGTTGAAAAAAAAAGTAAATTACAACACTTATACCAAGCCATTCTTCAAAATATACATATCACATTGTAAAATGGCGACTTTCTAACCTTTGTAGCGTGGAAAGAATACGTGAAACCGGGAAACTGGAAGATAGATTTTAATTTTTCTAAAAAAAAATTGAACGACCAAAAAACAAAACATTATCATTTTACTCGCTGCGCCATCTAGTTGTAAATCTAACATAAATTCGTCAATAGAATCAGTTTCTGTTCTGCTTTCGCATGGAACAATCATGAAAAAATGCCACATCACGATAAAAACTAAATGTATTTTATGCAAGGTTATATAGACTTTATTTCGTTTTCACCGTGAATTGACGCCCTCAGTTTCTATTCTGCGCATGGAGTGATCATGAAAAATCTCGTGTTATTCTCACGAAAACAAAAATGAATCATGAATCAAACATCTTCAGTTACTTTTACAAGGCCACTCAAATTCCATCGGTTCGTTTCGGGACCACCAACAAGTTCGAAAGAATTGAATTTTATGTTAATAACAATTCCATACTTTTACTCATGAAACCACACACTTACAAGAAAAACTTTCAGCAATCTTTCAAAATATTCATTCATTCATTCATTCATTTAGAATTGATTCAGATGCAATTTCAAATAAATGATTACCGAGCCAACGGTAGTCCTACGTCTACCTTGCGGTTATATCACATATATAACCCACTTCTTGTTTTTTTACTATATTCATTCTTCATATAGTGAATAAATTTCCTGTCTAATGGTATATAACACAATATATGTCGCACTAACGATTTTGAGTGAAATGCGTTTGAAAACACTTAATGAATCGTTACATTTTTCGTAGAGTGACCCCCTATATAGAAATCTAAGACATAGTCCTATGTCAATAAAGAAATAGATTAAACATTGAAATATCGCTCTCTTAAAGTACAATGCTGATTGTTTTTCTAGGATACAGACATAAATACTGATAGACAAATGATAATTTTTAATTGATAAATTTGAATTCAACCGATGTATCAACTCAACATGAATTCATTAGTCATATAGAGAATCGCTTGAGCTTGAGTTGGAGTTTCATAAAAGAATTTATATAAGAATTTAAAAAATTGAAAAAAACTAACAATTTTATTCAACGCTAACTGACCCAGCGAGCTTTGTCCCGTCCAAAATTGATTTTTTGGTATGATTTCTTCCGAATGTCGTTCTCTTACTGAGCGAACGTTTGTAGGTTCAATCGCCATTGATTGATTTTCTAATTGGACCTTTACAGTTTCCTTTTATTATAATAGGAGTTTCTTCGTTTTTTTTAAATTAATGCTTTATTCTGCAAAAATGGTTACAAATGTAATATTCAAAGTATTGTCCATCGATGCAAAAATACTTTATCGTGTCTTTGCTCGTATTGTGGCCGTTTTTCTTTCAGTTCACGGCTCAAGCGCATCAATTGTCGTCGGTAGAGGTCCCCCGCAATGGTTTCATTCGGTTTTAGCAGCTCATCGTACACCACACCTTGCTGGTCCCACCAAATAGACAGCATAATCTTCTGGCTGTGAATATTCCGCTCGGACGTCGATGTTGATGCATGGCCGGGGTATTCATCGCCAGTAATGATTCGATGCAAAAAACCCTTTCTTTTATGTCGTTGGACCAGTTGTTCGCACGTGGAAAAACGGCGTTCGATGTCTCGTGGCTTCAATTCATACGGCACCAAATGTCCTACCTTTCGGATCATTCCCATTGCTTTTAAACGTTCGGATATAATTTGCTGAGCTACTTCAAGTGTATCTGTAAGTTTTTGTTGCGTTTGTGATGGATCTTGATCGAGTAAAGCCTCCAATTCTAAAAAACATAATCAGTTGAGAGCCGTAGTGGCTCGTGCTGTCTCACTTCTAGTTTTATAAGAAACTAGCTGACCCGGCAAACTTCGTCCCGCCCAAAATTTGTTTTTTGTTATCAATACCTTCAAACATTCCTGTTTTCTTACTATGAGCAAGTTCATGGGTCCAATCACAGAAGTGTTCATTGATAGATCTTCTAATCGACCCCGTTGAATTTACCTTTTACTATAAAATTCCTAGTATTTCTAACAAAACTCATCATTATAATATCAGATTATTTTCAGACACAATTCTCGTTTAAGATTTTTCAACCACTTGCAAATAACATGTTTCTCCGTTACATGGAATAAATGTTTTATACAGAAAATATAATAGAATAAAGGCAGCCCTAAATCGAACAATTCCTTCCTTGAGTTCTGCTCCTATCAACACATCCGGCGTTCTTTTTTTTTTTTGGTATAGATAGAAGAAGATATAAGAGTGCGTTTCATCACACTAACATCCATTTCCAGTTTCGAACAAAGGTCAATTTCGCTAGCCCAAACATCAAATGGACTAACAGCACTTGTCACTAGGTAATTGTAGAACATATGGGAATTTAATTTTCCGAATTTTCCCTTTTTCCTTCAGAGTTTTCCGAAAATTTTCAATTGTCATGTTTGGTTGGAATATTTTTGGTTGAAATATGTGTAATATTTTTATGGGAACCCCTCTTCATTCCAGAGGAGGGAGGGGTGTCATACAATTATAGAAACATTTCTCATACTCAAAAACCCTCACATCCCAAATTGTGCTTGAAGAGCTCTCGAATTATGCAGAAGTTTGTATTTCGTTTGTATGGCAGCCCCCCCTTAGAGAGAGGGGTGGAGAGTCTAACCACCATAGAAACATTTATTGCATCCTAAAACCTCAATATGCCTAATTTGGTTTCATTTGCTTGATTAATTCCCGAGTAATGTAGAAATTTGTGTTTCATTTGTATGACAGCCTTAGAGAGGGGGAGGGGTCTCAAACTATCACGAAAACCTTCCCCGGCCCCAAAAACCCCTACATACAAATTTTCATGTTGATTGGTTCAGTAGTTTCCGAGTCCATAAGAATCAGACAGACAGACAGAAATCAATTTTTATATATATGGATCCTCAGTTTTTTGGAAAATATGTTACGCAAGAAGAATGATTAGCCTATATTTGTCGTTTCGAAATGCTTGGCAACACTCGAGCACACGAAATATCAAAATTATAAACAAAACAAAGTTTTCGTCCATTGCGGTTGTAAGCGATCTAATTTTCAAGGCAACCAAAATAAGGATTTTTTCCAGAAAAAACTGCGTATTCAGTTAATTGTCAGTGTCCCAATCCTTCAGTAGATTATTCCGGTTCTTTCTGCGTTTAAAGGTATGTAAAATGTAATATGAAATGCGTGAAAAGCGTAAAATAATGCAAAAGGTGCTCTGGGGGGAAGACGGTCCACTTTCGACGGGGTAAAAGTGCCATACGTCGTGATATTGAATGATTTTCATATCAAATAAAATACCATCTTTTTGCTCGCCTCTTTACACCTAAATGCCCCGAGAGTACATAAGGAAGTCGTCGAATAATCGTTCTTATAAACCTAAACTAGCGTTGGCAGAAAACATTTCATCTTAGGCAGAAATGATGCCATTTCGTGTGCTAGATAGTCAAATGCGCAAATAATGAGCTGTTTTAAATGCTTAAAAATGGTGTGTATGTATGCGAGCAGACATCTCTTTCTGTTTTCTTTTCTCATTTCATTTGGGATTGTGCAAAAAAAAAGTCCATACGACGTCAATGGGAATCGAACCAAGGCCGGCTGGAATGCAAAGCTATTTCACACGACCACACTACCCATACAGCTCCCAGCGCTGTTATATTGAAGCGTGATAATATCACACCATCATAACATGAAGTTGGAAAGTTCTAAGAGTATAAAGAAGAACATGAACGAGAATATATCTTTCTCTGTCTGGGCCGTGTATTTGGCAAACTATACGAAAAGCTTTCATATGCTTTCATTTAAATGTGTTTCCTGTTTCGCTCGCTCATATTGGCTCTAGTATATATATTATGTTTTTCCGATAAGTCGGGATGTACCCAGTGGAACTATGTTCCTTTGAAGGGATCCCATAAATTAAATAAAAAATAAAAATCAACAAAAGACAACAAAATATACAGCTCGATCTATATTAAAAAAAAATACAAATATTACACAAAATATTATACAAATCATATACATGTATGGGGTAGTAGAACATTTTCTGTTGTTTTTTTTCAGCTCATTTAATGTAATAAATCGGGATGCCATAACTTGTGCTAAAAAATAACTTTGGGTGTAGATTCCGATAATTTGGTAAATTTTTCACGAATATTTGCAAAACTCTACGCGTGGAATATTGATGGCCTTCTCAGAAGTTTGTCTGTAGATTATGAACAACCCTGAACATTTTTAGTCTCACCCCGTCTTCCCCTACATAGAAATTTAATCTCAGCTACTAGTAAAACTAGTAAACTAGTAACTCAGCTGATTGTACTCGCTGCGATATTAGGTCATTGACAAAAGAACGCATTGCAAATATACGGCCTTGTTTTAGTGCTTGGACGTTTATGAGCATACAAAAGAAGTGGAAATTACGTCCAGCTCAGCTTTCGGAGTTTCTGGACTGACTCACTGAGTTCTTCATGTACGACCATATAAGGGTTCCAAACGATGTTACAGTATTCCAAAATGGGCCTTCCATATGTGATATACAAAAGCTTTATTGTGTATGGTCCTGAAAGTTATGTGAGAAGCGTTTGACAAAGCTTAACACACTATTTGCCTTATTGATTACAGAGTTGTAGTGTTCTATGTCCAGAACGACGCCTAGGTCTCTAACTATTTCATATTTTTCTACATTTTGATTTCCAAGACGCATTTTTTTACATTCAGTTTTAGTAGATTTTCATTACACCAAGTACATGTATTTCGTTTTGGAATGCTTCAATGTCGTTTTCATTCACGATGCATCATGTCTTCTGCATACACAAGTAGGGGAGGTGCGGGTAAGACGGACAGTGGGGGTTTAATGGACAGGTGGTTGATTCGTACAGTTGCATTATGAATTTCAAATATTTATTCCATCCTAGACAATGAATACTGATCAAAAGTGGAATAGGGAAACAAAAATCGAAAATCTAACATGATTCCGCGTGTGGATGTAATTTTTGCGGATTCGATATTAAGTATTTTGAATTTTGGTTTAATTGCAAAATTGAATTCGCTGATGGCTATATTTCGGTTTGTGAGTTGACAGAGAAGCGATATGTACGGAAAAGTAAACTCAGTCGTAAGTGGTAAATTTGAATTATTGAAATAATTGCACTGGTGGGGTTGAAATGGACAGTCACATCCATAATCACATCCAATGCATGATGGAGAGTGAAGGGAAGAATATTCAACTCTTTTGACATAGGACTATGTCTTTGATTTATATATAGGGGGGTCACTCTACGAAAAATGAAACGATTCATTAAGAGTTTTCAATGCATCACCCAAAATCGATATTATGGTATATGTTATGTTGCATACCATTAAACAGGAAAATTATCCAGCATTTTTTTGCTGTAAACAGTGAACATAGTAGAAAAACTAAACAATTTGACGTTCAAAATGGGTGTGTTTTTCGATTTTACTAACCACTCGTGTTCTCCCACAACGCAATGAGCAATCTTGTTGCCTACGGGCGTTAGCTCGCATTGTAAGTGGATGCGTATCAGTAATTCACCATTTTCGGACAAACAGTCATTTATAAATTGACAGAACCAATAGGGGGATGATCTTGGAAGATGGTTTTACACTATTATCCCCAAAGTTTAATCTATTCGGGCTTAACGTCTTTATCGTGTAGGTCTTGCTACTAACAATTTATGTAATTGTGATCCAGGATGTCATAATATCGAGCATAATGTTTGGTTATGTAAAAAATGCAACTAATGAATTTAACTGGCTGCTGATTCAGAAGTTCGAAAGGGTATACTCACGCATATCAGATTATGATAGCTTGAGTAGTCGCGATTTTAATATTATGTTCCCCATATATGTCTTCCTTAGAAACCCGCTTCACTTCCTCGAATACTCTTGCCAATTCTCCTTTCCCTTTCTTATACATAAGCAGAGCTTAGCACCCATTAAGATTAGTTCAGTTCAGTTGCCACATGAGTACTTCCCAAGGGAGCACTCAAGGCCGTAGGATACTTGACATCAAGTATGGAAAAGTTCATTCGCTCATTTCTCCACACCTAATTATAAATCACTCTTGTATCTGCTTGGAATAATCATGGCGAAAAAAATGCAGCAAGCAATCGTGAGATTGCACGATGAATCATTTTACATTCCCCGACCATCTTCATTCGGGACTGATAGTGAACATAACAAAACAAAGAGTGGAAAACAACATTCAATGTATGAATACTCCTTTGGAAAGATCGCACGAAACAAAATAACGAGTGAGTCAAAATAGATTGAATCTGCGTGTATGTAGGATTTTATTTTCCCTTGTACTCTTTTCCTTGTCAGCATTGAAGTGCACATGAATCTACCTCCCCGCTAACAAATAAAATTGCGTTACTATGGTCTTTTGCGTTGGCTTAGATCGTTTCATACTAGAAACAAAAAAATGGCATTGTAATAGTGCACAGGAATCAACTCGATTTCAACTATCTACCTATATTTTACTGCCGCGATCGAAGCTCAATGATTGCTATTTGAGTGAAAACCGAATGATTTTACAGAGACACTCGCTGGCTCAAGCAGAAGTTTCCAGTTTGATTCTATCACCATCTAACGTCATTCCGAGAGGCAAATGAGGTAATGCAAAAACTTCTGAGAATAGATGAGCGGAATCGAGACAGTATTTTTCCGTTCTAATCGAGAATGAACTTTGCGAAGAGGATAGGTGAATGTTTTCTGTCTCAAATAAAGTGAGGCATAAACGGAGAATAGAAGGGTGAGTTTTATCTGTGAATGAGTGTTGTTGAACGAATTTCGATGCGATTTTGCTCATACCTGCTTGGCATACATCACCTGGCTATAAAGTTATTAACGGGTGTTAAATAAAAAATGAGAATTTTTTCAATCACATATAAAAAACATTTTTTTTTCATTGATTTCAGTATTTTTTATTAATAACATAATGTATTTTCTTCAAAAAAATGTCAGTGAATGTTTAAGTAAGGGCCGTGGTCTGCTGTTCGACGCAACTTTGTCGCGATGCTCTCAAAAAAAAACGTTGTACGGCACTTACGTCCATTTTCCGGATACAATTCCGGATTCTTGTAGCCAGTTGCTTCGTGTCCTTGGCCCTCCAATTGTTTTTATACACTAGGGCACTGAGTGAGCCAAAGAAATCCTCTGTTGGGCGGCACTGGGGCAAGTTGGTTGGGTTACGATCTTTCGGCACGAATGGTATCTTTTTCTCCTCAAGATACGCCAGCGTCTTCTTGGCGTAATGTGAAGACGCCTTGTCCGGCCAGAAGACGAACTTCCCATCCGCGTGATGCTCGTTCAGGAACGGCAGCAGGATTTTATCGAGGCACTCTACTCGATAGATTTGTTGGTTGATTGCCAGACCGCTCGGATTAAACCAAGGCTTTGAAATGCCCCGGTCGGAAATGGCGATGTACAACATAACCTTTTTTTCAAACTTGTGCTTGAACTTGTATTTCACTTCAGGCGGTGTGGATGACTTGTGCTGGAGTAGTATTTATCATTTCCTGGAATATGCGTTTTGGACAGCGGAAAATAGCTTTCGTCGTCCAGAACGAAAGACGTCCCGCGGTATTTTTTGATCATCCACCGATACTGTGATTTAACCGTCTCAATCTGCTCCTCCGTGTACTCCGGCGACCTCGTCTTCTTCCTGCAGACGATTCCTTCCATCTTGAGGGTCCGATGGATCAATACGTGGGAGCCGCCATATTTCCGACCTGCGTCACGCAGGCTGGTTGCGTCCTTGTTGTCAAACAGCTTCTTTAACGATGTCTTCCTCTGCTTCGTCATTATCGTCACCGGACGACCACTTCCGACCTTCCGCTCTACGTTCAGGGAACCCAGGATACGATATACCGTACTGGCAGGTACATTTTCTTCCTTAAAATGTGCCACCGTGAACTTTTTTCCTTGCTGGAAATGCGTTTCGTAGAACTGTACAATGCGTTCGCAGAGCACGTGCTATTTCGACGCCATCTTTGCTTTGACTAAATTCAAACTAGCAAAACCAAACACGCCTACTGTTTCTAGGGAGCCCAAAGACCAATTTTCTTGGAGAAAGAAAATTTTACGCTCTTTATTTGAGTTACTGAAAGGTATTAGAAAAATTCTCATTTTTTATTTAACACCCGTTACAACCCCCTACAAACAATGTTCCGGACAACGTGGTAACGGTGGAGAAAATGCTATTTCTATCTATAATATATTTTTGTAGTCATAGAACTTATTCCTCTCGCGAGCGATAAACTTCTACGCTTCGTATATTATTAACCTGTCCATATTCCCCTCACTCCATGTCCATTATACCAGCATCGATAAAAATGTTCTACTTTCGGCTTGTTTTAATTCCAGTAAAAAACCATGGAAAAAGACATTTGTATAGAAATGTGTTTATTTTATTTTTTTTTATATAATTATTTCGAAAAACCAGTATATTGAACTGTAAGAAACTGCTTTTGAATTTTGGAAAGCATGTGTTTCCAAAGATACAATTGAAGTTCTTTTTAACATGTCCATATACCACACCTTTCCCTACCGAGGAGTTTTATCAAAAATCGAATCGAATTTTAACCCTTTCGCTACGAGCGTCGTCTTTGGACGACATGAGAGTGATACTGCACATCGATCACACCAGCGCGATGTGCATACTTTTCGGCGCAGTGCTCCGTACAGCGGTAGCACTCCGGCGGAGCACACTGCCGTATTGAAAGGGTTCACAACCACGTCGACTACGCCTGCGAGAGAGCGGATAAGTTCATCTATCTAATAGCGAAAATAATGCCGGACAATGCTGGATCGTGTAATAGCAAAAGGGGTTTTCTAGCTACTGTATCCTGGTCGATACTGCGGTACGGAGTGCTAGGCTGGTCTGCGGTTCTCGATACCCATCGGAATCGCAGGAAACTGGACCGTACGTTTCGGGTCAAGGCGATGCACGATGCAAGCACCTGTAGAACGATCTAGTTGGAAGCTGTGTTCGTTGTCGCTGGCATGATTCCTATTGCCATCACTCTGGCGGAAGACGGCGAGTGCTATAGATGAGAGGAAATCAGTGGTATCCGAAAAGGGCGAGCGCAGAATCAATAGAGTAGCAGTAGTGGGACAGGCCGGAGATGGGTAGATGGGTGTACAGGTTCATACCGGCATTATCGACCTGGTTGAGCAAGAAGCAACAGGCCTGATTGTGGAATGTGAACAACTGCGAGGGTCGTTGTAACGGAGTAAGAATTGAGTGAATCAAACTTCACGGAGGGCTCCTCCTAATCGGTGCTACAGTAGAATCCTACGAGAGTAGCTGTGACGAAGTGCACGTCATGATCGAGGGCATTGCCGAATCTGCGCTTCGTTGGGAAGAGAAATCCCGCGAGGGTGACTGTGACGGGGCGCACCTCATGTTGGAGGACGCTTCCTAATCGGTGCTCGTCTTGACTGGTAAACGAATATTTTTGTGATGGAATGTTCCGGTAAAGTGCATGAGCAACTTCGCTTTGAAACACAACGAAAAGAGATGTAGTTGACGAAATGTCCGTGACGAGGTCACATTGAACGCATTGGGATTGTAAGAGCTAAAGAACCATGGGTCTGTATAAGTCAGAAACAAAACAGCAGTCGGAGCATTTCGAAACAAATGATCACCTGTCTCTTGGAAACACTGGTCATGTAGTAAAAGAGAAACGTAGAACAGATAATTCAGAATCGAACATAATTATTTGTTTATCCGAAATGATTGGTGAAATTTCCTCCTCGAACGAGTAAATGAGAGTTGTCAAATATTTCGCCTAACTTTTCGATATTAAAATTAGAACTTCTAATTCTAATTTAAAATTATTATTGAATTCAAAATATTAATAGTCATTCCAGTTTATGCAATATTCACAATGAATGCCTTCAATCAAAAGAAAGCAAAAGAAGAAAGAAGAGTTCACTATACTGTATCAACAGTACTTCAATATGTATTCTATCTTTCCATCGCTAAACGTCTGAATATAAACTGTCCATAAAAATCACCGTCGTGTCCCGATGTGACACGCGACAGGTGCGTACGAATGAATTTACAATCTCATCGAAACGTCCGCACGCCAATCGGCTTCGTGGGAAGTTGTGTGACCAGTGGGCTGCTGCCACCCGCCTATGGTAAGTAAGCCGGAGTTTGAAGTATTTATTTGTGTGAATTCGCGTCTCCTTTGAGTGGTTTATTCTTACCGCTGTCCAAACCGGTTGTCTGATTTCCATGAAATAAACTTGAGAGATTATTGCACCAGCAATGCGCAGATTACAGCCGGAAATAAACTACAGAAATGAGTTCCTAAATGCTCGGTTATAACATGGTAAAACTGTACACACTTTCAGGGACATAAAAAAAGTTGGTCACCTTTAATGGACGTTTTGAGTGGTATACGACCGAGAAGTCTACGGCCGACAGTTCATTCTTTTCACACCATGACTCAATTGGAGCTTCGATGCGTCATTGCACTTCCAGCTGACTTAATCGTGGCATAAATCTGTTCGCGACCCGTTCGTTCACTGATTGCAGACCGTCGACGGATTTGGATCGGACGGATGGCCTACCGAAAACTCCCACGTTGATTGCGCTGCGATCGTCGCAGCGATAATGATAATTTCATGCGGGGATAGAATAAATTTCAAGCAACGCTGGGAGGATTGTTGAACGAGCAATCGAGGGTCTTACCAACAACATTGTCTTGCTTTGGGAATGGGTTACTTATTGGGACAGTTCAACTAGTTGAGATACCACTTTGTTCGCAATGAGATTGTTAACTTCAGATTGTACAATCGAAGTGAAATTCTGATTTAGCATTGAATTGAATTTTAAAGCCATCCAACGACCCATTCGTAATTTTCTAACAAGGGAGGTTAGGTGATCATTAATCAATTAATGTCATGCGTTTTTTTGGTGGAAAAATATTCATGCCACAGAAGTAAATTTATTGTCGATTTGAAATACGATCCAACAAGAAATATTAACATCATGGATGCCGGAAGGTTTAAACATGTGTATGATCACCAACAGCATCGCCGTCGTGACTATTTGCATTCGCATAATTGCATCGATAATTATAGTGTATCGGATGTTTTGATTGATGCGGTGCATAGCGAAACTTTTCTTAATGATATATGATTTGAAATGCGGAAAGAGTTGGTGTGTTTTTGCGTTTATATTTCACGATCATTTCCGATCGTTTGTTTTGTCAAATTTCATTAAATGGGCATTTGAAACATTTTCGGTGGATGACATACGAGAGAAGACTATTTTAAATATCAACAATTTTAACCAGGTTTAACATCACGACAATTTGCGTGACACTTCATTCAACATCAGAGAAAGCATTATCTCGTATCACTTTCGAAACATTGGAGATCGTTTATAGATATGTGATTCGTGATCTCCGAAGGCAATGATTGTATAATACATGTCCAACCAACATAAGCTAAGTCATAACTATCGTGTAAATACATTCCAATTAAAATAATGACTGAAAATGTTACAGGATATTTATACGTCAAGTATATTTTTTACTTGAACAATGTCACCGAACTGCTATCGTTCGTCTATTCTTACGTAATTCGATGCCAGCATAACTTTTTTCAACACGCATAGCCGCACTTCAAGGAAGCGATTGGACTTCCTTTCTTTAGCGAATCGCATCTAGATCAGCAGTGTCTCGCACGAAACGATCATTACGCGATACCGATTGCATCATCCCAGAGCTTCGTGCCCTGCTAACCTCCTGCACAGCTTCTACTGAATTAAATTACTCGCTTGATTACGACCTATATCATGTCTGCGCAGCCGATTGGGAGGGAAACGGAGCGGAAAGCACCTAAAGGTATTACACCTAATTACCTATAATCATTCATTTAAGAGACGCTTAGCCACTGCTATTATGATACACGGTTTGAAGTGCCCGCTAAAGGTGATAAGATTCGATGGACGCAGTCCTGGGTATGCTAATCCTAATCTCCGGACAATATTAAACCCATTTCATAACGTGACCAGATTAGACTTAAATATATGCAAACTTCATCAAGCGAATAGTGTTCCTTGAATCATTATGTCCGGCCGTCTGTCTGGGGTCTGATCTGATCGCAGGGTACCGAACGTGACAAATTCAGTAACGCATTTCCTTGCATTTCTCCCATCCGACAGCTTGGCTCTATCGAACGCTTTGCAAGCGGCGGAAAATAGTAGCGAAAGGAAAAGCGGACTTGGAAACTGGTTCACATGATGCTAAGATAAGCAATCTGTCAGATCTGTTTACGAATAGCGAGTGCAGTAAAAACGAGGCGCGACAAGAAAATCTGCATCAGGAAATTGATCGTGATAAATTGTTCCAGTCGTTTACTCTACACTAGGGGTCTTCCGTTTTGTTTTTTGTGTACGTTATCGAAACCTACAATATTTCACACGATTCCGCGAGTGTCATATAAACGGTTCGTTTTTTCATTGTCGTAAATGTGTTTCAATTGGGAAGTATATCGGAATGAGAGTAAAAATACTTCGATAATTAGTAATTCGAGGGAAACAACACATATCCAACCTGCGAAGAGACTGATAAAGCTCTTTTAAGTTTAACAAAATTAATAAAAAACAAAGATCCGAGTCATAATCTTTTTCGTTTATATAATTAATAAATGTATATGTAATTTAAAAATAGTGTTTTTCGCCATCTTGTACCATGGTTACGTATTGGTCGGTTATAATTGACCTGCATTCTTTCAATACCGCCGAGTTACTAAAGAATATATTTTTTAACTAAGCACTTCTTAACCCTCCTGTACTCGCGTGCAAAATCATAACACGTATACTCGTGCACGGTGTCACAGACCGAAAATTAAACTTCTCTGTAATGTTGCCATTGTGTATTTTTCAGGCTTTATTGGCATTCATTTGAAGAAGAGGGTATAATTGAATGAAAAAACTCCAAAAAATATGTTTTCTTCGTCTTTATTATGTTTTAATATAGATGACTATCAGCCTCATCAAAACAGGTTCTGGAATATAAAATTTACATATTTCTAATATTCTTTGTCTCTGTATTCTTGGGAAACTAAGATATAATGCCATTTTTAGATGGGGTATAAAAAGATTATATAAAAGGATTTGTAGGAACTTCCGTTTCTTTTTCTTGTTTTCTTGTAGATCTTCTTCTTCTTATATGGCACTAACGTTCCTAGAGAAACTCCGCCGTCTCAACGTAGTATTACTTGCGTCATTTTCATTAGTACTTAGTTGAGATTTCTATGCCAAATAACACGCATTGAATGCATTCTGAGTGGCAAGCTCTAGAATACGCGTGACCACAGTGCAAGTCAGAGGAAATTTCTTTGAAGAAAAATTTCCCCGACCAGAACGGGAATCGATCCCGAACCCCCGGCATGTTAGGTTTGACGCTAACCACTCGGCCACGGGAGCACGTGTAGATACTGTCCATTATAAAAAAATATCCCCGAAACTGTAACTGGTAAAAATTACCATAAGCCACCGATTAGTTTATAGTTTACTGTTTATAATTCTTCCACAAGTGAAATTCTTTCACAAGTGTGCATATGTATCACCATTATATTTAGCGATAAACTATACGAAAGTCAAACATTCATATTTTGCTTTTGAACGTATGAATCTAACGACGAATATATCGACGAATAATTAATATATGGATCCGTTCAATTCAGTTACAAAAGGGACTGAAATCAAATAAGAATAGTCCGGTAATGATCTTATGCATTATATTCAATAAATATTCCACGCCGCTAACATTAATTTATACTTTTTATTCAACAATATTCTAGAATATGAAAAATGGCACTTGTCCAAAAAAGTTACTCCTATACTCGCGTCGGTGTGTCAGACCGAAAGTGTTAAAAAAGTGACACACGTCCCCTTTGTACCAACACATGCGATACGCTAAACGATGATGAACGACAAATAACGAAGTTAGAGAGAATCGCAAAGTCGTAGTGTTGATATTTTCTGAGAAATTAACGAATTATTGATTTCTCGGTCTGACAATTGATCATTTTCTCAGAAAATCTGTATTAATAGCTGTTTTCACTTCCTAAGTCAAATTTTAACGGCTAAACTTAGCTTTGTTATCATTGATTAATTGATTTCATCGATTTGACGATGGTACTCATATAGCGCCAGCAATCATATACACTGTAGGGTGAGTGAGGGTGATTTGGACACCCCCTTTATCTCGAAAAGTACGACTCAACATGGATTTTTTGTAATGTGATCTCCTTTCATTATTTTCCTAGCATGGGCTAGACCGATTTTCTAGTCTGTGTTAGGGAACAACCCTTACAGTCAATAAAAATATATGGGGAATTGGAAGCTCTCTTTTCAAAGCAACTTTAAACATTAAATATTGAAAATGTCATAACTATATTGCAATAGATTGTTTTTTTTTTTTTTTTTATTTAAATCGTTTATTTTTACAGGCTCAGTTACATAGGTTTAAAGGAGCCGAACTCCTTACTGTATTGTTACTAGTATATATACATTTTTCCTTAATTCTAATGTTAATAATATAGGAAACCGATTACTCGCGGTCAACTCGAGTTTAGAAGGGTGACATATTTTCTTCAGGAAAAGGAGGGGATATGAGGATATGTTGACATTGATCACACTCACACTCTCAATCACACTCTCAATCACACTCATCACACTCAATTCTTAAACCTATCTTATATCTAATATGTATTTACATTTCATCTTATTCTTAAAAAGGGATCCGATCTCTCACAAAGGAAAAGGAAAAGGAAAAACTAAGGGTATAAGGACAATCACACACGAAGATCGATAGCTTTAAGGAATACATATATTTGGGACATGTAATCAAGGTCTAACCGAGCCAACACGTCTCTCACCGGCACATTGGGCTGCCTTCCTCGGGCCCGAAGGGTGACTACTAAATTCGATCTGGCGACAAGATACAGCTCGCACGACCAAACAACGTGCTCGATGTCGTGGTAACCTTGGCCACAAACACAAAGATTGTTGTCGGCAAGATTAATACGAAAGAGTAGCGCATCTAACGAACAGTGATTGGACATGAGTCGGGAGAAGGTGCGAATAAAGTCCCGGCTCAAGTCCAGACTTTTGAACCATGGTTTGAGGCTAACCTTAGGGATAATCGAGTGGAGCCACCGGCCCAATTCATCTTCGTTCCATTTGCGTTGCCAGTTAACTATGGTATTTTTGCGGACTAAAGAATAAAATTCATTGAAGGCGATTTGACGCTGATAAATATCGCCTTCAATTGCACCTACCTTTGCTAATGAGTCAGCCCTCTCATTACCCAGAATTGAGCAATGTGAAGGGACCCAGACAAAGGTAATGACATAACAGCGTCTGGATAAAGCACTCAAAATTTCTCGTATTCTCTCAAGGAAGTACGGCGAGTGCTTTTCCGGCCTCACTGAACGGATAGCTTCGACAGAGCTAAGACTATCCGTTACAATGTAATAGTGTTCAACAGGTCGTGAGGCGACGCTGTCCAGCGCCCAGTGTATCGCTGCCAATTCAGCAATATACACTGAGCAAGGATTCTGAAGACTGTGTGAGGTGCTAAAAAATTCGTTGAACACTCCAAATCCTGTGGACTCATTCATAGAGGACCCATCAGTAAAGTACATATTATCACAATTGATATCCCCATACTTTGCATCGAAGATCGTTGGAACGATCCTCGATCGAAGATAATCTGATGTTCCATGGATATCCTGCTTCATGGACAGATCAAAATGCACAGAGGAATTGATGTAGTCAGGAAAACAAACACGGTTGGGAATATACGAAGAAGGATCAACCTGCATGGAGACGAATTCATGATATGAGCTCATGAATCCAGAATGAAAATTTAGCTCGATCAGCTGCTCAAAATTTCCGATCACCAATGGGTTCATAACCTTACACCGGATGAGGAACCGAAGAGATAATAAATTGAAGCGATCTTTTAGTGGGAGTAGGCCTGCCAAAACCTCGAGACTCATGGTATGCGTTGAGGGCATACATCCCAACGCGATACGGAGACAAAGATACTGAATTCGCTCGAGTTTAATGAGGTGTGTTTTGGCAGCTGATTGAAAACAGAAACTGCCATACTCCATCACTGAGAGAATAGTTGTTCGATACAACATTATAAGATCTTCGGGATGGGCTCCCCACCAGGTGCCGGTAATTGTACGGAGAAAGTTTATTCTTTGTTGACATTTTTTACTCAGATACCTAATATGGGCCCCCCAAGTACATTTAGAGTCGAACCAGACCCCAAGATACTTGAATGACATAGCATGAGTGATCGGTTTACCCAAAAGTTGAAGCTTTGGTTTTGCTGGTTTATGCTTCCTAGAAAAAACCACCATCTCTGTTTTCTCCGTGGAGAATTCGATCCCTAGCCCAATGGCCCAGGTTGAAAAATTGTTCAAAGTATCTTGTAAGGATTCTTGCAGGTCGGATTCGTTTGATCCTACGACAGACACCACTCCATCATCTGCAAGTTGTCTTAGGCTGCAATTTTGTGTAAGGCAATTGTCAATGTCGCTTACGTAGAAGTTGTACAAAAGGGGGCTTAAACATGAGCCCTGGGGGAGTCCCATGTAAGAGACCCGACTTACTGCCGAATCTCCGTGAGAAAAGTTCAAATGTTTCTCACAAAGCAAGTTATATAACATATTATTCAATAGAGGCGGCAGACCCCGAGATTGTAATTTGTCTGACAAAACCTCTATTGAAACAGAATCAAAGGCCCCCTTTATGTCCAAGAATACTGAAGCCATTTGTTTTTTTTCGGCGTAAGCCAGTTGAATTTCTGAAGAAAGCAACGCAAGACAATCATTCGTCCCCTTGCCCCTGCGGAACCCATATTGTGTATCTGAGAGTAGGCCATTCGTTTCAACCCATCGATCAAGGCGAAACAAGATAATTTTCTCCAACAATTTCCGTATACAAGACAGCATTGCTATTGGGCGGTACGAATTGAAGTCGGACGCGGGTTTTCCGGGTTTTTGAATAGCTATAACTCGTACTTGTCTCCAATCATCTGGAACAATATTATGCTCCAGAAACCGATTGAATAAATTCAACAAGCGATGTTTCGCCACATCAGGGAGATTTTTCAGCAAGTTGAACTTAATTCTATCCGATCCCGGAGCAGAATTGTTACATGAAAGGAGAGCAAGAGAGAATTCTACCATCGAAAACTCGGAATCAAGATCGCACCTATCTTGTGGTATATCTCGAATAATTCTTTGCACTGGAGCGGAATCGGGACAAACCTTTCGTGCAAAATTAAAAATCCATCGATGTGAATATTCCTCGCTTTCATTGGATGAAGAGCGATTTCTCATGTTTCGAGCCACTTTCCATAATTTTTTCATTGACGTTTCTCGTGACAAACCTCCCACGAAATTTCGCCAATAAGCACGTTTTTTCCCTTTGATCAAGTTTTTAAATTGATTTTCAAGGTCCAAATACTTCTGAAAATTTTCAGGGGTTCCACGTTTCCGAAAAGCTTTAAATGCATTCGATTTATCTCCATAAAGCTTGGAACACTGGCCATCCCACCATGGATTGGGAGGCCTTCGACGAATAGTGGAACCTGGGATGGGTTTCGTTTGAGCGCGAACCGCGCTGTCATAGATCAAACGAGAAATGAAGTTATACTCCTCCAATGGAGGCAAACCATCTCTGGAATTGATGGCTAGAGCAATCGCGTCCGCATATTTTTTCCAGTCAATGTGTCTTGTGAGGTCGTATGCCATGTTTATTGATTCAGAAGAATTCAACCCATTGGTGATAGAAATTTTGATTGGCAAGTGGTCACTACCGTTGGGATCCTGGATTACATTCCACTTGCAATCTAACGATAGTGAATTCGAGCAAAGCGAGAGGTCAAGAGCACTTGGTTTAGCAGGAGGTTTAGGTACACGTGTTGTTTCCCCAGTGTTCAAAACGGTCATATTGAAGCTGTTACAAAGGTCATATATCAACGATGAACGATTGTCGTCGTACTGTTCCCCCCAGGCAGTTCCGTGAGAGTTGAAGTCTCCCAAGATTAATCGTGGCTCAGGAAGGAGTGAGCACATGTCAACAAGTTGCTTGCGGCTAACCGCAGCTCTCGGAGGCCAATACAAGCTGACTATACAGAGGTCTTTGCCTCTGATGTTTGCATGACAAGCAACAGCTTCGATCCCTCCAGTAGGTGGAAGGTCAATTCTAAAAAATGAGTGACACTTATTGATCCCCAATAGTACCCCTCCGTATCTGTCATCACGGTCCAAGCGTATTATATTAAAATCGTGGAAAGAGAGATCATTTTGAGAAGAGAGCCAGGTTTCGGATAGAGCAAAAACATCACAATTGAGTTTATGAATTAGAAATTTGAATGTATCCAATTTAGGGATAAGACTACGACAATTCCACTGTAAAACAGTGATATCTCCGACCTCTCTATTTAAATTAGACATCAAGAGAGATAATCATTGCAAGGAGGGGCCATGTTTGCATCAATTGCTGCAAAATTGTCTTTAGTACTGGAAGCATTGCGGTGACAATGGTTCTGATGGAGTCGGAAACATTAAAACACGTGAAGATTTGATCCACAAGGTCAGACAACTTTATAAATCCCGATTGGGAAGTTGAACTTGACGGAAAAACAGGGACAGTTGGGGTTTTTGATGTCCCCTCGAGTGCTGGGTCGTTCGAAGGTGAACTATTACCACGGAGGCCAGGAGGGACCTGATTTTGCTTATCCGCTGCACTCGATTTTTTGGGCAAGCTAACAGGGGGTATCACCGGAGGGACTTGTCCTTGAACTTTGGGAGTGGTCACATTTTTGCGCCGGGGATTCCCTTGAGAAATAAACGGCGTGCCCCCGTTAGCTGTATCCGCTTCCATTTCGTCAACTGGCAAAGTAGCGAAGACATTGTGTGTATTGATTGGTTGTTGTTCTTGAGCCAGTGGAGAAGCGCCCTTCAAAATTTCTGCGAAAGTGCGTTTAGAGCGTTCCCTCAAAGAGCGCTTCTGTTTCTCCCAGCGAGCCTTGTATGTTTCACAAGCTGAGAGCACGTGTGGGGATCCCCCGCAATATGGACACTTATGCTCAGTCGCACTGCAGGATTTCCCCTCATGTTGTTCTCCGCAAGTGGCACATCGTTCTTTATTGGCACAATAAGCAGCCGTGTGACCAACTGACTTGCACTTTAGACAAGTCATTGGCTTTGGAATAAAAAGTCGCACGGCTAACCTCAATTTATCTACCATCACGTAGTCAGGGAGAGCTGAACCAGCGAAGGTGACTCGAAACGAGTTGGACGGCGTAAATTTCTTTTCTTCTCCTTCATGGGAGACTGTTCCGAGCTGGCGGCAACCCAAGATCTTAACAGTCGTCGAGGGCAGTTTTTTAAAACGGCCGGTACCTTCACTCGTAATGTATTCGCACGTCAAGCCCGTTTCGGTTATCACACCCTCAATTTCGACTATGTGAGAGGGTATGTAGACCCGATACTCAATTGTAAAATGCTGATCGACAACAATCTTGTTTGCGTCTTTTCGATCATTCACGACAACTCGCAATTTGTTTGGTCTAACCTTCGAAATTTCCGAAACGGAGGTATACCTTGCCAGATCTTTCGCGATCTGCATGACTCTCAACGCCTTTCCATTTGGCTTAGGCCTGAAGAAAACAACCCAGGGACCAGTTCCGGGCGCATCTTCTGGATAGACCTTTACACGGGGAGTGGGAATAACAGGGGGGGAAGGCGAGGACGGGGATTGAGAGTGGGAAGGCGAAGGTTGAGAAGGAGCGGGAAGAACAGAGGGAGAAGACGAGGTTGAAGGTAGAGTGGGATCGTTAAGGGCAGATGGGAGATTTGCTAGTTTTTTGGAGGGAGGCTTGGTAGGGTTAGCTGACTCGTCCCCAGAAGAAGTATCTTCCGTATTTGGAACACGTTTGAGTGACTTTTTTTTATCTGTTAGGAGGGAACTAGAGTCAGAGACCTCCATATCCGAAGGTCCCCCACTCTCTGCCATTTTAAATTTTCACTTATATTCTAAGTATTTTTTTAAACAATATTTCACAATAAAATAATTCACAAAAACAAAAAAAAAAAAAAAAAAACTTATAATTATTAAATATTTTCTCTCAGTATATTCAATCTTATTCACCTATGAACGCACTCCAGTGCAGATGAACGGGAGCGTGCTGAAAGCTCGTTGGTGGTGGGAATGTGCCTACGACACCACTACACACAGTCGTCGGTGAAAGCTTACCCGCACTGTCACTGTTGGCACGATGACTCGGCGAAATCTCCAATGTCGGCGAAGCAGCGACAAAACAAAAACCAATGCTTGGCTTTCCGAGGATGAAAGCCTTTATCCACTTGCAGGCAGGGCACTTCACTCACTATCCAGATAGTGAAATGAACTCTTCAGCGGCAAAAAAACAACAATCACGCGGTAACCGATAACGGAACTTGGACGCGACTTTCCTTCGTCTGGTTACTTCGGGCAATCGGCGAAGAATGAATAGATTGTTAACGAGTGTAAAAATCGAATGACAAACAGTATTATTTATCAATTGCAACGCTGTGGAGGCGATCTGGCGTAGTGGCAACATCCATGCCTCTCACGCTAAAGGTCACGAGTTCAATTCTCACTCCCGACATTATTCCAAAAATGGAAGTAAAAGTGACGAACCAGCCAAATGAGTTGAAAGTCACTATAATACAGATAAAAAAAAAAATTGCAACGCTAACCGATGACACAAACTTTTGCATCTTTTCGCCTCAGATCGAACATGGAAAAGCGAGACATCACACCAAATATGAATAGGGGAAGAGGTGATAAAATGGACACCATATAGAATATGCCCTTTTACTACATCCACATACCGCTACAATCTCCGTTTTTCGAAGAATATTCTAGCCTAACTAAGTGTTGTTCAAGATATCGAACGATTTTTACTATAAAAATAAAAAACAGTACAATTTTCGTTAAAAGAAAACAGCTGTCAAATCGGACAATATTTTTAGTGTGCGGCGAAAATGATCACATATCATGCTAAGTGGAATAGATTTTACGTTGTTTCTTACCTAAATTTGTTTAAATCATTATTGAAATGGTAGGTACACGTATAAAATAAGCTGGACATATTCACCTAGAGCCACAATTGAAATTTTCTAATACGTACGAAGACATAGTAAGAAACTAAAGAGACTGGGTTTAAAAAGGCTGGGTTTGGATTGGGGAGGCATATTTTTCCAGGGTCAAAGGGCCACGGAAGGAACCCCATAAAAAGCAACATGTGATAAGGTATATCAGAACACATAACATTGTGAGCCATTACCCAGTGGTGGCTCATTTTACCCCCAAGCAACAAAGTAATTTCGAATGCGAATTAATCGCTGAAATCAAACAAAATAATTGTTGATCTCTCCTATAATATGTGAGCAGTCGTCCAAACCGATGATTTGTCGAAGATATCAGGTTGAATAATCCAGATTTCACGAAAATCCTTTAAATTCGATGCGCGCAAAACTACATTCGAATGGCTACCGTTTCTGTTTTTGTTTATTATTTTCAACATTTGAAAGATTCATGCATAATAGAGTACCTATAATAGCTTCATATGTTCCAAGAATAGGGTGGTCAAGAAGTATCAATTGGAGTTCAGTTAAATTTTTGAAATTTAAGCACTGGTTCATTTTACCAGCTTCCCCTGCATTTCCCCTACCAAAAAGAGATGACTCTCATTCAAAATACAGATGATTCTATAGATATGGTAATACAGACACCCAGGAGGAGTTCAGATCGCTAATTAGGAGGTTCAACGCCCATCCACGAACGAGCAAAAATTCTCCAAGAATGTTGGTTTTCTCCCACGACCGGATGGATTCTTCAACACTCGATATCATTTTGAACACTTGAATAAGTAAGCACTCCTTCCGTCTCCGCTAATTTTCTTATTGATATTTATATTTCTTCCTTTGTCAGTTCTCTGTTTGTTGCATTCATAGTAAAAACGATATCTATCTAGTTTGTATTAAAGAGATATTGAACTTTGCATTCCATTCACCTCTAATCGAAAACCCAAATCACAGATATGCTGATAACTGAGACTTACCCATAATTAACAATACGGTCCTTACTTTGTCTCTTTCAAAAAGCCAACAAATATTTGAAAATTCAATAACTGGCTTATGTAAGAAAACAAAGAACGAACTATTTTGTTTCTCGCTCACGCTTCTTCTTCTTCTTGGATGGCACTAACGTCCCCACTGGAACTTTGACCTTCTCAACGTAGGTATTACTTGCGTCATTTTTATTAGTAGTACTTAGTTGAGATTTCTATGCCGGATAAAACGCCTTGAATGTATTCTGGAATGGCAAGTTCTAGAATACGCGTGACCACAGTGCAAGCCGGAAGAAATTTCTTTGACGGAAAATCCCCCGGCATTATAATGTGGGACGCTAACCGCTGGACCACGGGAGCACCGGGGGACAACTCTTTCTCTGGGAATAAATTGAGCATAAATTAAATCCAAATTTCAATCACGCATTTATGCAACAGCACCAGTCATGTAAAACAGCCGGCCTTGGTTCGATCTCCGCTTTATTTTGTTTGGACTATTTCTTGGGTACAACCCCATGCTGACGTTCAGTCTGACTAAAAGAGAGATGCACTCATACATACAAACATTTCAAAACTTTTGTAAAAGATGCTCACATTTGTTCATTTCTCCCTTCAGCACACGAAAATGCATTTTATCTGCCGAAGATGATATGATTTCTGCCAACGCTGGTTTGGATGTAGTTATAGAGCCGGATTCGAGTTAATCGACGACGAACCAGATTTTTACACTGCAACAGATCATTCAAAAGTGCCGCGAGTATCAAATCGACTTCAAAGCCGCATATGACACAATCGACGACACCTATGGAGAATCAAGGACAAACACGACTTTCTCTAAAATCTGACAAGACTGTTTAAGGCAACGATGAGCGGTGTGCGGTGCGTTGTGCGAATCTCGGGGGCGATCTGTTGGAATCGGTTAAGACTCACAGTGGATTTCGACAAGGACCTTTTTTTCTGATCTTCAATGTGGCGCTGAAGGATGCTAAGCGAACTTCAACATACGGGCCATGAAATCAAGTCAGTTTATTTGCCTCGCTTCACCGTGGACATACTTGGATTAGGCTTAGGATCAATACGTCTAAGAATAAATACATGCCAGCAGGAGGGGCTGATCATAACTGAATCCCTCTTCGTAGCAGTAATCGACGGCGAGTAGTCCATCTCGAGATCGTATTCAGCCTCACCATGTAGTCGTGTCTTATGGCAATTCGAAGGTCCATCGGTACCGAGGAGCACCTGATGAATTCTTTTCGGAAAATAGAACATACTTCAAAAGAGCCTGCAATAACTTAATGAAGCTGAAGCAAGAGATAAATCAGTACCAGTACCAGTATCGGTACCAGTGCAAATCGGTGCAAATTAACCCCTTCGCGTATAACGTCGAACCACACTCGTGGCGATTAGACTGTGCTAGAACGTACAAAATCGAACCTCACTCGTCTTCAATCGATGTGAAATGGATACATGCTTCATGCGTGTGATGATGCGGGACTGCTACGATCGTAAGTAAGATACACACACTCAGCAGAGTATCGAAACGACTCACTGTGCTCGTGTTTGGGCCCTCTTGTTGGAAATTAAATCATATGGCAAAGGGTTAAGACTAAAAATCTCCCGACCAGAACGGAATTCGAACCTGAACCTGACAACGTGAGGTGCCAACCACTCGGCCACGGCAGCTTCGAATCTGCTCTATCTAGGAATTGATTTGACCTAAAAAATGTTAAGATGTCAAAATGGAGGTTGATAATCCAACGGACTTTGAACTAAACCGCGGACATGCTTGGAAATTTTCATTTTTTCCGGTTAATTTCAGTATTTCAGTATCCTTTGTGCAAGTGCAAGTGTGATGCGATGCGCTTGCCTTCGTGCAGAGCGAAAAATGTTTCCCTGACACGGACATCTGAACTGAGGAGCCCGAGAAAATTGTCATTTCAGATATTAGAGGCGAATGGACTTTCAAGTTTAAGCATCTGTAGGATAAGAAGTAGAAGTTGATGTTGTTGATTCATGCAAACTGGGGTAATTCTGTACCCGCATTTTTTTGCACTCCGGAATGGGTTCTCCTAACACGGACTATAAAAGTCGGTACGAATACAATGCTTTGGCTCGGTTATTCAAGAGTGCATTGGAAGGCATGCCTTCATATTTTCTGCTCACCGAATTTCCACGCATACCGTTTAATGATTAGGCAACGTGCATGTCAAAACCGAAACTGAGTGCTCGCAGTTATTCAAATCAATCAAATTCGCGGTTTGAGAAGTACGTACACTTGAGAAATGCAATAACTCCGGAGGGAAATTAAAAATACAATGAAAGTTTGACAATTCTTCCGTTCACTTACTCTGGAATCCTAGGCATCATACCAAACATGAAAGGATGATAATTAAATTTACTTGTAACGAAGAATATAATCCATCACAATGCATGAATTGACCTTACATGGCATGTTCAAACTCTTCACTTACAAAGCAAATATGTTGAATTCAATTGAGTACTGAAATTGTGGCATCCAATCAATAATGTAATCCATACAAACGAATGATTACTAAGCCAATGGTAAACCCATGTTAACCTTACGGTTATACAGTAATCGTTCGCAAACTGGTCCTGGTTTAACTGGTCTGCTGTTTAACTGGGCGAACGTTAACTGGTCCTTGGACCAGTTAAAAAACAGAATTTCGTAAACAAACGACGCCATATTCAAATGGAAGATTTGCTGTGAGGGGCATTCGGATGTAATTTAAGATGTTCTAAAATTTAAATTTATTTCCGATGGACAAAAACACTTGAAGAAAAATTTAATAAAAACAACATTTAATTATAGTGAAATGAAATAAAAAAAAAACAAACTATGTTGTAGTCTTCAGCCATTCTTTTTCAATCAATTTTGTTCGTAGCGATTTGAGACGACTCACATCTGCAGCATCGTTCCTCACGAATCGCAACAAAGCATCCAGATGCTTGAGTGCATCAGAAAACGTCGGCTCTTCTAGCAGGTCTCGAATACTCACAGGCGGTGTCTCGGAAAACGTTTCGATCGATTCTTCTGCTAATGAATTTTCAACTGGAGTAACTTTTTCACGCAATACTGAATCAACAATCTCTTGATCATTGAATACCATGCTTGTAAGCCAGGCAGGATTGTTGTCAACATCGTAAAACTGATCGCTCTTCCACAGCTCTATCTCTTCATTGGTGGTACAGGTTCCAGCAAGAGAATCCACCGCTGTGACCAAAGCTTTCAAGTCGGCATTCAAATCAGGTTCATGAGAATCATCAGATGTTGCTTCACATTCCGGAAACTGGTCTATCAATTTCTTCCAGGAGTTTTTAATCGTACTCTGACTGATCTCATTCCACGCAGAGGACAGCCAGTCAATGCTCTGCATCAGCGATATTTTTTTGAGTCGGTCCTCAAATTTTTGAGTCAACCTCTTTGTTTTCTAATAGTAAGCAAAGCATAAGTTTTCGCTTATACCGTGCTTTGACAGCATTGATCACTGCCTGGTCCATTGGTTGACACACTGAGGTGACATTTGGCGGAAGATAAATCACCTAAAGAAAATAAATAGATCAGATTAGCGGTTTACCATTTTTTTTTCTAGAGCTCTCACCTTGATTAATCCGTCATCCGAAACCAAATCGTCGTTTCCTGTATAGTGAGCCGTACAATTATCTAGTACTAGAAGCGCTTTTGGTTCCAAGGAACACTCACTAGCAAATTTCCTAACAGCCGGAACAAACTCGTTGTTAAACCACTCCCGAAACAAATCTCTTGTCATCCAAGCTTTTTTCGAGTTGTAATACGAAACTGGGAGCATCTCTTTCGCTGGGAACGAATGTGGATTGGCCGCAGTTCCAATAAACATCAATCGAAGTTTGTTGGAACCATCAGCGTTACTGCATGGCATGAAGGTGTAACGCATCTTGTTAATTTTACGACCGTACACGTTCTTTTCATTGTAGAGTGCCAGGGTTCGTGATGCTAATAATTTGACGAAAATGGCCGAGTCATGAGCATTGTAAACCTGGGACCCCAGCAGCTTCATTTCAGTGATTTTTGCACCCAAAATATCTTTGAATTTTTGATAAGCTTGCATGTCAGCAGAAGCTTTTTCACCTGCAACACGCTTCACTTGCAGCCCAAACCGCTCTTTGAACTGGCGCATCCAGCCATCCGAAGATGTGAATAGTTGATTTTCATAGTGACCACGCTTCTGAATTTCGCGGAATAATAACTCTGCCTTGATCCGTAATATTATTATTGACGATGATATTAGCTTCTCGCTGTTGAAGTATCCATATATACAGGGACTCCTCCATTAAAGGGAAATTCTGCTCTTTCATTGTCTTTCTGCTATTTACTCCATGTTCTCTAT
The DNA here is from genome assembly GCF_029784135.1 of Toxorhynchites rutilus septentrionalis. Taxonomy (NCBI): domain Eukaryota; kingdom Metazoa; phylum Arthropoda; class Insecta; order Diptera; family Culicidae; genus Toxorhynchites; species Toxorhynchites rutilus. Next base: position 142,848,951 of record NC_073745.1, on the reverse strand, counting down.
ATTTGTCTAGTTTAGTTCGAATGTCGTTTCTACGCTGAATAAACCGTGATACAGATGTTTTCCCAACACCACATTTCCTTCCTAAAAACTCATGCGTACCTCCACCGCTATCAAAATCATCTATAATTCTCACTTTCTCTGCCAAAGTAAGTGTTTTTTGCTTACGTTTTTGGCTCGATCCAGGTAACACGTCCATAGTGATAAGTACTGCAAACAAATAGTTAAATTACAGAAAAATAATTTCGCTAAATCATATTTCGTACCTGTTGTCGCACTCAATGTAAAACTTTCAGACTGTTCAATGCAAACCTTTTGTTTATCTAATTCACGATGGCAACGGTACGGTGTCGACATCTGGATACGAAATTAGTTTGTATGGGGCAAACTATTTTCTATCGAAATAGTCGGCCCGAAAGCAGTTTGAAATTGATAAAACTTTAATGAAAATTTTTGCTTGGCATTATCCAATTACTTGAAGCACGTAGTCATGACCCTAATTTCTCTGAATTTTATTTTATTTCCACTAAAACTTAACAGTATGATACAAAATCTTCTTGAGATAAATTTTCACAGCGGATTTTTCACCAATTGCAGAAAAAAAGTAATTTTCGTTTACATAGAATACTTATTTGAATGGGGAAAGTTAATTTTCATTCATAATTTCTTTTTTAAAAGTGCGTTCATTCCACCTGAAAATCCATTATTTTCATTGTCGCTTCCTAAATTCGGAATACAAAGTGCAATGCAATTAACGCGAATCGTACAATTCATTTAAGTTCCCCTCGATTTTATTTGACGTTTCACATACCGGACCTGTTAAAACGTGAATGTCGATAACTGGTCTTCCCTTCTCGACCAGTTAGTGAATGTTTACTGTATCATAAATATAACCCACCTATTTTTATAAGTGTTTTCAACCTAGGTTATTTATTTCACTTTTTAACACTTTTCTAATGGTTGTTTGTTAGATTTTTGAGGATATTCCTGTTTTGACTTGCTTTTCACATAGTGTTGTGTTTGTTGATATTTCCAATTACAGGCCACAATCGCCTCTAATGCGACACTGAGAGGTATGCCAATGTTGTAGTAGTACATTCTGGAAAAAGTGGGGACTAAAACCGAGAATGATTCACTAGATTTACTCGGCAATTGTGAGACCCAGACTAACATATGCTTCGCTAGTGTGGTGGCCTAAAACTACACAAATATCAGCTCAGAAAAAGCTCGATAAAATACAACGTCTGGCATGCTTATCAATAACTGGAGCGATACCCAGCGCACCTTCCAAAGCCCTAGATGCTCTTTTATACCTTCTACCCTTACACCAATATGTGCAACTTGAAGCGGTGGTCCCAAAACTCGTCCAGGATCACTCGTGTTTTATACCGATGGATCTAAAATCGGTAAATCGACGGTAGCTGGTATTACTGGACCAGGAATCGACATGTCAATTCCAATGGGACAGTGACCTACAGTTTTTCAAGCAGAAATACAAGCTATTCTAACATATACAAATATTAGTTTGACTAGAAAATACAGGTATGCCAATATCTGTATCTTCTCAGATAGCCAAGCAGTTCTTAATGCAGTAAAAGGATACACACGTCAGTCAAAGCTAGTTTGGGAATGTATTTTATCCTTAAAACAACTAGCTGCTACTAACGAAGTTAACCTATACTGGGTGCCTGGTCACTGCGGTATAGAAGGTAAAAAAAGAGCCGATCTCTTAGCAAGATTAAGATCTTCAACTAAATTCGTCGGGCCAGAGCCATTTTGTGGATTATCTACATCATGCATGAAAGCTGAGTTCAAAACCTGGGAAATATCAATGATTGATGCCAACTGGAGGGCTCTATCAACATCAAGACAATCCAAATTATTCATTACACCTTGTAACAGAATAACACGCAACCTACTCAGCTTGAATAAGACAGATTTGAGTACATTAACCGGTCTATTCACCGGACACTGTCCGAGTAGGTATCGTCTTAAAAAAATCGGAAAACTGGCAGATGATAACTGTCGTTTTTGCAATTTCGAAGCTGAGACTTCGGAACATTTACTGTGCCAATGCAGTACACTAATTCAGCGAAGACTGCGAATTCTTGGAAAGGGCATTCTTATGCCTAACGAGATTTGGTCTGCTGAACCAAAACAGGTAAGGAACTTCATAAAGGAAGTCATACCTTCGTGGGGGGATATGCAAAGTCCTGGTGCGACTACCACTTATTCCTTGAGTAATAGAACGAACTGACTCTGCATACAAAGCAAACTGGAGTGCACTACAATAGATCAAACTAATGGTCGCAGTGGTACAATACTCCTACAGAATAAGGATGCCTCGGAATGTCTAATTAAAGCCAACTCTCTGTACTACAAAACTGATCATTGAAGGGTATATCCGATGAAAATTACGAACAAAAAATTGCTCACCAAAATTATTCTATCGGATTCTTTTGAAACATTCAGGAAATGGAGGACTACTAATTAGAAATGATTTGTTCATTTACTTTATTCATCAGGTCAAACCAATGTTGGACCTTTGTGTTTCTTCAGAAGTGGCAAGAGGACTTTCCTGTTTTGACTTGTCTTCACATAGTGTTGTGTTTGTTGATTTGGCCAATTACAGACCACAATCGCCTCTAATGTGACACTGAGTGGTATGCCCATGCCGCGGTATGTCGAATTAGAGCCAACTATCTGTTCTACAAAACCGATTGGCATTTGAGGGCGATCAAACTGGTAGAATGGTTATTTCAAAATTTTCGTAGCATTATAAAATAATATAGGCGACTTGAATTAAACTATAGCGTAGTTCTACGTCAACAATGCGGTCGTGTCATGAACACAACCTCCTATAATTTTGACGTAGGACTACGTCGTACATTAATGGTGCCAAATCAGAAAACAGGTCACGTTTTTATGAAATAAAGTTAACGTTAATAACTATTTTTGCTGCGAACGGATTTTAACGATTTGCATACCAATCGAATCGGAAATTTTCTTGATTTGTTTGATATGCCATACATTACAAACCCATAGTCTGTATATAGTATAAATTGATGAAAATTGGAAGCACTCCCATTTCTCCATACGTTTGTTCTGTCCATTTGTGTGCTTTCCCAAACAGAGCAGTCAATAACGGGCAACTCATGTAGCCGCTAGAATAGAAAAAAAAACGAAGGGGGATAGCGAAAAGAGAATATTTGCGAATTGAACTCCACCCTTGCATAGTAATTAAGCTGTCGCTAGCGTATAAGTATTGCATCTCCTCTGAGGAAAATTCTCAGATTCTTTCTGTGCCCGAAGATCGTTTATTCTGTTCGTTTTGTGTTTTATGTTTCCCCTCGAGCTAGATCGCTTGGACGATTCATTTTGACTGCTTTTAAATTTCAATTAGAACAATAATTATGGCACATTATGACACAATTTCTTAAAAGGTTGTGACTTTTTGTAATACGTCTATTAATAAGTTGTACAAAAAGTTACAACTTTTTAAGGAATTGTGTCATAATGGGTCTTAATTATTTTTCTAATTGAAATTGAAAAGCAGTCGAAATGACTTGCTTGGGCAATCTAGTGATAAATATTCAGTGCAATGTGTGCATTGATATAAAGAAACAAATTGCAACGTATGACCAAACAGTGTATTGTTCTCGCAAAGGCAAGAATGAATCGTTGCTTCTCGAAATGATTCTACAAAACCACGCAAGCCATCAAAACTTTTCAGGGTCCCCGGAACTTTTTACTAAGGAGTTATTTATGAAATTTCGACGTATTCGCAAATAATATCCAAAATGATAAACCAAAAAAATCAACTAAGCGGTCGTGTCTTGGATACAACCCCTTAAATTTTTTCAGTTTCAGAAGAGATAAAGGGAGCGCTCGTTATCGATCATCCATTACAATTTCAGATTTTTTTTTCTCATGCTGTTATGAAGATACAGTAAAATTCGTTTGAGTAGTTTTCATCGAATTCACCTATTCTACTACTGCACTGCTATAAAGTAAATAATGTTTCCAAATTCTATGACTTGAGCAATTGAATTGATTGAAAAAAATAATAATAATTTCGGTACCTCACTCATCACTCATTGCCGCAATGATAGACAAATTATGTGGAATAACCACCCAAAATAGTTAAAATTAATTAGTATGTTATATTAAAAAGGAACTGCTGCGGCAACAAACATCTTCAAACTAGCCGATGGTACATGTTGTACCGGCCCGACGTAAATGGTCAATTCAAACACAAACAACAACAACAAAAAATTGCATTACAACATGTACCTTCATAGGGTTCCAGAAACGAGTTCCACCATCGCGGTCGTACTTGAAGGTATGTAGGGTGCTACGTAATAATAGTGTTTCTTTCTTCTCATTTTCCATGGGAAACATAACAAGCGTATAATAAAATTAAAGTATTACTACAGATGAATTGATTTTACATGATTAGGAAATGGTAGGGTATCTCTTGCGAAATTCAGGGCATTCATAATACAAAATATGCTGAAAAACAGATATCTCAGTTACGGTATTACACCGTATCGACTTATATATCCCGGAACATAATAATCCTCCAACGGTTATAACGCTTGGGATATTGGAACACATACATCCCAACGTTGAAAATTTCGAATTTGTTTCACTGATTCACCTTTGCTGGCTACTGTTTGTATCTGCTGCTCATGAATTATCTCAGATACCTTCATTAGCGGACAGCGGTGAAAAATGAAGCAAAACAACATTAAGCAAGAGCTCGACAAACGGATCTTCCACGGGAAAAGGCGGATCGGAACGACTTTCAATGGGAATGGAACATAGGCTAAGCCTCATTTCACGCAAATTCCACTGAGTAATGAATCAAGATACAGCAGCACTAGCAATCCGGCGACAAACGAGACAGTGACAGTGCAGTCCATTGTTCGTGCTCCATCTTATGGCAGTGACTGATCAGTCTCTATTGATTGGCATACGCTCCATCGACTATTTTGGAGTGGAAGTAATGGCAGTTAAATTTTGTTTCCTATATTTGCTGCTTCGCATTTGGGCATCAGGTGTGATTGAGCAATCTCTAAAACGGGTGCTCTTATTTACATATAAACGATGTTTTTGCAAGCAACCGAAAAGATGAAATATTCTCAATGAATGATACACTCGTACACCTCATCATTTACAACCTGTCCGAAATTGTGTAATCCAATCTCACACACGCGCCCTCACCGCCGCCACAGTCAAGTTCACACCTGCCCGCACGCGTTTTATGACCACAAACGGAAAGACACGATCGCAGCAGTTTCTTTCCAAAACCCAGAAGGTGCAGCCCATCGCATCGATCATGAGTGCGTGCGTGTGTGTCTGTCTGGCTCCGGCTTGATGATCGACGCATGTAACGAACAGCCATTGAAATTGGCCTTAGGATTGATTCTGTCGCGCAGGCTCGCACCAAAAACGTACCGAGCAAACCAGAAATCCGCGATCGCGATATCGTGCGCAGTTTTCCTCCTCCAAAAATGCTCCGGTTTCGAGCCAGTTTCGTTTCACTTTCTATCTTCTTTCTCTCATCAGGTAGTAAATATCTACCGAATGTCAGACAGCCGCATCAGGATTGGGGGATGTGAGTCGCGAATATGAGGGTAAAAAACCAGATTTCACGACAACCGCCGGCGAAGTTATGGAGGGGAAAGGTAGGAGAGGATTTTGAACAAGGAAGAATGGCGGGTGGATAGGATCACGAAAAAGAAAACACAGCAAAACTGCACGCTTAAGGTTTTGCGGCAGCTGCCACAATTTAACCGCGCGCCAGCAGTTGTACGGAAAGCGCCAAAAACAGATTCAAAAACATCTTGAAGCAGTAGCTACGGTAGTTCAGCGAAGTAGACTTAACCTAATATGGGAGACCACAGTCATGATAATGAACATACAATGATATTTCAACGGTCAACTAAGCTGGATTTGTTATCGATCCATTTGTGAATTTAGGAAGTTGTTGATTCCTCGTTTTTCGTAATTCATTAGGTGTACAAGTATGACTCTACGAATTTATGGTTTGTGCAAAATGTCCTACTCTTGTCGAAGCTCATAAAGAATATGTTTTATCGGTAAGCATGTGTGAAAAGTAGTTTAAACGAACCAGAAGCAATGATTTAGATATGGATGATAAAGAACTGAACAAATTTCAAGACATACAAGAACCAATTATTTAAATTCTTATATGAGTTTAACGTTCCTAGAGAAACTTCGCCGTCTCAACGTAGTATTACTTGCGTCATTTTTATTAGTACCTACTTAGTTAAGATTTCTATGCCAAATAACACGCCTTGAATGCATTCTGAGTGGTAAGCTCTAGAGTACGCGTGACCACAGTGCTAATCGGAGAAAATTTTTTCGACGAGAAATTCTCCCGACCAGAATGGGAATCGAACCCGAACCCCCGGCATGTTAGGTGTGATGCTAGCCACGGGGGCACAATAATAATACGTTTGAAATGAGTTCCGAATAAAAAAGTTACTGTCCGAAATACGAACACATAGTTGACGCAGGATTACGTAGTGCTATTCGAATATTATTTTATTATTTATATTACATTTTAATTGCATCATTAAACCTTTTCAAAATTTTGTGGCCCTAAGAGAGCCGGTTAGTTCGATTATAAGGTACTATTAGTGCACTCCATTAGTGGTACCCATTGATGATGGCAGAAGAACCCAGAAGAAAGGCAGATCAAATCGGACGATCGATGCACAAACAAACGTTTTAGGCGATTGATTTTGAAATAAATTATTTCAGCCTTGAAGCTATTTTCAGCACTATGGTAGTAGCTAGTGTTACACTTACTCTTGTACTAGACATTATGCGATTTTTAATCAGGTGCATTCTACATATCATAAATCCCAATAATTCTCATAGCGCTTCTAGCAGACCACACTTTTTGTGTTGAGCTGTGAAGTGTCAATTGACCATGAATTATATTGAACATTCAATCTAATGCCTCAACAGGTCACAATCGGTCGATGCACATTGAGCTACAATACCATTCTATGAAGATTGTCGTATTTCGGTCTGGCCTGTTGTCAAGCCGCGACAACGCCATCGATGCATTCTCTCACTTATCCTCTCTTGTTTCCCTTTAGGTAATGATTACTGATTGACTAAACATACTTAAGGGTTCCAGAGGCCTTAGTAGATATATTGGAACTAAACAAAATGAATTAAGATTATTACTGTTTTAACCACAGTGAGTAGTGTACAAATAAAATATCCGAAAAATTCAAACATGACATGGCGACCGTTACATTGTGAGGAAGAGTATGTAAGTGATAGCAACGCCTACTACGCAGACGCGAACTAGTTTGTAAACTGAAAGTCTCTGAAATAAATATATGAGGGACTCAGAACGAAAGGCGTGTAAGTGATTTGATCGATTTCTCTTCATCAACTTTTTCTTTAGTTAATAATTCAACTGCAAAACGTTTCAATTTTTGTTTGCTATAGAATCCGATAGATGAGGTTCTGACCTATCTTCCACATTGTGAAATACAGCTGGGAATGTGTTTGTAGCTCAGTTATGGTCAAAAAAGAGAGTCAATGTAGAGAAATAGTCACATACACCCCTTTCATTTTGAGCCCCTCATATATAAAAACGCCAACCACCCCTTACATTTTGCTTACAACATACTATATTTCTAAATTCTAAATGCTCAGCAATTTGCTTCTCACCTTTGTTGCTACTGAATAATGATTGAATATTAATAGACAATATGGACATTTTTGAAAAAAAAGAACTTGATATGAAACAGATTATTGCAACGATACAATACAATATATAATGGATTTGAAATATTAACACTGTCTTACCTAAAACTAATAGCTAATAACTAATAACTAATACGAAAACTATATACATATAAAAATTAGACATGAATAATTTCATGTTCCGAGAATGACCTCTCTCCATACATTTGACAAACCTCATCTCTAGAGTATCAATGCAAGCCCATTCATGCATCTCCGTTGTTCTCGTCCAAGGTGACATATTTAGAATCATCTTAAGGATTTTGTTTTGCGTAAACTGGAGTCTCAGCCTGTGTGTCTGTGCACAGCCCTTCCACTTAGGAAACGCAAATTCTATTACGGAATAAATAATTTGCCTATACAGCAACTGGTTCTTCAGGTTCATCTCAGATGACCTACATATTAACGGATACAACGACCTGATATGGTCGTTGCATTTGTTGTTGATTTGGTCAATATCAGACCTCACAATCAGTTGTCTGTCTAGTATGAGCCCGATGTAGTCGGTTAAAGCATCCAAAACCACCTGAAATTTGCAAGTAAGGGCAAGTCTAATGCGACTCTTATACAATTCAATCAGAAGAGGTGGTATGTCTGATAAATTAATTTTATATAAATAGGTCCAAGAATGGTTCCTTAGGACTCACCTGCAGGGGTATGAAAAGTTTCTGAGCAGGCCCTTATCAGTTGGCTTGCGGCAGTCTTGACGAACACTGTGAAACAACTACGCCCGATACTTTGTTCGTACTGCCAATTTTTTTCCCAGAGCGCGAAGAAGTTGAACATCGTGAGGCGCTTCGTTCCTATTTCTTCAGAAGAGAGAGAGTTTTCAGATTGCTCAGCAATCGTAAATTTTAGCAGAAGCTGGAGAGGTAGACCGAGAGCAAGGTAGTCTCATCATACCGCGCCTTGGGCCGGGAGGTCGGAGTAACCGGTCAAACTATGAACAAGTACATGGCAGAAATAGACATTTTCTGCGGAAGCGTCAGTTTAGAACGGCCGTGTCTGAGCAGCAGACCACCACCAAGAAAGAGTGGCTGACAACCAATCGCTGGAGGAGATGGACCGGCTGAAGATAGAAGTTGAACCGTAGTTCGCCAACCCTCTCAAAGTCCCCCAGTTGCGACCGATAGAAAATTGCTGGGTGAACCATAAACGGAGGATCTACTCCAATAATTTTGTGGTCAAACAGAAAAGCAACGGATCGCCAAGGCCACGCAAGATCTGAAGAACATGCTGACATATATCTTCGATCATGGCTAAGGTTCCGATCAACTACCGTAAGGCTGCCCGTAGAATTTTTTTTTAGAACGTTCAATAAATGTAGCATTCAAGGAAAACTTGGTCCTTTGAATTATCTTTTGAAATTTTATTCTAATCGCCATTCGAAATTTGTCCATTTTTTAATGCAAACGTTATACAAGACCATCGTGCCACACTTTATCAAAAACTTTTTCAATGTACAAAAGCGCCATTGCTGTCGTCTTGGATACCGACGTATTCCGCTCGATGATGGAGGTAACTAGAATGAGTCGATGGAATTGTTCGTCAAGGAAGACACTATTCTCGTCCGCGAAGGAAAGTATTCGATTTTGGATACATTTCTCGAACAGCTCAAAGAGGATAAAGAGAAAGCTGATTGGTCGATAGTTCTTAGAGATAGAAAGATTTCCCTCTGCTTTTAGGACTGTGATGACTTTATCTAACTTCACACCGAAGGGAATTAGCAAAGATCCCAGTATTTGTTTAAAATGTTTGCTACAAAAGCAAATTATCCGTGCTTTAAGTGCCTGAGCTCGATTTTAAAAATAATATCAAAATCTGGAGTTTTCAGATTCCTAAACATTTTGGTTAAACTCATCAACTCATCCGCTTGACTCCTCTGGAACTAAGCTGTCTGAAGGATCAACCCTAGCAATACCTTCAGCAACGAATTGCTCATGTTGACTGAAGATATGCTGATCTAAATTATGTAACAACACAAACCGTTGTCCCAGCGCATTCACCTTTTTAATAAGTGTGATCAAAAAATTACATTCAACTAATTCCCTTGAAAAGACTAGCGGAGTGATTGGGTTAGGTTTAGTTGGTTTAGGTTTAGGTTAGGTGACCAAAAAGGCATGGAGTGGGGATTATTTTATCGAAATTTCTGTTGGAAATCATTATTTTTAAGCTCTAATATTCTTACCTGGAGTACTCGACAAATATATTTTATATCAGTAACTAGCTTGTTGGTATTGCCTTCGGTACGTAATTCGCAACGTAATAAGATATTTGGTGGCGCTATCAATGGAAACTCATGCCGGGCATTTAAATCTTCGTTTAAAATGAAGAATTTTGTCAGTCGTCGAGTCAGTCAGATCGTCACGCTGTAGAGAGGTAGAGCCGTTCCGAACCCAGATTTGTTTGGGACAGCAGGCCTCGATGATGAGAATTAGAACGACCGAAGTGCAGACTTCCACCTACGCGACCTCGATAGTTTTCAGCGTGAAACTTGAAGGAAGGCGACAATTGATGTTCCTCCGCAAAGCGGTGGTAACTCCTACAGCCCCGTAATTTGTACGATCAAATCTTACTAGCCAACAATTGGGGGGGTAGACGTTGACATCCGGCTCTGGACGTGCTTGGATTTGCAGCTAAGTATTGAGTTAGAAGGAAGGAATCGAAAAAACCGAATTTTTGTTTTTTGCATTTTTTAGAAGCTTATGCCCTCAGAAATGTTGTCCTATAATGATTTTTCGATATTTGATTTCGTTGGAAAGTTACAGTCCAAAGTATGAAGTCACCTCAGAGGATATAGTATGGCTGTACGAATTTTAAAACGCGTTTTTCTCGAAACCATGTTATTTCAACTGGTGGTATCGATATCTCAGGATCTACTCGACCGATTTGGATGAAATTTTTTTATCAGCATGTAAAAATGAATTTTCTAAGGCGTTACATAGCCGCTTTTTGATATCTTATTTATTCGATTTTTTTAAATTCGCTATTTTTAGATTTTTCATGAAAAATATCTCATTTTTAACAAAAATAATCAATGGAATTTGTTCTACGACACCCCGTTGCTTCAGAACCGATACAACGCACCGATTTTCAGACAGCATCTACGCATCCAGCTGCGTTATAATCATTATTTGGGCACTCAAAAAATGGAAAATACATCTTCAAATATACCTTAAACAATGACCAAAATACACTTTACTTTATTCGTAACATCCGAGAAAAAACCACGAAAATTCATTATTTCCCGACCTTAAAGGCAGTGGTCCGCCCTTAAGTTTGGCGAATAGAGTGATTAGTTGTTGCGTTGCAGATCAACAGTATCGTCGCTCGTTGAGGAGGTGTGCAGGAAAATCACGTCGGGGAGGAAGAATTTTTAGATGCAGCTGCAACTGCTGCAAACGTAAGCGTATTCAAGTTTGTCGGATGGTTGACAGTTGGTGGATTTGAAGCTGAAGCGGTAGCAGCCATACGGGTTTTTCGATTGTGTCAGATTTACCCGAAACCCACTCACCCGAAAGACAGATATCCGAAAGACATTCACCCGAATTCCACTCACCCGAATGTAACAAATATCCGAACGCGACAGCTACCCGAATGTAACATCTACCCGAATTGTCGCTTACCCGAATGCGACATTTACCCGAATGCAACAATCACCCGAATGTAACAGGCACCCGAATGTAACATTTACCCGAGTGTAACATTTACCCTGAATGCGACAATTACCCGAATGTGAAGGGGCGTCCACATTATGCCGAATGATGCCGAGCGGCCTGTACCAGGCGGCATATTCGGTTCGATATGTAATGTGGACGCCCTATCGGGTGCACGAAGCCGAAGTCCCAACGAATGCGCGAAGCCGTCACGAACACACGAAGCACTATGTCATCAACGCTAATTTACTTCGTTTTGTTTTGGTTCGATTTTCTCGAACCGGACCCACTTGTTTCGGGTTGGGTTCGGTTTGATTCGAGTCGGTTTTCGGCACGTCGGCAAGCCCGGGCGGTACGTCCACATTTAGTCGGCTTTACCGGGCGGTCAAGGCCGATTGGCGTAATGTGGACGCGTCTTTAGTTTTTCAAAGAAGATAGTTATTATATTCTGCATTATATGCATCATTTTAACTCAAAAAAATAATAGTTTCATAGTTATGAAACATAGTGCACTACAGAACACAATAAACACAAACCTGTCCCATTAAATTGCAGAGTTTCAGCGAAGATTTAGATTCGATATACACTGCTGTACCGACGGAAGGACACACTTTGAATGTAGAAACTCGATTTTTAACCCAAAACAAGTTTTTGTTTGATAAACTGATTGTGATACGCGCATGTTACATGTCCTTTCTTGGTCTTGGCCATTGACGAGAATAGCGGATCCTTCGGCTGAAGGAGGCCTTTATGTTGGTAGCTCAGGAGTTTTAGCTTTTGATCTTATGAGAAACTTGAATTTATTTTACACTGGAAATATTAGGCTGTCAAAAAAGTCCTGCGGTATTTTTTTTGAATTTTCATTTGTTCATAAAATTAGTTACAATCATCTGTTTTAAGTCAAATATGCGCCGTTTTGTTCGATGACTTGTTCCCAACGAGAAGCCAACTTCTTAATACCCCTGTTATAGAAGCTCGCTTCCTTATTGGCAAAAAACTCGGATAGCCAATTTTCACAAGCCTCTTTTGTGGCTAACTTCTGACTACCTAGCTCGTTCGCCATGGACAAAAACAGGTGGTAGTCACTTGGTGCAAGGTCCGGACTATACGGCGGATGCAAAAGAACCTCCCATCCGAGCTCCCGGAGCTTCTGGCGCGTCACCAAAGAAGTGTGTGGCCTGGCGTTGTCCTGATGGAAGACAATGCGGCCTCTGTTTATCAAAGATGGCCTCTTCTTCATATGTGCTATCTTCAAGCGATCCAGTTGTTGGCAGTACAGGTCCGAATTGAGCGTTTGGCCATAGGGAAGCAGCTCATAATAGATTATTCCTTGACAATCCCACCAAACACACAGCAGAACCTTCCTGGCCGTTAATGAGGGCTTGGCCACCGTCTGAGCCGCTTAAGCGGGCTTCGACCACGACCGTTTGCGCTTCACGTTGTCGTAAGTGACCCACTTTTCATCGCCAGTCACCATCCGCTTCAGAAATGGGTCGATTTTGTTGCGATTCAGCAGCGATTCACTTGCGTCGATACGGTCAAAGATGTTTTTTGCGTCAACGTGTGTGGCACCCATACATCGAGCTTCTTTGTGAATCCAAGCTTCTTCAAATGGTTAATAACGGTTTGATGACTTATCCCCAGCTCTTGGCCGATGCTACGGCTGCTACTATGCCGGTCTTTCTCGGCTAATTCAGCGATTTTGTCGCAATTTTCGACGACCGGCCTTCCGGAGCGTGGCGCATCTTCGACAACCTCTACACCAGAACGAAAACGTTGAAACCATCGTTGTGCGGTGGAAATGGAAACTGTATCGGGTCCATAAACTGCACAAATTTTATTGGCAGCTTGAGATGCATTTTTGCCTTTGTCATAGCAGTACTGTAAAATATGTCGGATTTTCTCTTTATTTTACTCCATATTTGCGACACTATAACTCACGAACGACTTAACCAAACAAAACACTGTCAAGGACTATATTATAGCACGCAAAAATACCTTTCCAACAAGCTATAGTATGACTCGATACAATGAATACAACTAGAACTACGCGCTTACAACGACACCTCGCGGAAATACCGCAGGACTTTTTTGACAGCCTGATATAATATGTTAAGCAATATAATATAATATGTAAAGCAATAACGATTTTGCGTAATATGCATTTGAAATATCTGAATTTTCCATTACATAGAAGTCCGTTACATAGAAATGAATTCGCGAAATGGGCCCTTTTAATATGCCTCCAATGGGATCCGATTTGACACTGATCGGTCACTTCTTGTGTGACTATGTGATGTCGCTGATCGACGCTGATTAGCCGCAGACGATTGATGCCTTGGAAAATTACATTCGCCACGTTATCACTGACATACGGCTACTATTGCTGCAAAAAGTGATTGAGAATTGCACTTCTCGAATGTATTGGACTTCAAGCCAGCCCAGTCTCTAAGTTGTATGTCGCTAAAAAAATCCCTATTTGTGCGAAAATTTTATGAACCACTAGCGTGGTGATTTCCATAAACAAAACACCCCATGTATGCTTCCAAAAAACGGAAGCAACTAAAACATTTTGTGTATTTAATTCTTCACCTCGTTTTGTTTGTCGTTCAACCTCTTATCGTCCAGTATTAATTTGCTCTGTGAAACAAGGTGCGTGGTCCAATATATCAAAATTACATAATCGAGGTTGATAATGATTAATGACCTTTTAAAGGTGATCCCCAATAAAGCTCGTGGCACAGCCCGATCGATGTATTCAGTATATCTAACACCCACCAGTGCCAAGAGCGGTCTCAGCGCGATAAGATCAGACTGTAACGCCAGATCAATGGTCCATCGAGGAGCTCTTGGAGCTATGATTCAACAGCAAGTTTTTTTTATACATTCGATAAGATGCTCTTTCGTTTTTCGTTTACCGCCCGAGGGTTCCCAGCTTTTTTTTCGGATCGTTGTTTTGGTCTATCGAGCTAGGAAGTGTATTATGCAATGCCCTTTGGAACAAACCGTTGGCCGCGGCGTAAACCCTCTTCCCCCCGGGCATTCGATTGCTGCTGAGACAAACGAGCTCATTTTGGTGGTAAGGGTACCCAAACAAGTTCGCCGTTCGTTCGCTCGGCATTTGCTGATGTTGTCTGATCGATTCGGCTGATTATGTCACAGTTATGGGCTGTTAGGCTTTTGTTATTTTACTGTAATTAACCTACAATTCGACACTGGGTTAATCGTACCAAATGCGTTATTGCCGCGTGATATGGGGTGTAAACAAAGGAAGTGAGAGAAATATCCAACAAAAAATACGATCCGCCAGTTTTGCATCAAATGCAAGAATTTTCAGGAACAAAAAAAACTTCGAGTTCGAGTGCACAATAACTTTCCAAACCTGGCTTCGCTTCTGTGCACCCAGAGTGCAAATCAACTTCCGGATGACGAGTTTTTGCCGTACAAATCGGTTATCCTACCCATTGCCTCAATTAGCTCGACGTTTAGGCATAATTTGTCTCGAGGAGTTGTGCGAATTTCACAGAGGTGTTAATTGGCTTTATGCTCGGGAGGCGCGCAGCTGTTACGATATCGGATAATTCCATCATGGCCAATTTCTGCGCAGCCAGAAACACATATCAGCACCTTCATTATGGCCCTTTCGCATGCCAAGATGTTGAGCGAGGAGTTTTCGAGGGGGAGCAAAAAATGATTATCACATTTGCTGGTTCCCGGTCAACGACGAAACGAAGTTTAGCTAAATACTTTCATTGTACATTACGTTACGCTTGTTGTAATGGTGCAAAGTAATGTGTTCACGATGAATCTTTACATCAGTATTCATTTCCGTTGCATTTTTTTTGCTCGTCCCTTTCCCTTAGGACAGTAATACGATTACATCAGAAGTCGATCATCGGGCGCGCAAAAATAAACCGTCGATTACCTAGGGCCAAGGGTTTCTGAAGCGGCAATTTTAACGCTTACGAAAGAGTGAGTGAAGGAACGCACAGGACCACTGAATGATGCCGTCGGTCAATTTGTGACCCGATTCGTCGTCGTTATATCATCGTATGGCAATTTAATGAAATTTTGGTTCAAAACAAACTGTAAATATTAGACAGGAGAAGGAATATTAGCTCTTAATTTGGCAACGATGTCACGTTCGTCGTTGATTTCGGATGGAACAGATGAAAGTACAGCGGGGATTCAATGTATGCTCCATTAGTAGCCACAAAAAAATCTTTGAGGTAATTCAAGACTTCCATGCTAATAAAAGTCAGGCGATCCAGTTATTTTCGATTATTTTATAAGATATGAACCGCACTTCATGAAGGGTCGACACCATGGAACGGAACAAATAGTAATCTGAAGAATGTCAATGGCTGGGAATATGATGAGAGTAATAGAACCTTGCAGTTTACTCTCTCTAAGCATTTCTAGACCGATCCATGAACATGTGGCCTCTCGATGCCATGCTGTAAAAATATCTTGTCGTGTTCTTTTTTCCATTCCGGCCATTTTGACGTAGGATTACATCTTTCAGGAATATATTGATCGCAACGCGAGAGTTATTCAATTTCAAACGCTTATTGCTCAGTCATTCCATGATGGATTTATAAGATTTTCACGTCAAACGATTTGGGCACTCTATAACAATTTTTACAATGAATAAAATAATACATTTTATGAAACATGTGCATTTTGTTTCAGTGTATTTTCCTTCACAGAAAACATTTAAACCACCTTTAAGATGTATGAACTAATCGATAACGTTTTACTAACAAAATATCGAGTCAAGTTCTGTTCTCCATACGGTCGTTCCGAGCTCGTACTTGTTCTGCGCGGTCGTCCCGATCCGTACTCTTATTTTACTTTACTTTGTCTTAGACAAATGTCACATACTGACAAATCTTATAAACTACGTAATATTGTTAATTCTACGCTTGAAGACACATTTGGACACATTAAAATAGAAGTGACATCCAACTTCGTTGAATGCACGGAAACAGCTGGTCAAGGGACAGTTCTGCCCGTACGACGTTCTATGTGGCCGTATCACCAATGGTTGTCTTCCGCGGAGCTGTCTGGTGGGAGCGTTGAAAAGTATCTAGTTGATTAACTGCGCACAATCGATGTTACCGGACAACAAACCGAAGACAAACAAACTTTGAATTTTCATCCGCCTTGCCAACAGCGTTTCCAAGTCGATGAGCATACAGCGAGTCTCGTAATCATGAAGATGAGTAGGATCATTTCATGCAGTTGCCTTAAGGCGTAGCGGATAAAACAATGTTGCACTTTTTCAATCTTGATGATGTGCGTTTTATGGTGGGGAGCCACGCATGTTACGTATTCGTACAATTGAGATGTACAAAGCCTTCAGCGCGTACGGATTCCGGAAGGACTGGGAGTTCCGCCGAATAAACCCTAAAACAGCATATCCTTTTGCGATGACGGTGTTGATGTGTTCGGTAAACTTCAGTTCGGTGTCGAAAATAACGCCGAGATCTTTAATGGAGTTAACGCGGTCGATAACAGCAGAGCAGATGACGTAGTCATGAGATACAAACGATTGAAGCCTCGTAAAAGTAATTGTTGGCGTTAACGCCGGCGCGCCTCTACTGTAAGCAGTCTCGTCCACACCATCGCAAACACTGTCTCGCACCTTACTTGATAGTCCGTGATAACACTGACAGATAAATAAAAGAGACAGGAAGAAACAATGACACAAGAAAAATTACGGTACAATAGAATTTAAAAGAAAGGATTGTATTAAACTCCTTTTATACATTTTATCGAAATAATTGTTTCGATCTACCGCAGATCGCAGATCGTTCAATATAAGGAACTAAACGTGAGTTAGTTCGTTAACTAATAAGTAATCTAGATTTTAATTTACATATTATATCATCTAATTGATAATTGCAGGAAAATAATAATAAATCGCTTTACAACCATTATTTATTATTATTTCGGAAAGAATCCCGTCCGGTGGTCTGTTGGCAATTTCCAACATATTATTATTTTCGTTTATACACGAAACAAAGAGGACTAAATCATCAGTCATGTCTGCCAGATCTATGCGGTCAAAAACGGACAAGGCGAATACAATGGTGAAAGGCACGAATGGTGGCGTGAAAACGGTGGCCACAGAAGATTTAGAGGTGTCCCATCCCGGTCACACATGTCAGGTATGCCGAGGAGAAGACACCAGCGAGATGGTGATGTGCGACAATTGCCGGAAATGGCATCACTTCCAATGTGTCGGCGTCACGCAGGAGGTTGAGAATCATCCCTGGAGCTGTACCAAATGCGGAACCGCAACCGGTGTCCAGACTACGATTTCAACCTCTGATACAGCCGATCAGTTAGGCGGTAGTCATAAGCAACAGTCGTCGAAGCCAGAAGTCGGAGATCCACCACTACGAGATCAGAAGCAAAATCGTCACCAAGCCAACAACACCAAATTCATGCAAGTGCATGCACCAACTTGCCTTCCTAGCACATCCGGTACTAGTCATGCAAACGTTGTTCTCGATGTACCATTCGCTGCAACTGTCCAGCGGGAAGAAAAACGCGAAAAGAAAAACGCACCGAGAGCAACCTCATCTGGATCGAGTCGCTCCGCGCAAGCTGTCGCAAAACTGAAACTTCAGAAGCTGGAAGACCTGAGAATTATAGAACTGCGTGAAGCAGAGCTTCAGCGAACAATTGCCACAGAATCGGTGAGGAAGGAAAGAGTCTACCTGGAACAGAAATATCAGCTACTGGAGGAGGCTATGAGCGAAAATAACTCAGTTACCGACGTGTCTGCAACACGAGTGAAAGAATGGGTTGTAGCTAGCAGCAATAAACATAAAGTGCACGAACGGAATCCTGCGGAAGGAAGCCAGATTGATCCGGTCAATCATTTAAGCGAAATCCAACAAGGGTACTCAACAACCTTGGAAGATCCGAAGCCGAACATAAACCTTCTCGGCATAGGCCTTCCCCAAGCGCTCCATGTAACGGAGTTGTTGAATCCGATGCCGATATTCGATCCACCAAGACCTATAAATCCAAGTGTACTTCATCCGGCCCTCCAAACAGAACCGCCGCGGCCTATGATCATCCAGAATGATCCTGAGTTTCTACGGAACCCAGAAAACACGAGGTTAAATTCGCAGCCCCTCCACGTTCCAATTGCTGTCTCAGATCGAAGACCTCTAGTAACGAACCCAATCCCTGGCGCCCGAATAGGGACCCTGCATCAACTACATCCAGATCCATTAGCTGCGCCTCCTTGTGCAGAACCGAAGAGACCAGATTCAGTTTCGGCCTCAAGGCCCTCAGATCCTGTTTCGCAACAACCGCGACCAGAATTGGATCCTTCACATCCTATCTGTCATCCTAATTCGGATCCTCGTGCATCATTCCAACCACAGTGACACAGTCTAATCATCAAGGTTCTGAGCGTTCCAACCAAAACGATCGAGACGAAGAACATTATGATCCATGTCCGCTTACCCGCAAACAATTAGCCGCTCGTCAAGCAATTTCGAGAGACTTACCGATGTTCTCTGGGAATCCTGAGGAATGGCCTCTTTTCCTCTCCACCTTCAACAGTACGACAATGATGTGTGGGTTTACCGACGAGGAGAACATAGTTCGCCTGCAGCGGAGCTTAAAAGGTCGAGCTCGATACGAAGCGGTAAAATGCCGACTAATGCATCCCTCCAATGTGACCGGAGTAATATCGACGCTCAAGATGTTGTTCGGACAACCTGAGGTTATTATTAGTTCGCTGATTAGAAAGCTCAATTCCCTTCCACCACTGAAGGAGGATAAATTAGAAACGCTCGTGGACTTTGCTGTTCACGTAGAAAATTTTCGTGCGACAGTAGACGCGTGTGGACTGGAGGAGTATTTCTATAATGTGACTTTTCTCCATCAACTCGTCAGTAAACTGCCACCTACTATTAAGTTGAACTGGGCACAACATAGACACACCCTTCCCATGATCAACTTACCATCGTTTAGCAGCTGGCTGTATGCGCTAGCGGAAGCCGCCAGCGCCGTAATAATCCCCAACGTCATTTCTGATCCAATATCTGTTCGGAACGAGACGCATGGGAGCAAAAAATTGAATTCCTTCGTCAACGCACACTCTGAAGGATCTGTATCGAATTATCGTAGCACTACATCCTACAAACCAAATGCAATTTATGATGGCTGCCCGGTATGTAAGGGAACCTGCAAGTCTGTTGCCAAATGTAAAAGTTTTATAGAGTTCTCCCGTGATTCACGCTGGGCTATAGTCCGAGATCTCTGTCTCTGTCGGTGATGTTTACGCCGGTACAACGGAGGATGTCAAGCCAAGTTATGTGGAAAAAACGGGTGCGAATTAAAGCACCACGAGCTATTAAATAACGAGCAGAGGAACGCATTGTCATCGACTACTAGCATATCATCCAATTTCAAAAACAAACCCACGGCAACTCAATACAACGAACCAGCTCAACCAGACCCGAGTACATCCGGACACGGTTGTCATACCAAACAAGTAACATCCAACCAGGACGAGGCTGTCACGCCAGGCCAGCTACTATGAGAACATTGACTGGAGAATATGAATATCCGGTTATCAAGTAAGTCGAGTCAGATGTGAGGCGCGGAGAAAAGTAAGTAGACCGGAGGATCGACGTACCTGGGGGGAGTGTTGGCGTTAACGCCGGCGCGCCTCTACTGTAAGCAGTCTCGTCCACACCATCGCAACCACTGTTTCGCACCTTACTTGATAGTCCGTGATAACACTGACAGATAAATAAAAGAGACAGGAAGAAACAATGACACAAGTAAAATTACGGTACAATAGAATTTAAAAGAAAGGATTGTATTAAACTCCTTTTATACATTTCATCGAAATAATTGTTTCGATCTACCGCAGATCGCAGATCGTTCAATGTAAGGGACTAAACGTGAGTTAGTTCGTTAACTAATAAGTAATCTAGATTTTAATTTACATATTATATCATCTAATTGATAATTGCAGAAAAATAATAATAAATCGCTTTACAAACATTATTTATTATTATTTCGGAAAGAATCCCGTCCGGTGGTCTGTTGGCAATTTCCAACAGTTATTGTCTTGCACTTGTTGATGTTCAGATCCATGCCATTATCAGCACACCATGCAATCAATTCATTCGCGTCAGCTTGTAGAGCACAGCAGTTCAGAAAGGAAGTGATTTTTCTAAATACAGTGACATCTCGATTATATCACTGGGCGTTTTTATCACGTCTCGCTTTTATCACTCTCGATTTTATCATTGAAAATGTTTCGGTTTTATCACGTTTTTCGATAAATGACAAATTATATGAAAAGTTGAATCTGCCGTTAAATTATTGAACAAAAAGTGAAATTTAAGCAGAAAAAATATTTTTGAGCATTCATGCCGCCTATCGTGATGGAATGCCGTATTCATGGAAAAATTTCGTACTGATGGATTTGTAGCGTATACCACATATTTCTTTGAAATCTTGAAAGCATATTTTTTTCAAAAGCTCAGAATCAAAAACTATGAATAATTCAGAGCAACTTTCTCTTCGATTGTGTGAAATGAGACGCAGGATATATGCCGTTTCCCAACTTGAGCCGTAGAAGAGACAGTCATAATTTTTTTCAATAGATTTATTCTTGTGTAGTTATAATAAGGCGATATAAGCTAATGAAAAAAAAATACAAATCACAAATTGCTCAACAATTCGGTATACACCGTACGACAATCACAAGAATGCTAAAGTAGAAGGATTAATTTGTAAAACTTTATGTTTTGACTATAAGCACTACAAGAAAATTTAAATGTGCTGCTGAATTATAGAATTGTTTCAATGTTTATATTAATTGATGGTAGATATCCTATACTTACTTTAATGGAAAATACATCGAGCTAGAAGCGGCTTGGGTGGCTGATAATATCTACGCCGTTTAAGTTGAGCGATTCTCTTCTTAATTTTAAAGTTTGTGCAATGGATAATTGCAAAGAACAATTTGAACAATCAAGTTGCAATAATATGCAACGAATCTGCCTTAAAAAAAATGCGTTGCATGAATCAAAGCTGACAAAAAACAGCTAATTTTCATGTTACAATTTTTCTGGTACTTATAAACATCCACTGATGTTAATTAAAATATCGAAGAACCTTCGATGTTTCAAAGCGGAAACTATTTCTTGGATCCTTCTAAAATCAGTTCGTTCTGGAAGTTCTCGAAAAAATTTACAACCTAGAGGCGTTCCGATAATAAATAACTGCATTACGCACCATTGCTTGTGGGGATTGCAATGGATTGATTAAAGATTGACCAAAGCCAACAGAATGATGAATCAGGGACAAGCTCAAAACATAAAAGTAATATATCGAGAAAAATTAAAAATGTCAATCATGCTAAATTCGGAAATACTGGACAAGGCACTGAAATAAATAACATTCAACGATCTAGCAGTTTGCATATTGGCAGCACGTCAACCACAATCACAAAATCTTGGAAGCAATTTTATGTGGTTCAAAACAAATATGTATTTGGTTAATGAAGACAAAATTTTTGTATCCACCATATTTATGATTACTGATCCTGGTAATTAAATAGCGATACCGGACCTCGAAGAAGGAAGCATATTTCACATACAACTTTCCGACAGCCAAATTATCGGTATGGTGAATTATCCATCTGAAAAGGATGAAGATAGCGATGTTGGGAAAGATGAAGATGAAGAAAAAAAGAAGAATAGTTACAGTAATCAACCGGAAATAGTAGCTCTGAAAAACAGAATGCAATTCATATAAAATTTCAATTCAAAATTTGAATAATACGATAGAATGGGAAGAACGAAATAACGTAAATTTAGTTGCAATGTCTTTCACACAATGTCTTCCAAAAAAGAAATTGCCATGAGAAAAGCACTGCAACTATAATTTCATTATATCATATTATACTGTGTTGTTTTACGTGTCCATGTGATTAATATTGTAATAAATGTTTTACTATAAATTTTGCAGAATTTGCAGAAAGATGTTTCGTTTAAAAAATATTTGTTTCGAATATGTCACGTTTTCATTTTATTACAGGAATTTTTTTTTGAGCGTAATATAATCGAGACGTCACGAGACTAAGTCGTCAGTGTACAAAAGCCTACCAGACGGTTGTGTCCCATTCACTCGAAACACGTTTACCCGAAACACATTTACCCGAATGTAACACATACCCGAATAACATTCACCCGAATGTAATAAATACCCGAATGCAACATATACCCGAATGGACATTTACCCGAAAGCGACAAATACCCGAATGGACATGTACCCGAATGCGACATACCCGAATGCAAAATTTACCCGAATGGAATGTTTGCCCGAATGAGAAGGAAAGATTCCGACAAATCAGATTATGAGCTTCGTCGAATCTCCTGTTGATAGCATGTTGTTCATGTTGTTAAACAGGTAATTTTAACATAAAAATATAAGCATAAATTCCAGGACAATGTGAAAAGAATTAATAAAAAAATGGTACTCACGTATTTACCACCGCAGCGTAATGTTTATCATGAATTTATTATTTCGTGATGAAATTTATTGTGAGGTTAACGTAATGGGGGCGAAGTCCCCATTCAACGAGGATAAGGAACCGAGGCACCAAGTCGCCGAGGTGACGCAATCCGAGTCAGCCGCCGAACCGCCGTCGGAAGCAAACCTGTGGTCCACCGATTGCCCGGTTTGTTTGAAACATAGTAGACGATCCTTTAGTTAGGTCGTCGGACGGTATACGTTAACCTGGTGCATTACGGTCGGCGGCCAACTAGGATTGCATCTCCTTGTCTTCTTAAGACCGCCTCGGTTCCTCATCCTCGTTAGATGGGGACTTCTCCCCCATTATAGTGACCTCAGAATAAATTTTATTACGAAACAATAAATTCATAATATAAATTGCACTTCAGTGCCATAATACGTATGTATGTCAGCTTTCTTTTAAGTGAACGGGCTGCGTCATCCATATAAATAGATAAATTTCATATTACGCTATAAAACTGCATTCTTTCACTTTTTATTATTTTGAATAGGATTTTATCCAACGCCGCTATTTCCCAAATTGCACTACCCACGAAAATATGAACTTTTTGGATGGAATTGAACGTACAAGACAACTATGATGTTCATATAACACTCATCAGAAATAAATATACAAATACTTCCTAATAATAAAATTTGCGTATTATTCGAATATTCGAATATTCCTTCTTTTGAGCAAGTCTAGCATTTAGGTAGACGTTACATTCGGGTTATTGTTACATTCGGATAACTGTCGCATTCGGGTAAATGTTCCATTCGGGTAATTGTCACATTTGGGTGATTGTTGCATTCGGGTAAATGTCGCATTCGGGTAAGTGTCAATTCGGATAGATGTTACATTCGGATTATTTGTTACATTCGGGTGAGTGGAATTCGGGTGAATGTCTTTCGGGTAACTGTCTTTCGGGTGATAGGTTTCGGGTAAATGTGACACAATCAATGCGTAATGCGATCGAAATGATGGTAGCAGCGATGATCACTATCGTTCACCCTGTTCACCGTCACACCGAGATCAATAATTAGTGATCTTTTGATCGAATTTTTCACGACTGCCGAAATATATTCGCCAACAAATCACGCGCGACAAAAGCACACATTTAGCGTTGATTCAATTGAGATTAATTTGTTCTCTACGCCGAGGTTTACCCGACTTGGTAAAACCTCCCAGCGCACACTAGGGTGGCAGCGAAAATGGTCATGTCAAATTTCAAAAACCGACCATGTACGTTTTATGTACATTTTATAGGCCCAAAAGTGCCCTGTGCAAAATCATGGAATAAAATTTTGTTCATTGAGCAAAATATTTCGATTTCATTGGGTCATTGACCTGGAAGTCGGAGTTGGAGTCGGAGTCGGTTAATTTTTTCCGACTCCGACTCCGACGCTTGATACAGTGAAATTTCTTCCAAATCCCATTCCGACTCCATAGCTCTTATCGAAACATAAACATTCAGCTTTGTCAAAAATAATCCACAAAGCTTCAATTTTCCGATCGTAGAATATATTCATTCCCAATATCGGGTGAAATAAATTCATTCTTGGGGGGAAACGTGAACGTCATTTGGTCAGTAATACTGAATCAATCTCGTTCTTGGTATATCATCTTGCGGCTTAGGAAACCAATATAAATCGCAAGGCGCAAAATCCAGCGAATAAGGCGGATGGTCTGTGAATGTCCGTGTGAATGCTAGTTGCGTAAATATCAAAAGAATTTTTCTACATACCATAGGAAGGCATGTTTTTTTTTAGAAAAGAATCTCTATCGAATGGAATGACTCATATTGAGCAAGCAAATACTTAGCGTCACACGGTTGAAACATAGTTGGTTCGTCTTTACCTAGTGTAAGTTGTTTCAAAACACTTCCATCAATGTTGATGTTCGTACCATGTCGAGAAAAACGAGGTTTGGATATTCCACCGCAATACATTCGTTTTACTGTCAGTCAATTTGGGGATTGGTTATGGTGTTATCAAGCAAAATGATTTGGCCTTTCTTATTTTTCCGCTAGCCAACGATGATCGAACCATTTATTACCCTCCGAACGTTCGACAACACGTTCATGTTCCACATTCGAGATCTCCTAAGTGACTTACGCGACACGCGCACTTACAACACACACGTCAGATGCGCTGCGTTTTATAGTCAATCCAGTTGTATTACCGTAAAATTCCATTTGTCCAAGTTGTTTTTTTCTGCGCGCAACCTGTCTTCCGATGTTATGTTTTTTACCGCGTGAATTTCGTAATAACGGGGTGCTTCGTGGTGCCAAAAATAGCAATCTGTCGAAATGTTGCCGAGGAGGGAGACACTCGATCTCGGATGGCAATTCCTTATCTAGCTCGCGATATGTTCGGGTGACACTGAGCATAAGGAAAATGAGTAATATCGGTAGATTTTCCACCGATGCCGCATCTGGGGAGACATGTTTTTTTAGTCGCTGGTGCTGCGCGATTGTTTTTTTATTTTCGTTGCGGATTCAGATAGTGCCATCCGAGAGAAAGACAACGAAAACACACCACGGAAGTTGATAAAACGTGCGAAGTGAGATCGTAAACACACAGCACAAAACAATCGAAAGTAGAAAGAATGGCGCGATAAATCTTTCCGCTTTCCGCAGTATGCAACTGTCTACGCTAAGCTCTTTTTTTTGGATGAAATGGATGGTCACCGCAATGAATTGTTTGTGGCACTACTAAACGGTTCCAGATAATGTTCGGAAGTACACGAGGTCGTTGTAATGGGTTGCGGTGTTTTGAGGCTAATCTCAAGATACATATGGATTTAAAAGTTTGGATTCGTGTCTCACACTGGTATCTTGTTGAGATTGGCAGGTGGGTGTAGCGTTCTACAGACCAGGTTTGTGATATACTTCGCAATTGTTTCGCTGTGCAAAAATGTGCAAAATTTAAGATAAAATAAAAAAAAACTCAGGAAAAACAACTTTGCTTTTTGAGTTTCATTAGACAATCTTGAGCATGTTATTTTTAATAAAGTTCTTCAAAAATAATTTAGGCACATAGTTCATGATTGTTTCATGTATCATATATCATGTTTCATATATCACTAGTGCAGATGACAATTACATTAAAGGAGAACCCAGGTCTGGAAGGTCTAAAAAATGGTTTTTTTTTGCAGTTTTGGGTAGTTTATGCCCTTAGATATGTTGTCCTAAAATGATTTTTCGATATTTGATTTCGCTGAAAAGTTATAGCCAAAGGTATTAGGTCACTTCAAGGGATGTAGTATTGCTGTACGAATTTTTAAGGTGAAGGTGGAACGAAGCCATTGTAGTAGTATAGGTAAAACCACGTGTTTTTCATGGGGTAATGGTGTTTGTGAGAGAAGAGCAAAGCAAACCGTTTGTATTGGTTTGATACGTAAATAGATCACTTATCAGACTGTGTGTCGCTTCACTGCAGTAAAATGTATGGAAGATGTGTTCTGATGAACAATTGCAAATATAAATATTAGGCTGTCCAAAAAGTCCTGCGGTATTTCAGCGAGGTGTCGTTGTAAGCGCGTAGTTCTAGTTGTATTCATTGTATCGAGTCATACTATAGCTTGTTGGAAAGGTATTTTTGCGCGCTATAATATAGTCCTTGACAATGTTTTATTTGGTTAAGTCGTTCGTGAGTTATAGTGTCGCAAATATGGAGCAAAATAAAGAGAAAATCCGACATACCGCACAACGATGGTTTCAACGTTTTCGTTCTGGTGTAGAGGTCGTCGAAGATGCGCCACGCTCCGGAAGGCCTGTCGTCGAAAATTGCGACAAAATCGCTGAATTAGCCGAGAAAGACCGGCATAGTAGCAGCCGTAGCATCGGCCAAGAGCTGGGGATAAGTCATCAAACAATTATTAACCATTTGAAGAAGCTTGGATTCACAAAGAAGCTCGATGTATGGGTGCCACACACGTTGACGCAAAAAACATCTTTGACCGTATTGACGCATGTGAATCGCTGCTGAATCGCAACAAAATCGACCCATTTCTGAAGCGGATGGTGACTGGCGATGAAAAGTGGGTCACTTACGACAACGTGAAGCGCAAACGGTCGTGGTCGAAGCCCGCTGAAGCGGCTCAGACGGTGGCCAAGCCCTCATTAACGGCCAGGAAGGTTCTGCTGTGTGTTTGGTGGAATTGTCAAGGAATAATCTATTATGAGCTGCTTCCCTATGGCCAAACGCTCAATTCGGACCTGTACTGCCAACAACTGGACCGCTTGAAGGTAGCACTCATGAAGAAGAGGTCATCTTTGATAAACAGAGGCCGCATTGTCTTCCATCAGGACAACGCCAGGCCACACACTTTTTTGGTGACGCGCCAGAAGCTCCGGGAGCTCGGATGGGAGGTTCGTTTGCATCCGCCGTATAGTCCGGACCTTGCACCAAGTGACTACCACCTGTTTTTGTCCATGGCGAACGAGCTAGCTAGTCAGAAGTTTGCCACAAAAGAGGCATGTGAAAATTGGCTATCCGAGTTTTTTGCCAATAAGGAAGCGAGCTTCTATAACAGGGGTATTATGAAGTTGGCATCTCGTTGGGAACAAGTCATCGAACAAAACGGCGCATATTTGACTTAAAACAGATGATTGTAATTAATTTTATGAACAAATGAAAATTCAAAAAAAAAAAAAAATACCGCAGGACTTTCTTGACAGCCTAATATATATAGAAGATGAATTTGTATATAAAGTAAAATTCTGATTATACGCGAGCGTAACATGAGCAAATTTATAACACATGCGAATTGGGGCTCTTTTGGAAGTGTATTTCCACTTACACTTTAGCCAAATGTTCTAGGACATAAAAATAGCAAGGAAAGAATTGCGTTTTACCTTGTAGAAACGCCACGGGAATTCACAAATTCAAACTTATTGTAATCAGTAAATCCCAAAAACTAAGGTCATTCAGAGCAATTATTTTATATACATTCCTGTCGATGGTATTAACAAGTTCTTCCGCACAGTAACTCGATGTTGATAATTCCTTAATAGTTTCCTCCTTTGATCGTATTTTTTTCATATATTCACATTGGAGAACTTTAACCCTTCTTCTCGTTAGCCGAGTCATTTTGATTGAATGTCATACTTTTCCGTTTACTATTTTTGACACCGGAGCAGCCGTGGCAGTGTTTGTATTACAGAATTTTCTTAACCAATATTAAAGTTGGCATTAAACGTAAGAAAAATAATTATATTGATATGAACACAATTTTAATTTACTGATTTTCATGACATGAAATGCTATGACTCATGAATAATATTTTATTGAGTGATTTTTATAGCTGTTTCGATGATGGTGCCATCAGTGGCGCAAAAATAACGATGCCTTCACCAACACAAACAAAACCATTGCGGAAAATTGAAAAATAAAAATTTAACTATCAGAGCACTAGTTCGAGTTTTCCGACGTTTTTCATTATACATTGCGACGGCAGATGGAAATTTAATATCTTGTGAGTAATCGATTAGAGTTTGGTTGATATGACTTGATGGGAAGTGGGCGAGAACGATCATTTTCTACACACTGTTTCGCTAAATTATTTTTTCATATCGGACGAGAGGTGAGGGAGGAAGATGAAAGAAGTGAGCGCCATTCTGGCAACCATTTGTGGCTTTGTTCCACCTTCAACTTAAACGCGTTTTTCTCGACATCTTTTTTTCAGCTGGTGGTATCGATGGGCCTGATTCCTTCACGGTGGAAACGAAATGAAATGTATCCGCGATGACAACGGTACGGTGTCGACATCTGGATATGAAATTAGTTTCCCACTAAAACTTATCAGTATAATATCAAATTATCTTCAGATAAAATTTTTGTATGGGATTATTATACCACATGAAGAAAACAAAGTTTTCCATTCACATTGAATACCAGTTTGATACGAAGAAGTTAATTTTCATTAATGATTTTTATTTGAAAAGTGCTCATTCTCCCTGAAAACTCATTATTATCTTCGACACTTCACTAACTCGTAAAACGTAGTTCAGGGGCGTGCCGTTTATTTCGTTTCCACCGTGAAGTGTATTCGAGAATCAGGCCCGATATCTCAGGGTCTTCTCGACCGATTTGGATTTTTTTGTGACAACGGATGTGAAAACGAATTATCTGAAGCGTTCCATAGCCGGTTTTTGATATCTCAAATATCTCTTGATATTTTTCGATTTTTTATGAGCTTCTAAACTGCGATTTTCCATGAAAAATAACTCATTTTTAACATTTTTTTTTTTCAATTTTTCGAATTTTCAAAAACATCTATGTAACGTTTTAGGTATTGTCCTAAAATTTCAAATATTCATTGGAATACGTTATGCAATACTAATCATCATTATTCGTGCACTCATAAAAACGGAAAAATACAACCTCAAATATTGACGAATTTATGCAAAGCTAAATCAGCTCATGCGACATCTACATTGGAGCTCAGAACCACAAAAGTGATGGTGTTTGTTTATTTGGCGCACTGAAAAGCAAGATTCGGTCGTGATTATTCATTTTATTTCTATTTAGATTCATTCCAACCATTAAATGTCGTCAGTATATGGTAAGAATGTTAGGGCTTTGTATATGCACGGTGGTTTCAACACGCGATTGAATCAGTGTCATAGATAATCTTCGAAAATTTTGAGTTTGATAACGCATACAGGTTATGCATACTGTGGATAATGGTGATGAAATCAATATCATATTAAGTTAGATTATATCATTGATATTTTAATGGTCGATTCGAGAAGGATTTGCAGCATTTTTAGCGCAACACATGCTACTCATCGTTTATCTAGTTGAGAAAAAATAAAAGTTACAACACTTATACCAAGCAATTCTTCAAAATTCACATACCACATTGTAAAATGGCGATTTTCTAACTTTTTTAGCGTAGAAAGAATACGTGAAACCGGGAAATTAGAAGATAAATTCTGATTTTTGTCGAAAATTTGAACGAAAAACAAAACATCATCATTTTACTCGCTGCGCCATCTGGTAGTAAATCCAACGTAAATTCGTCAATACCTTAAACAATAACCAAAATACCCGAACACTTCACTTCATTCCTAACATCCGGAAAAAAATGACGAAAATTCATTATTATCCGAGCTTCTAAGGTTGGAGATTTTGCAGTTGAACTTAAAACATGATTGCTGCATTGATGATACCTGCACCAGATAGTACTTGGTCGATGCAGAAGTTGTTTTTCGTCGCTGGCTGCTGGATCATTATCTCCTTTCTTTTCGGCCAGTTGTCTTAGGGATTTGGTGGCTAGGTACGCAGCTTATACTGTTTTGTATGTGACGATAGTCAACTCTAGCATTTATCTTTTTATCTATTTGTTCCGTATTTTGAGTATGGAGAAACAAATATTTGTAATGATGCCCGGTTGTACTACGATTTATTTGGAAATTCATGCCTTCAATAATTCTCACCAGAGATTAGTTAATGTCCGTTCGAACATTTATTCGACTTGTGGAAAGAGATGATGTTTCTGTCATTGAAGTTGCTGTTAATTTTGATGATTTAATTTTGATGAATGATTCCTCAACATAAAAGGGAAGAAGTATTTTTGGCTAGTGTTCTTAACTAATATAGATTGGTGTGTACAAGAGGAGACTCCGTTGTTGACGCAGGACTACGGAAATATTTAATTCATTTCACTTGTTTACAACCTTGGTTGGAGATGGGGTAGAAATACCGGTGCTATGCCATCGTGAGATTCCTTTTTGAATCTCTTCAATAGTGAACAGAGCTTCGTCATATCTGCCTTTTATGGAATCAATCAGTGATTGTGAAACAAAGAGGCTTCAGACGACATTGCGATATTCTAATTTCTGATTCGATGGATTCCCAACAAAAATAGTTATTGAATATAAAACTATTTCATTTAATCTTAATATGTTTTCTAATTCCGTTCTATCACTGGAGAAAGTAATTCTACGAGTTGAACTAGTTGGAATACATGAGGCGATTTTTTTATAACTGTGGACAATTTTTACGATATTGCTTTGGAGTGTATTGACAAATGGAAGGCTAGGCTAGGAGAAACATAACAGTATTATATCAACAACTTGGCCTACGATTTTATTTCCAAAAGTACTGACCAAATACGAGTACATCGAGTCGTTCCAATATGCTGAGTGGTTCGATGACGTAGGTTCCGGCACAATGTAGGGCGGATCCACGTTGCAGGTTAAAGAATTAAATTCTATTCCTAAATGGTCAGAGATTCAACATAGCATTAGTAAAAAACATCTTGTTCATATAGATTACAGGAACTATGACTATTAAGAGAAAAGGGTGGAACAAATAATCGTTACTAGTTGCGAATTGTTGTGTGCAAAATGTTTTTAAAATAGAAAACATATTTCCGGGATGTTTGGAAATAACGTAGCTTACTGGTTATATGTGACAAATGTGACAATTTTTACGATAAATTTTACAAAAATCATAATCTTCTCCACCTAGTCTCTTCAATATTAAAACAATATTTCGTTGTGGAGAACCAACTTGGTACATCTAAGAATGTTTGCTTTATTGGTTTTATTGTCGATTTTATTCACTCAATAAAATTCTCCAAAAAACATGACTTTGATTTTTTTTTGGCTTACGCGTCTCATTTTCATTCCTGAACTATTTGGTCAGCCTACATTTAGGACGATTAGCAACCTTTCTTATGCCAAGGACATAGCAAAAGCGATTGGAAGCGTCTAATCGTTTTAGATCGCGAGTTTTTTGAAGTTTCAATAATATCACAATCCAGCACAAGGATGCCAGATATGATAGCATGTCTTCATTTTGTAAACAATTGAATCGTTGTGATAATTTTATTTTGGTGAAAAAAATTGTAAGCATGCGATATTCTTCTCAAAAGAAAAAAACATCAACCGAACATCTACATTGAGAGTATAGCAATTGAAAAATTTTTATCAGTGGTACTAGCTTACCCAGCAAACTTCGTCCCGCCCAAAATTTGTTTTTTGTTATCAATACCACCAAACCTTCACGTTTTCTTACTAAACGCAAGTTCATGAGTCCAATCGCAGAACTGTTCATTGATTGATCTTCTAATCGATACCGTTGAATTTACCTTTTACTATAAAATTCCTAGTACTTCTACCAACATTCATAATTATAATATCAGATTGTTTTCAGACAGAATTCTCGTTTAAGATTTTTCAACTACTTGCAAATAACATGTTTATCCTTTACATGGAATAAATGGAAATCGTAACAATGTTGATGAACACTCAATTCATAAATATATTCGTATATCTATAGTGTATTTACGTTTCAACATATTCTACTGTTTATAGCAAGGGGACGAATTACTGGGGGTGGAGTGTCTAGCCACCGTGGAAACATTTATTGCACCCTAAAACCTCCACATGTCAAATTTAGTTTCATTGGCTTGATAAATTCTCGAGTAATGCAGAAATTTGTGTTTCATTTGTATGGCAGACCCCCCCCCCCCTAAGAGAGGAGGGAGGAGTATCTAACCATCATTTAATCATTTATTGCACCTTAAAACCTCCACACGCTAAATTTTGTATCATTTACTTGATCAGTTCTCGAGTAAAACAAAAATTTGTGTTCTATTTGCATGGCAGCCCTCCCTAAGAGGGGGGGGGGGGGTGGTGGAGCAGTATCTAACCATCGTAGAAACATTTATTGCACTCTAAAACCTTCACATGTCAAATTTAGTTTCGTTTGCTTGACTAATTCTTGAGTAATGTAGAAATTTCTGTTTCATTTGTATGGCAGCCCCCCCTTAGAGAGGGGGAGGAGTCTCAAACTATCACGAAAACCTTCCCCGGCTCCAAAAGCCATACATACCAATTTTCATGTCGATCGGTTCAGTAGTTTCCGAGTCCATAACAATCAGACAGACAGACAGACAGAAATCCATTTTTATATATATTGATTTGGTTTATTTTTTTAGTGTCTTATATTCTTTTTATTCAGTCAATCAACGGCATTTTTCATTTGCCTGTGCATGTATTTTCTTGAAAGCTTTATGATAAGCCACGGTCAACGATATTGTAGATCGTTTTGACGTAGGACTACGTCTAACCGGAAGATATAGGGGGTGAAATGGAAATCTAGGCACTGAACAAGTAGGAAAAAATGCAAGATTTGGAACGCTTATAACTCGAGCATTTCTCAATAGATCGCAAAGGTTTTTGCATCAATTGATAAGAAATATATCTACGCATCTATCATAACGAATAACATTTCATTTTTTTTAGATAAATAATTGAATAATTGTGAAATATCAAGCATTGTCAAAATGCACTATGTGCCCATTTTTGATTGGTCCATTTTGTGCTCCTCAAATCGTACCGACCAAAACGGGCAACCAGAGCAGTAGCGAAATAGAATGAAGCACGATTGGAAAGGAAAAAGAAAAAAAAGGACGAAACATTGGTCGCAGTCTCACACATGCGTAATTCTCGAGCCAGCCAGTCAGCTTAAAAATCCCCGCTCCGCTGCCGTAACGATCATTCTCATTCAAACCGTACACCACATCGTTTCGCATCACAACACATCAACAAACCAACCCAAGCAGCCATGTCTGGACATGGTAAAGGAGGAAAAGTGAAGGGAAAGGCAAAATCCCGCTCGAACCGTGTTGATCTGAAGTTCCCCGCAAGGGTAGCTAGGCCGAGCGCGTTAGTACCAGTGCACCAGTCCACCTAGCCGGCGTTATATAGTTTCGGCCGCGAAGTGATCGAGTTAGCTGGCAAAGCTGCTCGCGACGATAAGAAAACCCGCATTCGGAACAGAACACATTCGGTTCGGTGGACATCAAGACAACAGGCAGTTGCAGCGAGTGGCGAGTGGCAAACGCAATCGCAAAACGGCATCAGGTAGCAGAAGAAAAAAGTTTGTTCTTTATACAAACTGCTTTGGTGGCAAATCCAGAATAAGGCGGCATCGAGGGCGTTTGAAATGGGTTTTTTTTTCAAAACCACGAGTACTAAATTTTCTAAATTGGAACCATTCCATAAAACAAGGCGCTTTTCAGGGCCATTAAACCTTCCAAAAAAGAGTTTAGGAAATACAGTTCAATGCTTTCTAAAACATTATCCAAAATAATAATAAAACACAAATAGATTTTTTCATCATTTGTTTGCCAGGATCTGATGAGTATGTGAATTTGGCAGTTGTTCTGAGCTTATTGATAGTTTCCTGATTATTCAATTTTGCCCAATTCTTAAATTGTTTCCAGATTGAAAGTACAGTAATTTACAATATGTTCGACATTTAGCTAATTGGACGGACATGGTATGCGACTTATTTAGATCCAAATTATGACCCCACATTGAAAGTCGACACTGTACACTGTCATCGCAAATGTTCAATTACAGGTTAAAATTACCTTCAATCTGATACTGAGTGGTGGTAATGCGACGTGCCATTGAATGTTATTTACTGTAAAATATGTCACAAGCTGGATGGGAAGAAATTTTCCAACTGTGAAAGCTGTGGCGAGTGGCAAATGCAATCGCTAAACAGAAAGGTTTAGCCGAACAAGATGGGCATATCGAGTGATAACAAAACAATTAACTCTTTAGATTGAAGATAATTTTGTGATCCTGAAAAGGGCCCTTTTTAGCCTGCATGTGAATCCAACGAGCGAACAAATCGTAATGAATGTATTTTTTTGCCATCGCTCCCTTTTAACGCTCATTCGTTCGTCTCGTTGGACTCGCCCCTCTGGCTGACTTTGCCGATTTGTGTCTATCCTGTGAGTGTGTACCGCTAGAGTATAAAACACGCGAACCCCAAAAAAATATCTTATTTTCTTTCAAACCGTAAACCCGTGTGGTTGTACGGCATCGGCGTCGTGGACGTAACAAAGGAGGACAAGTTAAGGGAAAGGCAAAGTCTCACTCGAACCGTGCAGGTCTCCAGTTCCCTGTTGGTCGCATTCACTGATTGCTCCGCAAGGGTAACTAGGCCGAACGGATTGGTGCCGGAGCACCAGTATACCTAACAGCGATTATAGAGTTTCGGCCGTCGGAGTGCTCGAGTTGGCTTGCAAAGCTGCTCACGACAATCAGAAAACCCGCATCAAGAAAGGAGCAGCTTCGGTTCGGCGCTCATCAAGGCAACAATTAGTTTCAGTGAGTGGCAAAGTGTTTCTCCGGAACGTCGCATTAAATGTAATTTACTGAACAACATGTCACAAGCTGGATGGGAAGAAATTTTCCAACTGTGAAAGCTGTGGCGAGTGCAAACGCAATAGCTAAACAGGAAGGTTTAACCGAACAAGATGGGAATATCGAGTGATAACAAAAACACAACACCAAAGGTTCTTTTCAGAACCATCAACATATTCATAAATAGTAAACAGTAAACTAATCCATTTTTCAGGTAGATAGGTAGGTATTCACGTAGGAGAATAAAATAAAACAATATACTTAAAATATATATTTAACAAAAGCTGTCCCCTTTGTATAGTCCTACGTCACTCCGGTTATGTCCCTGACATTACCCACCCGTCTTTTTTTTTTGGTGAACAAGGAAACGGAAAACCCTTAGCGTAATATCGTGTTTTCTAGAATTTATAGCAATAAATATTAAAACATCAACAGGGATGCTCATGATATGCATTATTCAAATTAGAATAAAGTTATATGATTTATTGAACACAACGAATAATACACCCAAACTAGCGTTGGCAGAAAACATTTCATCTTTGGCATAAATGACGCTCTTTATTGTGCTGGAGAGTCAAATGCGCAAATAATGAGCTGTTTTAAAAGCTTAATAATGGTTTGTATGTATGCGTGCAGACATCTCTTTCTGTTTTCTTTTCTCATTTCATTTGGGATTGTGCCAAAAGAAAAAAGTCCATACAACGTCAATGGGGATCAAACCAAGGCCGGCATCAATGCAAAGCTATTTCATACGACCACGCTATCCACATGGCTAATAATGCTTCAGCAGTTATTCAGCAAATACGTGATAATATTGCACCTGATTATAAGATGAAGTTGGGAAGTGTTTTCTAAGAGTAAAAAACAGGAAGTGGGTTATATCTATGGTATAACCGCAATGGTGACGCAGGACTATCGTTGATTTAGTGATCATTTGTTTGAAGTTGAATCTGAATCCATTCTGATTGAATGAATAAATGAATATTTGGGGGACTTCCAAAACGAGAGCGTTACGTTGGAGGTACAAGGTTTTTTGCATCCAATATTGGATACGAAAATATCCTACTGATGGGGAGGAATAATCTTCAAAAGCTTTCCTGCTAATTACACTTGATTAAAAAATCACAGAACCAAATGTATTTGGTTGCAGTGTTATATGGTTAGAAAACATTAAAATAAACTCTTTAGCTTGCATGTTATTTTCAATGCCAAGGGGAACTGGCAGATTATTTTGCAGCAGCGATATCTTTCCGGATTCTTCTCGAAGTCCACCACCACTGGTTAATGCTAACTCGATAACCACCTGTTAATTGCACTTGATTGAAAAATCATAAAACCAATTGTAGTTGGTCGCAGCATTATATGGATGGAAAACGTTAAAATGAACTCTTTCGCTTGAATGTAATTTACAATTCCAAGGGGAACTGGCAGAATATTTTGCAACAACGATCACTTCTTTCCGGATTCTTCTCGATGACCAGCAAACGTAAAGAGTTGCGCGCGTGTATGTGTGTGTGTGGCGGTTGCTCCGATGTCTCAAGCGGAACAATTTTTCGATGCTGGTATTCTCTCGGTCGTCTTCTCTTCTCTTTCTGATGGATCGGCTTTTCTGCGCTCCGTCACAGTCCTAAACAAACTGAATGCGTTTCAGGTCAGGTCAGGCGATATAATAAATCCCTCGATCCCTCGCCATCCAGCTCATCCAGCCCGTTCAGTTCGTTCAGTTCGGTCAGCTCGTTCAGTAACGATGTTGTCTTGTCGATGTCCTCACCAAAAATGAATGCGTTTCACCACCAGAATATCGCTTAAGTATGCTTTTTGTCCGAGATTGAATTGAAAGAAGGTGTGGTTTACGATAACAATTTGGAAGGCAAACTAAAGGGGAATGAACTCTCTGAGTTTGAAATTTTCGGTGACTGAGCAATAATCGATTGAAAATTATGTAATTTTCGCGATGCCAAACATTTTGTTGCGCGCGCATACAATATTGGATACGATACGTGTTACATGGATAGAAAACATTAAAATAAACTCTTTCACATGAATGTATTTTTCAATTCCCAGGGGAACTGGTAGATTATTTTTCAACAACGATTAGATTTTTCCAGATTTTCCTCGATACTCGAAGCCCACCAGTGGTTAATGTTAACTCGATAACCACCTGTTAATAGCACTTAATTGAACAATATTTGGTCGCAGTGTTACATGGATAGAAAACATTAAAATGAACTCCTTCGCATGAATGTATTTTTCAGTTCCCAGGGGAACTAGAAAATTATTTTTCAGCAATGGCACCCAAACGAAGAGTTCCGCGCGCGTTTGTGTGTGTGTGTGTGTGGCGGCTGCTCCGATCTCTTCCCGGGGAACCGTTTGTGGCATCACTCCCCTCCTGATAGATTCCCTTCTGGCCTAAGGTGCACAGACTCTTGGTGACACCGTTCATCCGCACTTTCATGATAAACGAAGAGCTTCACCACAACAGCGACAACATGCTCCATTCGCTGTTCAATTATAACTGAGTGGATTTCCGAGCGGCGCTCGCTTATATACCGATTGGTGATTTCAATAGCCTGTTTTGAAAGCAATTTTAAGACTATTGAAACAAGTTTTTGGATCAAAAAGTAACAAATATATAACGCGTAGACATTTTATCTTTCGAATTAAGTGTTTATCATACCATTTCGTTCAGTTGTTTAGGAGCTATTAACGCTCAAAATCTCGGTCTCCGGCGTAATGGTTTCGTTTTCGAAACTTTGATTTTACACCCCGGTATAGAAATGAAAGACGTAGTCCTACGTCAAAAGGAGCGTATGAAGGAGAACAATATCTATCTCGGTCTGGGCCGTGTATGTGGCAAAGTATGCGGAAAGCTTATGTGTCTTTTGTTTCGCTCGCTCGTATTAATTTTATATTGCTGTACCATGTGTATTATACAAATGCTTACCAGCATTTGTGAGTCATGACATTTTCTGTTATGTTATGTCTTATTTGATGTCATAAATCGGGATGACAAAACATGAGCTAAAAATCAATTTTGGGTGTAAGCATGTAATTTTTGTTTTCATTCGGTCTAAAACTATTCAGCGCAGAGTACGCACAGCACAGATCACGCGTGATTCGTACCATGTGTCAAAATTAAAGGAAGTGTAGTTCATTGCCATTCCATTGTCGAAATCATTACTAACGAACAATGGTTAGAAAATATTAAATTTTATTATAGAAATCAATGCTCTGTCATGGTCGATATATTCGCTGTAACTGAGCAGGCTTCTCAAGCAATAGTGACCAAATTTTGCACCAATTTCACGTAGTGTGCGTAGAGTGCGTAAAGAAGAAAACATTGATGCTGTAGTCGCCAGGGTTTTCGATGATAGGACTTTAGAAATGGCCACTTTCCAATCATTCTACAATGATCTCAAAGTATCGTATAATAAGGTAAAATCCCAAATGGAAATATGAAAAGGCTGAATACCAGAATTGAATAGAAGCAGCTTTGAATCCCAATATGGAATACACTCCAGAACAGTCGAAAGATTTCTAAAAAGAAAAAAAATAAACAATTTTGAATCAATGGTTAGGAGCAGAATTTGGAAGGTCAAGCCATTACATAGAATGACATGTCAGTAGATTATACTGTAGACGTATTCGATCGACAGAAATTAAATTAGTTTTAGTTCGGCAGGAAAAAAGTGTAAACTTTTTTTGAACCCTTTTTGAGAAAAGGTTCATTTAATATGAAATTTCCAACTCGCGGGAAATGTGTTGAAATGAGAAATGAGTATATTGAAATATAATGATAAGGTTTTTAAAAATTCTATCGTTTTCAGAAACAAATATAAGCATAATTCAGTTTATATTTGACCCTGATAATTAAAGTGTGACTTCATCATATCAATGTTATGATAGTCACATCAAATATTTTGTTCAATTCAATCGAGTTCCTGGTTTCATACCATGAATGCAACTGGGCAGCATTCCAGCGCGCTTTTCCCGCCCAGCAGAATATCTGCGCCTACAATCTTTACCTTGGAAAACCCAATTAATTCAACGAGACACACCTACCTCTCGTCAGCATCCGAGAGTGAGAGTCCCGGTATCTCACTCTCGCACGACACCGACACCGCTACAGGTGAGAAACGGAGGCGTGAAACTTGTTCGGCCTTCTGACGCCGTCGCGACCGATGTTGTGTGTGCACTGCGACAGATCAAGCTTGTCACAGCGATCCAGTTGTGTGGCATGAGGAAAACTTGGCAAGAAATGTGATCTTGGCGCGCGCGCTCAAAAGTCGGATGCTGCTGGGATCCATTTGGTTTCTTTCGCTTGCAACGCGAAAGGGGGGCAAAATGTTTAATATAGAGCAAGCGAATGCTGGATCGTAAGCCTATTTGCCCTGTGTCGCTGATCGACGAGTTTGGCATCTCGTCGCGCTCCATCAGCTCGAGTCGTCAAGCGCGAAAGGACCTCTGTTTCAAACAAGTGCATTTGATAGTAGATCTTAATTTTTTTTTCACGATTTAGTTAACCGTGCAATTCACTTCTAATGAGGTACGATATTTGAGGGTCCCAACTGAAGCTGTCAGGCGTGTGTGAAAAGTGTCTCCCAATTTAACGACTCCACCAAATGAAACAAAATAACGAATGAATGAAAAACAACAACAAACGAACGGACGGAATCGAGAGTGAGAGTGATGTGAACCGACGGTTGGGACCCACAGCATCACAACCATCTCGGCTCATATTGGTTCGAGATTGCTGACGGTTCGGAAGCGAAAGTATTTCGTGTCTCTCGTGTGCGCCCAGGTTTCGTGATTGGTGTTGGACTCTATCGCCGCGAATGTACGATTCACCGGAAAAGTGTTTACTTAAAGTAAAGGTCACCAAGTGACCGCGCAGAAGATTTGTGTGATTTGTGGCGTTGGATCTTCCAATGAACGGAATTTATTGATAACATCGATTTGAGAAAAAAATATGATATTTTGATAAAAGAAGTGTCTTCCAAGTGGATCGAACGTGAAGTTTTGATGAACCTTGTGATAAGGGTAAGCTGGCAGTGAATACAGTTATTAGTTTAGAGACGTTGTAGTTACGGACTTATGGACTTTTCATCTCAGCAGAGGCTCAAATCACCATAGAGAACTATTTGTGGCCTTTCATAACAAAGTGACTTTCACTGATTCCCATGCCCACAGTAACAATTACGTTAATCGATGGTAATGGCCGAAAAATACGTTGTGCATTTTCGGTGATATAAACACGTATGCCCTCAGGAAGATGCGCGGCACCGAAAAAAAGTGAGCATTGCGCAATATTTGACTTACGCACTGTCGGCTGGAACATTAGCATGTAATTCTTTTAATGTACCCACTTAAGATGATTCGGCGGAATCTAATCTGAACTTATGCGATCGTTTTCCATTGCAACGGTGGTTCCGTTCGGCAGAGTTGAGTGCGTTATGTCGATCGCGTCGAGAGGACAAAACATAGCTGCCGCAAACAATAACAACCAATCGGGGCGTTAAATTTTCGTCGTAATTTTCCCTATTAGGCAGGAAAACGGATAATTGCCGGTAGCGTTTAAGCTATACATCGTGTAGGGAAAAAAGCATGTATAATGAGTTACTTTGCACGTGTGAAACCGACGATCGTGGGGTGGAATGTGTGCCATTCAGATGCAGAGATGTTGGATAATTGTGGTATGCAGTGTTTCCTCATAATCAGTCAACGGAAAAACTAATAGCGCTGTGAGAAATACGATTTGTCACGGTTTTGCTAGTCTATTTTGCAACGTTGTTTATCTATTGGTGTTCTTCCATTTTCGTTTCCTTACATCACTTAGCTCGTTTAAGTTGCCGCAAATTCCAATAGCGAAAAAACCGTAGCCGAGTGGTTAGCCCAAATGCAAATTCGCTTCGAAGAATTCTTCACATTTTCATCGAGATGCATTTGCGATGTAAAGTAATTGTTTCTATGCTTAGATTTTACGTTGTTCAAGAAGTTCTTTGGACATTATCTGTCTTCAAATTGAACCTTGCTGTTATACTCTTAGTATGTGTTTTTCATAGCCAAATTTTGAGAAGCTTATGTTCTGATATTCCTACAATTTTTTTGAAACTTTTGTTTTGCATTTTTATGTGCTTTTTTCTATTTTTCAAATTTATGTTTTGAGCTTCAAACCAAACAGGTTGGTAGAATTCCTTCGTCTTCTTTGTTCGGGACAACAGATTGAAAATGGAATGCATTCTATAACGTTGTCGATAATGAAGCCTACTTTATTTTGATTAATGTTGTTATAGACACAGTCACAGTCATCTTCTTGGTGATTTCGTCCAGATTCCTGCTTTCAATCAAAGTCTGATAAAATTCTCACGATCACAGTTTCTTTAAGGCTGTTAACCACCGGGATCGACTTTAGCGTCAAAGATCATCTCGACCTTATGGGTTTTCAACACGTTTTCCCTTTTCAGATATGG
The DNA here is from genome assembly GCF_029784135.1 of Toxorhynchites rutilus septentrionalis. NCBI lineage: Eukaryota > Metazoa > Arthropoda > Insecta > Diptera > Culicidae > Toxorhynchites > Toxorhynchites rutilus. The sequence continues at coordinate 142,807,287 of NC_073745.1, read as the reverse complement.
ATCGTTTCCTAATTTACGGAGGAGATTTTCGTATGTCACTCATTCCTTTTCCTCCATGCCCGGAGAATTTCCATTTTTCTTTCCTTGGCATCGAGACATGTGCTTCTTTTTGTTTTGATTCTGTTATTTCATCTTTTCGTTCTGATTCTTTGGTTTATTTTACTGGTTTACGATAGGACCCAATTTACTGTCTCCGGCTTGCGTAATACAAACTTCGTTTCTATTATTTTTTTAAATCGTTAGCTGTGGCTACAACAAAAATAGTTTTAAGCTTAGGGCCATAGGATCGGAAAGTACTCGAAGCGCATTGATACCAGTTATTTTGTTTTCGTCATAGAAAAGATTTTCGGTCGTAGGGTGGCTCATCTGTATACGACTAAGCATTTCTATGTTAGGGCTTTTTTCGGATACTCTCCATCGAAGTTTAGACTCTCCATTTTATTCCGAGTCACTTTGACACTCTTCTTCAATTTTCGCATCACCATTGCTTTTTCTGATTGGCCGAAATTGGTGGCAATTGGGAGGATTGAGGTCTTTTTCAATGTTATCGACCACATTATCACGGTAACTCTGAAGCATTCGACTGTTATGGCGGCCAGTTTTCAGAATGCAACGCGGTGCTGATGTGTAACAAGTTTTTTGTACTCAGTTGAGTTCTCACTACTTGTATACACATGCGCTCTGGCGAATGAGCACGCTCCGAAACATAGATGAAATGTTTTGTTGCCAGCACCGTTTTTGCACCGAGTTTTGCACCGTGTTTTGCGTCGTCTTTTGCACCGTATTTCCATACCGGTTTCACATCGCGATTGAATCTAGTTTGCTTTCTCTGTTGAGTTTTTTTTCACACAAACGCATATGGTTGATATATATGCAGCGTTGTTGATTTTATGCTTTGCTTAGAACGAGCGAATACAAAACAAGCGCTAGAATTTGATTTGTGTGTGTATAAAATGAGGCAAGCATCATACAAGTGAGAAGCGATGTTTAGTATCTGAATTTCGTGCTGTGTTCATTCGGCGCTCTCGTATTTTAGAATTTGGTGTATTTCGTAGCATACGTAGAATACGTGTTTGTTATGAACGCGCTCTGATGGAAATTAAGCTCAAGTGCAGCGCAGCGTATGTTTTCTGAAGATTGGTTGCGGCTTGCCAAATCTGACCAAAACTTCACAAAACCTTTGACAGTCTTGATGAACAGAAAAAGATGCAGGCACTCTTCCCTATACTTTTTCGAATCCATTGTTATGTTTGTGCCGAGAACTTAGGTTTTCTGTTCAGAGCTGCAAATCCTTTGCCAAACCAAGAACTTCCTGGCAAAATTAACGGGTGTTAAATAAAAAATCAAGCTGGCGTCGTTGGGATTTTCTGAGGCGAAAAATCTCTGGTTACGTCTTCCTTCGGAAGGGAAGTGAAAGAAGTTGGCCCGGCTCATGAGTTGTTGGGTCAGATAGGTAGGAACAGGTGGAGTCGCCTCTCTGATGTCGGTGATTGGTACTGAAGTGGCGGAAATAAGCCGACAAAAAAAAAATTAAAATAAAAAATGAAAAAATGAGAATTTTTTCAATCACAAATAAAAAAAAAATTTTTTTTTCATCGATTTCAGTATTTTTTATTATTAACATAATGTATTTTCTTCAAAAAAATGTCAGTGAATGTTTGAGTAAGGGCCGTGGTCTGCTGTTCGAAGCAACTTTGTCGCGATGCTCTCACAAGAACGTTGTACGGTTCTACGAAACGCATTTCCAGCAAGGAAAAAGTTCACGATGGCACATTTTAAGGAAGAAAATGTACCTGTCAGTACAGTATATCGTATCCTGAGTTCCCTGAACGTAGAGCGGAAGGTCGGAAGTGGTCGTCCGGTGACAATAATGACGAAGCAGAGGAAGACATCGTTAAAGAAGCTGTTTGACAACAAGGACGCAACCAGCCTGCGTGACGCCGGTCGGAAATATGGCTGCTCCCACGTATTGATCCATCGGACCCTCAAGATGGAAGGAATCGTCTGCAGGAAGAAGACGAGGTCGCCGGAGTACACGGAGGTGCAGATTGAGACGGTTAAATCACAGTGTCGGTGGATGACCAAAAAATACCGCGGGACGTCTTTCGTTCTGGACGACGAAAGCTATTTTCCGCTGTCCAAAACGCATATTCCAGGAAATGATAATTACTACTCCAGCGACAAGTCATCCACACCGCCTGAAGTGAAATACACGTTCAAGCACAAGTTTGAAAAAAAAGGTTATGTTGTACATCGCCATTTCCGACCGAGGCATTACAAAGCCTTGGTTTAAGCCGAGCGGTCTGGCAATCAACCAAATCTATCGAGAAGAGTGCCTCGATAAAATCCTGCTGCCGTTCCTGAACGAGCATCAGCATCACAAGTACATCTTCTGGCCGGACAAGGCGTCTTCCCATTACGCCAAGAAGACGCTGGCGTATCATGAGGAGAAAAAGATACCGTTCGTGCCGAAAGATCGTAACCCAACAAACTTGCCCCAGTGCCGCCCAATAGAGAATTTCTTTGGCTCACTCAGAGCCCTAGTATATAAAAACAATTGGAGGGCCAAGGACACGAAACAATAGACTACAAGAATCCGGAATTGTATCCGGAAAATGGACGTAAGTGCCGTACAACGTTCTTGTGAGAGCATCGCGACAAAGTTGCGTCGAACAGCAGACCACGGCCCTTACTCAAACATTCACTGACATTTTTTTGAAGAAAATACATTATGTTATTAATAAAAAATACTGAAATCGATGAAAAAAAAAAATTTTATATGTGATTAAAAAATTCTCATTTTTTATTTAACACCCATTATCAGCGAAAACAAACTTAAGCTTGCTAGCGACGTCTTCGTCGGCAGTGGTATTGTGAAATAAGCATAGAATTGCAGACTTGAGAGCTATCCAAAATCCATCTTCATGTACGTCATCCATAAGCATGCATCATTCGTACATCGTCAAAATCTTGTTGTACATATACAATTCGAGTGCGTCTATTGGCCACCAGATTTTGTTTCAGCGTTCAGCTTAGTTGCTTGTAGGCACGGAAATTGCAATAACCTTCTCGCATCCCGAGAAGAAGTCCCGGGTTTGCCTTAACTGTTCTCAATACTTTCAACTTCAGTTTCCGATCGTAAGTTCCACTATGACGCGTTCTATGATCCATCCGAACAACAGTTGTTCCTTCACGAAACCGTTTCAGCACATCATACACGGTTGATTTAGCCACTTTCAATGATTTCGCGGTTTTAGTACCTCACCACGCCGCCGGATTTTTAATGTGAGTGTTCAAAATCAAATTTCTTCTCTCAGCCTTCATCCTGCGCAACTTCTCCAAAAGAAAACGGATCAACTTGATATTTTTACTGTCGAGAAACATAGGTTTTCCAAACTATTCAGATACGCCTACAACGACCGTTGCTATAAAATGAACAGTGATTCCGGATCCTAACCTTAATTACACATCAAATACTTACATCTTACATAAATATAACTATATCCATTACACGATTTGGTTATTATCCATGTGTGTGGTTTTGTTCTCCTCTTTGTGAGCGTTGTTCGTGCTGAGTGTATTTTCGTTTGTTTGCGATGAAGGTCGCGATTACTACCTTTTTCGATCGATAAAACATGGCCTGGTTGACCAGCACTTCTCCGATTTTGATGAAGTGAAAAATTGGATCGATTCGTGGTTAGCCGACAAACCGGACGATTATTTCCGCAAAGGGATCCGTGAATTGCCAAAAAGATGGGAAAAATTTGTGACAAACGATGGGCAATACTTTGAATATTAAATTTGTGAACATTTTTGCAGAATAAAGCATTAATTTTTGAAAAAATCGAAGAATCTTACCGGTACTCCTATTAATAATTTTTGTGATACATGCGAAAGATATTACACGAAGATGAATTATAGCATATATTTTTTAACATAAACATAAAAACATTGTTTAGTAAATACTTATCAGAAGTTTACAACAAATTATGGAATCTTGTTCATCTTTCATAATCTCACAAAATTATACATCACTGGGTTTTTGGGGCCGGGGAATGTTTTCATGATAGTTTGAGACCCCTCTCCATCTCTAAGAGGGGGCTGCCATACAAATGAAACTCCAATTTCTGCATTACTCTAGAATTAATCAAGCAAAAGGAACCAAATTTGGCATGTGAAGGTTTTAGGGTGCAAAAAATGATTCTATGTTTGGTAGATACTCCTCCCTCCTCTCTAAGGTGAAGCTGCCATAGAAATGAAACACAAGTTTCTGCATAGCTCGAGAATTAATCAAGCAAATGAAACCAAATTTGGCATGTGGAGGTTTTAGGGTGCAATAAATGTTTCGGTGGTGGTGGTTAGACACTCAACCCTCTCTCTAATGGGGAGCTGCCATAGAAATGAAAGACAAATTTCTGCATAATCCGAAAACTAATCAAGCAAATGGAGCCAAATTTGTCATGCGAATGTTTTAGGCTAAACTGACCAGACGTCCCGCATTTCAACAAAATGTCCCGCGTAAGATTCCGTCCCGCGAAACGTCCCGCATTTGGCAAAAGAAACGAAAATGTCCCGCAATATCAATATATTTCAATATCACAATTTGATCATGTTGATTTTCTTAAATGAATAAACCTCACAAAAACTTTTATTTGGCAGACTGTTCAAGAGCGCTTCTAATGCATCCAAAGATTAATACGTTGAGCTGAGTTCATCGCACCGACATTGGGCTTTTCGTTTAGAGAGTGTCAACTGAAAGCGACAGCAGTAAAATTGGAAAATGATTTTTATAAAAGTCCCCTATTGATCCGCAGGGACCAACGTGATTCAGACGAAAAGTTCATCTTTGGTCCCCTAGCTCGGTCAGAACCTGAACCATGGCCGATGAAAAGATGTATATCGGCGTGTTATTTTACTTTTTCGTGGCTTTGGTGGTCGTCTGTCTCTCTATGTTGGCCATTCGCCCAAAAGTTTTCTATCGGGCGCAGCTGGGGAATGTTGAGAAGGTTGGTGGTCTTCGCGACAATGTTTATCTCCAGCCGATCCATCCTCCAGTGATCTTTTGGCATAATGGGCTTATCCCAGGTTCGGCATAAAGATCACATCACCATCCCAACTCCAAGCAAGCACTTCGTACTATATATCTCCCCGTTCACCATATGACTCGAAAGAAGAGCGGCTTGGACAATCCCTTCACGTCTGTCAGAGAAGGACCTTCTTCGAGAACTTGATGTGAATGATATATTCGACGTCATCGCTTACCTGGGGAACATAAAGTACCCGGTCCCTTGCCATTCGTTGAATTCTAGCATCAAGTACGTCTCGTCTTTCGTTATGAGTACGAAAAGAAGTTTTTCACCAGCACCTCAAGCTGCTCATTCTGGGTGATTGCCTGCTGCTCAGATACGGCCGGTCTCGTTTGACGCTTCCGCACAAAAACGTCCATTTTAGCCAGATTCTTCTCCACTGTTTGGCCGGTTGCTTCGATCTCCCGGCTTAAGGAGCGGCAAAGAGATGATATTGTTAATACCAGATCGGCTATATCTGGCGGACACAAAGTGCCTCAAGATATCCAACTCCTTCGCTGTGGGGTGGAGCTTGCAGTATGGAAAAATCATCAAGTTGCTTGACAGTGCTGCTGCTGCGAATCAACATCCTGGAATAATTTTTGTTGTAGACTTTTTTTTTTTTTTTTCTTTATTATAGTGATTTTCAACACATTTCGGCTGGTTCGTCACTTTTTACTTCCATTTTTGGAAGAATGTCGGGAGTGAGAATTGAACTCGTGATCTCTGCGTGAGAGGTATGGATGTTACCACTACGCCAGATCGCCTCCACTTTGTTGTAGACTTAATAAACGTAAGATTTAAAGAAAATTTGTTCCTATAAATTATCTTTCATCGCCATCCGAAATTAGTCCATTTTTTTGAATGCATACGTTAACACTAAAATCGATGAAAAATGAATTGGAATTTTAGAGCATTCCATTCGGTAATTTGAAGAAAATTGTAGAATTTGAATCGTGCTTGCCAGGCGTAAATGCTCTGATTGAGCGAGTGATTTTCGGGCGTAAACAAAATCTAAACCACCGAAAAATCACAACTGAGTGCCGATATTCAGAAACAAATAATACTGATCAGTTTAGACTCGCTAAACTATGGTTTATTTTCACATAACGTATATACATAACGTTTTGTTTTTTGTGTCCCGCGTTAGGCCTCTGACCATCTGGTCACTTTATTTTAGGCAGAGATCGAAATCCTCGCTCGGATGCACGATAAATATTCAATCAATCAATCTAGTTTTCGATGAACCGTGTATTGTTGATATTTTCGTCTTTTCCTTTTTCACCGAAAATTCTTTTTCAGAGAGAAAGAGATGTGGAAAATTTCGTTCTCAGAAGTTCAACGAGAATGGTTTTTCGTCTCTCATTTGGTACTGAAAATGTGGAGCGAAAAATCATAGCTAACTTTACCAACGTTAATCTGTTAGGACAGCGTCCAAACGATCTGCATTTGGACAGCGTCTGAATTGTACAAATATTAATCCATCTCATGTTCACTTCACGATGAAACCCAATATTGCCGCATATTTTCATGCAATGTTTTCAGCTGTACTGAAGAAGTGAAAAACCATTATCGGCATCAAGGAGTCACTGAAAACGAAACCATTTTTCGGCAATCATAACTCACCGAAAAATAAAAATCGGCTTTGCGTTTCTCGTGAGAATCGAAGTGAACGTATAACATTCTCTCGCCTCCTATATTCTCAGCTATTTTTCCCTGTGGAAGAAAAAGAATGTTTATCGTCTCAAATCGGCGAGCATTTCGATCTCTGGTTTTAGGGGACACGAAACGTTTCCATAATGAATAGACACTGCTCCCCTCTCTCTGACGAGGGGGAGGGGGAGACTGCCATACAAATGAAACATACATTTCTGCATAATTCAAGAACTAATCAACCAAAAGGAAATAAAAATGAAACACCAACTTCTGCATAACTCGAGAACTAATCAAGCACAATTTGGGATGCGAGAGTTTTTGGGTATGAGAAATCGTTCTATGATGGTATGACATCCCTCCCTCCTCTGGAATGGAGAGGGGGTCCCATAAAAATATTACACATATTTTCAATTACACATTTTGGAAAACTCTGATGGAAAAAGGGAAAATTCGGAAAATTAAGTTCCCATATGTTCTACAATTACAGAGTGACAAGTGCTGTTAGTCCATTTGTTGTTTGGCTAGCGAAATTGATCTTTGTTCGAAACTGGAAACTGATATTATAATGATGAGTTTTGTTAGAAATACTAGGAATTTTATAGTAAAAGGTAAATTCAACGGAGTCGATTAGAAGATCAATAAATGAACAGTTCTGCGATTGGACCCATGAACTTGCTTATAGTAAGAAAACGTGAATGTTTGAAGGTATTGATAATGCTACCGATCATTTTTTTATTATTGGTCACGAACAGTTGTCTGTTCAATGTTTTCTGTTTAGTTTATATAAGAATAAAAAATAAGAATTTAATTTTTGATTCATCCTCTTAAAGTCAGAAAACACCTTTCTAACATGAAAAAAATAAATTTATCAAAATTCTCTCAGGAAGTGATAGACGATCATATTTGATGAAAAAAAAAAACACATATGATCGAATTTCAACAATGACGATGTCATAGAACTTTTTTTTTGTTCCGGACTCTGTTGCCGCAAACTGGCTCTACATTAAAAAGTACGCTACGGAAGACGATTTAGTTGCTTTCATTTAAAAAATGACAAAATTTAGTACAGGATATAGTAGTGGAACATCTAAATTAAGTAATTCTAATATAATTTTAGAAGTGAAAAACTTAAAAGTTAATAATATTTAATATGTTATTATTAATTTTATCTTAAAAATTAAATTAAAAACTTAAATGTTTCTATCAATTAAATTGAAGCTCTCTAACCGCTCTACAATTTTTTCTTCGAAACTAAACTTCTATACTCCTTAATTTCGCTGCAATATCGATATAAACAATTCCTGGTGAAAATTCAAGCAAAATCTTCAAAAATCACGATTTTCACCCTACTGTACACGTAAAAGCCACTTAAGTTCCACATTAACGTTGAAAGGTTACATTTTAACTGCAAATAAGTCGTATCAACTATTAAAAAAAAACAATTTTTTTCAATCTGTATATAATCGAGTGCAAAATTGTATATAAACGAAAAAAAAGGTGATTTTGTTGCTATTTGGTTTTTCAGCACACGTGTTATTCGTGCCATGTAGTTTTCATTGCAATTTCATTATGGACGAACAAACACAACAAACAGTGCTCATAAATTATTGAATTTTATCATCAAAATCAATGCTTTGTTAAAATTGTGTTCTTTTTTGTTTTATCGACAAATTGTCTGTGGCGATGACGAACATTTTTGGTTGATCGGATACGTTAGCAAAGCAAAATTGCCGTATTTATTTTCTGAAAAGCAGCCACAAGTAATACAAAAACTAATAATGCATGTACTAAAAACGTACTGTTTGATGCGGTTTGTGATTCGGACTATTCATTCCATTCAGCTCTTCCGCAGTCACTACTGTTTTGATAATAATACTGAATAAAAATCAAACCCATTCTACTTGACATGCATACCTCAGCCATTCCATGCCAAACCGATATAGTGGTTAAAAATTGGTAGTTTTGTTGCTTATCGCAAAATATTACACCCATTTTAGGGTGGTCCGAAAGAATATGTTTGCCTTTTTTTCCAAGAATGACTTTCTCTAGAAATTCATAACTTATTAAAAGCTGAACCGATTCAGATGATCGACATATCACATTAAAACCAATAAGCCCTTCTCTGAAAATATTTCTTAAAAATAATTAATATATACTTATTAAAAAAATGGATTTTGTTTTCGTAATTCTAATTCTTCGTAATTTTCTGATTGTATCCATATCTCTATAATCTCATCTCTGAGTTTTGTATATTTTGTGTATTCAGACCACCCTAAAATGGGAATAACAAAATAAAGAAAAACCGGGTCAAATATTTTACGATAAAGAACAAAACTATCAATTATCACGAAAATCTGAGAACCACTATATCACTCTGGAAGGAATGTATCACACGCATGTAAATCATGCCTGAGATGAAATTTGAAACAGGTACTCATATTTATAGACTTTTGCGATTTCAATGATTCGTTGTCTTGAGTTATAGAGACTTAAAACTTCTTCATTTCATTCGAGTTTTTCAATAGTTTGCTTACAAGGCATATGATTCGTATACAATTTATCCATCGAATGAAGTGATATTCATGTCACTTCAAACGACAAAGAGGTATTGGGGCTCAAAACCTTGTGCCTCCAACGTAACGCTGTCGTTTTCGAATTTCTCCAAATATTCATTCATACATTCATTGAAAATTGATTCAGATGAAACTTCAAACAAATTGTTTATTGTTTATACCGTTCTGAATCATATTTCGGACAACATTATATTTCGGACACTTTGTTCTAATATCTTGAAATGCTTAATGCTTAAACTATAAAATTAATATCACAATTGCTTCTTTAGAGTAATCCCTTGTCTTCACTATCATTTCACATGAGAACTACATTTGAATTATAACATAATCGGCAGAAACCTGACAAAACTACTCGTTATCGTATGTGTTTGACGTTTGCTTAGGGTGAGCACGTAGAATTTACCCGTTCATAAATATTTAAATTCCTCTCGTGTTTCATCAGTTCTAATCATTGATAACAGTTTACTGTGATTGCTTGGTAAGTGTTTCGTTTATAATCAACTATAAAATACAATCAAGTGTAATGTAATTTTCGTCTAAAAAATTACGAAATAAAATGTCCGAAATTTGATTTAGTGGCCGAAGTTTGATTCTTATTCGCTTCATTTGAACAGCATTTTATTCGATGATTTTTTTATGTTTTCAATCAAATAAGTACCAAAGTTCGTCTTCTTCTTCTTCAATGGCACTAACGTTCCTAGAGGAACTTCGCCGTCTCAACGTAGTATTACTTGCGTCATTTTTATTAGTACTTAGTTGAGATTTCTATGCCAAGTAACACGCCTTGAATGCATTCTGAGTGGCAAGCTCTAGAATACGCGTGATCACAGTGCAAGTCGGAGGAAATTTCTTTGACGAAAAATTCCCCCGACCAGAACGGGAATCGAACCCGAACACCCGGCATGTTAGTTATGACGCTAACCACTCGGCCAAGGGAGCACATCCAAAGTACCAAAGTACCAAAGTAGAAAGCTTAAAAAGTATATTGAACTAATTTATCGAAAATATCAACCAAATAATACCTGTGCGTGAAGCTTAGATCTGTTTTCTGCATCATATGCTTTAAGCGTCCGAAATATGATTCAGAACGATAATTAAGTTTATCTGACATAAATTGTCTTAATAAACACCCGTTACTCAACTGAAGTTTAATCTTCTTATTCTACGTAGTAATTCTTTTGTGGACACATTAAAATCGAACGCGGATTCGACAGATGCAAACACACGAACCATTGAACTTATAGGTTGGTTATACAGGTAAACTTCGATATAACGTACATTTCACTTTCAAAATTGTACGTTGTATCGAATTGCACGTTATATCGAAGCATAATAAAGTACTCACAAACGTAGTCTATAATACATTATTGTGTTGCTGTTTTAGTCAAGTTAATGAATAACTTCAATCAGAAGACGAAGCCAGCCTTTCTCATCATGTTTCGCTTCGTACTGTTGATTAAAGCTTGATTCATTTAGAATCTGGAATTACAAAACCAGCTGTATTTCGAGATTGATTGAAGGTACAAAACTTGTTTTAGCATCACAATACAGATAATTCATAGTTCTATCAGAAAAAAAATATTGAAAAAAATTTTCCTTTACACTTTGAAAAAGTGTACGTTATATCGAGGTAAAATGTACGTTATATCGAGTGACGTTATATCGAGGGTACGTTATAACGAGGGTACGTTATATCGAAGTTTCCCTGTATCCGTACTGAGTACGATGGAAACTTGGCTGCATCAGGGACCGCTGTCTCAGCATCCTGCTTGATGCACGAAAATTAAGCAGCGATCGAAAATGAGGGCAATCGACTTCTCCGGTGAGTAGTTTGCAAACATAAAGAGCCTGTTGTGTCTTGCGTCTCTGTTCGAGCGTTTCAAGACCAACCATTAAACATCGATCTGGATACACTGGAAGGTTCAAAGGTTCGCGCCATGGTATGAATCTCTTTTGGACTCGCTCGATCCTTAGATTCCAGGTTACATCGTTTGGTGCCCATACAATTGAAGCATTTTTCAGAATTGGTCGTACGATGGAGCAATATAACACCTTCATGCAGTGTGGGTCTGTAAAATCCTTACCAATTTTAGTGATGAAACCGAGTTGACGATTTGCCCTCGGTATTATTGATTCATTGTGTGAGTTGAAAGAAACCTTCGAGTCCAATACAACACCAAGATATGTCACCTGATTCATTTTGTTAAGAATCGTGTTATCAATCTGGTAATTGAAAATGATCGGATCCAATGAACGATGGAAGGTCATAACATGACATTTTGCAATGCTGATGACAAGTTTATTCTTACGACATCAATGAACGATCATATTCAGCAAATTTTGTAGATGAAGACAATCTTGGACGCAGTCCACCACAACACAGATCTTTAGGTCGTCGGCATATACAAGCTTACATCTATGACCCAGTGAAGACGCAGCATCATTGAAAAATATCACGAACAGTAGCTGTCCCAGGTATTAGTGAATGATGATGAAATGCATGTATTAGTGTATTAGTGTATGATGATGAAACGATAGTCCTACATCAACTTTGCGATTATACCACAGATATAACTCACTTCCTGTTTTTTATGTGGCCATACAAAAAAAAACTCAGAGAATCTATTTTTTAACATTATGTGCTGTAGGGTTACACTTTATTAAAATCAATAACAAACATATTAGAAATGAACTTTATGGGACTTGATTGAAGCAAATTTATTAATAACTTCTTCAAAATCGATCGCCTTTGTTAATTCGTTTTCAAAATCGACAAATTGTTCAGGCGAGACTGCGACTTAGCCCATCTCATATACCGTAACTCCACCATACTCTTCGCAGTTAAGACTTTTCAAAGTTTGACAAAGTGATATTTTGAAATTTGTATCTTGTTCCAGGAAGACGAAACTGCTCGTTGAGTAGTCCTGTTTGTTCATTCATGTTCATGGAAATGCAATCTGCATCAGTCTATTTTAAGAGAATCCTCCTTGAACCATCAAACTTTCATCTCCTATGCATTCATCAAAAGTTTATTGAACATTCAATTATGCTTCTCGATTCAAAGTTGCTCATTTAAAAGAAGTTTCAATACAAACACTAATAAATTTTATAACACTTCCTTCCGCGTTAAAACTTATTTTCATGCACAGGCGCGAGCATGCAAATACAATGTCGATTTAACCCCGAATGTTATCCATGGTCATACAGGTCTGCTTGCGAAAGAAAGTATAATGAATGAAGTCATCAATGAATTAGTGCGTTTTTCAATCCAACCCATCTAAACCCCTAATTGAAAATCATCCTCTGAACCCAATTGACGTAAGACATCATAAATTCATTTCCGCAACAGCACGCGTAAAACCGATCAGCGATCTTCGTTGGGATCCGCCTCACTAAAAAAAGCCATAAACTACTCACGAAGAGTTCAACGCATAAAACCACGAACCCGATCTAAAGCCTTTCATTAGGATTGCCATTTGCAGAGCCCTGGAAGCGTCCACCAAACCATGCCCCCATGATGTCGTATTACAAGAAAACACCGTGCAAACATAGCCAGACTATATAATTTAATGATTCTTCGACTTTTCGCGTGTGCGGGGTGCTATCGACTGACACCGACACTTTCTATTTACCACGACTAAACATTACACTTTATTGGATTATCATCGCAACACTTCGTTGTCCGATGCTTTTTTATGGTTTATTCCGCCTCCTCCCTAGCATGATTCCTCCTGTTTTGTGAAATAGCAAAGTTCACTTTTCTTTCCCGTAATACGCGTGTTTTTCAGCAAACTTTAGTATAGGAATAAAACCCATTATATTGTAGCCGCGATAGAAACACAAATGTTTGTATAATGAAAAAAATATCCATCGCTGCACTAGGCCGTATTATATTGCCATTTAATAAGTGGCCTTCGGGCAATCCAACAGCAAAAGTCGCAACAACAACAACAAAAACTACAGGAGGTCCATTGAGGAGAGCTCGTGGCAGCGAAGGGCTGCGAAAATGAAAATTAATAAACCGCACAACAAGTGCTACTACCAAATTCGTACATCTTAAACGCGGCGAGAGCAAAAGGCGCTACCGCCCACAGCAAACAGCGGTCGGATGGATAGAAAGGTCTCCGAGCAGCGAACACTATGCTGAACTGCCTTTTTGTTCGCACTGCTTCGCGGATATCAGCGCGGTTGAGGAGCGCTATTCACGAGTTTAGTTTTGTCTCTCCACTATTCGTTTTGTTTGCTCCTTTGCTTCATACTCTCACCCTCCCTTTATTTATGTTTCGACACAACACGGTGTTGCGCTTTTGTTAATGATGTGTAAACACTCACTGATGTCTCCCAAAGATGGAAGTTTGTGATGCTAATATCAATAGAAAGCTTGATCTGCTGACCGGACAATTTGTAGATATTTGTTGAAAGGTGAAGTGGTTCTTCATGAAAAAAAACTCGAAGATGTGTGGATTGTGAGAAAAACTGAAACCAACCGACCATTTAGCAAGTTAAGCGATAATTTAGAGCAAAAAAGCACAATTACAATAAAGCCGCAAACATGTTTTCGGCACATGCGCCTGCCACCATAAACCTCGACATCTTACTCAGCTTCAGAGCAGCGGTTTAATGGCTGTCGGCATAGCCAAAGGCGATTAAACCTGGGACCTGAGCCGTTATTCGTTCAAAGTTCATCACGGCTACTCGTTTGGCGCTTCCGAGCGGCAGAAAAAATCGTCTGAAAACCAAAACACATCCGAGCTGATGATGCTACGGGCAAAAAATCGTTCACTAAATACTATAACGTTAATTGATTCGAATCTTCAGGTTGTTTTTTTAAAGCCGGTACAACTCGCCAATTGCCGCGAGGCATCGGAATTGTATCGGTGATTAAAAGAAAAACAGTACGAGTTTAACCAGTCGAAATGGAAGAAACATTGCAATTGCGTTTCCATTATCGCCGTTTATTTCATATCTCCTCGCTCCGAGCGACATATCGTTTCCGGTGAATGCTGCGGCAGGCTCTCGATGCTCATCAGGATATTCGCAATCGGTGGGCAGACCAGAAGTGCCAATCCGCGTGGTCGTTAATGAACTGTTAAAAGCGTTTTGTCACTCGCCGGTGGCTTTTCATCGGTGTGCATCAGAAGGATGGCGCAGTTGTCGTTGCGTGCTGCAAAACGGCAGTTAATGATAAGCTGTTTCCTGACAGGTACAATATGAACATGAACGTTAAGTTTATGAGGTCAACCATTCCTTCCAAAGTGAAATAGTGGTTCTCAGATTTTTCGTGATAATTTAAAGTTTTGCTCTTTATCGTAAAATATTTGATCCGGTTTTTTTTATTTTTGAGGTAGGACTACGTCTTTCATTTCTGTACCGGGGTGTAAGTTCAAAGTTTCGAAAGTGAGAGAATGACGCTGGACTGCAAGGTTTTGAACGTTAATACTTCTTTATCGGCTGAATGGAGTGGTATGAGAATCACTTCATCCGAAAGATAAAATGTCAACGAGTTATATGATTGTCACTTATTGGTCCAAAAAATCGTTTCAATAGTAATATATGCAAAAAGTTTGATTGAAAATGTGTAATACCTAGATAGAGAGTTTTAGATACATAAGAAATTATGCCAAATAAAAAATAAATAAAATGTATTTTTAGGGAAAACCGACGGAAAGAGTTTTTTTAATTTAGTTTCGCGTTTTCTCGTGGTGTTTATACATGGGTTTGCAGAATTTAGCGTTGATGTCATTTGACAACTGTACTGAGGTGCTTCCCCTCGGATTTAAGAAAAAATCGATTTGATAATTGCGTTTACAGTTTTTGTAGCGAGACGGTTTCAAACTTTTGTTCTGTTCGCATTATATTGCGAAAAATACGATTTCTATCACTACTATATTTAACACATTTGACAGTAGCAAAAATAGTTCTGTTCAGTACTGTTCCAATCGTCTGATTGAGTTCGTTAATTGTTTCGAAAAATGATCAAATATTTAAAAATAAGTTTATCTTGTTACAAAATCTGTATAAAATCTGCATGGATATCTAATAATCTATAATCTGTATATGCAGATTGTTGGTCAAAAAACATGCTGAAAACCTGTATCATTACAGAAAAATCTGTATATGTGGCAACACTGCTTGGTGTTCCCGTGATGTAATCCAATAGCATCAGTTTATTTTCTGCTTTCGCATGGAACAGTCATGTAAAATTGCCACATCACGATAAAAACGAAATGAATTTTATGCAAGGTTATGTAGACTTTATTTCATTTTCACCGTGAAATGACGCCCTCAGTCCCTATTCTGCGCACGGAGTGATCATGAAAAATCTCGTGTTATTCTCACGAAAACTAAAATGAATCACGTATCAAACGTCTTCAGTTGTTTTTACAAGGCCACTCAAATTCCATCGGTTCGTTTCAGGACCACCAACAAGTTCGAAAGAGTTGAATTTTATGTTAATAACAATTCCATACTTATACTCACCCACCCACACACTAAAAAGAAAAACTTTCAGCAATCTTTCAAAATATTAATTCATTAATTAATTAAGAATTGATTCAGATGCAATTTCAAATTAATGATTACCGAGCCAACGGTAATCCTACGTCTACCTTGCGGTTATTTCACATATATAACCCATTTCTTTTTTGACGTAGGACTACGTCTTTCATTTCTATACCGGGGTGTAAAATCAAAGTTTCGAAAACGAAAGCGTTACGCCGGAGACCGAGATTTTGAGCGTTAATAGCTCCTAAACAACTGAACGAAATGGTATGATAAACACTTCATTCGAAAGATAAAATGTCTACGCGTTATATACTTATTACTTTTTGATCCAAAAACTTGTTTCAATAGTCTTAAAATTGCTTTCAAAACAGGCTATTGAAATCACCAATCGGTATATAAGCGAGCGGCGCTCGGAAATCCACTCAGTTCTAATTGAACAGCGATTGGAGCATGTTGTCGCTGTTGCGGTGAAGCTCTTTATTTATCATGAAAGCGCGGATGAACGGTGTCACCAAGAGCCTGTTTGTGCACCCTAGGCCAGAAGGGAATCTATCAGGAGGAGAGTGATGCCACAAACGGTTCCCTGGGAAGACATCGCTACACACACATACACGCGCGGCTATTAACAGGTGGTTATCGAGTTGGCATTAACCACTGGTAGGCTTCCAGTATCGAGGAAAATGTGGAAATATCTAATCGTTACTGAAAATAATCTGCCAGTTCCTTTGGGAATTTTCAAAATATATTCATGTGAAAGAGTTTAATTGAATGTTTTCTATCCATGTTACACTGTGACCAAATATGTTTCAATCAAGTGCTATTAACAGGTGGTTATCGAGTTGGCATTAACCACTGGTGGGCTTCCAGTATCGAGGAAAATGTGGAAATATCTAATCGTTACTGAAAATAATCTGCCAGTTCCTTTGGGAATTTTCAAAATATATTCATGTGAAAGAGTTTAATTGAATGTTTTCTATCCATGTAACACTGTGACCAAATAGATTTGGTTTTGTGGTTTTTCAATCAATCGCAATTAACAGGATAGCTTCAGAAGATTATTCTTCCCCATCAGTAGGATATTTCCGTATCCAATATTGTATGCGCCCGCAATCGATTATTGCTCAGTCGCCGAAAGTTCCGAGCTCAGAGAGTTCATTCCCCTCTAGTTTGCCTTCCAAATTGCCATCGTAAACCACACCTTCTCTCGATTCAATCACACACAAAAAGCATACCTCAGCGATATTCTGGTGGTGAGACACATTCATTTTTCGTGAGGACATCGACAAGACAACATCGTTGCCTAACGTGCTGGAGGAGGTGGACGGCGAAGGATCGACACATACACGCGCAGAACTTTTTCCGTTAGGATGCCATTCAGCATCGAGAAAGTTCCGGAAAGATCTAATCATTGCTGGAAAATAATCTGCCAGTTCCTCTGGGAATTTTCAAAATATATTCATGTGAAAGAGTTTAATTGAATGTTTTCTATCCATGTTACACTGTGACCAAATATGTTTCAATCAAGTGCTATTAACAGGTGGTTATCGAGTTGGCATTAACCACTGGTGGGCTTCCAGTATCGAGGAAAATGTGGAAATATCTAATCGTTACTGAAAATAATCTGCCAGTTCCTTTGGGAATTTTCAAAATATATTCATGTGAAAGAGTTTAATTGAATGTTTTCTATCCATGTAACACTGTGACCAAATACATTTGGTTTTGTGGTTTTTCAATCAATCGCAATTAACAGGATAGCTTCAGAAGATTATTCTTCTCCATCAGTAGGATATTTCCGTATCCAATATTGTATGCGCCCGCAATCGATTATTGCTCAGTCGCCGAAAGTTCCGAGCTCAGAGAGTTCATTCCCCTCTAGTTTGCCTTCCAAATTGCCATCGTAAACCACACCTTCTCTCGATTCAATCACACACAAAAAGCATACTTAAGCGATATTCTGGTGGTGAGACACATTCATTTTTCGTGAGGACATCGACAAGACAACATCGTTGCCTAACGTGCTGGAGGAGGTGGACGGCGAAGGATCGACACATACACGCGCAGAACTCTTTCCGTTAGGATGCCATTTAGCATCGGGAAAGTTCCGGAAAGATCTAATCATTGCTGGAAAATAATCTGCCAGTTCCTCTGGGAATTTTCAAAATATATTCATGTGAAAGAGTTTAATTGAATGTTTTCTATCCATGTAACACTGTGACCAAATATGTTTCAATCAAGTGCTATTAACAGATGGTTATCGAGTTAGCATTAACCACTGGTGGGCTTCCAGTATCGAGGAAAATGTGGAAATATCTAATCGTTACTGAAAATAATCTGCCAGTTCCTCTGGGAATTTAAAATTACATTCATGTGAAAGAGTTTATTTTAATGTTTTCTATCCATGAAACACTGTGACCAAATACATTTGGTTTTGTGATTTTTCAATCAATCGCAATCAACAGGATAGCTTCTGAAGATTATTCTTCCCCATCAGTAGGATATTTCCGTATCCAATATTGGATGCATAAAACCTTGTGGCTCCAACGTAACGCTCTCGTTTTCGAAGTTCTCCAAATATTCATTCATTCAGAATGAATTCAGATTCAACTTCAAACAAATGATCTCTAAATCAACGATAGTCCTACGTCACCCTTGCGGTTATACCATAGATATAACCCACTTCCTGTTTTTTCATTCCCATTCCCATTCCCATTTTAGGGTGGACCGAATACATAAAATATACAAAACTCAGAGATGAGCTGATAGAGAGATGAATACAATCAGAAATTACGAAAACAAAATCCATTTTCTCTGCAACTATAAAATATTTTCAGAGAAGAGCTTATTGGTTTTAATGTGATGTGTCGATCATCTGAATCAGTTTAGTTTTTAAAAAGTTATGAATTTTTGGAGAAAGTCATTTTTGGAAAAAGAAAAGCAAAAATCATTTTTCGGACCACCCTACAATGGGTGTAATATTTTATGATAAGCAACAAAACAACCAATTTTAACGAAAATCTGAGAACCACTATATCGGTTTGGTATATGGAATGGCTGAGGTATGACATATTTTGTCAATTCTGTTAAGTAGAATGGGTTTTTTTTAATGAAAATATAATCAATATCTTCAGTATTAATTATGTTATGTGACATGATCCAATTACATATATATATATATATATATATATATATATATATATATATATATATATATATATATATATATATATATATATATATATATATATATATATATATATATATATATATATATATATATATATATATATATATATATATATATATATATATATATGTGTGTGTGTGTGTGTGTATGAGGCAATCCTCGCATCTACCATTCAACCGAATACATCCAGCAATATGTGGGACTGAATCCGACAGGACTTCATTTTTTGTTTGAACACACGTACTCTACCTTCGTGCATATGTCGGTCATAAATTGTTGGCATAGCTCACGACATCGTAGAATGGCCTGATCATATCGAATAATCATATGATACAATTTAAAATGAGAAATGATGTTTATAATGAATGAATTACCTTTGGCGGGGTATTGTTGTTTAATGTTTATGCAATATCCGTCTTGTCCCTTCAGAACGGCTTGGGGATTTTTCGTCTAAGAGACCCTTCGGACTTTCATTATAGTCACAAACAGAGATGCCAACCTTCCTGATTTTTCAGGATTTCCCAGACATTTTAGCATGCTCCCTGATATCCTGAAGAACATTCAATTTATCCTGATTTTTCTGAAATGATCGTGATTTTTCCTGATTTTTGTACTCTTTACATGCTTCGTAATAAGTATACTGGTTTCCATGTCAAAGTTTTCTGTCATGATAGTTCTCCGGTTCGCGCTTTTTTATATCTTATAATAAGTTAAATTCTTTCTAGATGCAAAGCTGTATTTATTTTTTTTACTCTACCCTCAATTGTTTCGTGGCTTTCCAAAACAGTTCTAGAAAACTTCATGAAGCCAGATTGTCAGACGAATTTATGAAATTACAACGAATTTAAGTTTGAAGAACAACATTGCCTTATTGAGAATAATGTGTATGTAGATGTATCCCCAGAGTTATTAATGTAGGAATACGTTTCGGAGTGTAAAATTACTCAAGGGAAAATTTTTAAATCCACAGTCAATATAAAAATATTTTATATGTAATTTGTTCGTTCGATTCAAAGTAGAATCAACTTCAATGATGGGACGATGGTAAATATATTTATAACCGTACTAAATATCATAAAAATTAGGAAAAATTCAACAAGTCTTCCACTTTTGATATGCTTTCCTCATTTGTTGAGTAAAGATTCATTCCAAAGCATGGACGATGGATTCAGTGAAAATTTGAATATTAATTTCTCTGCAATTCACAGTAGTGATCTGTAGGTTTTTCGAAAAAAATTTAAACGATCAAAAAGTTAGGCGAAACACTAGTATTTCCGCCTATGCGAGGAATTATACCATGCTTATTAATTCTTTTACATATCCGGTCTAAGCCCGAAGAAAGATATAATCTGTTTCTGGTGGGATTTGGAATACATTCTGTATTATGAACTACTACCAAGCAACCTGTTTCTTACATGTATGGCTCGCAGCAGTTTTCGACGAGGAAGCAAACATGTTCTGGGAGGATAAAATATTTAGGCAGTGTGAAAGATGGCGAAAGATTGTGAAACAGAACTATGGATATAAAATTAAATTATAATGCTTGGATTGAAAATTATGTTTTGATTTTCCCAAAAATCGACATTAACTTTTCGAACAACCCATTATGAGCTATCCTGATTTATCCAGATTTTTATTTTCATTCTTCCTGATTTTTAAAAATTATAGTTGGCAACCCTGGTCACAAATGCTCCTGAGCTAGTCACTTAGAATACATTCAAAGCGTATTGCTAGGCATAGAAATCTCAACCAAGTACTACTAAAAATGATGCAAGTAATACTACGAGCGTTGGGAACGTTAGTGCTATTGAAGAGGAACATGGACAGAGTAGTATGAACGATGTGCGTCAACGATGAATTTCAGATTATTGTTTTTTCTTCGAATCACAATTTCTCGCGTCACTGTGCAGTCGCCTTCTATGATTCTAGCACCGCTTGCGCATTGAATCTACACACGTGCTCTCCAGCAGGTGTTTCATTAGGATTGATGACAATAGCGTGATTGTCATTTTGTAAACCGAGCAAGTGTGATTTGGAGTATTTCAATACTTCGTTGTGCTCCTTCAAAAACACTTTCTGCTCGCCTGCGATACACCTGGCTTTAGGCGAAGTGAGGTTACTTGCGAATGTGTGGGTGAAAGTTCGATGTAGCGGGAGTATAGTCAACTGTCATTTAAGAACAAAAATAAATTCGTTCTGTTTGAAAAACGAACGACGGTTAAATTATTTGTATATTGTTTATACAAAAATACTATAAACACGATTAAAAATAGGGTATGGCGGATAAAAATGTGTGGTCATATGAATTATTTGAAGCCAAATTTTAGAAAAAAAATAAGATTATTTTTCTGCATAGGACTACCCTATTCGGTATAACGGTATTAAATATATATATATATTAATCGGTATCCTAGCGGTATCGTAAATAGTTTACAACGTATTCTCATGCCTACCAAGTTTTTTGCGCATAATTTCATCAAAATCGGTCGAGCCGTTTTGGAGGAGTTCGGTAACAAACACCGTGACACAAGATTTGTATGTATATATATATATATATATATATATATATATATATATATATATATATATATATATATATATATAAACACGATTAAAGTTTATAGTATTTTTGTATAAACAATATACAAATAATTTAAACGTCGTTCGTATTTCAAACAGAACGAATTTATTTTTGTTCTTAAATGACAGTTGGCTATACTCCCGCTACATCGAACTTTCACCCACACATTCGCAAGTAACCTCACTTCGCCTAAATCCAGGCGTATCGCAGGCGAGCAGAAAGTGTTTTTGAAGGAGCACAACGAAGTATTGGAATACTTCAAATCACACTTGCTCCGTTTACAAAATGACAATCACGCTATTGTCATCAATCCTGAAAAAACACCTGCTGGAGAGCACGTGTGTAGATTCAATGCGCAAGCGGTGCTAGAATCATAGAAGGCGACTGCACAGTGACGCGAGAAATTGTGATTCGAAGAAAAAACAATAATCTGGAATTCATCGTTGACGCACATCGTTCGTGCAGAAATGGGTGCGATATACTATGCTCTAGGGATCATTGAAACACTGCCCATCGACCATTATTTTATTTTTTCAGACAGTCTCAGCTCAATAGAGGCAATCCGCTCAATGAAAGTTGATAAACGCTCATCTTATTTCCTAACAATGAAAATAAAAATCTGGATAAATCAGGATAGCTCATAATGGGTTGTCCGAAAAGTTGTCGATTTTTGGGAAAACTAAAACAAAATTTTCAATCCAAGCATTATAATTTAATTTTATATCCATAGTTCTGTTTCACAATATTTCGCCATCTTTCACACTGCCTAAATATTTTATCCTCCCAGAACATGTTTGCTTCCTCGTCGAAAACTGCTGCGAGCCATACATGTGAGAAACAGGTTGCTTGTTAGTAGCTCATAGTACAGAATTTATTCCAAATCCCACCAGAAACAGAGTATATCTTTCTTCGGGTGAAGACCGGATATGTAAAAGAATTAATAAGCATGGTATAAATCCTCGCATATGCGGAAATGCTAGTGTTTCGCCTAACTTTTTGATCGTTTATATTTTTTCCGAAAAACCTACAGCATCACTACAGTGAATTGCAGAGAAATCAATATTCAAATTTTCACTGAATCCATCATCCATGCTTTGGAATGAATCTTTACTCAACAAATGAGGAAAGCATATCAAGAGTGGAAGACTTGTTGAATTTTATATGATTATGATATTTAGTACGGTTAAGAAATATATTTACCATCGTCCCATCATTAAATACATAAAATACAGCTTTGCATCTAGAGAGAATTTAACTTAATATAAGATATAAAAAAATGCGAACCGGAGAACTGTCATGACAGAAAACTTTGACATGGAAACCAGTATATTTATTACGAATAATGTAAAGAGTACAAAAATCAGTATCATTTCAGAAAAATCAGGATAAATTGAATGTTCGTCTGGATATCAGGGAGCGTGCTAAAATGTCTGGGAAATCCTGAAAAATCAGGAAGGTTGGCATCTCTGTTTGTGACTATAATGCAAGTCCGAAGGGTCTCTTAGACGAAAAATCCCCCAACCGTTCTGAAGGGACAAGACGGATATTGCATAAACATTAAACAACAAGACCACGCCAAAGGTAATTCATTCATTATAAACATCATTTCTCATTTTAAATTGTATCATATGATTATTCGATATGATTCTACGATGTCGTGAGCTATGCCAACAATTTATGACCGACATATGCACGAAGGTAGAGTACGTGTGTTCAAACGAAAAATGAAGTCCTGTCGGATTCAGTCCCACATATTGCTGAATGTATTCGGTTGAATGGTAGACGCGAGGATTGCCTCATATACACATTTTTAGTTTGGTTAGCCGACAAAATCGATAGGCCCTGTGGAAATCGATGGTGTAATTTCCTTAGAAATTCCAGATATGTCTACTGATCAACCCGTATTCTGAAATCCGATCAAGTCAGAATTACACGAACGGATTGCAATTTTGCATTCTGTAATCCGTTCGACTCATGTCCAATCGAGTTGCACAAATGTGGCAACCTTGCCACACAATACGACATAATCGACATAATGAGCCCCGTGTTCCATTTATGTGAACCAAAAATGTTTATCGATTTTCGGGTGGAATAAATACGCTTTCAAAACAAAAATTTGAAATGAAACATTAGCTCTGCACATCAAATGTGTTCTGTGTAAAAAAGTAATACATTCTCTACAAGCGGGGGAAAATCTTGAATGGAATTTGTTTCTGGTAATTACTTTATATTATTAGAAAAAATGGAAATATTTTATACAAAAAAAAAATAAGGGTCAGGACTGTGTCAAACTTCAACAATTTGAATTTGTTTCCGAGTCTGCCAATCTGATAGAGCCCATGAAAATATTGTAAACGTCAAATTGAAACGAGTCTAAATTCAAAAGACAAAGAACATTTCACTAGATTATCATTACTAATAAACTTTTCATGGACTAGGTTCTGATGAAGCCCAAGGAAATGTTTAAAATCTAAATTATTTTCATTACACACATATATTTGTAGGATTAGTTCATGAAACCAGAATATAAGCAGAGCAATATTGTCGTTCGCGTTGTGCACAAGGATAACGATCAACTTATATGTAGCGAAGACAAAATATTCAGCAAAAGGAACAATCATACAAAAGTGTTGCAAAATTTATTCTCCGCTTTCTTATGTTTTCTCTATACATAACATTTAAACGTTCCTTGTCACTTATTTTCAAACTCTTTCAAACTCTGTGATATAATTTGAATACTATTTTCAATAGACAAAATATCTGTCGCTTCCATTCAGTCTACATAAATTTTGCGTTCACTCCGTCCTTCATCAAAACACCCGCTTCTATTTTGAGAAAATGTTGAGTGAACATCGTTTGTCGGCGAACGTAGAGCGGGAATCATTTGTCTTTCTCAAGATTCATCTTGTACTACTAACAGGTTTCCGAAAGACGTAATTTTACGTTGATCGCACTTGATTGAAGAAATTACAAAAAAAATGTCTTTGAACTTACAGTTGGTTGGAAGATATTAACGCTCAAAATCTTGTTGCTCCGGCGACTATTGTTTTTAAAACATTGAACTTATACCCCTGTATAGAAATGAAAGACGTAGTCCTACGTCAAAATCGGAGAAGGACGGGGTGCAACCAGACATTTTTGCACCGGGTACGAAATCTCCACTCGACGCCACTGATAGTCGAATAGACCAACCAAAAGACCATAGGCCTTTCTAAAATCCAACCATTACAAATTTGCTACTGAAAGGAGAATTCCTTGTATGATAAGCAAGCTAGGGGAAAGTCCTTTCAGACCCGGGCTAGCAATGAGGACTTGGTCGATAGCATGGCGAATAGGTTGTTTTGATTGATAGCAATCAAATAAGGTTTTACGCATTATTACATATAATTATTGCTAAGCTTCCTTTTTGATTTTCGAATGTTTTGCGTTCGACCGTAACAACAACGGTTATGAAGCCTTATAAGTCTGAATATTATCCAATCATATGTACTTATATCTTATTTCTGGAACAGTCTCTTCTTCTTCTTGGATGGCACTTACGTTCTCAGTGGACCTTTTGCCTTCTAAACGTGGGTATTACTTGCGTCATTTTTATTAGTAGTACTTAGTTGAGATTTCTATGCCGGATAGCACGCCTTGAATGTATTTTGGAGCGGCAAGCTCTAGAAAACGCGTGACCACAGTTCAAGCCGAAAGAAATTTCTTTCACGAAAAATCCCCCGGCCAGAACGGGAATCGAACCCGATCCCCCGGCATGATAATGTGGAACGCTAACCACTCGGCCACGGGGGCACTTATCAGTCTGGAACAGTCTGCAATCGACCAAAAATATAAGAGAGGATGTTTTTTCGAAGTGGTGAACGTTTTTTATGTGGTAACTTTTTGAAATTCGAGATGACCATTTTCATTGGCACCCTGGTGTACAGCGTATTGAGTCGATTCAGCGAAAATTTGTTCGATTTTCCTTACGTAATCTGCCATGGAAAGACCTATTGAATCTGCCCAGCGAGGATCGCTGTAGTCTCATAGGATTCATTGGGCTCTCGAAGGAATGTTGCCAAAGCGCCTTTTGTATCTGATATTATTTTATCAAATATCGATTGCCCCGAATTGCTAAACTTAATTAATTTTAACATTAGTCGTCGCAATTTGCGTACCCGTAACTACTTGTACCTTCCACCATCTCGAACAAATTACGGCTACAATGAATCCGTAACCAGTATGTGTCGTGTGTTCAATCTTTGTAGTTCGTGTTTTGATTATCACCTTTCACGTTCGTCCCTCAAAGCGCTCTATTCTGTTGTTCTTAATTAGTTATAATTGTTATAGGTTTAATATTTAGTGATATAGTTTTATTATTAGTTGTATTATTTTATAATTGATTCTCGGTCATTAGGGCAAACATGTTAAGCCTGTTAAAGTTTGTAAAATAAAATAAAATACAATAAAAATTAAAAAAATATAGTTTGCATTAGGTATATTATCGTGCAAATCAACATTTCGCAGCAAGTTCTGAATGAAAAATCTAGATAACTATTTTTATTGGTAACCTAAACCATACATTTTCTCTCGTATTCCGAAAAAAAACTAAGTCTCATACTGTCGATTTTAGTCTTTTCTTCGAGGTGACAGTAGATCTCGACGTTTCATGCAAGGCATTTGACATCAAATTTTTTTTTTTGAAAACCCCGAGATCAATGCGACTAAGACTAAATACATGCTAGCAGGAGGGACTGATCATAACAGAATTATTGTTGGTAGTATTGTTGTGATCGACGGCGACGAGCTCGAGGTGATAGAGAAATTTGTCTACCTTGGTTCGTTGCATTTGTCTACCTTGGCTCGTAGCAATTGACAACAATAACAGCCGTGAAATTCGAAGACGCATAGTCAATGGAAGTTGTGCCTACTATGGGCTCCGCAAATCCTATAAAAATAATAATAAAGGTCCCGCCTCATTCCCCTACATAGGTTTGAGTTGGTCGATTATCTAATTGATAATAAATTAATACATAACCAGTTTTACAAAAAAAAATGAACTGATTCAACCTACAGATATGAAATCACCTCTTTGTGATACCGATATTTCACTAAGCTTCGTCTGTTCAAAAGTTTATTTGGACATGTTTGTAAAAAGTTTAGCCAAGTCCCAAGAAGAAACGCTTGCTGTCCCGTCAAGCTATCCCATAGCATCTTCTGAGTTCACTTTAACCTGACTGCCAAATTTGTCAGACTAACTGTTCTAATCTCCAGTTTAATCAAAAATTTGACCCGTTGAATGAATTTAAGGTTGTAGCCTATCCATTCATTCTGACGGTTGTCTGCTTGATCCTTCAGAAATCGCTCGTGGGCCTTCTTTGCTCGACAACATTCGCTCTCTCGATCTACGAACAAACTTCAATCATAGCTGTGTTCCTTTTTATCAAGACTTACATATCCAATGCCACAATAAAAACAAACTCTACTATGTTCTAATCGCTATCATAATTCAGATTTCTCATGGCTGCACTAACGCGCGCGTTCTCAAACTTATGTAGACTACTTTTTATTTTCTTTTTTTCTTTTAATTTCTATAAACATATACAAAAAAGATGGCAGTTCTTCTTTCATATACGTATACACATACATAATTCGTTAAAAACAACTTCGTCACTTACAATCTTAACATTTAAATTATATTTTTGACATGTGAAATACACTGCCGTTTAAAATCTGCTAATGTGGTTGCTCTTTTAATGTGTCTAGGCATCGAATTGAAATAAGTAACACCTTTAAAAAATAGGGAGTTCTGTGATACTCTACTTAAGAAGTTTGGTGTTCGTACTTCGTCAGCGTTTCTGGTATTATATCGATGAATATCACTTCCTCTTTCAATTCGATCACACAAATATCGAGGCAGCAATCCATTTATTATTTTAAAAACGAACACCATGGTCAAATATACAATTCTTTGCTTCACAGATAGCCATTGAAGCGTGTTTAGCATGAGAGCTGAGGAAGTGTATCTATTACAACGCAAGATCAAACGTATTACTTTATTTTGTAAACGTTGTAACCTCAACATTTGTGTTTCGTTAGCAAGGCAAAGAATGGATGAACAGAAGTCTATGTGTGGCGATATTATGGATTTATATAATTGAATCTTACTCGAAATAGTCAACTCATTCCTCAAACGGCATATGATACTGTATTTTTAATAAAAAGCAGTTTGTCATCTATAGGAACACCAAGATACTTTATCTCTCTAACGCGATCAAGTGTCTCACCATTTATCTTTACAAAACACTCGGTGTTATAATATCTCGAAGAAAATACCATGTACTTGGTTTTTCCAACATTTAATTTTAACTGCTTAAAGTTCAAACAAATACTAAGAGAATGCAAATCTCTATTTAAGTGCAATGCTGCGGATTCTAATTCTTTAGCTGCTATGAACAGAACTGTATCGTCAGCAAATAGATTTATATCACAAAAGCGTAAGACTCGCTTCCTTGTGGAACACTAAACGTACTAGCTATTGGTTCAGAAACAGACTCAGCAAAAACAGTCCTCTGTATTCGATTACTCAAATAACTTTCGAACCATTTGAATGCCGAACCCTCTAAACCAAAGCGCCGTAGAGTCTGTAACAACAAGGGCCTGGATATAGTTTCAGGGAAGGTCCAATGACATGAAAGCAATCTTGAACAACTTTTGCATTTACGTCATCAATACCAGCCGACTGTTCTAGTGCAAAACAAATTATTTTAGGTCCGCAAAAGTTATTGGGTGAAAAAATTCCAGCTTACATCTGCTGGCCGTCGGCTGTACTATTTCGTCAGGTTCTCTGACCAAATCAATACTATCATTGATAAGTGAAATACTGTCAACGAAATTTGAGTTAAACTTATTAGCAATTAGATTTTCTGATGTTATGACTGAATTTCCGAAAGTTATGGATCGCGGACAACTGTTTTTAGCTTTCATCAATATTTTTAAAATTTTCCACAACTGTTTGCTATTATTTTTGTTCTGATCAATCTTACTCTGGATATGATCCGTTCTGGCTTTTTTCAACGATCTCGAATAATCATTGCGAGCAACTGTGTAATAACACCAGTCGACCGCACTATTAGTGTTACGGAACTTTTTGAAACATCTATCCCTAGTACGTTTCATTCGGTCAATTTCACAGGTCAAGAGAATACCAACAGTTCTTGTTTTTTGGCTCAACAAATTTTGGTTCAACTAATTTTTTGGTACATGTTCGCAGAAAATCCGTAAGAAAAGATGCTCTTGTTTCTAAATTACCCGATACCGGATAAGAATCCAAGCTCCTAGTAACAAGCTCACACAAAGCATTCTTCGAATAATTTCTCCAGCACTTTATCAAGACTCTATCATTTAATTAACCGTCATTGTTATTGAAACTAATAAATATAGTTTCGTGATCTGTTATTTTCAGTTAATCAACGATAGATGATTTAACCGTGTCAAAATTTGTATACACATGGTCAATCAATGTTCTGCTGTACTGGGTTATTCGAGTAGCTTCACAAACAGTTTGTTTTAATCCAAAATAATCCATTAGGCACTTCAATTGGGAAGAATTTTGTTCATCAAACAAATTAATATTGAAATCACCAGCTATGATATTAATTGCACTGAAATTTAGAAAATGCTCCAACCAGTTATTGAAAAGTTCAACAAAACGCTGGTCACTAGAACTGGGAGAGTGGTATAATAGTCCGTAATTTCCAATCTGAATGCCTTTCTCGGTAGTAATACCCAAAAACCAATTGTTATCTATCGCTTCGTTGAACCGAATGTTGAAACATATTGATTCCTGGATATACATAGCAACCCCTCCAGTATGTTTGGAGTGCGACAAGCAAAAAGAAACTCTATAATCCAAAATATAGTACTGGTCGAAAGCATCAGCCTCTACTATATGAGTTTCTGTTATAAATACTAACAATAGACGTTCGTTACCTACAATTAACTTCAATTCACTGAAGTGTGTAGACAACCCAGCAATATTAAAATACAAAATATTTGAGTTTTTATTTCGTGCACTTGTCGTTGTTTGCTATTCTTCGTACCGAATGATAGATTTTCTTTTTTCAATAATATTTCTATAAACTGGGCAGTCTGTACTGTATGCTGGATGACCGACGTCCAAATTTAGCTTACGTTCTCTATTCATTTTTTGACAATTAATGCATCCAGCCGATATCGATGAGCATTCAGATGTAGAATGCTGTTTACTACATTTAGAAAATGTTTCTTCATTTGGACACTCTTTACTATTGTGACCAAAGCCTCCACATTTGAAGCACCTAAGAACGTTAAATGTTTCTGCTACGGGACACCGATCCCATCCAATATTTACTTTTTTAGCGCTCATTAAATTTTTAAAAGACTTACTGTCAACTTCAAGTACTACATTATATTTGTTGTACTTGAAGCGTGGATTCTTATAAGTTGTAACCACATTAACTTCACCTATCCCTATGCTTTCTTTTTAACTTTTCAACAAGTCAATAAAAACAGCAGAGGAATACTGATCAGACATTCCCAAAATTTTCACTTTTGGTTTCAATGGTTTCGGGATAATAGCTTTGTATTTTTCACCTGATTTGCTTTCAATGTCATTTTTTATGGAATTACATTTTTCTACAGTTGCACACTCTATGATAATCGAGCCTTCTTTCCCGTTTCGAAAGCTGCGGACATTATGCATTTTTGGATCGAGTTTATTCTTAATTTCTTTTTGGGTACTGTCATTACATTTAATCGAATCTACAGGTTTTACAACAATAACTGGACCAGCCATACGTTTTTCCAATATCTTGGGATTTCTCGCGACAACGTTCGCGAAAGATAATGTTTCAGTAGTATGGAAAACCTCGTCGTTTTTGCTTTCAATCAGAATTGGTTTATCATTACTGTTTGACATCACTTTTATTTTCCGACTTGGATTAAAATCGGATTCCGATCGATTATCCTTTTCAACTGTTTTTTTTTCTGTTTATTGCAACTATATTTTGACTTTCAAATTCATTCTTTTTGTTCAACATATTTGTTTCCATAATTCTAGCCACACTGCTCTCAAGCTTTACCATATGTTCTTGAAGGTTCCCGGAATAAATCGCCACAGAAAACGACTGCAACAGAAACCACCGCTTATAAAATGTGTAGTAGGCTATAAATATTGTGGCGCGGTATTGTATTTCAAAACAAGAATTAACCGGGCAAACGTATCGCCCCAGGCAAACGTAACGCCCCGGGCAGACGTATACCGTCCGACGCTCGCTAGAGCTCGGTCGGACATTGCTAAAGGATCGTATCCTATGTTTCAAACTAACCGGGCAATCAGTGGATCCCAGGTTTGCGTGCGAGACACCGCCGCTTCCGACGGCGGGTCGGCGGTGGACTCGGATTGCGTCATCTTGGCGGCATGGGCCGCCTCGATTCCTTATCCTCGCCAAATGGGGACTTCGTCCCCATTACATTGTCCTCAGAATAAATTTCGAAAAACGAGAACAAGAGAATAAATTTATAATAGAAATGTGAGGCACATGATGTTTTTCCCGCGCCAAATATTTCTAGCCTACTACACTTTTTCTAAGCGGTTGTTTCTGTTGCAGTTGTTTACTGTGGCGATTTATTCCGGTCACCGTTCTTGAAGAGCAGTATTAAGGCTCGTTTCCAAAACTTGTTTAGCTGTTTCCAATGCACTGTTTATCTGCGAAGCAACTGTATCACGAATATTGGTTATTATCTCAGATATGGAAGAGAGCTTTTTCATCTCCTCTTTCAACAATGACAACTACCAAATCATTCGGTGATTCACGTTTGCTTGCAGAAAAACACTCATTACACTTAAATAGTATGTTCGCATTATCATTAATCAGCTTAGCAGCTGCTTTGGTTAGATTTGTACAGCGCCTGTGTATACGAGCGCCGCAACTTCCAACACACGCAACTGGATCATCGCTGATCACAATACCTTCCTCGCACACACCACATTCATTCATTCGCCTAAGTACTTTATGTGTAGCGAAATATCAACTCAATAGCAGATCTGTGATACCAAAACCGGAATTTTATTAACAGCAGCTTGCGGTGATGCCACTTGCTGCTGTTTTTGTGGATAACGCTAAAAATAAATATCAGTTGAGGCAGCAACTTATACTTATCTCTTGCAATATCAATTGCGCCTTCAACTGGTTACAACGGATCACAAATTCGAACGGGATTTCACACACAAAAACGTTATTTTTCTTAGACACAAAACACAACGAACTGCAATCTTCGCCATTCGAAATAGAATCCTTGATGTCCAACAAACTCCGACCATGTACGAAGTGTACCATGTACAAATCCCTAATACTGCCGGTTGTTCTCTATGGACACGAAGCATGGACGATGCTTGAAGAGGACTTACAAGTCCTTGGTGTTTTCGAACGCCGAGTGCTCGTAACTGCATACGGTGGTGTACAGGAAAACGGAGTATGGAGAAGGAGAATGAACCACGAACTGCCGAAACTCTACGCGAACCCTGAATCCAGAAAGTCGCCAAGGCTGGACGAGAACGAGAGCAAGATTGCCGGACAACAGCCCTACAAAAATGGTGTTCGCATTGATTCCAGAACTAGAAGAAGAGGAGCCCAACGAGCAAGATGGTTGGACCTGGTGGAGCAGGACTTGGCAAGAATCGGTGCGGTCGTAAGTTGGAGAACTGCAGTTGGATCGTATTTATTGACGAAATATTGTGAAGAAGATCTTATCTCTCAATTGAATATAGTATAAAGTATATAGTATTATAAATAAAAAAAAAAGTTCAATAGTTTTTCCTCCTCGATTTTAAATTTTTTGAAAAAAAAACAGAATAAAATAGTGAAAATTGAATTATTTACCACCAAATGGAACATCCTGCATATAAAGTCCCCATGTGCATCTCGTGTTACTGGAAAACAACAAAAAGGGACAAATGACGACTCGCCAGTAATAAATATCTGATGGTTGCGGTCATCAAGAAAAAATAAACAAACTTAACTGATCATATTTTTCTACGCGACTAGATTTGTCACCTTGATTTTATTTAAACATCCGTTGGTACCGTTTTGCTTCTACTAGGGTAACACGAGGTGATTTGGTCATACGGGGTGATTTGGACCACCCCTATATCTCAAAAAGTACGGCTCAACTTGAATATTTTATAATATCATCTCCTTCTATTGTTGAACCGTATGTACCGTTTTGCCTCAAGTTCCGAACACTTCATTTTCAAATGTAAATTTACTGATCTTTAATGTTTTGAATAATTGAATAATAAAAATCCTGACATTCTTTGTGGTATAGGGTTTATTTTAACATCATTCATAGGTATCGAGACTATCTATAACTTTTAATACTAAGAATTTGCAAAAAAGTGACTGTCAAAACCAGTGATAAAATGTTTGCGTTAGCAAACTCGGAATTTGAATCGAGTCCAAATTTTAGGGAGTGTTATATTTTTCCAAAGAAGAATAGCTATTTCGCTTTGGTTTGATATATCGATAATCTGAATCGTTCTAGTAGCTCAAACGTTATGATTTTTTTTTAGGAAAATTGCATTTTGGGTGTTCGGAATTTGAGGCAAATGTAACCAAACATATTTTTAGCTTTTCACCAAATTCATATTCAATTTGTAAATTAATTTTATGGTGGCCAAATGAAAGAAAAGGCTCTATTGTATCCAAAAACTACATTAATTCCGCGAAAAAGTACCATTATGAGTAATGAGACACTGTTTAATGGCCAACAAAGCTTAAGTGTTCGGAATTTGAGACAAAACGGTACCTAACGTGAAAAAAACTTTGGTAAAATTCGACGTGTGGAAGAAAACGGTAGCATGAACATAACAAGCACTTTGATTGTCAAAAAAATGTAAGTTTTCCGATCGTGGCTTGGTCTAATTGATTCCAGATGCCACTGAATTGCCGAAAGAGGATGGGCAGACATCGTTGGAAGAAGGAGGATCTTGAAAGAGCAACGCAAGCATCGAAAGTGTTATAAAATGCTCGAACAACAGCGAAAAGATCCATGCAGGATTCGAGATGGTCTCAATCCAATTTTTCTGGTCTGGAATCTGGCCAAGACACCTGGTATCGATCCCAAAACACTGTTACTATTTGTAACATTATCTCAAAATACTTCACATAAAAATAAGTATGTATTTTTTCGATGAAACACACACTGGACCAAATCACCGCGCATCAAATTTTAATGTCCAACAATCATCTTCTTTTTTTTATGATATATTTGGTGATTTGAAGCTTGATATACTGATTAAACATTATTGATTGAGAGAAAACAATTGTAGTTCAGTGTACAAAGTGACTTTTTTCATTTAGACCTTATTGGTTTGGGAATATCAGGTGATTTGCTTAGGGGGTCCAAATACCCCCCATTTCCCCTAATAAACATTTGTACTGCATTTTTCTATTTTTTTTGCTCCTTTTCCATCGGTTGAATTGGCTGATCGTTCCATTATGCATGTCTATTCATAAAATGTTTGTTCCGTAGTGCTGGAGGATGGCAGTCCAATAGGTGAGACTCCCTTCCCAAGGAGGAAAATGCAATGTAATTTAATTACGTCCATTATAAGTTTCTGTTCCCTTTAATAGACCGCAAACTCAATCGCTGTGGAGCCGCCGTTGACTACCGCTAGTGGTGGGCAATGGTGGTGATAGGGAAAAATTACTTACGTCTACCCGAGGAACGTGGTCCAATGGGGATTCCATTTGGAAGTTTTACTCTAGTCAAGCGTTCCATTATCGAGCAAGATAGTTCGCTCGAAGTGTGAACATTGTTGCTTCTCGTTACTACAGTAAGGTGTAGGAGTACAAATTTGAGTTTGAGCTTA
The DNA here is from genome assembly GCF_029784135.1 of Toxorhynchites rutilus septentrionalis. Taxonomy (NCBI): domain Eukaryota; kingdom Metazoa; phylum Arthropoda; class Insecta; order Diptera; family Culicidae; genus Toxorhynchites; species Toxorhynchites rutilus. The sequence continues at coordinate 142,772,831 of NC_073745.1, read as the reverse complement.
GTTTGCAGTGCGCTTTCAAAGACATGACAAACATTCGCTAGGTTCAATCAGTGAAATCATCAAGGAACTCACTTGTTTGCTTTCGCCAACCTTCAACTCGTAATACATTTTACTACCTGATGTATCCTGGTACACCGAACACGAGAATTAAAGATGTTTATGTTTTGTTTGAATAAGGAAATGAGAACGGTCTCTTACATTACCTGATGGAATATTGGATTATTTTCCAATTGTCCATTGAATTTTTGAGTCTCAGATCGTGTTTCTTTGTTGACGACGCCACCAAAATGAAAATAGGTCTCATTGGAAATTTCTTCCAAAATTTCTTTCAAAAATCAACGTCAACGTTTCAAATGTGAACAACTTCCCATGTAGAAACCGTAATTATTCAATGTAGTGATTCGATTTTTAGTTAAGCGCACTATAGAAATTGATTCACTCGTTAAGCAGTAGGTGCTTTCGTTCAACCGACCTCTGCATAAGGTATCACCACGTTTCCACTGTTTCTTTTCACTCTCACTTGGACCTCAAAGGGCAGCCAGTAATGTCGTTAGTAATAATTTTTAACGAATGCTGAACTATTTTCACATCTTCTCACGGACCCGAACTGACAATCGCTCGGAACGTAAGTCAATATTAATAAGAAACCCAATAAATAAACCTTCCAAGCATTGTTACTTCACCAATACGACGCCAAAAAGCGTCATCTGATTATCGCATCGTTCCGCCCCCAGCATCACCTCACCAACGCGTCGAGGGGACATCCCACAATCAGATAAAGCGTGGCGGCAACGCTTTATCACGACCGCATCTCGCGGAAATTGAGTTTTTATCTGCTTAATTGGCGACGACACCAAAAGGGACCGCCTTCGGTTGTGGAGGCTTGTGCAACCGGCGAGTTTCGGCGAAAGTTCATCTTGCCAAAAACGGGAAGTGGACTTTATTTTTATACCTTGCGACTTGCGACGCGTTGTCAGTGGCGGCAATTGTTTTCCTTTGGGGGGTAGCGGAAAATGTTCCATTGTAATCAAATATCTGCGTGTGAACATCCGATGGTGACATTCGTCATTGTTTCTTTTTGGGCTGTTTTAAGTTATGATTTTAGACTGTAATAATCGAAGTTTTGTTGCACAAAAAGTCGGTTCGCTGTTTCATGTTCAAATTATTTGTAAAAGCAGTAATCAAACCTGAAAGCCATAGTCTGAATTGTTTTAGTTTTACCGATTATCTCTTCTCTCGAAAAACGAATCTTGCGGGCTGCTCAAAGCAGTGTGATAATGCTTTGATTTGTTTTTATCTTTCATTGCTTTGCACGAGAAAATTCATATTGAGTGCCTCGACCGCATTCAATTTTCTTCCACTATTATGATTGTTTCAAACGATAAATTTAAATTGGTAACGTTTCACCCTTCGCCCACAGATTCCGCATTTAGATGATACAGAATGCTGACGGTGGTAGCGTTACTACTGGCCATATCCGTGCTACGGACTGCCGCACAAGCCCCAGCTGCTGCGCAAAATGACGTTCGAACACAACCCCAAACGTTGCAAATGATGATGCCAACCATCCCACCTAATCAGGTAGATCGATTACGATACTTCACTGTACAGTTTAAAACAGTTTTCGCTTCTATTTCAGCTGATCACTATCTTTCAGTCGCCATCACCGCTCCCACCGACGGACACAAGCACCACTCAACGTCAGGGTATTCATTACCAGCACTCCGTTTCCCTTGGTCCCAGGAGTAACTATTACGTTTACTACTCTGATGGTGCTCCAAACTCTCAGCACCAGCAACCACTCGAATATCAGTCTCTCATTGGGTAAGATCTACTTCGCAATGAACGCCGACAAATGTTGTTCCTAATTCCGACACTATCATTTCTCCTTTCAGTTTCCCCAACGAACAGTCTAGTCAAGTAGTGCTCAATACGAATTCTTTCCCAGTGCAACTGGTAACACTAGTGCAACCCACCGCGAAACCCGACGTTCAACGGGAAAATGCTACCGAAGCGTACCACTCGAACGTCGATCTGAATGATGAGGGAATTCAGAAGTTGGTCTCCTCCACGCAGGATTTGGTGACGAACGAAGATGTAGTCAGTATCAACAATGCCGAGGAGGAAGAAGTAACGGAGAAAAAATCCGATACTTCAGAAGCGGAGATAGACAATGAACCCAGCGAAAGTCGTGTGAATGAGGAAAAGTTGAAAGATAATCTCGCGGTTCCTTCCTTCAACCAGCCGATTATCGTGGGCGAAATGTCTGATGCTTCGGGAAGAAATCAGCGGTCCGGAGGGAGAAGATTCTTTCATCAAAAACAGATCAATGTGGAAATTATTGGCGATCCCAATGATCACAACAAAGGACAGTTTCTGAAGGAAACTACGTTCCTAGCCAATCAAGTTACACCGGATCCATGTGGAGACGATAAGAAATCTACCCATGTGCTGCCTAAACTCGAGATCAGTACAGTTCAGTCGGTTTTGTCAACAGTTCATGGGCGTGGGAAAACAGCTTCAAACACGGGTTTCTATTTACCCTCATCTACCGCCCTTTACATAGCTAAGGAGTCGACCACAGTCGCACCAAAGCCGGTACCTACCAAGTACCTGGCTCCGATTCAAGCAGGTTTGAGACTCCTAAATTCCGAAAAGACCATCGACGATTGCGTCGATCCCCCAAAACCAGAAGAGAAAACAATCGTTGAAATCCAGAAGAGCGTCAACGTCAACAATATTCTCGTCAAGGAAGAAGTTTCTCAACAGCAAGAACCCAAAAGCAACGTTGTCCATCAACCAATCTTCGTCGACAGGTACGTCGATCGAATCACCAAGCAGAACGTTATCGTTGAGAAACCCGTCCTTCAGCCATACATCGTCGAGAAGCCCGTCGATCGGATCATCAAACAGAACGTAATTGTTGAGAAACAAGTTCCTCAACCGATTATCGTGGAAAAGCCCGTCGACCGCATAGTGAAGGAGAATGTCATCGTAGAAAAACCGGTTCCTCAGCCTATAATTGTGGAAAAACCGGTCGATCGAATTGTTACCCAAAATGTTATTGTTGAAAAGCCGGTTGATCGAATCGTAACTCAACCGATTTATGTAGAGAAACCCGTGCCCCAACCTGTGGATCGTATCGTGGAAAAACAGGTTCCCGTACCCTATCCAGTGGATAGGATCGTCGAAAAACAAGTGCCAACCGCTGTCCCGGTTCCATATCCAGTTGAGAAACAGGTTCCGGTTCATCATTATATAGATCGACCAGTCATCAAACACGTACCTGTAGAAGTACCGGTGGAGAGGATAGTTGAAAAACCATATCCAGTTGAGAAGGTCTTGACAAAAGAGGTTCAAGTCCCCTATCCTGTAACCCAAATTGTAGAGAAAATCGTCGATCGACCCGTGGAGGTGGAAAAGATAGTCACCAAAGAAGTTCAGGTACTCTATCCGGTTACACAATACGTTGATCGTCCGTACCCGGTAGAGGTACCTGTTGAGAAAATAGTGGAGAAAATTGTTGATCGACCCGTTGACAGGGTGGTTGAGAAGCAAGTTGAAGTTCCGGTACCGGTTACGGTCGAAAAGGTTGTTGAGAAGATTGTCGATCGACCCGTTCCATACCCGGTACAGGTTCCCGTGGAAGTGCCGGTTCAGGTACCATTCCACTACCCGGTGGAAGTTCCTGTTGGGGTTCCCTTTCCGTATCCGGTTGAAAAACTAGTACCTGTTCCCATCCACGAACCAAAACCAGCCCACTCCATCATCAAAACAACAACCCACGAAAAGTTGTTCGATTTCCATAAATTGTTTGGAGACAAGCGACGACATTATAATATTTACCTGAAGTCACCGCCGCAACTTAAAAGTCCCGTTATAGAGGTTCCAGCTAAGCATATTTTTTACCACGAAAAATACCCGAAAAGTGATCTTCATTTCGGTGCCTCTATCCAAGCCCCATCGTACGTATCCTTCGCACAACTGAACATCTTACCGCATCCACATCATCACGAGAAGCCTCTGCCCGTTTATAGCTCACCCATTGGGGCCGACGCTTTCAACGGTAATTTCCACACCCACAATCGATTCCAACCGCTAATCGATCGACCTCGTTTTGTAGGCAAGCTTACCTACCCGACGCCGCCATCTTTTCAGCACCAGTTGCAGGTTTACAAGGATGACTACGTGGGGCCAACGCCCCTGCTCGAGGATCATTGGGCCGTCAAGAGTGACGTCAAATTTCGCAGGAGTCCAACGTATGGGAAGGGCTTGCGGATCGAGTATGGTGGCTTCAAGCCACCGCTAGTGCCATCGCTGGAGATCGACGAGAACGGGGTACCGTTGAGCGAGAAGGAACACAAGAAGGATTAGGCGTGGAGACTGATGAATGCGACTGAGGGGAAGTAATTTCTCCGTCGTTCTGTAGAGGGTAATGCTGATAAGACTCCTTAGTTGTAAGCGCAGAGTGGACATTATATTCATGCGTCACCAAGTTCTTAAAAATCATTTGCTATTAAAAAATAATATGTATAAGTAATTTATTGCATTAGAACGTATTTAAGAGACGTAGATGAAATACATTCATTTCATAATATGAAACGTTTAGATATGTATTACCCGAGCAACAGTTTATATTTTTTCAAATATACGGAACTATCTTAGTTATTTTCTTGATTAATGAAATATTGAAGTAGATAACGGGTGAGTCACAAGTAGCGGGATTAAATGAAAACACGTTAGGCGAAAACGTTTTTTTTTTTAAATTCAATTCTTTATTCCATTCTCCTTGATCCATACAATGTGCATTTGAGATGTGCAATAATTAGACAAATAGTGGCCCTTCATTTTCAATCTATTTCTAAATTTCTCGGAACCCTCGCCTTCAGGTTCTAGACCACCTTGAGATCCATCAGATGTTACGGGATTTGAGTTGTTAAGCTGTGGTGGCATCCCAACCATTTTCTTACGCCGTCTGGGACACTGTGGCCCAATACGACTCGATTAACCGCTTATGGAGTACCTTTGGGGGATTGTGTTATGGACAGTCAATCATAATGGTACGAAGCTAGATCCGACCAGAACCTGATATCTTCTTCTTTATGGAACTTTTTTCTAAAGCAACAAGTTTTGGCAAACAGTTCTTTGTGTAGTCACGTCCGATTTCGGAGGCTGTCTAACCATCCAAAAGACACGCTCTCGGAGGAAACAGGAAACTCTGTTCCGCGATCTTCATCGTAAACAAACGAAAACACACTTAGTACGAACAACGCCCACAAAAAGAAGAACAGAACCACACACAGCTGTTTCTCTCTCTCTCTCTCTCTCTCTCTCTCTCACGTGACCAGAAATTATCACCAATAGATAAACTTTCCAAATTTACAACCTGAACTTAGGAAGAACGATAATCAGTGTTAATCTCAGTGAGCCATGTTAAATAAATACAGCATAGGGGATGTCCACAGTAAAACGTAAAAATAAAATAAAAAGTAGAATGGTCTGAGCCTAGGGGCACGGACGTAAGTTTGACGTAGGACTGTGATTTTTCAAAACTATTGTTTTAATGTAATTCTTTCCAACGTTCAGAAATCTGTTATTTTAACTCTTTTGAAACTCCAAATGGTGGCCACGAAAAGAGCCGTTTGTTTGTACTCATAACCGTCAAACGAGTTGTAACAAACAAAGAACAAAACTTAGCTTTTCACAAGAGGTTCAACTGTCTAAATAAAAATAAATCATGAATATCAGTGTGGAATTGACGGATGTACGTTAAATTCACAACCAGATGGCGCAGCGAGTGAAATACTGATTTTTTTTTTGTTTGAAATTCGCTTTAATACGCAATATACGTATCTGCATGCTCGTGCTATTTATCTATTACCAGGTGCAGGTGCAAGCCTGTACCGTAAGTTCGGTACGATGCCTTCTAACAATCCACATTACAGCATCAGTTGTCGTTGTACAATTCGGGTCACGTTGATGTGGCGCTCGTTGTAGACTGAGTTAGTCATAACTGGGCTGCCATAATGTGCTCTATGTTTTCGTTCCTTTGATGACACATCCGGAATACGTCTTCAACGTCTTAATGCCAGACGTACAGCCTGCAGTTTCTTGTTGATATAATCCTATCCTGGGGGATCTTCGTAGCCACACTGGTTGTGCGTTCGCTTATTGAACGGTCGATCGTGATTTCAAAACCCAGAGCCCTCAATTGACTATCTTTGTGTTGTTACAGAATAACTACGTCTACGCAATAACCAATCATCAGCGATGGAGATCGATCCACGGTCGAAATAAGATCGATTCATCCATACAACTGCTTTGCTGTGCAAGAAACATCGAGCTGTTGTTCTATTAATAGCCAGCAAAGACCATATCAACTGTTTCCGCTGTCCGGTGGTCTAACTGGACAACGGAAGAACAGAAGAAATACTCTTACATCTGAATGACTACTGTAGAATGTAACATATGTAATGGTATGGAAGGAATACTCTTGCGCCCAAAATGGCAACGGTGTAATGTGCTTTTTATAGATACGACAGAAACATGTGACATGTACACGATTTAAACCGACGAACCAGCCGAAATGTGTTGAAGGTCACTATAATGTAGAAAAAAAAATTTAAAGCTGGCTCTCTTACAGCTGAAATGCTAATGAGCCTAAATAAATAGACAAATGGGATAAAAATCCCTATCCTGGATGGCTATCATTTTGACTTTAATTACCGAGGCAGGCTCACCACGCGTAAATCACAGATTAGATGCGGCCTAGTCGTCGTGTGACGCTCGTCTTGATGGGCAACAACATGGGCAACAGGGGAAGTGGGGGTAAGACGGACATGTTAAGAAGAATTTCAATTGTATCATGTTTCCCAAAACATGAATGAAGTTCCTTACAAATCAGTATACTGTTTTTCGAAATAATCAGCCAAATGTTTCACAAAAGTGTTTTTACTGAAATTAAAAAAGACCAAAAAGTAGATCAAATGGACATATAGTGGGGGAATATGGACAGGTTTATATATGAAGCGTAGTTTATTGCTTGTGAGAGGAATAATTTTATTCAACCAAGGTCTGAACTTATCACAAATTGCCATTGAACGATGAAATAATGGATTCAATCCACCTAGAAGTGATATTACGCTTTTCAACAGTATGAACGGACAGACCCTCAACTATTTTGGTTTTGGTTCCAGTCAGGTTCTCGACAGTCCCCCTTTGGCGATTTGATTTCCGTTTATAAACGTTTATATTTATTCTATTCCTTAGGAATAGAATAAACAGATTATTCACAGTTCATCTCACTCCCACTGGCAACTGTCCGTTCCGTTCCGTATTATACTTGATGAGTGAATCTGTCGTTCGCATTGTACAGCGCGATTCGCCAGTGTTCCTGCGCAATCGCGCGGCCAAAATCCAAGATATTCCTGCGAAACCAAACGAAAGGACTGTTCTACTCATTTGTCAGACATCTTCTTCGTCAATATCGTTCGCAATAGGCTCAGTAACAGTTCAAAAATCAATTTGACTTAGACGGCTCTTGCATTTGTCCAGAAGGGTAGCCAAAATGTTACCCTCGATCCGCCGACTTCGACAGACCCTTATAAGTTTCCTCAATTCGATTGTGGACATTTTTTCTATACAACCAAACATTTCTGAGCTAAAGTATTTTAATAAAACTTAATGCTGAAATAAAACACTCTTGAGTCAAAATAGTTCTTCAACTCGTGGAAAATACTCAGTATCTTAAGCCAAATGTGCGTGTATCGTTTCATTCAAATCGGAGCCACTCGAATTTTGCCAAGCTGCCAAACGACTGCTTTTGTTGGAAAAATTCTTAGATAGAGATGAATAAAATCCGTCATGGAATGTGGACAGACATATGTGGATATTTGTGAAAGTTATTAATGGAAAAAATTCGAAATGACTTTCAAATCTTTTTTTCAAAAATGGGTATTTTTCAGTCAATTTCTCCGAATCAGTAAACCAAAGCTAACCCGACAATCTGTCCACTTACTTCATGAAGCTTCTCTTCGTTTCGCGGTGAAAGCGATTGCGTTGTTTTGAAAGCTTTCTCTCGCTCGTGATGATCGATGCATGTTTTTTTTCTTCTATCGAATTAAACTTGCTTATACTATTCGATACATGGTGTCGCTCGGAGCAGCAAGTTTGTTCAGAGGAATTCCACGGGCAGTCGTTCATTCCTGGAAGCAAGTCAACTGATTCTATGTACCGTATTATCTTAAATTCTGTACACTTTACTTTTCAATGTAAATTTACTAAATTTTAATGTTATACATAATTGAATTATTATAACACTGACATTTCTTGGGGGACAGGTTTCATTTTAAGATAATTTATAGGCATCAATACAGCCCATAATTTATAATACTGAACATTTGCAAAAAGTAGATGAACAAATAATTTTTTATGCAGATATCTTCGTTAAAATTAGTATTTAAATAATGTTTGGAATTTGAGACAAAAGTGTTCGGAATTTGAGTCAGTGACAAAAATGGTGTTTAGAATTTGAGATAAATGTAATTGAACGTACTTTTAGTTTTTTACCATGAATATGTAAAACAAATTCAATTGTAGCCAAGTGAAAAGAATGCTCTATTGTATCCAAATATCAAATAATTTCGCGAAACAGCACCATTTTGAGTAATGAGACACTGTTTAATGACCAACAAAGATCAAGTGTTCGAAATTTGAGACAAAACGGTATTAGATTGAGGAAAAAGTATTCCATTATTTTTGCGTGAAATTTTAAACTTCATTAAAGGTATTTAGGGTTGTCCTATTTATGGAAAATATACATCGTTTTGTTGTATAATTTGTTGCCATTTTAAAGGTAGCTTCAGTAAGCCTTTAAAAAATGTTTGTTGACGGAATTTGAAAGATCAGATTTAACTCTATATAATATGTGATTTTCAAAACTATGTTATTTTTTGTGTTTGAGTAAATTAAAATTGAAATCATGAGCTTTTGGATGAAATCCCATCAATAACTTTGAGCAGGATTAAGATATTGACATGTTCTGCATCGCGAAATGTTGTTATTGATAAGGTCTAAAAGTCGTACGAAGAAAGTTTTGATGTAGAATTTTAAATATAAAAGTTAAAGCAGAAAAAACACGTGTTTTTCATGGTCACCCTAATGCAACTTAGAAAAAGCGGTCAATCGATTATTTTAAAAGACAACACTTAAAGTTAAACAAAACTTTTTTTTTTATATTTTAATCCTACTCAAAGTTATTGATGGTTCTTTACCCAAAAACTCATGATTTCAATTTTAATTTACTCAAACACAAAAAATAACATAGAATGAAATATGCTCTTTCAAATGCTGTCAATAAACTTTGTTTACCTTTGCCCCAGAAAGAATGACAAACAAATGAAAAGAGCATGTTTATTATCAACAAATTTGAGTAAAGTGGAGATATTGACAAGTTCTGCATCGAAAAATGTTTGTATTAGTAAGCTCTAAAAGTCTTTCTAACACAGTTTGCATGTAAAATTTTAAATATAAAAGTTAGAGCAAAAAAACAGTTTTTTTTCATGGTGACCCTAACATAACTTTGAAAAAAGGTGCTATATTGGTTATTTCAAGAAATAGAGAAAAACTTTGTTCTACAAAGATGTCTCAAATAATTGGAGCTACAACATTGTCGAACTATGTTTACCTCTATCTATAAATATAAAAAAGTTAGATTTTTCATTTTATCGACAATTTTGGTCACCCTATTTTTGACAAAATAAAAACGAGCGCTCTATCATGAGTAACAACTTTGTCTAAGACAGTTTTTGTCTAGAGAATAACTGTCGAGCTCTATATGCTAATTTCCACTTAAATATATCTCCTGGATCATTGTGCATCCGAACGTATTTTTTTACGCTTCGTATTGAAGAAATTTCTCGTGAAATTAAATTTATTGGACCTGATATCTGCGACAAATCTGCAGTTCGGAAGAATGTTCACATATTCTATGAGGGTGGACTTTCTGCCACCCTAAAATAGAAATGGATACCCTGATAAAAAGAATAAAAAATACGGGTCCAATATTCTGCGATAAAGAACAACATTATTACTATTCACGAAAATCTAAAAACCACTACACCCAGGTTTTTTTTTTGACGCGGGGGATAAATACCTCGTAAAAAAACCGCGGTAATTCGAAAATCCGCGTAGGAAAAACCGCGTCAATTGGAAAATCCGCGTAAAAAAACCATGTCACCTAATGATAGATATCAAATGGGACTATCCTTATGTATAACGGAAGTAAAAAATTAAGTGTTGCTTGCTTCCGAAAACCCGTAGTTTTTTCCTGCAATTTCGTTGGTTACTGGTAGCTATAGTTCGGTTACCTTCCCGCTCACCAATAACTTGCGTTAATATGGTCTTTTGCGTTGGCTTAGATCGTATCATACTAGAAACAAAAAATGTCATTGCGATAGTGCCCAGGAAACATTACTGCCGCGATTGAGGCTTCGATGATTGAATGATTTTACAGAGACACTCGCTGGCTTAAGCAAAAGTTTCCAATTTGCATTGGAATCATTCCGAGTCATTCCGAGAGGAAAATGAGGGAATGCAAAATTCAGTGAGAATAGATAAGCGGAATCGAGACAGTATTTTTCTGTTCAACTCGAGAATGGGGGGTCTCCGTAGCCACATTGGTTGCGCGTTTGCTTAGTAAGCGATCGATCGTGAGTTCAAAACTCAGGGCCCTCATTGACCTGACCTGACTTTGTGTTGTTACATAATAACTACGTCCACGTAACAATCATCAGCGATGGAGATCAATCCACGGTCAAAATGATATCGATTCATCCATACAACTGCTCTGCTCTGCAAGATACATCGGGCTGCTGTTCTATAAATAACTCAACAATGATCAATCAACTGTCTCCGCTGTCCGGCTTAACTGGATAATGGAAGAACAGAAGGAAAACTCTTATGCCTAAATGGCTACTGTGTAAATGTGTACCATATGCAATGGTGTAGAAGGGAATATTCTAACGCCGAAAAATGGCAACTGTGTAATGTGCTAATTATAGATATGATAAACATGTGATATGTACACGATTTAATGCTAATGAGCCTGAAATAAAAACAAAAGGAATAAAAAAAAAACTCGAGAATGAACTTTGCGAAGATGATAGGTGAATGTTTCCTGTCTAGAATAAAGTGAGGCATAAACGGAGAATAGAAAGATGAGTTTTATCTGTGAATGAGTGTTGTTGAACGAATTTCGATGCGATTCTGCCCATACCTGATACGGACGCTCAATCAGTTTTATTTTTATAGATTAGAAAGTTCTTTATTTAGTGAATTTTGTTCATCCTATTATCGTGCTTATAAAAATATAAAGATACCCGTTTTGAAAGTTTTATCACAGTTAGTCGACGCTTTAGTCATGGTAGTTGAAAAATAAGATGTTGGTTTTTTCTACTCTTTCTTCGCCTATCTAGCAATTTCGACGTATCATTCCCATCAAAGTTGTTGGAATAGATCTTGCTTTTGAGATTTGTCTAAAAATACAATTGGATGTAGTTAAGGCTCTTAACAAGGATTTTAATCCTTAGGTACCACGCATTTCGCCCAAAGACCTTTTCGCGTAATGGCAAGCGTGATATTAGGTCAGAACAAAAGTGGATGGGTTCTTCTATTTTATTATATTCTGTAAAGAGGTAGGATGAGCTAGAACCCGGAACCACATTCAAGCATGAACACGAGAAACTCGACACTAAATGTATTTGATTTTTTTCGATGTTCAAAAATGTGCATAACATTTCATTGAAGCCATTAATAGCCTGTTATTCTACACTCGACAAAAAAAATAGAGGAACAGAGTGCGCAGTCGGAAATTTTAAGTGATTTTTGACATGCTGTAACTTCGTGAAAAATCAACAATATGAAATATGACACTAGGCTAAAAATTTGCCTGCAAACATTAGAACTTACTGGGATATTTGCAGAATTACAGTGGATTTTGTAAAGTACTACAAAAATCCTGTTTTTGGCACTTTTTTGAAATCGATGCAAAAAATTGAAAAAAATAAGTTTCGTCAAAGTAACAAATTATCCTTGTGCAGAATTTATTGATGTTTTCAAAACTGCCTTTCGATTTGCGGTGCGATGGTTGTTTATTGAATTATTTATCATCAAAGACGAAAGGGTAATTTTTCATTCAAACCAAAATATAATATTATATCTCTGTGTGGGAGGGTCGTACAGGAACGTTCTTGGAACCAAATTAAAGCTGGTTGATAAGGTTAATTGGATTTGCTATGCTTGGCTATTGGCTATTGCTTGGTTAGCAAAAAAATTTGTTAGTCCAGAATATTCTTGAAAAAACAAATAAAAATCGATTTTTCATTTCTTCCTGATATTGTTGCCCACTACACCTACATACACCAAGATAAAAATATGTACATAGAATAATACTTGAAAGTTGTAGCTTCAAAATGATGCGCATCCCATCGATATATATGATGTATTCTATCATCATGAGTGCTCTCTTGGGAAGTACATGTAGCTGCTATGGTAAATTAATCTCATCGGGTGTTAACTTCAGCTTATTAATAGGTAAGAGAATGGAGAACGGACAAGATAATTCAAGGAAGTGAAACGGGCAAAATAATAACATAATAACTTCTAAAGAAGACATATACTGGAAACATAATATCAAGATTGCGACTTCTCAAGCTATCATGGTCTGACACGTGTGAGTGAACCCATTCGAACCTCTGAATCAGCAGCCAGCTAAATCTTTTAATCGCATTTTTCATATTACTAAACAACATGCAACATACGCGGTAAATTGAGCACGAATTGATTGGATAACATACAATAGTGGAGCATAATCCATAATACGTATCTACTTACATTGTGGGCTAACGCCCGAATGTAGGCAATAAGATTGCTCGTTGAGCTGTGGGGGAGAACAAGTGACTAGTAAACTAAGTCCCAGAGTGCCGATTTTTGACAAAAAAATTTTTTCGAGATGACACTAGATCTCGACGTTTAAGACATTTTAAGACATTTGGCTTCAAAATTTTTTTTTTCGAAAACTCCGATTTCCTTGGTTGATTTTTCGATTTTCAAAAAACTCAAACTTTGACCGCTTTGCGCCACTCTCCCTTAAGTCCGATTAAGCTGAAATTTGGCATAGGATGTTTTTGCGAGGTGGTGAACATTTTGTATAGGGTAACTTTTTGAAATTTTAGGGTCGATTTTTTCCCATACATTTATTGTAGTCCTGCATTAAAATATTATATTGTTATTGACATGGTAGGGTAGGGTGGGGCAAGTTGGTCATTTTTGAATAAATTTGGCTATAACTTTGTAGTACGAAATTTTGCGTTAGAATGTTACGTACCACAATGAAGCTTACCTTTTACCTTTCAATGAAAAATAACCAGAGAATAATGTATTTGACATTTTTCGTTTATTTAACGTCTTTATATTTCAGGTATGTTCTTTTTGAGCAAATAAGAAACGTTTTTCCATTAGATGTTTCCTTCATTATAAATTAATTAATTAAATCAACATAAAAACAGGTAACAAATATTATGTGGTCAAGTAAAAGAACAAATTAATGAAAATTTAAAATTCTCATCGTTGTTGGAAATTAGTCAGGCAACCTTTTCCAGCCATTTTGCCTCTCTTTCACTTTTCGGCGCACCAGAGATGCCAAGTTTGAAGACATTTGATTTTGTGAAGACATTTTGAAAACATTATTAAATATGTGAAGACATTCCAGTATAGTAGCGTACGTGGATTTTTAAAAGATATTGTTCCCATGAAATTCTAACTATTGGCCGAAAATATCGTCAAAAAAGTAGGGGTTTAATCTATACTATACAATAGATTGACCTAGATGTTTCAAAGGACCACTTCACAAATCGAAGGTTTTTCGATTACATACCTTTTCAACAATTAGTTTTATGGATACGGTTTGTGCCACAACCATGACATTTGTACCGTGTACCCCATAGTATATTGGAATAAGCTCCAGGTATGCTACATTACTCGATGCATTATTGTGAGTTCTGATATTCAATGTTAACGTTTATTATATTTAAGGAAAATTTTATAGCAAAAAATATAAATATGATAATTACATAAATATGAAAACCAAATCGACCAAACCAACTAAATCATTTAAATATAACTAAAGAAATAAAAAAAATCAAAACTTATCCAGAAACTTTCTTTAAATCGCCTTTTTTTTCAAATTACACCTAACTCCTAACTATGACGTCAATCTGATAACCCTACTCTATGATACTCGTATAATCGTTTTCCCTACTATGAGGGGATTTGTGTGCACACAGTTTGTTTTAGGGTACTCACGAATCGATGAAGTTGCAGCAACGGTTGATGGAACGATGGAGCAGCCTGATGTTCGATGAAGAGCTCACACACCGTTCCTTTCACCGACGTGAGTTCTTCAGGATTCTCACTGGCGTTGGCAGTCTTTTTCTTTGACTGAGGCAAACCACGGTGGAGTATTGCCGCGTGTAGCGTACGGTAGCCGTGGGACCGAGCTTCCTCTCCGATGACATACGCACTCCAGAATGACCTATAGTGGTACGCAACCACGAGGCGATAGGCCACTCCGGGAGATTCGACCGAAGCACCGATTTACAACGACGGATTGAATATACTCCGGACGCGGAGCCACAAGGCTACATAAATTAATGGTGTCATTAACGCCCTGTCTTCTACCGAAAAAAAAAAGCCGAGAAAGACCGGCATAGTAGCAGCCGTAGCATCGGCCAAGAGCTGGGGATAAGTCATCAAACCGTTATTAACCATTTGAAGAAGCTTGGATTCACAAAGAAGCTCGATGTATGGGTGCCACACACGTTGACGCAAAAAAACATCTTTGACCGTATCGACGCATGTGAATCGCTGCTGAATCGCAACAAAATCGACCCGTTTCTGAAGCGGATGGTGACTAGCGATGAAAAGTGGGTCACTTACGACAACGTGAAGCGCAAACGGTCGTGGTCGAAGCCCGCTGAAGCGGC
The DNA here is from genome assembly GCF_029784135.1 of Toxorhynchites rutilus septentrionalis. NCBI lineage: Eukaryota > Metazoa > Arthropoda > Insecta > Diptera > Culicidae > Toxorhynchites > Toxorhynchites rutilus. The sequence goes on along the minus strand of NC_073745.1, from coordinate 142,757,790 downwards.
TCAGACGGTGGCCAAGCCCTCATTTACGGCCAGGAAGGTTCTGCTGTGTGTTTGGTGGGATTGTCAAGGAATAATATATTATGAGCTGCTTCCCTATGGCCAAACGCTCAATTCGGACCTGTACTGCCAACAACTGGACCGCTTGAAGGTAGCACTCATGAAGAAGAGGCTATCTTTGAAACAGAGGCCGCATTGTCTTCCATCAGGACAACGCCAGGCCACACACTTCTTTGGTGACGCGTCAGAAGCTCCGGAAGCTCGGATGGGAGGTTCTTTTGCATCCGCCGTATAGTCCGTAGGTACCAAGTGACTACCATCTGTGTATATATATATATATATATATATATATATATATATATATATATATATATATATATATATATATATATATATATATATATATATATATATATATATATATATATATATATATATATATATTGGTTTTAAATTTACCTCCGTTCACTTGGAATTGTTCTACAATAATCATAAATAAAATTAAAGTTACACAAAATCCCTATTGTCTAATTCAATAAACGACTCACTTCTATTGTGTTTTCTGGTTCCACACAAACTCACGATTTTTTTAATATAAAAAAAACTCCAAAATTTCTGGAATAGAAATTTATTATTAAATTACAGAACTTTACTTGACTAAATGTTATTTTTTGCTGTCCTTTTTCCTTACTATTTCCTGTTTCACGAATAATGATTCGTGACTTAATTCCCGCCGCGTCATATTTGAAATATGGAGTCTTTGTCGATTTATTGCTTAAGTCTGATTCCTAGTTCTGCTACTAGACGTCAAATCTACTTAAACTCTATTTGAAACGACTATGCTCGTTTCAATGACCTTAGCCTGTTCAAATCTGTTTTTGTGGATAAATTCACAAAATGCTCATGATCTGGCAATGTATTTGTAGCTTATTTACCCAGGTCGTGACAAACAAGACTATGTGTTCCAAAATGTACGAGCAGGAGCGTCTGAACAAACTTATTATTCCGTACATTAAGGGGGTAGTACATTATGAACGTCATAAAAAGTATGTGATTTTCGCGACTTTTTTCAACCAGAAAATAAGTTATATTAAGTATATATTACTTAACAAACAAAAAAAAATTGTGTCATTTGGACTGTCCCCTGAATAGTTTGTTGAACCCTTGCAGCCAAAATCCTGTAAACTGGTGGGAGCTCTACAATTTTTTCTAGTGGACCGATTTCAACCATTTTTTTACGTAATCTTGGATATATTTTCTGTCGTTCGATTTTTTCGAAATTTTGATTTTTGCGAAATTGCGTCATTTTTTGTTAAAAAATGCGTTTTGCATTAAAAATCGAAATAAAAACATTCACCAAAATTTTATTTTTCAATATATCAAAAAATTTCTAAGTACGTTGATAGGCAATTTAGTTGAGAATCTGGATAAAACTGTTTCATCAAAATCGGATAGACCGCTCCGGAGGTAGAACTTCCACCAGTTTGCAAAACATGGTTTCGAGAAAAACGCATACATTTAATTCATTTATTATACATCGTATCTTCAGTCTGCAATTTTTGGACCGTAAAACTGTTCTTCAACGCTTAAAAGGTGATCTTCCTCTCACTTTTTTGTTGCCAATTTGGACATGCGGGCTTCTCTAGCTGCTTCTGACATCCGCACCTCTGCTCGATCGATTCGTTCCTTATCCGATTTTTCTTAGAAATTGTTGTCCAATTTCAAGCTTGAGTTTTTTCATTATCTCCAAAACGCCTTGTTGAACATCATTAAAGTTACAGGTTGCTATATTCGCTTTAATTTCCAAAAACATTTGATAGCATTGATAGCCATGAGGACATCCATTCTCGTATGTATGTGTTGCGCGCATTTTTCACGCGCTCCTTAAGCAAAGCTTAGGTCCACTAATTGGCTTGTAACTTCGGAACGGAGCATCGGGCAAACCTGGGACAAAAACTACAGTAAAGTAGACACCCCAGAGAACATTTTAAACCAGAATTATTTTTTTTTATTTTTCTCAAGTTTCCATAGTGTACTACCTTCCTAAAGCTCACAATATGCCTCTGCAGGTTTTGCTTGATTTGGCCACCACAGTGGAGTATCGAAACGAATCTCTCCATTAAACTACCCTCAATTCCCAAGTTGAAGAAGAGTGGAAAGGTGGCTAGGGATGCGATAGAGATGACAGAGTCAACAGAGTGTTCAAAATATGCTGAGAGATATTATAAAAACTAAACCGAAATTATTTTTTTGCTATAAATGCGATTGGCTATTTTGCAATAAATGACGATCCTCAAAATGATGCTGAACGTTTTTAATTCATTAACATGGTTTCGAAATAGATCCGTTTCCTGCGTACAGATATTAAATGACCCTAGTTTAAAAAGGTTTACCCACGCCATCGCAGAAAGTTCAGTCTTCAAGTGCAACTCATGTGATCGGGATCACTTCTTAGTAAAATATTCGAAATTCGAAAGTTTGACCCTGGCTGAGCGTTTACGTACTGTGAACTCAAATGTCTGTACCAGAACTGCTTCCGCCACGATGATTTCGCTCGTGATTCCTATATTTTTGGGTGTGTAAGGAAAAGTATCAATCAATGCTGTATCCAGGATGCGTTGACTATTCCATCAGACTTGGTATTGAATCGCCATCCAAAAGATTTTGGACTTATTCAAATTCAGTGTTATTTTTTAAATTATTTCCCTAAATTCTTGTTTAACACGTTGAGCCCCGCATCGGTCCCTCCAACTTGATAATTATAGTTTTTCTATGCAACCAAAGGATTATTCGAAAAGTCATACAATATTTGTGAACGAACCAGTTACATTGGAAAAACGCGTTATACATGTCTTTTTCCTGTCTGAAGATTGTGAATATTTGCATTTTCTCTATATCCTATTTACCCAAAACGTGAAAGCTCGCTTACGAAAAATTTTCAACGGTGTCTTGTCACTGAATTTTCATTACAAGATGTTATACATTTGATCTTTAGAAATTGGGCTGTGAGGGAATTCTAGTTATCAACGTAAGGAACAGGCTTCTACAGTGCCCTACTTCCGAAAATGAGCTTATTCTGCGTCCGTGATCTTCGATAAATATGTAAATGATATATCGAAATGAAGAAACTCCCTTCTCCGTGGTTAATGCATTTGAATTGATGCCCTGAAGTACTCATGCCGCGCCCTGTAATGTGCAAATACATTCTCGAAAACAATTATTCAAAATCATTACTTCGTATATAAGGATGAAGCTGTTCAGCCTTCAAAATAAGAACAAAAAATACTACCTGAACACACTTATCTGCTGCGCCTATCAATTCAATTGTTAAATGGTGGGCATACCGTTCAATTACCTTCAAGTACACAGGAGCCCTATAGAATATAGGTAAAGAAGTGGTGATTTCACACACCAAGCTGAATCTTTTTTATTCGATTCGATGAAAACATTGCTCGATTTCACAGTTCTCCAGCCTCGCACTCGATCGCACACAGCAGCCTTCCATCATTTTGGCTAGCAATTAGACCAAATTGATTGATCAGCCAAGCAAAATCAATAACCAACCAAAAACGCGAACAACAATCAAAACAAACCACCATCCGGGCCAAAATGATCGCTAAACGAGCTAATTTCAGGTTGGCTCGCTTTGATCGATTCGAGAGACCGAACAAAACGCGCAGAAATGATGATCATCCCCCTGCCCAACGATGTGTGCGCTGTTTTCCTCATTGGATTCACGCTGCTTGGAACCAGTTCTGCGTGCTGTGGCTCGCGGTTTGCGGTTTGTGGCCCGCGCGAGTAGGAAGAAAAACATGGTCAATAATTTTTAGATGCACCGCTTCCCTGGTATTTTCCAGGCTATCAATTACGTAACGCGTTCACACCGGACTGGTGTCCAAGGAGTCTCCGTGTGGCTCGGAGGAGTCAGTGTGTCGTAAAATGTTATGGTTTATCAAGTCCAGCCACATCGGTCTCGATCACACGATCGCTATAGGCATTAACATTATTTTATTGAACGATTAAACTGGTGGATTTTCTGTTTGTTGATTTGCACATGATCCGGAAGCTGAGCTTCCCTTGGTGGTGCCTATGTTATCTTATGGCGAGCCTCACCTAGTTTTATTTGGTGTGACGCTTGTTATAACGCAACCGGTTCTGCGAAAATAATGACCGAAAAAGGGTTTGTTTGTGACTTAAAGCGCAATACATGAACGGGACTCTAATATAAAAAAGAACTTGTTTGGGAAATGTTGTTATGGTGAGATATGCACAATAAATACAGACGAGTTGAGATGAGGTTGAGATGAAAGTTTGAGTAGCTCTTCGAAAATTTAACCTGGCAATGACGGAAAATTTAACATTGATCGTATTGACGACTAGAAATCTAGGGAAAGATTGGTTGAGCTGAGATAATCGGGGTCTACAACGAGATTCGCCTCGGAAGTAGGTGAAAGCGTGTTTCCTTCAACTCGATCACTTCTTCCATCTTCGACGCAAGTCAGCTCGTTGTAATTCTTGGGGCACGCACAACCAACCGATGAAGGTCCCCTTTCCAATGGTTGTTTCGGAAAACACACACGCCTTTGAACTTCGCACGAGAGGTTTGTCTGTTTCCACTCTAAATACGCATAAAAATTTACAGCCGTTCACCAGGTTCCAACGGAACAAGTGTTCTGTAGGGGTCAAGCAATACTTTCGATAATGATCGGCACAACCCATCGACTGTTGACCTAGACAGTTAACGAGTGTATATCGGAAGGAGCTGATTTTGAGAGAGCAATGTGGCACAGCATCCGGAACTTATTTGAATCGATATATTTACCAATTAACAATGGTTGCAGTTAAGAAAAACTGAGTTAAAGAGCGAGTTCGGTGGAAATCATATAGGTCAATGTGTAATAATATATTCATTGACTCTCCTACATAGACGATTTCCTAGGTTTTGTTATATTTTGAAGCTCACGGGTTGTTCACAGAATATGTAGTATGAAGATATTTCGTACACACTGACGCACATGATCGAACTATTTTTCAATCACAATTTCTAACATTTGATTCCAAACAATCAAGGTACACGGGGTAAGTTAAAGCGTAAGTCATAACTTTTATTAGGAACTAGCTGACCCAGCAAACTTCGTCTCGCCAAAATTTGGTTTTTTGTTATCAATACCTTCAAACATTCACGTTTTCTTACTATTAGCAAGTTCATGGGTCCAATCGCAGAACTGTTCATTGATTGATCTTCTATTCGTCTCTGTTGAATTTACTTTTTACTATAAAATTCCTAATATTTCTAACAAAACTCATCATTATAATATCAGATTATTTTCACACAATTCTCGTTCAAGATTTTCCAACCACTTGTAAATAACATGTTTCACCGTTACATGGAATAAATGTTTTATACAGAAAATATGATAGAATAAAGACAGCCCTAAGTGGAGCCGATCTGGCGTGGAGGTAACATCCATACTTCTCACGCTCAAGATCACGAGTTCAATTCTCACTCCCGACACTCTTCCAAAATGGAAGGAAAAGTGACGAACCAGCCAGAAGCGTTGAAAGACACTATAATACAGACAAAAAAAAAAAAAAAGACAGCCCTAAATCGGACAATTCCTTCCTCGAGTTCTGCTCTTATCAACACATCTGGCGATCCTTTTTTTTAGGTATAGATAGAAGAAGATATAGGAGTGCGTTTCATCACATTAAAATCCATTTCCAGTTTCGCAAAAAAGATCAATTTCGTTAGCACAAACATTAAATGGACTAACAGTCCTTGTCTCTATGTACTTGTAGAACATATGTCGATTGAATTTTCCGAATTTTCCCTTTTACCTCCAGAGTTTTCCGAAAATTTTCAATTGTCATGTTTGGCTGAAATATTTTTGGTTGAACTATGTGTAATATTTTTATGGGACCCCCTCTCCATTCCAGAGGAGAGAGGGGTGTCATACCATAATAGAAACATTTCTCATACTCAAAAACCCTCACATCCCAAATTATGCTTGATTAGCTTTCGAGTTATGCAGAAATTTGTGTTTCATTTGTATGAAACCCCACCCTCAGAGAGTGGGAGGAGTGTCTAACCACCATAGAAATATTTATTGCATCCTAAAACCTCCACATCTCAAACTATCACGAGAACTTGGTGGGGTGGATAAGGGTGGATTAAGAAGTTGCCTTCTAAATGGCAACAAGTTTGCGAACAAAACGGCGCATATTCGACTTAAATTGTATAATTTTAAGTATGTTAAATAAAGCGTCAAATTTCGATCAGAAATACGACATGATTCTATGGTGGTTGGATATTTTACTCTCTTCTCTTAGGGGGCGATTAGAGAGAAGCCACGTTATTCTGACTACCAGAAAATGGTAGGAATTTAAGATGAAATGTTGGATTTCTCATAATCTGAAGATTGTTCCCCTCGTTCTTTGATGAACATGGAAAAGTAACTCATATTAAAATACAATATATATGCATTTCAGCCAATTCATAGTTATTGAAAAGTAAACTTCATTTTCAATGTAATCAATAATGGCATTATTTTAAAGGGTGTGTCACATCAAATTGCATCACGGAAAAAAACGCTGTAGAAATTCGCCCAGTAGACCGATCCTTTTGAAAATTTTAGACAGTAAAAGAAAAACTATTGAACAACTTTTGGCATTTTCTTTTTATTCATACTTCGAGCACAAGCCCGTATGCTCGCACCTTCCTCTTTACCCCGTCCATATGGTTCTGTACAACGTCAGGTTGTAGTTTTTTTTTTGAACAGAAATCCATTTTCTCTTGAAGTCCGCCTCCGATTTGACTACTTTAGGGTTCTTCCGGAGGGCCTGCTTCATAATCGCCCAATATTTCTCTATTGGGCGAAGCTCCGGCGCGTTGGGCGGGTTCATTTCCTTTGGCACGAAGGTGACCCCGTTGGCTTCGTACCACTCCAACACGTCCTTTGAATAGTGGCACGAAGCGAGATCCGGCCAGAAGATGGTCGGGCCCTCGTGCTGCTTCAATAGTGGTAGTAAGCGCTTCTGTAGGCACTCCTTAAGGTAAACCTGCCCGTTTACCATGCCGGTCATCACGAAGGGGGCGCTCCGCTTTCCGCAAGAGCAGATCGCTTGCCACACCATGTACTTTTTGGCAAACTTGGATAGTTTCTGCTTGCGAATCTCCTCCGGAACGCTGAATTTGTCCTCTGCGGAGAAGAACAACAGGCCCGGCAGCTGACGAAAAAAACTTCTCGGATCACGTCTAAACTGCTTAACTACGCGCTTGTGATCTTTTTCACTGACGGAGCATCCATTTTTGCCGTTCTTCACCCTCCGGTCGATGGTTAGGTTCTCGAAGTATCGTTTTAGTACTCTGCTGACTGTGGATTGGACGATTCCCAGCATCTTACCGATGTCCCGATGTGACAACTCCGGATTCTCGAAATGAGTGTACAGGATTAATTCACGACGCTCTTTTTCGTTCGACATTTTTCCAAATTTACGAAAAATTGACAGTGAAGCATGGCCAACTTGATCTATACACTCTTATCTGATTATAAGCGAAAGCTGAAGATATAATTCCTAAAAATTAAATTTCTACAGCGTTTTTTCCGTGATACAATTTGATGTGATACACCCTTTAGTCGCTTTGCGCATGTACCCACTGTGGTGTGAAGTGTAGTGATTTTAATTTTTTTGTGAACTAAGCCGAAAATTCTTTTCTGCGTATAGAACTCTGAGCATTCCAACTTACTGCTGTTTATTCAACAGTGACTTTTTGACGTAGAACTACATCTTTCACTAAGGGTGCCAAAACAGAAAACAGATCACGTTTTTATGAAATAAAGTTAACGTAGATAAATATTTTTGCCGCGAATGGATTTAGACGATTTAGATACCAAACGAATCGGAAATAATATAGGATTTGTTTTTTATGCTATATATTACAATCCCCTGATATGTATACGGTTTAAATTGATGAAAATTAGATACATTTCCATTTTCCCATATATTTGTTCTGCTCATTTGTGAGCTTCCCTACCCTTGCCGTCTATAACGAGCAACTTATCGGCGATCAACGAAGGGGAATTATTTAAAGTCACCGTGAACAGAGGAATGAAGAAGAAGAAGAAGAACGAAGGGGAATATTTGCCTGGAGCATAAATATTGGATCTCGCTGAGGCAAACTTTCAGTATCGTTCTAGATACGAAGCAATGAACATCTGGAACATTGTTATTCTTTGTTTTGCGTCATAACATGTCTTCGTACCGGATTGAGATGTCCAAATTACTTACTCGGTAATGTCTCTGGCATTGCAATCATTATATCAAACTGACGCTTCCCACACTGACCACAATTGTGTGGGAAATCATAAAACTAGGCTATCATCGGCTTTCCAAGAAAATAATTGTTAAGGAATTTTGTGTGTCATTTGGTTTCGCATGACAGTAGCGAAGCTATCTCCACCAAGGATGACAACTAAGCTAAAGCCGATTGCTAAAACCCGTGCAAGGAAGCTGTGCGAGCAAGTGTTGGCTAAGGACAAACGATGTATTTTGATGGAATTTGATCGAACAAATAACCAGTAACAGATTTTATCTTTCCAAGCGTAAAGGGGGTGTTGTGGGTAGGTTAAAATTTGTTTACGTGATATCCTTCCCTTTTTTGTACGTTATTTCTATGCTGAGGAATGTCCTACTTTATGTGACTAAAATTTAACTGAAACAGTCTTTATGGGAAACTTATGACGAAACTTCAGGAACACAGGAATTTCAGGAACGTATTTTAAAACAAGTTTTTTTAACCATTTAGTCGATTAATCATCGAAATATCAGTGAGAATCTTCAAAAACAGGGTTTAAACTGCTAGAAAAAGTATACTTTTGTACACTTTTGAACTGAAACAGAGTATTTATCCGTAACTTTCAGTAAGTTGGTGACATAACTTCTCTATATTTGGTACACCTACCCGTACATAATTTCCTGTTAGACGATTCCTCGTCTTGGAAGAGAGTCAATTTCCATAGGCAAGGTGATTTTTGTCGTCTTTTTACTTATGTTCGGACCCGTCTAAGTTTGATGGTCATAGGGTCTGGGCTCACATATATCCCTCTCTCCTTTCTTCAGACAGTGGACCCAAAACGGGGGATTTCCGGTTGCAAATCGACTTCACCGCCCCGGGTGCGAAAGCTTCACTCGTCGTCACTGTTGAGAAGTTTTGTACGGATCCTCAGAAGGAGGACTAATAATACCAGCATATTGAGGGAAAAACGCTGTACTGGGTCTCAAAAAAAGAAAAACAATATCTAAATATCGAAATATAAAAAAAAAAAATAATTTTCGATGGTAATTTTATTAGACGATATGTTGTGATACATCATAGTAAGATGCACTTTGGGTATTATTTTCATATTGAGAACGGCGTGAAATAAAAAAAATACGTTTTTCACCATAGCTCTCATAATAAACTATATAGGGATTCAGAAAAATTACCTTATTTTATTATTTGGTACCTTGTACAATATTTTCCATAGAGCTGATTATAAGCTTTGGGGGCACTTTTTACGAATAGGCGAATCCACAAAATCATAGATTTTAGGAAAAACAAATCATATACAGACGGTGCATAAGTGGAAAGATATTTTCGTACCGCGCAATGCTCCAAATTTTTAGAAAAAAAACACACAAATAAAAAAACGTATACGAAAACATTTAAATATTAATTATACCAGTACTGGGCTTCAAATTATTTACATAAAAAATTGAGCAGTACTGAATCTCTAAATAAAAAAAAATCTCATTTTGCTTGTACAGGTTGGACTCGATTATATGTGATTCGATTATACACTGGAGTCGCTTTTTACGCAGGGGGATACGTGCCGCAAAAAAACAGCCTAAATTTCGAAATCCGCACAATAAACCTGTTTAAACTGGAGTCAATTTTTATGCGGCTGATACGTGTCGCAAAAAAACTCGTGTAAATTTCGAAATCCGCGAAAACTCCGAAACTCGCGTAAATTCCGAAATCCGCGAAATTTTGGACTCGATTATATACAGTTTGATTTTTTTTAATATTCAAAATATGACTTACTTCACGGAAAAAATATTACATATCAACGTGAAAGTGAAATTTAAGATGCTGTTATATGTACAGTGGGGTCAAAATAGTGATTTTTGAAGATTTTGCTTGAATTTTTACCAGGAATTGTTCTTATCGATATTGCAGCGAAATTAAGATAGATAGAAGTTGGGTGTCAAAGAACAAATTGTAGAGCGGTTAGGAAGCTTTAATTCAAATGAAAGAAATAACTAAGTTCAATATGAATTTTTAGAATAATATTAATAATGACACATTGAAAATCACTAACTTTGAAGTTTTTCATCTCCAAAACGTTATTTAAATCCACTGATTCAGATGTTTCACAACTATATCCTGTACTAAATTTTCTCATCTATCTACAAAGCAACAAAATCGTCTTCTGAGGCGTACTTTTTAATGTAGCGCCAGTTTGAGGCAACAGAGTCCGAAGCAAACAAAAAGTGCTAAACTCCGTCATTGTTGAAATTCGAACATATGCAAAAAAGGATTTTTTTCATCAAATATGATCATCTATCACCTCCCGAATGAATTCCTTTTTTTTATATGAGAAAGAAATTTTATGGCTTTAGAGGGATAAACCAAAAATTAAATTTTTCTTTGATATTCGAAAAAAAATATGCATAAAAAACGATAAAAAATTGTTTTTTGACACGATTATATACAAGATTCGATTATATACAGTGAAAATAAATTCGAAAATGTATATAATCGAGTCCGCATACTACAACCAATATTCGGTCAAATTCAGGATTTGCGTAGTAACATGCAGGATTGACTTTACCTCCAAATTGCATTTTCCATTTAATAGTTCGTCGCCCAACGCGACGTTTCTGTGTTTCTTGCGGGGCCCAACCTGCGCATAAATTATCAAATGAAGGTCAATTGATTTGATTTGTAGACAATTTTTACATGATCTAGCAATTTTTTTTTTTTAATTTGAAGACGAATTGACAACAATAACATATGCCATATTTCATATTATATATATATCGCAAAAAACTTCAGTACTAACCATCAGTACTATAAATTAATAGAAAGTATAGTATAAATATTATTATAATATGGTTATGGTTTCACATATCCTATAGTTACATTTAGGTGCCTTTTCTGTCGGTTTTAATCCCTATTCAATTTGAACGAGGAAATTTTCACCCATATCTGGGTGACGGAGCGACAAAAGTGTTAAATTGATTTTTTCGAACCAAACTATTGTATTATTGTAAAATGTGAAGCATTATCTAATGGCATCAAATTCCACGTTATTACACGTTCTACACCAAAATTGTACATCCCAAGTTGTGCCGTCTGAAGAAGCAACTATTTACTGTTTGAATTGACATAGACATTTCTCCATCGCCGACAATAAAAATGTCAGCAATTTATCGTTTTCGTTAATTAAGAAAGTTAAAATTAAATAAAATGATGAAGGTCACATCTCCCCATAGGTGGACGAATTCAGATTTTTCTTAGAGACTTTCATTCTCTTGTGCCTCGAAATGTAAAATGAATTATGAATGCCATTTTTTCATATAAATGATTGATTAAATGATTTATTTTTCGTAGTATATTTGTAAAAAAAAGTGCAGGTTTTGGCCAATATTGGACACGCCTTGCAGCAATGCAGTGTTTTGAAAAAAAGAGGAAAGGCTGAAAATATTTTATCCAAAATAGGATTTTGCATTCGATAAACTTGTTCAATACAATTTTGAACACAATACCATGTCACCATTACCACAATATATGAACTAATCAGGATTACGATGAGAGGGGAAGTGGCGACCTGAAATTGCACAAAAGACAATGCCAATGCAAAAATCCTGTTCCGAATCCATAATCGACAATCAATACTTGCAACTCGAACTGATGCAACCCGTTTTTTTGCACCCGATGCCAACCGATGCGAGAAAGTGGTCTGACTGGAAGTTGGCCGGTCAACGTGCGATTGAAAGTGACAGTGCTCTTACCTTGCGAATCCACACATGTACCAGCGAACTCCGGTATCGTTTGATAATATCGATATTCCAGTTCATGGCTCGAACACACCTTTTTCAGGATCGTCTCATCGTATTATGAAATTTTTATGTCATAGCGATACTGTTGCACAGAATCACGTTTTTTCGCGTTCATGTTGACGAGTGATTAGTTTGTATCTTGCCGACAGCAGCAGCATCCGATATGCGTTCACATACGGAACCATCTTCAATATTGGTACCATTAACCAGGTGTTAAATGTAGCCAAGTGTAGATCAAGGATGCGCCGTTCTGCGCCGGATGATCGGATGTGGATTTCATTTTTGAGAATATTTTATTCGGCTGTGCAGAAAAATTGTTAGGTGCGGCTGAAGTGATGTAATTACAGCCGAGTGTTCTAATTTTCAACGAATGGTAGAACGGATGCTCGGTTATTGTGTTCCACCTGCAATTACATAGCAATATCACTTACAAGACGGGTGATTGATGTTTCGCAATCAAAAAAAATATTAACAAGAGAGGAAGTCGTAATTACGGTCTTGCGGCGGTATGGCTATCATTTTACTAGATTTCCGCGTGAATCCTCAATTACATACCCAGTTCTGAGATATGACCCTTGTTTAAATTCACAGTTTGTCCGAATAAGTTTATGATAGCTCATGTTCTTGAGCTGATAAAATATGAGGAGCCAAAACGAAATTAAATTTTTAGTATGTGGGACAAATTCAAAATGTTTGCCCGCAATTTTTAAAAATCAACACATTAAAACCTGTTGAAAATTGGGAGAAAATAATCTTTGTAAGAAATTATGTGGCGTAAATGTCAAAAACTGTTTCATGTTAGAAGTTCTATCTATCCATAATAATACTTAAACTTAACACTATAAACTTTTGACATATTTTTTTTCTTAAAACACATTGGACTTTATCAATTTCACCATAGACATTCATTTTTTAAATTTATATTTCATAACTATTTTTAATGATGTTAATGGAGATCTTCACTTTTTTATGATTTATGCGACCGAAGTCCTTCCAACAGTGATAAGTCTAGATTTGGTGGAGTTCTCATCGCTGCAGCTAGTCGCTTCACTGCTGTAGCAGTATATACGAGTAACGGATGTTTATGTCGCTACTACAATACGTGGAAAAAGGTTGTTACTTTGCGTAGTATACATTCCACCGAAGTCGCGACGTGGTGGTTCATGATTTTCATCTGGCTTCCGTGCGAGAGCTGCGTGACCGAGCGCCCTCTGATGACACAGTTTTAGTATGTGGTGATTTTAATCAGCCCCATATTGCGTGGGAACCGCAATCCGATTCAGTTGTTAATCTGAACCCCTCTTTGACTTCTACAGCGAGTGCTGTTCTAGTTCTCGGTCTGCAGCAGCATAACTTCATTCGCAATTCTCGGGGCCGTACACTTGATCTGGTTTTTTGCGCAGCCGACATCAACATAACTATCTCCGAATCCGTTTCGCCGCTGCTAGCAGTGGATCTGCACCATCCTCCGTTAGTGCTGTCTTTATCGGCTAAAGGTGGATCTCTGTCGACTGCTGAAGATCTAAGCAAAAGCGAACGACCGCTAGATTACGCTAAAATTGATTTGGATACGTTTAATGAGTTTTTGAGTAGCTACAGTTGGAGTGACCTTGGCCAGGACGTTAATGGCATGGCGACACGTTTTTGCGAAATCGTTTGCAGCTGGCTCGTAACGAATACACCAAGGAAAAAACATAAGATGTCACCAGCATGGGGCACTCCACTTCTTCGCGTCTTACGGCGCAATAAAAATTCTTGTCAACGCAAACTGCGACGTCGACGAACTGTTGAAACTAAGCATAACTTTTAACTTGCGAGCAATGTATACCGCAGCCTTAACGCTTCTCTTTATAAATCATACGTGCTTCGTGTGCAGACAAACTTACGTAGGAATCCAAGGAGTTTCTGGAATTTTGTCAATTCGAAGCGTAAAACCAAGATGGCGGAGTTAACAGGTGGCTCGTAGTTCACACTATTTAGAAAAGACGTATGAGTAATGACTTACGTTGGTATGGTTACATTTGATTTCGTCGAAGGTATTTGAAGCAGTATAATACATATACAGTTGTCGTTGAAAATAGTAACCTAGTAACCTTTGTGCATATGCTTCCGCCAGCTGGCTCGGCTAATGTGATTCAGGGAATGCTTTGATCGTGGTACCGCCACTGGCGCATAATTTGCAGATTTGTTTTTTGTGCTGGTTCATAACGGCAATCAACCGTGCCGGCGAAACTGTAGTCAATGTCCAGTGTTGTTTGGATACCATCTATGTAAATAAGTTCAAACTAACGGGATACGTCCGAACGGCAATTCTGACATTACGTTTTACCTTCCTTCACTTTCCTTGCGTAAAACTACAGACATCCCATCTAAGATGTTTTTGGGTGATTCGGAGTCGTCGTCTGTCCCGGAAACGTGTGATTTGTTTTCTAAACATTTTGCTTCAGTGTTCGTCGCTGATGCAGCCACCTCATCTGAAGCCGAGAGGGCTGCTGCTAACGTTCCAGAATATCCAATAGACTTGCGGTCATTCGTTGTTACTCCACAGATGGTAGAGAAGTCCGTAGAAAAGTTGAAACGTTCAACGGTTCCTGGCCCAGATGGAATACCAGCAATAGTTTTCTGCCGCTGTACTTCAGCTTTGGCGTCACCACTCTTCCGCATATACACAGCTTCGCTGGATCACGGAATATTTCCGGATGTGTGGAAGCACTCATTTGTGTTTCCTGTGTTCAGAAAAGGAGACAAGTGTAACGTGAGCAACTATCGCGGGATAACCAGCTTATCTGCCCCCTCTAAGCTATTTGAGATGATTGTGAACGATGTTGTCTTTTTCGAAGTTAAGAGCTATATCTCATTGGTGCACCCGTGGTGCACCCGTGGCCGAGTGGTTAGCGTCATAACTAACATGCCGGGTGTTCGGGTTCGATTCCCGTTCTGGTCGGGGGAATTTTTCGTCAAAGAAATTTCCTCCGACTTGCACTGTGATCACGCGTATTCTAGAGCTTGCCACTCAGAATGCATTCAAGGCGTGTTATTTGGCATAGAAATCTTAACTAAGTACTAATAAAAATGACGCAAGTAATACTACGTTGAGACGGCGAAGTTCCTCTAGGAACGTTAGTGCCATTGAAGAAGAAGAAGAAGCTATATCTCACCAGTACAACATGGTTTTATGCCAGGACGCTCGGTAAGCACCAATCTTCTCGAGTTCTCATCGTTCTGTGTCAACCGCCTAGAAGAACGTGCTCAGGTTGATGCTATTTACACCGACATAAAAGCCGCTTCCGACCGAATTGACCACCGCATACTGCTGAGGAAGCTATCCCGTCTTGGTGCTTCTGATGAATTCATCAACTGGATGAGGTCATACCTTTCTGGAAGATCGCTTCGTGTTAAGCTCCAATATCACACTTCGTCTCCATTTGCTTTTCGTTTGGGAGTTCCACAAGGCAGTAATCTAGGGCTACTGTTGTTCGCAATATTCTACAATGATGTGTCCCTCATTCTACCCTCATTCTGGCTGTGTGTCGATCTACGCAGACGACTTGAAGACTTATTTGACTATCAGAACCCTTGAGGGTTGTCGTCGACTACAGAGCATGCTTGACCAGTTCGTCAGTTGGTGCCATTTGAATAAACTAACTATAAGCATCGCCAAGTGTGTGATCATGAGCTTTCACCGAAAAAACAGCCAATTATATTCAACTACACAATCGACGATTTGATTTTAGAGAGAGTCAGTGAGGTTAACGACTTGTGCGTTGTTCTCGATCATAAGCTCACTTTCGATTACTTTCGATGCACACCAATCTGCATTGTTCACTAAGGCTAATCGTCAGCTCGGATTCATATCGAGAATCTCTAGGGACTTCACTGATCCTGAAATCGCTGTACTGTTCTCTTGTTCGGCCGATTCTCAAGACACCGTGTTATGTCACACTGCAGGATGCGTGTCGGTCCATATCTGCGCGGTATATAACTCATATATTCTCTTGTATGCGAACATCCGGTGAAACAAACAATGCCTGCATATTGATCGCATTTTCGTCTATGCTACAGCTGTAACCTGCGCGTTACAGGTTTGTCACAAGAGCGGTCGATCATTTACGAAGATATGCGGAGGGACTGACAGGCGGCGTGTGCATCGCATATTGACACGGGAACTGAATTTTCAATTTGTATCCAACATAAAATTGTAAATAAAAAGGTTTTTGCTATTCGTAATCGTATGTTTAGCACGAAAATCGAAACAAAAGATCTTCAAGGGCGCTCGAAATCAACAGACCTCGAACTTCGTTTGCTGGGATCGAGGTACCTGACTGACATTTGAGCAGAAAACTCGATCATCTATCAATCTGCATATGCGACCATTAATCAAGCGATGCGTGTTCGTCCGAGTTACATCGTAGTTGGCTCAGACTATGCAACTCATTCATCACGTAATTCCGATAGGCTGTGAACCGCGACGATAAGCAACCGTGGAAATCGATATGACCGACAACCATTTGGCAGAATAAGTTAGCAGTAAAAGTGTATTTTTTTTTCTTCATCGTCTGCACCTTTGCATTCATCCAAACCCGTAAGATATGCAAGGAAATGCAGCATAGCGAAACTTGCGCGATCGTCAACGACGCTGACAGAATACTTAAATACGTCTTTGAAGATGTTCATTGAATTCGTCTTCCCATTTGATCCGTGGATAATTTTGCTTTGGAGACGACGACATGTGGATAATTTGTTATTTGTAAAACATGTAGCATTGAGTCAAATGAGCTATTATAAGTCTAGTCGCTGTCAACAGGATAAACAAGAGAATTGACAATGCAATTGTTAACTGTTTCCCCATTTCGATTGATTTTTTTTGGACACGGTTGAAAATAATGTTTTCGTCGTTGAAGACCTCTGGTTTACATAAACCGAAACAGAAGATTGGGTCACACCGTCCAAGAATCGAAATTTCCAACGGTGCTTCCAATGAAGCGACAAATTTTCTCGAAGACCCCTCATATCCTCATTTATGTCACATTGCACATTGCGACTTGAAGCGACATAATAATGCGCAGTATTTTACCGGCGAAATGCTTTCAACTGTTTATGCCCAGGGCCTAGCTACATATATCTTCTGCCGTCGCGCAAATCTATTAACGGCAAACGAGCGCTGATCGGACCATTAAACGGACCTCTTGACCACGTTCCATGGAGTGAATTTGCAATAGGAAGAGTGACGAACAAATCAAATCAATAAAAGTGTACATTCGTTTGCAATGATGGCACTCGAAATATTATGTCACATATGCTCATGTGCGAGACTTGAATGGGGAATTTGTCATTTCTGTGAATTGCGTGAGATAATTGGCGTTTATTCAATTCGAAAAAAACGTTTAGCGAATTGGTTTGAATTAAGTATTCGAGGGGAATAATACATCTGATGGTTTTTTTTGCTCCAACTTCCTCCTATTCAATCGGAGATCTCGGCCGAAAGAAATTCAACCGAATGATACAAGCGAAACAATATAATTTACGTCTGTGTATGCAAATTTGTTCCGCGCTAAACCGTCGATTGGGGGAAAATAAAATCTCGCTACTGTTACCATTCCGATGCCATAATGTCTCACTTCATTATGCCAGTGCCAGTGTGAGACCAACAAAAACAAGTAGCTTTATTTTGATTAAATAATTTCCATAGTGTCGATCCACGGAATGTAGGTGAAATGGAGGCTTCGAGGGCATGTTTGTAAATCGCGAAAACTAACGCTTTGTTTCGCAGGAGGAAATGAAATAGTTAATCTATATAAAACAAAGTCTCAATCTCAGCGAAACAAATTGAAAGTGACGAGGGCCTCAAGACTAAAAGACCTGGAAGGAATGATATGTAGAAAAAATATGAAATACGCGAAGAGACTAGAAAAAATACACAATCCAAACAATGACCTTTATGATTGGACAGATTTTTGTGGAAATTATTACTTCATTTGAAATGATTGTAGAAAATGTGTCACTAGAAGTATCAAGTTTTGGAATATTTTTCGAACACTTTTCTATCTGGGTGTGTATAGACGTTGTAAACAAAGATATTGGAAAGAAATTTCTGTTTATCCAAACTTTTTGTAGACTAACAATTTTTGTTTGCTAACCAACTCAATAGCAAACCCAATTAACCATATCAAACGGCTTTCATTTAATTGCTAAAACTTTTCTGTAGAATGTTCCCATATATATAGGGTTTCTAATACTCCAATAAATTCTGTATCAAGCTAATTCGTTCTTCTTCTTCTTCTTCAATGGCACTAACGTTCCTAGAGGAACTTCGCCGTCTCAACGTAGTATTACTTGCGTCATTTTTATTAGTACTAAGTTGAGATTTCTATGCCAAATAACACGCCTTGAATGCATTCTGAGTGGCAAGCTCTAGAATACGCGTGATCACAGTGCAAGTCGGAGGAAATTTCTTTGACGAAAAATTCCCCCGACCAGAACGGGAATCGAACCCGAACACCCGGCATGTTAGTTATGACGCTAACCACTCGGCCAAGGGAGCACCGATTCGTTGCTTCGACCAAAAAAAAAAAATAATGAGATTTTCGATTCAATTTTAAAAAAATTACAAAAACACGTTTTTATAGTGTTTAAGAAAATCATCTGTAATTTCAGAAATATTACTGTACCAGTAACAGTAAATTATACAAAGAATTATTAGAGAAACAGTTCCATTGAAGGCCCGACGTTCTACGAACCTTTTCAAATGACAATGAACTCCTTAGCATCGAAATCTTCATCATCAGCTGTGGTAAGAAAAAAAAAATATGTTCACAACAAAAACTCCTCGCAACTGCATGAGACTAAAGAAAAATATAGAAACTTGTAGTTTGAAAGATTCCGTGAGAATACGAATACTCTTCAAAGCACGTGCAAGAGAAGTCTGTCCTTCCTCTGTAGTTTCATAAGGAACTGAAAGAAATTGATACGGATACCGGATAAAATCATTTATATCCAACTGGCCATTTTCTTATGTTAATCTCACCAGACCACAGTGCACAATGGCTCAGGAGATTCATTTAAGTGGAAATTAACATTTAGAGCTCGACAGTTATGCTCTAGACAAACACTGTCTTCGACAATGTTGTTACATATGATAGAGCGCACATTTTTATGTTGCCAAAAATAGAGTGACCAACATTTTCGATGAAGTAAAAAATCTAACTTTCTTTTCTCTACAGATAGAGGTAAACATAGTTCGACAATGTTGTATTTCCAGTTATATAAAACATCTTTGTAGAACAAAGTTTTTTTTATCTCTTGAAATAACCGCTATATCGCATTTTTCCTAATTTGCTTTGGGGTCACCATTAAAAAACAGTTTCTTTGCTCTAACTGTTATATTTGAAATTTTACATACAAACTGTCTTCAAAAGACTTTTAGAACATACTGAACATTTTGCGATGCAGAACTTGTCAAAATCTCAACTTCACTCAAAGTTATTGTAATTTCATCCCAAAAAATACATTCTCTGCGATTGTGTGTCTTTCTTTCTGGGGCAAACATAAACAAAGTTTATTGGCGGCATTGGAAAGAACATAGTTTACTCTACATAATGTGTGATTTTCGAAATTATGTTATTTTTGGTATTTGAGTGATTTAAAATTGAAATCATGAGTTTTTTTTTGGTGAAAAACCATCAATAACTTTGAGTAGGATTAAGATATTGATAAGTTCTGCATCGCAAAATGTTGATCTTGATAAGCTCTAAAAGTCGTACGAAGACAGCTTCGATGTAGAATTCGAAATTCGAAAAGTTAGAGCAAGAAAAAACGTCTTTTCATGATCAACCTAATGCCACTTAGGAAAAAAGCGCTAAATCGATTATATTAAAAGATAGAAACGAGCTTATCAATACCAACATTTTGCGATGCAGAATTTGTCAATATCTTAATCCTGCTCAAAGTTATTGATGGGTTTTCACTCAAAAACTCATGATTTCAATTTTAATTTACTCAAATACAAAAAAATAACATATTTTTGAAAATCACATATTATATAGAGTGAAATTTGTTCTTTCAAATTCCGTCAACAAATATTGTTTATGTTTGTCCCAGAAAAAAGGGCAAGTTATTGAAGAGAGTGTATTTTTTGGGAAGAAATATCAATAACTTTGAGTGAAATTGAAATATTGATAAGTTCTGCATCGCAAAATGTTTATATCAGTTTGTGTTAAAATTCTATCTAAGACAGTTTGTATGTTGAATTTGAAATATAAAAGTGAGAGCAAAAAAACAGTTTTTTTTTAATGGTGACCCCAACGTAAATTAGGAAAAAGGTGCTATATCGGTTATTTCAAGAGATAGGAAAAAACTTTGCTCTACAAAGATGTTTTAAATAACTGGAACTACAACATTGTCGAGCTATGTTTACCTCTATCTATAGAGATAAGAAAGCTAGATTTTTTATTTCATCGAAAATATTGGTCACCCTATTTTTGGTAACATGAAAATGAGCGCTCTATCATATGTAAAAACTTTTTCGAAGACAGTTTTTGTCTAGAGAATAACTGTCGAGCTCTGAATGCTAATTTCCACTTAAATTCATCTCCTGGACCATTGTGCAGTGTTCCGGAAGCCCCCAAATCGGGGGGAAAATAATAGCTCCTATGAGATGCTTTCTAGAAGCATGGTGTCTTCAGCGAAGTTGATCTTAGGATTCCTGGCCATCGTGGGGAGACAATGGTTTAGTTCACAATATCGCTGCTAGGGCGCGCAGTGATAAGAAAAAATCATAACGGGGAAATATTTATAACTCCTCGGGAATGCTTTCTAGAGACATTTTGTCTTCATCAAAGTTGATCCTATGATTTCTGACTATAACGGAATGACAATATTAAGTTCATAATATCACCGCTAGGGCGCACAGTGGTCAAGGAAAATCAAAATGGAAAAAAAAACTTCTCATAAATACTTTTTGAGACATCGTTTCTTATCCATAGTTGATCCTATGTCTTAATGGGGTGACAATAGTTTAATTCACAATTTTACCGCTAGGGTACACACCGGTAAAAAATCAAATCGAGTTAAAATTGATAATTCCTCAGAAATACTTTTTCGAAACATGGTGTCTTCTGAAAAGTTGGTCTTATGATCCCTGGCCAAAGCATATTATTTATCTCATTTGGTCATCCAATAAATACTTCCGGTTTACAAATTTCAAACACCACGACCTGCACTAAACGTAAACAAAGCAAATAATACAGCTGTTTGACTTGAGTCTGGCGCCTCGGTGCGCGTGGTGCTTTGACTTGAACGGTGCAGCAGGATGTGAAAAAAGGACGGTGCGGTTGAGTCATTTTTTCTACTTTTTGATCATATAATCGTTTAGGCGGAAATAGGCCAGAATTTTTTCCAGATCCGCTCAATATAAATACTAAAGAATATCTTGAACGTTAAAATGTCGGTCAATTTAACGTTATGCATTTTACCTCTCCCTATCTCAATGTATTTCACCCTAAATGCGTAATCATACTATAATATTGGTAAAGTACATTCATTCGAATAATTTGACACGTTGTTTGTCTGTTTTAATCGCATTTGAGTGCGTATCATAACACTTGGAAAAACGGTGTTAATGATGCAACTCTTTTGAATATTTCAAGGTAACTTTTTGAATAACGAATTTAGTATGAAAATATTCGTAAAGTTAATTTCCCGATGGGTTTTTATGATGATAAAGTACTATAAAAGTAGTTCCTAGTGAGAGCATTTGTGATACATTTGAAAAGGGACTTTTTTTCCGACTTTTCTGAGTTTCGTACCCAGTCTTCAGAATGCAACTCGGTGCTCGGTGCGCAACAAGATTTTTGTACCCAGTTGAGCTCCCACTCCTTGTGAACACATGCGTTCTAGCGAGTGAGCACGTTCCGAAACACAGATGAAATGTTTGGTTGTCAACGCTGTTCTATCGCAAAGATTTGCGCCCAGTGTTATGCTGAGTTTTACGCTGAAATTTGCGCCCTGCTTGCGTCGTATTTCTATACTGCGCGCTTGAATCTGGATTGCTCTCTCTGTTGAGATATTTTTCTTCACACAAGCGTATACGGTTCAAATGGGGGCGCGCTGTTGTTTTTATGCTTTGCTTAGAACGAACGAAGACAAAGCGAGCGCTAGAATTTGATGTGTATGTATGTGTGTGTATAGAATGAGACGCGCATCACACAAATGAGAAGAAATGTTTAGTATCTGAGTTCTGCGCCGGGTACATTTTGCGCTGTCGTGCTTTAAATTTTGTGCTCTTCGCACCAAGATAGAATACGAGTTTTCTTCGAGCGCGCGCTGATGAAAATTAAACTCAAGCGCAGCGCTTCGTTTGTTTTCTGAAGACTGTTCGTACCACTGAGCAGACTTGGATTCTTTACCAAATGGCAGGGTAATCGCATGAAAAATCTCTAAAATCAGTCCATTTTTTATGCATACGTTTCGTCATTAGGTTCGAAGTTGTCGCACCGTTTTGAAATTTCAAAATCATAGGCTGTACAATCGGATACAGTGCACTATGAATTAAACTTTAGCTGGGCAGCTGCGAATACATCCATTCCATGCCAAACCGATATAGTGGTTCTCAGATTTCCATGATAATTGGTAGTTTTGTTCCTTTTCGCAAAATATTAGACCAGTATTTTTTATTTTTTCGATAGGGTCCGGTAGGAACAAGAAGGAGAGGAGCCCAGCGAGCGAGGTGGTTGGACCAGGTGGAGCAGGACTTGGCAACAATCGGTGCAGCCGGAAGTTGGAGAACGGCAGCCAGCGATCGGGTTTATTGGAGAAAAGTAGATCTAATATCAATGGGATGTAGAGTCATAGTAAATAAATAAATGAACGTGACACGTGACTACTCAGTGAATTACGATCGCAGCGATACATCATGTAGTTACTTGATGATTCAGCACTTGAATCTTCAGATGAAACCACGTTTCTGTAAGGACCATTACATATCTCTCACTTGCGAGGAGTGTGAGAAGTAGATCGTTTGTTTTAGTACCTAATCCGTAAACATTTTATTATTACAAGTCAGCTGTGTATTATTCACGCTAGATGAAAGTGGAATTTAACTCTAATTTACTTGGGGTGTCCATATTTGGCATCTAAGTAAAAAATGTCATGAAAGAATAAACTTTCTCTGTACAATTACTGGAACCTGGGCTCCCCCAACCAGAAGATCTTATAATGTTGTATCGAACAACTGTTATCTCAATTATGAATTATGGCAGTTTCCGTTTTCAATCAGCTGTCAAAACACACCTCATTAAACTCGAGCGAATTCAGTATCTTTGTCTCCGTATTACGGTGGGATATATGCCCTCAACGCATACCATGAGTCTCGGTTATTCGTCCGGTGTAAGGTCATGAACCCATTGGTGATCGGAAATTTTGAATTCATCTCCATGCAGGTAGGGGAAGTGGGGGCATAGTGGTCACCCTAAGGAATACGCCCATTTCCATCGCCCACATACCGATTCAATTCCCGTTTCCCGCAGAATGTTATAGTTCAACTCATTGTTCTTCAAGATAGCAAACGGCTTTCACTATAAAAATTCAAAATAGTACATTTTTCATCATTAGAAAAAAAAAAAGGAGAAAAATCGAACTTTTTTTTACTTGGAGGTAAAGTGGTCACCTAGTGGGGGTAAAGTGGTCACTCGTACATAACAAACTAAATGGGATAGATTTATGCGTTTTTTTTCGTCCAAATTTGTTCACATCATGTTTGAGATACTAGGTAGATGTATGAAACAAGCTTGGCGTATTCACCTATAGTCTCAATTTGAAATTTCTCATGCATACAAAACGTAGTAAGAAACACATAACGTTCCGCATAATGAGGCTTGGTTTCGTTGGAATGGCATATTCATCCAGGGTCAAAGCCACAAAAGGATCTTCTTCAAGAGCAGAATGTGATAAGGTATAGCAGCTTTAGTAAACAGAACATTGTAAGTTGTTATTCAGCTATGACCACTTTGCTCCCAAACATCAAAATAGTTTCTATGCTAATTAATCGCTGAGATTGAACAAAATATCTGTTCACCTCTCCTAGAATATGTGAACAGTTGTCCAAACTGATGATTTGTCCAATATATCAGATTGAATAAACTCTGAGATGAACCAGCCCAGGAGGCTGAAAGTCTCAAAAAAAAAGAAAAAAAAAGATTGAATAAACTAAATTTCACGAGAAATTCCTTAGGTACCATGCGCACAAAACTACGGCCGAATGACTATCGAGAGAGTAATTTCTGTTTTTATTTGTATTTTGACATGCGACAGCTCTACCGAAGTACAGAGTGACTCGAAAGTCATTAAATTCTTCAAACATAAGGTGACTATCAATACGGCATCTATAGTCAACTGTTTTACTACCAAACAAGCAGGTGACCACTTTGCCCCCACTACCCCTAGATCCTTCTTCGTATATTCCCAACCGTGTTTGTTTGTTTTCCTGTTTACATCAATTCCTCTGTGCATTTGATCTATCCATGAAGCAGGAATATCAGATTATCTCCATTCGAGGATCGTTCCAACGATTTTCAATGCAAAGTATAGGGATACCAATTGTGATGATATGTACTTTACCGATGGGTTCGCTATGAATGAGTCCACAGGATTTGGAGGGCTCAACGAATTTTTAGCACCTCACACAGTCTTCAGTATCCTTGCTCAGTGTATATTGCTGAATTGGCAGCGATTCACTGGGCGCTGGACAGCGTCGTCTCACGACCTGTTGAACACTATTACATTGTAACGGATAGTCTTAGCTCTTTCGGAGCTATCCGTTCAGTTAGGCTGGAAAAGCACTCGCCGTACTTCCTTGAGAGAATACGAGAAATTTTGAGTGCTTTATCCAGACGCTGTTATGTCATCTCCTTTGTCTGGGTCCCTTCACATTGCTCAATTCCGGGTAATGAGAGGGCTGACTTAATAGCAAAAAGTACCATCGATAACTGGCAACGCAAATGGAATGAAGTTGAATTGGACCGGTGGCTTCACTCAATTTACCCTGAGGTTCCGTGGTTTAAAAGTCTGGACTTGAGTCGGTCCTTTATTCGCTTCTTCTTCCGACTCATGCATAATCACTGTTCGTTAGATGCGCTACTCTTTCGTTTCAATCTCGTCAGCAGCAATCTCTGTGTTTGTGGCCAAGGTTACCACGACATCGAGCACGTTGTTTGGTCGTGTTAGATGTGTCTTGTTGCCAGATCGAATTTAGAAAACTCCCTTCGGGCCCGAGGAAGTCAACCCAATGTGCCGATGAGAGATGTGTTGGCTCGGTTAGACCCTGATTATATGTCCCAAATATATTTTTTCCTTAAGGCAGTATTCTAGTCTAGAAATTTGGAAAAAAATTAAAAAATGTTTCCTTCATATTTCTGTACTTTAGGCACTCAAGAATATACTCTAGACTTATCGAAAATCCTATCACTTACCGAGTTAGAGCCATTTTAGGGACGCGATATCTAACCTAGTACGGCCATAACAATGAACTTCAAACGCGTTTTTCTCGAAACTTGTTTTTTCAAACTGGCGTACACGATATTTCAAGTTCTACTGAACCGATTCATGTCGAAATGATATTTGTTTTTTGTTTTTCAAACGGCCGCCATTTCGTCAAAAAACATGTTTTTGACATGTCCGAGGTTCATGCGATAGCGGCATCTTTACTGATTCACAATCTGTTCGATTTTTTTGTTTCAGATAACTAGGGCTGGAATCGTGTACGCCATGGAACAACTTTTTTTTGAACCCCCTCACTTCATTAGCTCTTAACTATTCTAGTTATGTACATTTTTTCTCCGTTCAATTTTTGTTTTATTGTTATAAGATAGTTGAACAAATAATGATATAATGGATAGTAAAAATATTATTCGTTTTATTTTTGCGGAGCTCGAAAAATCGCCCGAAATACGTGTCTCTACACTAGAATACCCCCTTAAAGCAATCGATCTTCGTGTGTGATTGTCCTTATATCCTTATCCCCTCCTTTTCTTCCTTCTCGAGCAATCGGTTCTCTTCTTACTAACGAGAGGATAGGTTGAAATTTTTATTATATTATAATATTTATTGAATTAAGGAAAATTGTTTATATATGTATAGATATAGTTAATATGTATAGTTAAGAATTCGGCTCCTTTAAACTTATGTAACTAAGCCTGTAAATATAAACGAATTAATAAAAAAAAATCACGAATGACTTTTATACTCTCGCCCAGTACAATTATTGTGAGCCTTAGTTAAAAATGATACTCTCCTGCTTTGTTTTTTAGCTTATGCTCGATTTGGTGCGACCGAATGATACGGTAGAAAAATCCGATTCGATTGATTCAAAATTCATTTGTAGAAAAAAAAAAAGAGTTATTAATGACAAAACTATTTTACAAAAACGCAGTATAACTTTCGTCTTTTTTATCAATACAGTAGAACCCCGATTATCCGCGAAATAGTCGGGCCAGGTCATCGCGTATAACGAAAATCGCGGATAACGCAATATATTACTAAAAAAGAGATACAAACACGAAAAAAAAAGATATTTTAGCATGATAACTATATTTCTACAATACAGAAATTCTTGAACTATCATTCTGTTAGGTCGTGTACATCAGTGATCAGATAATGTGAAAGCCTTGACCAAAAGAAAAAGCAATACTCTACCACTCACTGACAATTTCGGGAAGGTTTATAGAATTACTAGGGAACTCACATTCGCGGATAATCCGCACCGCGGATCAACCGCTCGCGGATAAAATGTATTCTCGGGAATATGCGTGAGCAATTCGCTCCATTTCAAAAAATATCTTTTTTCCAAATTCGTTTCTACCATTGCCGAAATTGCTTCATTAATGATAAATAACTTGCTAGTCGGTTTTTTGCTGATAGGTACGGATATAATATTCGGGCTCAGTTGCTTCGAGCTGGACTGGCACTCAGATGATGAACTCACTGACTCAGATTTACGGGGTCGTTTGATAGTACATATCGACTCACTAGCGGCCATCTTTTGTGCTTTGGTAGCTGTATACTACATTCAA
Organism: Toxorhynchites rutilus septentrionalis; assembly: GCF_029784135.1. Taxonomy (NCBI): domain Eukaryota; kingdom Metazoa; phylum Arthropoda; class Insecta; order Diptera; family Culicidae; genus Toxorhynchites; species Toxorhynchites rutilus. The sequence continues at coordinate 142,730,626 of NC_073745.1, read as the reverse complement.
GATAAGAAGAACACTAACAGCGTACTCGACAAAGAATAATAAATTGTAAGGCCTGATGAAATTGCGATATAGCGTTAGACAATTTTTGAAATAACTCTTTTGTAGAAAGTTTTGGTGGGCATGTAAAGGGTGGTTTGGCGTGATTTTGTAGAGGCAGCCAACTATGGTTGATGTATGATTCATTCTTTTTCTCGCTAGAACATCATTCGAGCTGACTATATGTCGCAGGTGATTCTATTAGGTTGGGGATAAAGTAATCCATTGTTTTTGGGTGAAATTCGAAATATTTTTTAATATGTTTCGGATTGTTCGATTTGGGTCAAATATACTCCATTTTGTTGAAAAATTTGTTGACAATCTGAAAGTAGCTTTATAATGCCTCTCTAATCGAAGTCTTGGTTCTTATCGTCGATAAACTGTAGCAATAGATTTTTACAATCTTCTCTTGATCCCAATTTCTTATCACCCTGAAAATTTAGCAATGCGAGAAAAAGGTGGTAGTCATTTGGTTCGTACTATATGGTGGATGCATTGAAACATCCCAATTAATCTCCTGGAGTTGTGTGGCCTTGCGTTATCCTGATGGAACAAAACACCTCCTTTGTTTTTCGATTCTGGACGTTTCTGGTCAATCGCTAGCTTCAAACAGTCAATTTTTTGACTGCAGAGATCTGAATTTAATGTATTGAACTAAAAAAAATTATTTTTTTAAATTAATAAAAAACATTAAAAATTAACAAATAATAAAAATGCATGTATTTTACTGTTACATTATCGATACCATTAACACCATTCACAATTTCAGCAGTCTACCTTGTATTTCCGCCTTTATAAAAGAAAAACTGTAAAATGTACTGAATTTTCTCTTTGTTGACCTTCAATGTTAACCCCCCTGTAACTCACAACTAAATGGAACATACCAAAAACAGCAGAAGAATGTTTTTTAGTATGAAATTTTTATAACAAGCCTAAACTTGAAATTGTATGATCGATATTACGCGAGATATTGATTACTAATGCCAACTATTGAGAAAAACATGGATTACTTTTTCCTCAACCTAATATATTCTATTTTTGGTGGAGTTGTACCATTATTTACCTTTGACAACGCATTAAAATCAAAAATGCTTAAGAGTGATTCAATCATACACAACCTCTCTCCAACCAACGATACCGACACGGTTCGTACTTTCATCGGGCTTATTTGCTTCAGCGCGTCAGTGCATGCGCTGCACTATTTTTGCTATTGAAAATTTGGGTTTTCTGAAAACCAAAAAATCACATAAAACATGGAATGGGGGTTTTCAAAAAAAATGTTTTTGATGCCAAATGTCTTCAAATTGCACGAAACGTCGAAATTTACTCTTTACACAAAATTTTGTGGAATTTTGTGATTCATAACTTTCATGAATGCCTTCTTATTCTATAAGAACGGTAATTTTTCATGCAATGATATGTCATGATTTTTTAGTACTTGAAGCTTCTGGATTTCGATGCATTACGATGTATTGTAAATAAACTCACTTCTCGCTTGAATGATATATCAGTATGGGTGGATAACATATTTTATGAAACTTTTAACCTGATTTAATGTAATATACGAGGATGTCAAAGAATGTGTTAAATATTTAGTTTTGGGTGTTCAGAAGATACATGGTCACGTAATTCGCAAATACTGATGAATGGCTGATTAGCTTAAGGATTTGTGCGGCTTAAGTTAGGTCCCAATAATTGTTCCAGACGTTCTCACTGCGACTGGAACAGATTCTATTCCGATTTTATTCCGTCATGTATCATCAAGTGTATATCGTGCCTTCAGGAACCGATCGAAAGAAACGATGCGAATATTAATTTCTAGATTGATTAAGACTAGTTCAGAAATGTTGAAATGAGAAGAGTGTAATCATCGATAAACATAGAAGACATCGTAAAATAACTACAGTTATACATCGATATAAGGCATCTTTATTTTTTTTCTCGTTACGTTATATCGAAGCAAACAACTTTTTGTTTTTTATTGATGCAAAACTGTTCATGATTACTCAAAAATGCGCAAAAACAAGTAGAGAAAAGGTCTGAAGAAATCGAAGTGAAATTTGCATCAATTTGTGATGAAACGGATAGCAGTTTGGCCGGATACCGGATACCGGATACCGTATACCGGATACCGAATACCCGGCAGCCGGATATTTGGCTTTTTATTCGCGAATACGAAACTGAAAGACACTGTATGTGTGCATGAAGCGAATGAAGGATTACATTTTAGAAGAAATAAACACATTTTTACATAAAATTAATGAACTATGAATAAATTTTCCGTTTCAAATGGATATCTTTTAACACTCCTATACTCGCGCATTGGTCTGTCAGACCGAGAAATCAATAATTCGTTCATTTCTCAGAAAATATCAACACTACGACTTTGCGATTCTCTCTAGCTTCGTTATTCGTCGTTCGTCATCGTTTAGCGTATCGCATGTGTTGGTACAAAGGGGACGTGTGCCACTCTTTTCACACTTTCGGTCTGACACACCGACGCGAGTATAGGAGTAACTTTTTTGGACAAGAGCCTTTTTTCATACTCTACCGGACTATTCTTATTTGATTTCAATCCCTTCTGTAACTGGATTGAACGGATCCATTTATTAACTATTCGTCGATATATTCGTCGTTGGATTCACACGTTCAAAAGCAAAATATAAATGTTTGACTTTCACTTATTCATTAAATATAATGGTCATACATATACACACTTGTGAAAAAAAAATTCACTTGTGGAAGAATTGTAAACAGTAAACTATTAACTAATCGGTTACTTAAGGTAAATTTAACAGTTACCGTCTCGGGGATGTTTTTTATAATGGACAATATCGACAAGAAAACAAGAAAAAGGAAAAGAAGTTTCTAGAAATCCTTTTATATCATCTTTTTATACCCCATCTAAAAAAAGGCATTATATCTTAGTTTCCCAAGAATACGGAGACAAGGAATATTAGGAATATGCAAACTTTACATTCCAGAACCTTTATCATCTGGTAATTATCTAGAAGGTCGTTATACATTCTTCTCTTCGATAAAAGACCCGAAAAACACGCAACAACTGCATTAAATGTAAAAAATATGTTTGTTTCGAGTATGCAGTTATGTTATGTTCTGATTCTTACTCCAATGAAACCGCAATCGATGAATACGTTTCCATGTTGTTTTATAGCTCTTTATACTTCCATGAATTATATACAGTTGCTTACTTTCAATTGATAACAGAGAAAAATTCGAATTTCGTTATTTGTGTTGGAGTATCAAAAATTACTCTGTTTTGAGGAGGCTGAATTAGATGACTATTAAAACATAAAAAAGAAGGAGAAAAAATGTTTTTTATAGATTTTTCATTCAATCATACCCTCTTCTTCAAATAAATGCCAATAAAGCCTGAAAAATACACAATGGCAACATTACAGAGAAGTTCAATTTCGGTCTGTGACACCGTGCGCGAGTATAAGTGAGTATAAGAGTATTAAGTATTAAGAAATGGACAGTCACATCCATAATCACATCCAATGCATGATGGAAAGTGAAGGGATGAATATTGAACTCTTTTTTATATTGCTTTCTCATTTCGTTCTATTTCAGTTACTGGACGCACAAACACTAGGAGAGAGTGAAATTATTCCTCTCGCGAGCGATAAACCTCTACGATTCGTTATTATGAACCTGTCTATATCCACCCCCCCCTCCCCCCACAACATGTCCATTATACCCGCCCCGATTAAAATTATGTACTTTTCGGCTTGTTTTAATTTCAGTAAAAAACATGGAAAAACACATTTTTATAAAACATTTGGCCAGTTATTTCAAAAACCAGTATATTGAACTGTAAGAAACTACTTTTAAATTTTTGAAAACATGAGTTTCCAAAGATACAATTGAAGTTTTCCTTAACATGTCCGTCTTACCCCCATCTCCCCTAATAGTTAACGTCGCGTTCAGGAAAAAAAATACGTTGCTAACGAAAGAGACGAAATGTGAAAACATTTAGAATCGATCACAATCGCGATCCTAAGCAGTCAATCGAGGGCAAGGATTGCTAGAGTTTATCTTTCAGCAGTAGTTGCAGTATTATTGCAACTAAGAGTGTTTTCTGAAGTTGGCCTGGTATACGGAGCAAAGCGTCATCGGTTGTCATCATTAACTTCTGGAAATTTATTATTTATTCATCATAATTAACCACTGAGGAATTTTGAGTACAGTTCATAAATGGATGTTATGAGTAAGTATGAATTTGATTTAAAAAAAAAATCTGGCATTTCAGTAATAAAACCTTATTTTTAATTATGGATAAATGATTTTGCTATGCTTTGTTAGCTAGCTAATGAGCTATTTTGTTATGGTTTATGTTGTTTTTTTTTATTAAATCGTTTATTTTTACAGGCTCAGTTACATAAGTTTAAAGGAGCCAAACTCCTATTTGCATAGTTACAAGTATATATAAACATTTTTTATTAATTCTAATGTTAATGAAGTAGAGAACCGATTACTCGCGGCTTGCTCGAGTTTAGAAGGGTGACATTTTGTTTCAGGAAAAGGATGGGATATAAGGATATGTTGACAATGTTCACACTCACATTCGCACTCACATTCATCATACTCAATTCTTAAGCCTATCTTAAATCTAACATGTATTTACAATTCACCTTATTCTACTGTTAGTAAGAAGGGATTTGATTTCTCGCGAAGGAAAAGGAAAAGGAGAATATAAGGATATAAGGACAATCACACACGAAGATCGATAGCTTTTAGGAAGACATATATTTGGAACATGTAATCAAGGTCTAACCGAGCCAACACATCTCTCACCGGCACAATGGGCTGCCTTCCTCTAGCCCGAAGAGAGTTTTCTAAATTCGATCTGGCAACAAGATACTCCTCGCACGACCAAACAACGTGTTCGATGTCGTGGTAACCTTGGCCACAAGCACAGATATTGCCATCGGCAGAAAGAATAAAATTCATTGAAAGCGATTTGACGCTGATAAATATCGCCTTCAATTGCACCTACCTTTGCCAATGAGTCAGCCCTCTCGTTACCCGGAATTGAGCAATGTGAAGGGACCCAGACAAAGGTAATGACATAACAGCGTTTGGTTAAAGCACTCAAATTTTCTCGTATTCTCTCAAGGAAGTACGGCGAGTGCTTTTCCGGCCTCACTGAACGGATAGCTTCGACAGAGCTAAGACTATCCGTTACAATGTAATAGTGTTCAACAGGTCGTGAGGCGACGCTGTCCAGCGCCCAATGTATTGCTGCCAATTCAGCAATACACACAGAACAAGGATTCTGAAGACTGTGGGAGGTGCTAAAAATTTCGTTGAACACTCCAAATCCTGTGGACTCATTCATAGAGGACCCATCAGTAAAGTACATATTATCACAATTGACACGCCCATACTTTGCATTGAAGATCGTAGGAATGATCCCCGAACGATAATAATTTGGAATTCCATGGATTTTCTCCTTCATGAACAGATCAAAATGTACAGAGGAATTGATGTAGTCAGGAAAACAAACACGGTTGGGAGTATACGAAGAAGGATCAACCTGCATGGAGATGAATTCATGATATGAGCTCATGAATCCTGAATGAAAATTTAGCTCGATAAGCTGCTCAAAATTTCCGATCACCAATGGGTTCATAACCTTACACCGGATAAGGAACCGAAGAGATAATAAATTGAAGCGATCTTTTAGTGGGAGTACGCCTGCCAAAACCTCGAGACTCATGGTATGCGTTGAGGGCATACATCCCAACGCAATACGGAGACAAAGATACTGAATTCGCTCGAGTTTAATGAGATGTATTTTGGCAGCTGATTGAAAACAGAAACTGCCATACTCCATCACTGAGAGAATAGTTGTTCGATACAACATTATAAGATCTTCGGGATGGGCTCCCCACCATGTGCCGGTAATTGTACGGAGAAAGTTTATTCTTTGTTGGCATTTTTTACTCAGATACCTAATATGGGCCCCCCAAGTACATTTGGAGTCGAACCAGACCCCAAGATACTTGAATGACATAGCATGAGTGATCGGTTTACCAAAAAGTTGAAGCTTTGGTTTTGCTGGTCTATGCTTCCTAGAAAAAACCACCATCTCTGTTTTCTCCGTGGAGAATTCGATCCCTAGCCCAATGGCCCAGGATGAAAAATTGTTCAAAGTATCTTGTAAGGGTCCTTGCAGGTCGGATTCGTTTGACCCTACGACAGACACCACTCCATCATCTGCAAGTTGTCTTAGGCTGCAATTTTGTGTAAGACAATTGTCGATGTCGCTTACATAGAAGTTGTACAAAAAGGGGGCTTAAACATGAGCCCTGGGGGAGGCCCATGTAGGAGACCCGATTTACTGTCGAATCCCCGTGAGAACTGAAAACTATTGAAACAGAATCAAAGGCCCCCTTTATGTCCAAGAATACTGAAGCCATTTGTTTTTTTTCGGCGTAAGCCATTTGAATTTCTGAAGAAAGCAACGCAAGACAATCATTCGTCCCTTTGCCCCTGCGGAACCCATATTGTGTATCTGAGAGTAAGCCATTCGTTTCAACCCAACGATCAAGGCGAAACAAGATCATTTTCTCCAACAATTTCCGTATACAAGACAGCATTGCTATTGGGCGGTACGAATTGAAGTCGGACGCGGGTTTTCCGGGTTTTTGAATAGCTATAATTCGCACTTGTCTCCAATCATCGGGAACAATATTATGCTCCAGAAACCGATTGAATAAATTCAACAAGCGATGTTTCGCCACATCAGGGAGGTTTTTTAACAAGTTGAACTTAATTCTATCCGTTCCTGGAGCAGAATTGTTACAAGAAAGGAGAGCAAGAGAGAATTCTACCATCGAAAACTCGGAATCAAGATCGCACCTATCTTGTGGTATATCTCGAGCAATTTTTTGCACAGGAGCGGAATCGGGACAAACCTTCCGTGCAAAATTAAAAATCCATCGATGTGAATATTCTTCGCTTTCATTCGTTGAAGAGCGATTTCTCATGTTTCGAGCCACTTTCCATAATTTTTTCATTGACGTTTCTCGTGACAAACCTCCCACGAAATTTCGCCAATAAGCACGTTTTTTCCCTTTGATCAAGTTTTTAAATTGATTTTCAAGGTCCAAATACGTTTGAAAATTCTCAATGGTTCCACGTTTCCGAAAAGCTTTAAATGCGTTCGATTTATCCTGATAAAGCTTGGAACATTGGCTATCCCACCATTGATTGGGAGGCCTTTGACGAAAAGTGGAGCCTGGGATGGGTTTCGTTTGAGCGCGAACCGCGCTGTCATATATCAAACGAGAAAGGAAGTTATACTCCTCCAATGGAGGCAAACCATCTCTGGAATTGATGGCTAGAGCAATTGCGTCCGCATATTTTTTCCAGTCAATGTGTCTTGTGAGGTCATATGTCATGTTTATAGATTCAGAAGAATTCGAACCAATGGTGATGGAAATTTTGATTGGCAAGTGATCACTACCGTTGGGGTCCTGGATTACATTCCACTTGCAATTTAACGATAGTGAATTCGAGTAAAGCGAGAGGTCAAGAGCACTTGGGTTAGCAGGAGGTTTAGGTACACGTGTTGTTTCCCCAGTGTTCAAAAGTGTCATATTGAAGCTGTTACAAAGATCATATATCAACAGTGAACGATTATCGTCGTACGGTTCCCCCCAGGCAGTTCCGTGAGAGTTGAAGTCTCCCAAGATCAATCGTGGCTCAGGAAGGAGTGAGCACATGTCAACAAGTTGATTGCGGCTAACCGCAGCTCTCGGAGGCCAATACAAGCTGACAATACAGAGGTCTTTGCCTCTGATGTTTGCATGTCAAGCAACAGCTTCGATCCCTCCAATAGGTGGAAGGTCAATTCGAAAAAATGAGTGGCACTTATTGATACCCAATAGCACCCCTCCGTATCTATCATCACGGTCCAAGCGTATGATATTAAAATCGTGGAAAGAGAGATCATCTCGCGAAGAAAGCCAAGTTTCGGACAGAGCAAAAACATCACAATTGAACTTATGAATAAAAAATTTGAATGTATCCAATTTAGGGATAAGACTACGACAATTCCACTGTAAAACAGTGATATCTCCGACCTCTCTATTTAAATTAGACATCAAGAGAGATAATCATTGCAAGGAGGGGCCATGTTTGCATCAATTGTTGCAAAATTGTCTTTAATACTGGAAGCATTGAGATGACAATGGTTCTGATGGAGTCGGAAACATTAAAATACTTGAAGATTTGATCCAAAAGGTCAGACAACTTTATAAATCCCGATTGGGAAGTTGAACTGGACGGAAAAATAGGGACAGTTGGGGTTTTTGATGTCCCCTCGAGTGCTGGGCCATTCGAAGGTGAACTATTCCCACGGAAGCCAGGAGGAACCTGATTTTGCTTGTCCGCTGCACTCGATTTTTTAGGCATGCTAACAGGGGGTATCACCGGAGGGGCTTGTCCTTGAACTTTGGGAGTGGTCACATTTTTGCGCCGGGGATTCCCTTGGAAAATGAACGGTGTGCCCCCGTTAGCTGTGTCCGCTTCTATTTCGTCAACGGGCAACGTGGCGAAGACATTTTGTGTGTTGATTGGTTGTTGTTGTTGGGCCAGTGGAGAAGCGCCCTTTAAAATATCCGCAAAAGTGCGTTTCGAGCGTTCCTTCAAAGAGCGCTTCTGTTTCTCCCAGCGACTCTTGTAAGTTTCACAAGCTGAGAGCTCATGTGGGGATCCCCCGCAATATGGACATTTATGCTCAGTCGCACTGCAGGATTTCCCCTCATGTTGCTCTCCGCAAGTGGCACAGCGCTCCTTGTTGGCACAATAATCTGAAGTGTGACCAACTGACTTGCATTTTTGGCAAGTCATGGGCTTTGGCACGAAGAGTCGCACAGGCAATCTCAATTTGCCCACCATGACGTAGTCAGGTAGAGCGGAACCAGCAAAAGTTACTCGAAACGAGTCTGACGGCGTGAATTTAGTTTTTCCCTCTTCCTGGGATACTTTTCCTAGTTGGCGGCTGTCCAAAATTTTAACACCCACCAACGGGAGTCTTTTAAATTTACCAACTCCTTCTTTTATCATTTCGCACGTCAGACCAGTTTCAGTTACCACCCCCGAGATTTCTACGTCATGGGAGGGCACGTAGACGCGATACTCTAGGGAGAATCTCTCGTCGATCACAATTGCATTCGCGTGTTTCCGATCACTCACGACAACACGCAGTTTGTTCGGTCTAACCTTAGAGATTTCGACCACGGAGGAATATAATCTTGCCAGATCTTTCGAAACCTGAATGACATTAATTGACTTTCCTTTTGGTTTAGGCCGGAAAAAAACAACCCATGGACCAGCTCCAAGTGCATCGTCTGGATAGACCTTGACACGAGGAGAGGAAACAACTGAGGGGGAGGACGAGGTCGATTGTTGAACGGGAGCGGGATCAGTAGGGCTGGGAGGCAAGTTCGGTAGTAGAGCGGAAGCTGGAGCGGGAGATTGAGGGGGCGAAGAGGAAAAGTTTGCCAATTTTCTTGAGGGGGGCTTGTTAAGGTAGATTACCTCTTTCTCTGAAGAGACATCTTCTGAGGGGGGAACGCGTTTAAGCGACTTCCCAGCCCCCGTTGTAGCTAGTGAGGAGGAAACAGTAGTTTCAATCTCCATGTCAACATGACCTTCTGCCATTACGGCAGATATAAAATAATATAATTTTTATTTTTTTTGTATTTCTAAACCTAATATATATTATACCTAAATCGCACACCAATGCGAATGAAATGAAACGGTGTCCCAATCGAACCGCGTGGCAATCGCTCGGCACAGATGCAACGGTATATCGCACCACAACACGATGATGGAATCGATGACGATGCTAAAGCACACACAGCGATGATACGGCACACGCACCGCGTCCGCCGTGGAGGACTTCTTCCTCACGCTGGTAGTGATTACTGCTCTCCTCACTCGCGCAATAAAGAGAACCCCGTTAGGGCGAAATAACTTCACCAGCCACGAACTGATAACGGTATAATCTCCACTCTATAATAGACGCGCGACTTCGGACTGCGCGAGCTGGATCATTCAAATGTGGTTTATGTTGTGTTAATGATAAATTGTAGATTTTCTCCATATTTCTCTATATTTCAGATTTTCTCCAATATATGGCCGGAAATGCCGCATATCAGTTTCATCACTAGTATCCATGTTTATTTTACAGTTTCTATGTTTGACTTACTTTATCTCCAAATGGAAATTCCTCTGATTTATTTCTATCTTTTATTTCTATACTATACTGGGGTGTAAGATCAAAGTTTCGAAAACGAAAGCGTTACGCCGGAGAACGAGATTTTGAGCGTTAATAGCTACTAAATAACTGAACGAAATGGTATGATAAACACTTCATTCGAAAGATAAAATGTCTACGTGTTCTATGCTTGTTACTTTTTGATCCACAAACTTGTTTCAATAGCCTTGAAATTGCTTTCAAAACAGGCTATTGAAATCACACCAATCGGTGTATAAGCGAGTACCGCTCGGAAATCCACTTATAAATGCGCAACGATTGAGGTACGATCGCTGGAATGGATGGATGTTTCCCTAACACAGACTTCTAAACCATGGAGCCAGGGGAAATCGGCATTGCAAAATAGATACAAGCAGCGAGTACTTTTGTACTCGTTTGCGTTTCTGCGAATTGAAATGTTTCCCCAACACAGACTTCAAAACCAAGGAGCCAGGGAAACCTGACATTGCAAATTAGATACAATCAGCGGATACTTTTGTACTCGTTTGCGCTTTCGCAAATCGGAATGTTTCCCTTACACAGACTTCAAAATCATGGAGCCTGAGGAAATCGGCCTTGCAAAATAGATACAAGCAGCGGGTACTTTTGTACTCTCTTGCGTTTCTGCAAATCGGAATGTTTCCCTAACACAGACAGAGGAAACTTGTATTGCAAATTAGATGCAAGAAGCGGGTACTTTTGTACTCGCTTGCGTTTCTGCAAATCGGAATGTATCCTTAACACGGATTTCAAAACCATGGAGCGTGGGGAAATTGGCATTGAAAATGAAATGCAAGCTGGGGGTACTTTTGTACTCGTTTTGAACCGGGATGTGTTTTCCCAACACAGATTCCGAAACCAATAAGTTGGGAAAATCGGCATTTGCAAGACTGCATATCAATTCATGTCTCCAGCTCACTGAACCTCTACGCATCCCGTTTGATGATTGGGAAAAATATTGTCAACTATTTGCTGCGATAACCACTACCATTATTGGAATTGGAATTTGTTTGCAAGTGAATTCGTAAATTGTTTCATTCATTCACTGGTTTAATCAATACATACAAAAGATAGCTCTGCGCAGCGGCGATATCGTACCCAATGAGGAACATCCGAGGTGCGATTATTGCTAATTGAAAAAACACAAATGACTACTAAGCCAACGACAGTCCTACGTCAACCTTGCGGTTATATCATAGGTATAACCCATCCATAATTTTTTATTTTGAAACATGTTCAAAGTTATGCTAAAAGTTCAAAAAATGCCATAATAATACCAAGTGGAAAGACCGCCTAAAATATCAGGCATGCGTATTTCATAAGGGAAATTATTGTGAACTGTAATACAAACCGTACATTGTTTTTCCGCAAATTTATTTTTATTAAAAAATAATGAAATAAATTCAGGTAAATCGTAATTCAGGTAAATCGATAAACAAATTTCCTGAAATGTTTCAATCAGCTAAATGTACCGATCGGCGTCATTGTTTAGGTTTGGGAAATGTCCATTCAGTACAAATTCAACTATGTATCGATATGCGTCGGAAGTCTCCAGAAATAAATAAAACCAACTTTATTGAATAATTCCGTTATCCAGATTGAGTTAAAAAAGAAACATGAACGTGAAAAATTTGTTTTGAAACATAATATTATTGGGTTTAGATAGGACATATTCACAAAACATTGAGAAAAGGACCAATGCTACCCCATTTTACGGTATTTATTGTTTGAAAACTTACTAGAAACATTTATTCGATATAATTTATGCTCCAAAAACTATTTCTGCATTGTTTATTTTCAATTCATCTTAAAAAGTTACGTTATATCGAGGTTGCCTTATATCGAGGTATGACTGTATCTACACAACGGCTCTGTTCCGATTATGGTGTGACTTCCGTAGTATTTGGGTTCAATCTCCAACGTTTGTAAATAAGTAGCCGGTCCGGTTTATTGCAGAGGAGTCTACTCAAGTTCCCATTGATATATTCCTATTCAAGCTGACCCCTCTGCCCGCGAATACCATGCTAATATTCCACTCTTTCCCTTGGTAACTGTAAGGACTTGGTCATCATCATTTTTGACCTAATTAAAATTCGAATCATCGAATCTAGCTCGATAAGAATGGTTTGCTACTCCCATGCGCTATTCTTTGTTCAATTTCACAGGTTCAGGTAAATCAGTGACTACGAAGTGGACAATCCTGCCACGCTTAAGCTTATTTGAAATCAATTGCCAACGATCAAAAGAAAAACTTCCCATCATGACAATCCACTTGGTACAGCGTTGAAATTCATGGTGAGTAGTGCTGATAGCATCCTATTCAAACTCCGATAATCAAAACAATTTGAATTCCGGCAATTGATTCCATCATATGACATAATCTTATTTCCATGCAAATTAAAAAAGCGAGAAACGTCTATCCGAAGCTCCTCGCTTCGATTTATGTCCTCCTATTTAGGCCATCTCTTCAGCAATGCAAACGATTTGAGACAATACTGTTGTCCCCCAGAGTGATATGCTTTCACTTTGTTACTAAGTCCGCGACAATTACCTTTTCATTAGTATGCCACCCGCCACCAATCGATTCCGACAGATCGATGTGATGATTGTTTCCACCGTTGGCAAGTCAGAGAAGAACAAACTGTAGCAAAAAATATCAACAAATCGACTATTGAAACATAACATCCGATTGCGCCAACCCGGGGGAGAGATGAGGAGAGTTGTCTGCTGTATGGTTAACATTTCTGTTGAAAGAAAGGTTACCTGTCCCTGGCCGTATCGATTGGTCTGCGATACATCCTGAGAATAATGGTCGTGGAAATGATTGAAAGAGCTGGGAATGTTCAAAACAGTTCGCTTTGGCTATCGTTGTGGTGATGGGAACCATCTCCGAGCATCTCTATAGCGTAAAACAAAATATAAACATCACACACAAAATATGCATTTCCCGCGCCCAAGTCTCTTACCTCCATTCTTTCTCTCTCTTTCGCACAATCATCCTTGCTCTGTTCCACGCACATTTTCCATTACCTTCCGCAAAAGTACGTCACAGCGGCGACGCACATATGCACCACCCCTTTCGCGATTTGCCACATTTGGTTTGGCGCGAAAACCTCACCCCCTTCGAGCGGAGCACATGCTGCAGTGGTCTTCAGCAAGAAGAAGCACCTTGGAAGCTTTTTCCCGCGATGGATTTTATAGTAAACATTTCTTTCTTTTAAATTCAGTATCGGTTGGATCGTAACCGTGTACAGTCGCGTTTTGGTGTTTTCGGTTAAATTATCGGGGCGCGTGATAGTGAGCCAAAGAGATCGTTATTAAATCCTCCTCAACAGAAGCGGAAATTGTGCGGTTAAGGTTGGGCTCCTGCTTGCAAGTGCTGTTCTCTTGTGGGGTGGGGCAGTTCATCCGGACAAAGGACCTATACTATCCGGTGCGGAGAGTGTGAAGTTCTAGTGTTGGCTTGGACACAGATCCAAACGGTTCTTGTTGACGATTGAAGCAAGTGTGAAGTAACAACAAGTGATTTTTTCCGGCATCGATAAGGATAAACCAACAGGATACACACGGAGGTGTTCACAACCTGCTAGCTGTGATTGAAACCAACCAGTTTGGGAGATAATCTCCTCGAGTGTTACATCGCAGCAAGATGAGGAAGTGCTATGTAAGTGAAGTGGGATTAAACTCGTCCGGATTCAGGGAGAAGCAAACGAAATAATCAACTTGTTCAGTGGAAGCCACAAGAGACGATGAATGGAGAAAATAAATAAGTAAACTGTGGCAGGAAGGGAACCAAATGGGTTTGATAATGATTTGTAGATAGTGGAGCTTTGTGAGATGAAATGGTACAAAAGATCCATCTAATCGCTAAGTGGTCTGAGCATTGTTTCGACTGTTATGAGTGTTCGTCATGCTAACGTGCAGGGTTGCCAGACCGGGTAATTTATTGAAACTCATGTTCGTGGTATCAGAAAATTTCCTAATTTCGTGATTGCACTTCGTGTTTAAAATATCGTGTCGAATCGTGTGTTGTAAATTTATTTAAATTATTATATGCAAAATCGGTCAAAAAATGGTCGATCCTGTCCCAATTCTTTCCGATTTTTAAAGTTCAATTTTATTTTTTGTTATAAATCCACACAGAATCCATTTTCCCGACTTTTGGGACTATGTAGAAATGGAATTTCTAGTTTCCATGTAACCTATTTTAGCTGAGATTGTTTATTTCATTTATTCCATATATGCCATGCTCCATAGAAAAGGACTCATGGCTTCGAAAAATCTGGTCCAATCGGAAAAAAGATATTCGACTGATTGCAATTTCAATGCACTGGAAGGAAACAACTAAAATATTCAGTTAGAAAAAAAAATGTTTCAAATCATAATCAAGATTCAGGAACATTTTTAAAAATACTGACTTTATTTTCAAAATTATATCGTTTAGTGGTACCGTGCTGGTTTCATACAATAGAAAATTTCATTACATAAACTTAAAAGTTCCCTGTATTGAAAATATAGCGTAACATTGCTAGAAATTCATGATCATTCAATTTCAACATTTCTCATCATCAATCTGCGTTTGATAATAAACTGGCGCTGATTCTATCTTGCTTAAGGGGTAGTGCACATGAACATCATAGAAAGTACGTGATTTTTGCGATTTTTTTTAACCAGAAAATAAATTGCTATGATTAATCTGATATCACAGTTTTATTAGATATATATTACTTAACAACAAACATTGGTGGCAATTGAACTGTCCCCCGAAAAGCCGCAACCGGTTTGTTGAACCCTTGCAGCCAAAACCTTGTAAACTGGTGAGAGCTCTACAAGTTTTTGTAGTGGACTGATTTCAACCGATGATTTTTTTAAGTAATCTTGGATATATTTCCTGTCATCGTACGTAGGATTTTTTTTTCAAAATATTGATTTTTGACGAAATGGCAACATTTTTTGTAAAAAAAAAATCGTTTTTAACTCAAAAATCAAGATAAAAAACAATCACCAAAATTTTATTTTTCAAAATAGCAAAAAAAAACCCTACGTACGATGACAGGAAATTTAGTGGAGAACCTCGGAAAAACTATTCCATCAAAATCGGATGGACCGTTCCGGAGATAGAACTCCCACCAGTTTGCAAAATTTAGTTTCGAAAAAAACGTGTTGAACCGCTCTCTCTCTCTACCCAAATACTTACAGTCAATCGCAAAATTAAGTATGCATCACGTGTTGGTTTGTTATTTTTGAGTTTTTCGGGGTTAAAAAGTAAATAATTAAAAGAGACTCATATCCATCGTAAAATTGAACCTTTTCACTCTCATGTAGTGATGACAAAAAATTTAAATGATCACATTTCTACTTCATGTTTAAAAAACAAACAAAAAATCTTCAATTCAGACGTTGCAAAATTGAGTGTACAGTTCAAGTTTTTTCTCGAGAAGAAAATTGAAATGAGTTCAGAAATGTTAACAGATAACAAAAATAAATCTCCTAGTATTTGGTAAGGCCCTCTTTGGCGTCCAGCACTGTCTGCAAGCATCGAGGCGAGATTTTTGGTCACTGTAAACGGAATGCTCTCCCAGATCTCATTAATCGTCGTTTCGAGTTCTGCTTCTTTGCTTGGATTTTTATTCTTCAGACATTTCTTGATTCCCCACCATAGATGCTCAATGGTGTTCAAATCCGGTGATTGCGGAGGTGTTTTGAGTTGATTGGGGCATTATAGAGTAGGCATTCCCGCACGATGAGATCAGTTTGCTTCGGATCATTATCCTGTTGAAAGTAGAAATCTCGAAAGAGACCCAATTTCTGTACGGGACACTGAAGGTTACGTTTCAGGATGTTCAATGAAGCCATCTTGTCCAACGTCGAATCGATAAACTGCATGGTACCAGTTCCAGAAGCCGCCATCGTACCATACATCACTGACTGCCGTCGCCGTGTTTTACTGTGGGAACCATATGCTGAATCTGGAGCACCGATCCTGGTTTCCTACACACCATCACACCGCCATCCGATTCAAAGAGATTGGTTTTCATCTCATCCGTATGAAGGACCTTGTTCCAGAACTCCTTAGGTCTGTTAACATATGCCTTAGTAAACTGTAGTCGTTTTTTTTCATATTCACCTTTGAGATGAAATACTTTTCACGGCCAACACAACCTCTCAGATTGTTCCTGTATGCTACTCTACGGACAGTGTCTGTGCTGACAGGTCAACTTCACTTTCAGATCATTTAACATATTCGTAATTTCATGACCTTTCTCCAAAAATTTCAGGAGTTTTTACCTTAATTCGTTCTTAGTACATCTATCATTCAGAACATTTGTTTGAATTCCCCGACCCAAAAACGAATACCCTCATATGATCGAAATTTCCTTAATGGGTAAATCATGTTAAAATGAGATCCCTAATTTTGGATATGCCCTTGTCAAAAAATAGTTTCAACTAAAATTAGCCGT
The DNA here is from genome assembly GCF_029784135.1 of Toxorhynchites rutilus septentrionalis. Taxonomy (NCBI): domain Eukaryota; kingdom Metazoa; phylum Arthropoda; class Insecta; order Diptera; family Culicidae; genus Toxorhynchites; species Toxorhynchites rutilus. The sequence goes on along the minus strand of NC_073745.1, from coordinate 142,713,835 downwards.
ATGAAAATGAAAATGGAAAATGACATTTTGGGTAGCCACATTGTACACATCGTACAGAGTCGGAGTTTGTTGGACCTTAGGAATTTGTGGAGCCCGTAGTAGACAAGAATTCGGTTGATTATACGTCTTCGAATTTCACGGCTGTTATTTTTGTCAGTTATTATCAACCAGTCGAGAAGATGAACTCGTTGCCGTCGTTTATAACACTTTTACCAAGAGGGATGTTGCAATCAACCCCTTCTGTTAGGATGCATTTAGTCTTAGATACATTGAATCGAAGCCTAATCAGCCCTACTCCCTTGGAGAGTACCGCTTTGAGGCCATCCTTATTAACTGCTTTGTGGTTCTTTAGCTGAATAATTGCCTCCTTACCTTCACTCTCCGTAGGAGGTGGTACATCGTCATTTTTCATTGCACCGGTGATGTAGTTCTCTTCAACAACGTCTTGGTCTCCTATCTGTTCGCTGTTTAGGTGTCCATCGTAGATTCCTCTTTTCTTTTTCATGCACATTTCGGCCCACGGCTCAAAACCTTTATGCGAGGCATTTGTTTTATGGAGAATTTGTGCGACTCTCGAAAACGATAAAACAGCTGCACTTATTCACAATCTTCCTCTTTCAGGCGAGGCGATCTTCCCCAAAAGAGAGGTGTTTGATGCTTTCACTTCAGTCGATATCATTCCACGTTCTGTCGAATCACTCGTTGCAACATGGCTGCGCGTGCTGCATCCTTCTTGCTCATAAGCGCTATGAACTAGTCGTCAAACCATTCGTTTTTTCCACGTTGTTCATACTCGATGACGATGACGATCTGTGTGTATATGTTGCCATAACTTTGAGTTCCTCTAGCCCAATGGTTTCTCAAAGTGGTCGATTTCGGTTTTCCAGGGGTCCAGCGAAAGAAACGAAAATTGATATTGAGGGTTGACGGGGTCCGAATATCGACCCCCCTATAAAATAACACAAGTTCTTATTTGAAATATTTAAGATGCTCCATAAGTTGTGCTACGTGAACCGCACTGTTATAAGAATGACCAGGGTTGCAACATTTGATCCCGTAATTTTTTTCTGAACAAATCTGTATATACATCTGTATTTTTAGCAAAATAAATCTGTATCAAAAAACTAACGGAAAAAATGGAAAGAAAGGTTTATTTCATTTTGAATTCAATGTTTTTATTTACGGTTTGCTTAAGTCGTCTCAATACAACAAAACAAATCATAAAAAAAGTTTTCCCATAGTAAATCGTATGATGTTATACATAGTTTTGTTGAACTTTGCTTTTCTTAAATTTTCCGTCTATTTCATCCTTAACGCTCCTCCTTGAGCTGATACATAGTACTTTGTTTTCAAAATAAAGTCCATCATTGTGGAAGCCAGCCGATCTCAGAACTTTGCTTTGTTGGCATTGTGAAGCGAGAATGTACACGTTGATGAATGTGGAATTAAAAAAAAGTGTCCCAAAAACATCCTTAGCAGGAATGGAGAAGTGAGGTGACATTTCAACTGGTACAACATTTTTATAAATCTAGGTACATATATTCATGACTCAACGATAAGAAAGCAATGTTTATTAGTAAGTTTACTAGTAAGAAAATGAACTGTAATTAATTTAACATTTGAATTTGAAATTGAAAAAATATCTCTAAATTCAATAACTTTGCAGAAATTTTTAATTCTGTATATACACATTCTGTATCGGAAATTTGACAAAAAATCTGTAAAATACACAATATTTTGTATATGTGGCAACCCTGAGAATGACTAATATCTAAGTAGAAAATATTATTGCTGTACATTTTAAAAGCTCAACAAGGCGATTAGTGTGCACAAGATGAAAATAAAAAAGTACAAAAATTACAAGATGAAAGATACGGTAAAAAAAAACAAAAAAAGGTTCTTGTAAGATAATATGTAGGAGTTCTTCAGGCATGTTTAACATTTCTCTGTATTTTAAACATATACGCAATTTAACACGAAAGAAGTCATCATCAAATTCATGTCCAAACACGCTCCTGATATTTTACTGTATAACACGATGGCCCTTAGGTTGCAAGTTCTTATGCGTTCTGGAATACGTTGGAGCTTGAATGATAATGTACTCAACTTCTAATTCCATTCAAGAGATTACAAGGTCGCCAAGAGGGAAAAATGTTATTCAATTTATCATAGACCAACAGATTTTCTATCTAGTTGGACGAGTCTACATTACCTAGCAACGAAGCTCTGTTGTTATGGTATGTTCGATATATTTAAGATGAAAATATCTGTCAAGAAATTATTTTTGCTACATATATATAAAGACTGATACTAGAGGAGAATTGGTCAGTTTTTTTACCGGAAAAGCTATTCCATGGAACATTCAGACTGATGGTGCACCATCAAAGGGTGGTCGTCTTCGTGGTTTTACAGCTCACTCAAAATTACAACTTACTTAAGGTACTGGCCATTCACTGCGTGATTCACAGACAGCATTAAGTAGCAAAAAATCTGAGCCCTAGATCGCATCAGTCTTTACTATATGCTATGGGTGCTATCAAAAACCTCCGAAGCAATTCTTTGAATTCTCGAAGCAATTCTTTGATTACTCAGCTTTTCAGCTTTTTTGAATATGTGTTTCAGCTGCCGGGTGACGATTTCAACTTGATTGAAACAATATCAATAGTATCGGCCCTTCTGACAAAACTTTCCAAACAAAATTTAGGCAAAAGAGAATATTCACAGTTTCCGCATTTGTCAAAATTATTACAAAAATTTCAAGACCATGTTATATTATCATATGACGCATTACACAAGGATTTTACTAAAATGTTTTAGATCTTCAAAATTTTCTAATTCCTAACTCCGTCTATTTTTGGAAAAATGTCGGGAGTGTGAATTGAACTTGTGACCTTTTGCGTGAGAAGTGCGGATGTTACCACTACGCCAGATTGCCTTCGTGAGAAAATAATGTCAAGTTCATTAATTTAACCAACTGTAATGTTTTCAAATTGATAATTATTCAGTAAGAAAAAAACTAAAGATAGGATTTTCATAGAAATTTGGCTATGGGGATCTAAGGTATGACTTAATTCTGGAAAAGGGGTCTTTTGCCCAAAACAGTTCGAGAACCCCTGCTCTAGCCATTGTATATGGCACTGGGATGAGCGCTGATGTCTTCTGTCATTGATGACTGACAGTTTAGAGTGCAGTTTACCCACCATCAGGCAGTGGTCTGAATCAATGTTAGCACCACGGTAGTTCTGACTTCGATGATATCTGGGAACTGCCGTCCATCGATCAAAACGTGGTTAATTCGTATTTCCGATTGCTGCGGTTATCTCCAGGTGTGACGGTATTGGAGGTTGTGCTGGAAGAAGGTGGTACGTACTCCCATGTTCTAGAAGGCAGCGAAGGCGATAAGTACATAGCCGTTTTCGTTGGTTCGTTGATGAACGCAGAACCTACCAATTACCGATCTGAACTCCTTCTCTCAGCCGACCTGAGCGTTTAAATCACCAACGAGGATGTTGATGTCGTGTTTTGGGCAGCGATCGTATTCACGCTCTAACTGCGCGTTGAATTCTTCTTTTTCGTGCTACCTAGATGGGACCGTGGACGTTGATGATGCTGATGTCCCAAAGTAATGGGCAATGATTGAAGAAATTATAATTTATGAGATAAAAATGCGTAACAAAGAATTCGTGCCAGTTGCAAATAGGAAGGATGTTTACAGAGGTGGAAAACGATTTTTTAGAGTGGAGGAATTCGTGGAGCTAACGGATTATAGAGCAAATCCACGCCAAAAAAAGTTTGTACGTATGATGGCAGGTACCAAAATCATTATTTTCATTATCAGGTGACCAATTTCATTTACGACTGATTTTTTATAAAGACTATCTTTGATCATTGACCTTTCTTTGGTAAAATAATAACTCGGAATCCAGACGTCTGCTTAAAATATGAATTACGGCAAAGTTGTTGGGAAATCAATTAACTATCTAGGAAAAATAACATGGGGACATTTTTTTGAGTCATGAAAAACTTTTAATATTGAACTCAATCCTTGAGTAATATTTTTCAACGCTGTATTCAAAATGTTATTTTTTCAAATCATTACTCGAAATTGTAGGAAAATCATAGTACACTGATTTCCCAAAATTCCGAGTAATTATTTTTTCGAAAAAAAGTTCAAATGTATTGGATACGCCCTTATTAAAATCGGTCCTAATTGGAATCATTGATAAATTAAAAAAAATTAAAGCCTTTTTAAAATGGAAATTGTGATTTTGAACAGTTGCAACAAGATTTAACATACTCAGAAGTGTGGTGTTCAAGACTCGACCGCATTGTTAACGTAGAACTACCAAATCACTGCAGGCGAGGACTAGTGTTACGGAACAAACTTTCATTTTCAGTTTTCGACGAACACAGCTCTCACGCTAAACTTTGAAGCCACCTTTAATTCGAAAACAATGTACAGCATTCTCTGCGTTTTTCATTTTTCATGTCGCAATAACTTGTTCTTTCTGAAGCTTCGAAAATTTCTTCTAGCTTCCAGCGTAGCGCCTACCGTAGTTTGCGCCTCCTCTTCTGCATCCCTTTAGTTTAGCACGAAATGCGTTTATAGTGCAAATCACCATCGAAGGAACCCTCTTGACGAAATTCCCAATAAAGCACCGGTTGCCAAAATCAACACTACATTTTGACGCCACTTGTAACTCTGAAAAATGCTCGAACTCACGGAAATTGAATGATTGATCGGAAAAAGTTACCAATAAGTCCCTGAATTCACAAAAACTTTTTTTTTGACAAAAAAAACATATAAAAATCAATTCGCTTTAAATTATGTCGCATATTACTTTAGAACACACCGAAAATTTTCAAATAACTCAAATCAAATTTTTGGGGCTTTAAAAAGTCCGATGGGTAGTTTTGTAGATCATAAAAAACAGTATAAAAAATGGTACAGGTCGCGTGAAAACCGCTTGTTTTGGCGTGGAATTGCACTAATTTTTTGTCTACCTGACAACTACCTGGGCAACGGAAAAGTCACTAATGTTGAAACCATGAAAATTATGATAATTGTCAAACAGAACTTAGATCTGGAATATGATAAATTTAATGATAAAACTTTCGAACATCATAATTTCCTTCACAACGTCATTTCATCATCTAAACATTCCTTCGTTGAATTCCTAAGAATATTTGATTATTTTGTTTTATACTCGGCTATATTCACTCAATAAAAATGTTTCGAAAAATATCAAAAGTATTTTTTTTGGCTTACGTGTCTCGTTTTTATTCCTGAAACTATTTGGTCAGCCTACCCCTCACCGATATCGAGATGATCGGATGCAAAGTCGCCACTGCTCTTGTTACATACATCAAGAAAACTCCTTCTCCACTTTCGATTATGTGAGATCTAAGAGATCTAAGAGATTTGTAGCCAAGTGCTTTCATGTGCTGATTGATGGGGAAAGAGCAATCCACCAATGACCATGTCGCAGAACTCTACTAGAAGTTTTCGCTTATCTCCTCTAGACAATGCTTACGATCAAGTTCCTCGTTGTTAGAGTCAATCTTTGCGTTGAAACCACCTAGATAAATTTGAAGGTTCTTCTTCTGTAGGAGTATTGTACCACTGCGACCATTAGTTTGATCTATTGTAGTGCACTCCAGTTTGCTTTGTATGCAGTGTCAGTTCGTTCCATCACTCAGGGAATAAGTGATGGTCGCATCAGGACTTTGCATATCCCCTCACGAAGGTATGACTTCCTTTATGAAGTTCCTTACCTGTTTTGGTTCAGCAGACCAAATCTCGTTAGGCATAAGAATGCCCTTTCCAAGAATTCGCAGTCTTCGCTGAATTAATGTACTGCATAGACACAGTAAATGTTCCGTAGTTTCAGCTTCGAAATTGCAGAAACGACAATTATCATCTGCCAGTTTTCCGATTTTTTTAAGGTGATACCTGCTCGGAGAGTTTCCGGTCAATAGACCGGTTAATGTACTCAAATCTGCATTATTCAAGCTGAGTAGGTTGCGTGTTACTCTGTCACAAGGTGTAATGAATAATTTGGATTGTCTTGGTGTTGATAGAGCCCTCCAGTTGGCTTCAATCATTGATATTTCCCAGGTTTTGAGCTAAAATTTAATGCATGATGTTGATAGTGCACAAAAAGGCTCAGGCCCGACGAACTTAGTTGAAGATCCTAATCTTGCTAAGAGATCGGCTTTTTCATTACCATCTATACCGCAGTGACCAGACACCCAGTATAGGTTAACTTCGTTAGTAGCAGCTAGTTGTTTTAAGGATAGAATACATTCCCAAACTAGCTTTGACTAACATGTGTATGCTTTTACTGCATTTAGAGCTGCTTGGCTATCTGAAAAGATACAGATATTGGCATACCTGTATTTTCTAGTCAAACAAATATTTGTACATGTTAGAATAGCTTGTATTTCTGCTTGGAAAACTGTTGGCCACTGTCCCATTGGAATTGACATGCCGATTTCTGGTCCAATAATCCCAGCTCCCGTAGATTTACCTATTTTAGATCCATCGGTATAAAACACGAGTGATCCTGGACGAGTTTTGGGACCACCTTCTTCCCATTCGTTGCGATTGAATTCAATCACTTTGAAGGGAACACTGAAGTTAGTCTTTGTTTCCATCCAGTCTTCATTCGTGCTTACTATAGTGTTCAGTTGAAAATCTTTCAGGATTTGTAAATGCCCTGTGAGATCTCCTTCTAGAAAATGTTTTATACGTTTCAGCCTAAGAGCACCTTTTTCCGCTTCAAATTGCACGTATTGGTGCAAGGGTAGAAGGTATTAAAGAGCATCTAGGGCTTTGTAGGGTGCGCTGGGCATTGATCCAGTTATTGATACGCACAAGCCAGACGTTGTAGTTTATCGAGCCTTTTCTGAGCTGATATTTGTGTAGTTTTAGGCCACCACACTAGCGAAGCATATGTTAGTCTGGGTCTCGAAATTGCCGAGTAAATCCAGTGAATCATTCTCGGTTTTAGCCCCCACTTTATCCCGAATATAGTACTACAACTCCAGAGCACAGTCTGGGCTTTACATATTGCATACTCCAGTTGGTCGTTCCAATTCAGTTTTTGGTCAAGCATGACACTTAAATATTTGGTTCGTTTTGAAAGCTCCAATTGTAACCTCCCAATCTAAGAGGTGGGATCGCATACTTTCTTTTTCTGGTGAATGGAATTATCTCTGTTTTTGAAGGATTGACGCTGAGTCCTTCCAGTTTGCACCATTTAAGTGTGTAGTTAAGTGCTGTTTGTATTCTATTGGAAGTAGTATACTCACGTTTACCCCTCACTAAGATGATTATGTTATCAGCAAAACCTATGACTTCGTATCCTAAATTAGCTAGGTTATTAAGAAGGTCATCGACAACTAGGGACCACAACAGAGGAGACAGAAGTGCTCCTTGAGGGCAACCTCTAGTTGGTTTCGTTGTTAGAGTAGATCCTCCTAATTTAGCTGTTATTAGTCGGTTGGTTAGCATGGCATGTATCCATTGGGGAAACACATGTCAAAACTACATTTTTTCATAGCTTTATTTGTAGAGTTGTAGGATGCATTGACAAAACAAAATTGTGTAAAGTTTACTTCAGCGCTTTCTCATTCATGTATGTAGATTATACACGATGGAATGCAAAAAGCACACAACAAAAACCCCCCAAATTTGAAGGTTACACGTCGGAATTTTTTCTGCCACGCAGAGTTTTCCTACAAATCGGCAGCATCGGTTGACGCGTAACACTGTACTATCGTGAGTTTTCTAACTCGTGTTCTAAGTCCAGCAACGATTACCCTTTCATTTATCTGTTCTCACCTTATGAGGAAATGGGTGTGTGGGTCTAACAATGACCCAACTTCTTGATCCCGAAGTACGTTTTCCCCTCGAATGCAAAAGTATACCAAGACTTACCCGGATATTATCTTCTGTTCACCAGCGTTCGACCAACGGACTTCGCTCAATTGCGGGATGTCGAGCATTGGGCGACTGGCTCTTCTAGTTAATTGAGCCAGCTTACGTTGCTGGGCAAGAGTACGATTCATTTTCATTTTTTTTATAATTCGTTTATTTGTACAGGCTCAGTTACATAGGTTTAAAGAAGCCAACCTCTCAACTATACTTTTACTATTAACATGTTTTCTTAATTCTACGGTTAATGAAATAGGAAACCGATTACTCGCGGTCGACTCGAGTTTAGAAGGGTGACACATTTTCCTAAGGAAAAGGATGGGATGAAAGGAGATTGTAACCATGTTCACACTCACACTCACACTCACTTTCACATTCATACTCACACATCACACTGAATTCTTAAACTATCCTCACATCTAATATGTATTAACAATTTAACTTATTCTAATGTTAGGGAACCGATAGCTCACGAAGGACGAAAAGGAGGGGAAAATGGGGGGGGGGGGAAAGGATGTAAGCACAATCACACTCGAAGATCGATATCTTTAAGGAAAACATATATTTGGGACATGTAATCAAGGTCTAACCGAGCCAACACATCTCTCACCGGTACATTGAGCTGCCTTCCTCGGGCCCGAAGGGAGTTTTCTAAATTCGATCTGGCGACAAGATATAGCTCGCACGACCAAACAACGTGTTCGATGTCGTGGTAACCATTATTTCATTTTCATTGTTTTCATTTGAAATATTGTTGTCAAATAATTCAGCTCTCGATCATTTTCCGTTTTGAATGAAAACTTTATTTCAGGTATAGAAGGATGTTGACCTAAGTTTGGCAGCTTCAGCTTCAACATCCCTTAAAAGTAAGGTTGAGGCGGCATTCCATGAGGATTTTTTGTAGAACCTACTACGAATCTCATCGCACCCACTTACATCGCGTTTGCTCGGACGTAATTATACCTAAAATCAATATCTAGAGGCCGCTCCGCAATACACATCCGGTGCCGTGCAGCAGGCAGAACCTAAAATAGTTCTTGTCCGGAATTTATTTCCAAAATATAATTATTCTGTCAGTGTATAGAAAAATCGCATTAGTTTGCATGCTGTCAAGTTACTGCAATTATCATTTCAAATAATTGGAGGAACTCAGTAGTATTGTAATTGCTAATAAAGTGGAATAATCAAATGATGGTAAAAGCTCCCATTGAACTTAATGTTGGAATAAATACTTGGAATTGATCTACTATTTAAAAAAATGAAACACGAACATCAGCAAACATCTAGTTTGCATCAGTCGTGCTCATAATTACTTACCAAGATGTTTTTTTCCAAAACAGTTCAAATTAGCAAAATTTCGAAAATGCGAGTGCAAAATTAAAATCAATTGACCTGGTAACCCTTCTCCCCGGCAAAGTGAATCAACCCGGCGATTCATGCTACGCGCAAACGACGGCTGCTCAGCCCACAGACTTAATTAAAGCAAACAATCGATGCCAAACACTGTGCAGATTTAAACACAATCAATTCAAGCAGCAGTTCGCGTCAGTTGTTGATTCGGGCGAGGAAAAGGTGAAAATACGGAGCGCGCGCGCTGGAAGACCGTAACACAAAAGTTAACTAGCGGAGAGCATTACCAGGTACTAACTCAGTGAGGATGTTATAATGGTTTAGGCGAAAACGCAAACCACAAAAATCACCGGAGATGCCTCTGAAGGTACACACCGGCATAATACGAATCACATGTAGAGTTAGGTATGTGAGCATAAAGCGAGGCTTACAAATGCTTGGCTGATTCCAGAAGAGCGGGGCATTCCACGAAGTGCGTAAAAAGTGGCACGCGGTCCAATAATTGGCGTGGCGCTATTCTCAGATTATGTTGATTATTACTGCCGGTTTGCGCACATTTATTCTCTCACCTATGCTGCTCTCGGTACAATAGGAAGAGAGGTTCGACCGGTGAAGAAAAAACGAAACAACAATAAAACCGGTGTTTGTGTGGGTAAACATGCGGTATGCCGCGGGGTGAATACGATTCAATTTGATGAGTGGTCTTTTTTATAATAACTAGTATTGGCTAGACTGATCGGGTTGACTGATTATCAAGCAAGCTTATTTTCGATTTCTATCGTTTTCTTTGGATGCAAAATTTGGCAGACATGCTTTCGTTGACCTTTATGCTTTCACTTTTAATGTACAAGTGAAATTTAACGTTTATGTTCTATTATTTATGAAGAATGCTCCCGGTGAAATCAATAATTGTGGTGGAAAAAAACGTGTTATCTAGTCTTCATTATTTTCTATACAAATAATTTGAGAAACTTACTTAACTATCGTTAAAGGTGTTTGGTTTCAAGAGATTGTGGCAAAACTAAAAGTTAATGTTTTGCGTCAAACATATTGAACCTTGATTGTTCCAATAGAAGGTTTTAATTTATCAGCAGGTGAAAAATTAAGATCAAAACTACGATTGGAGTAGGACAACAACTAATTTTTTTTCGAGAACCAGTCTCAGTCTAACGACAAATTTTAATGTCTTCTATATTTATATCTTTAAATCTTTTACTGTCAATAATGATGATAATGTCTTCATACTATTTTAGAAGAGTAACAATTTTTGTCGGTAACACGTTAGTGAAGAGAAGGGTTTAATTCGATGTAATTCAATTGTCAACAGGTTAAATCTAGCTGATCATCTTCTTCGGGTTCATCTTTTTCATCACTTGGAGGGTTGTTTTCATACCGAAAGATATCAACCAACTTATCACGGATTGTCGGATTTTTGTTCAATTTCTCCCTTTTTTATTTTAATCATCACAGTCGTTTTCATAATCTTCCAATGAATGTGTACACCTCCGGTTTGATCATCGGAGTAGAATTCAATGATCCTAATGATCCGATCAGCTAACTCCGATTAATACAACAAACCGTTGTTTCAATGTAAAATGTGAAACGTTAAGATCAAACACTTAAGGAAAATGTGTCACCCTTCTAAACTCGAGTCGACCGCGAGTAATCGGTTTCCTATTTTATTAACCGTAGAATTAAGAAAATATGTTAATAGTAAAAATATAGTTTGGCTTCTTTAAACATATGTAACTGAGCCTGTAAAAATAAACGAATTAACAAAAAAAAATCGAACACCGTAGAAACTGCATTGAATGCATGCTGGAGGCTGGTTATTGTGTTATACATTCTGTCAAATAAATACCGGGAATATGTAATTTCAAATTTTCCCGCTGAACATTTTTCGTTTTTTAACGTTGATAAAACTTTCAGCGGTCTTAATATCAATTTTGAGTGCGATCATTATGAACTCGATTTTTCATGTGAATAATTCTATTGGACAAAGATATCGTGTGAACTTTTTTGTTGCAAACAAAATTTCTTGTGCTGAAACGTTGGAAATGTTGCAGAATATAAATGGTGTAACTATGTTGATACACTCGGCGAAAAGATTAGAGGAACAGTATGCGAAGTCGGATATTTTAAGTGTATTTTGACATGCTGTAACTTCGTGAAAAATCAACGCATATCGATGAGATGTGCATCATTTTAAAGCTTTCAGGTATTAGAATATTTTATGAACATATTTCTATTTTGTTGCATCAATTTCAAAAAATGCCAAAAACAGGATTTTTATAATGCTTTACAAAATCCACTGTAATTCTGCAGATATCACAGTAAGTTCTAATGTTTGCAGGCAAATTTTTAGCCTAGTGTATTCGCTAAACATCCGTGAACGTTCCATATTAAAACGTTCTGCCGTTTTTTTCTAGCCGTTTTTTTCAAAGTTGGGAGTAAATTAGAGGAGCATTTAATCGCAAATCGTACCAGTAGTATAAAACCATACGCGACTCTCAGAATGAACGATTCGTAACTTTCGTCTTTTTGAGTTTGTGGGTTAAGAGTGCGTGCATGTGTGGAAATGCGTATGAATATGTGTGAGTATCATCACTCCTTACAATATTTGTACCTAAAAACGCATGAAAACGAAAGTTACGAATCGTTCTGAGAGACAAATTAAAAAGACGTGCATTCAATCGATATGCGTTGATTTTTCACGAAGTTACAGCATGTCATAAATCGCTTAAAATTTCCGACTTCGCACACTGTTCCTTTAATTTCTTTGTCTTGTGTATATTTGGTATAACTATGTCGGAAACAAGGGTGCAGGAATAGTATAAGGCATTCAAAGACAGCCGATAAGATACCATCCACCACTTCAACTGATGAAAACATCGACAAAATAAACGAAATGGAGCTCGGAAATGGTCATTTCCGTTCAAGTTCAGCCCGTGGATTATGGTGAGGCAATTGAACGGGTTACAGAAATTAAATATCTCGGAGTAGTTATATTGTCTAGAGTCACATATTGAAAATGTCATCAAAAAGATTGCTAGAAAATATGGCGTCATATGCCGTTTGAAGAATGAGTTAACCGTACGAAGTGAAATCAAATTGTATAAATCACTCGTCTCACCTCACATAGACTTCTGCTCATCCATCTTGTTCCTTGCAAATAGTACACAATTATTGAGATTGCAGCGCTTACAGAATATGATCATGCGATTAATATTAAAATGTCATAGATACACTTCCTCTAACATAATGTTGGACGCGCTACAGAGGATCTGTTAAGCAAAGGATTTATTACTTGACAATGGTGTTCATCTTTAAAATTTTGAATGGAATGCTGCCTCGATATTTGTGTGATCGAATTGAACGTGATTTCCATAGTTATAATACTCGAAACGCGAATGATGCAAGAACACCTAATTTTCTCTTTAGTAGGTCGCAAAACTCACTTTTGTAAAAAGGAATAAATTTCTTCAATTCGATGCCCAGACATATTAAAAGAGCGGCAACAATGGCTAAGTTAAAAAAAACTGTGAAATCTGTGTTATAAATTGTGTTGTCTGTAATAATTTACAGGTGCATAAGCTACTATGTTCGTACTGATGATGATGGTTTTTTTAATTGCATTATTGTATTTATAGTTTTTAGATTGTAAAGATATATACAAGAGAAGTCTACGAATGTTTGAGCCACGCGCGCGTTTCGGTAGACATAGGATCTAGAGTTTGAACTCTGGCGATAACAAATATACAATGTAAATTTTTTAGGATCTGCAGTGGAAACCGGATTCAATCTCGGGATAGCCCCATCGGAATACTCGTAAGCTATCGTATTAGCAGATGGTTATATCGAGGTTTTTCAGTACTGTGGCAGATCTCAGAGTAAGTCTCTAGTGGAAACTTCAAGATGGCCATACAAGTATGGCCATACAAATGAAACACAAATTTCTGCATTACTCGAGAATTAATCAAACAAATGAAACCAAATTAGGCATGTGAAGGTTTTAGGGTGCAATAAATGTTTTTATGGTGGTTGGACTATCCACCTCTCTCTCTAAGGAGGGGGGAGGCGTTCTGTCATACAAATGAAACACAAATTTCTACATTACACGGGAATTAATCAAACAAATGAAACCAAAATAGGCATATTGAGGTTTTAGGGTGCAAAAAATGTTTCTATGATGGTTAGACTCTTCCCCCCTCTCTCTAAGGGGGGAGCTACAATACAAATGAAACACAAATTTCAGCGTTACTCGAGAATTAATCATGCAAATGAAACCAAATTAGGCATATGGAAGTTTTAGGGTGCAATAAAAGTTTCTATGGTGGTTAGACTCTCCACCACCCTCTCTAAGAGGGGGAGGGCTGTCATACAAATGAAACACAAATTTCTACATTACTCGGGAATCAATCAAACAAATGAAACGAAATTTGGCATATGGAGGCTTTAGAGTGGATCTTTGTTCGAAACTGGAAATAGATTTTAATGTGATGAAACGCACTCCTATATCTTCTTCTATCTATACCAATAAAAAAAGTATTGCCGAATGTGTTGATAAGAGCAGAACTCGAGGAAGTAATTGTCCGATTTAGGGCTGTCTTTATTCTATCATATTTTCTGTATAAAACATTTATTCCATCTAATGGAGAAACATGTTATTTGCAAGTAATTGAAAAATCTTGAACGAAAAGTGTGTCTGAAAATAATCTGATATTATAATGATGAGTTTTGTTTGAAATACTAGGAATTTTATAGTAAAAGGTAAATTCAACAAAACTTCATGTGGAAGAAACCTCAAGGGAAGCCGAAACTGACCGCCACCCATAAGCAGAACCATCTTATTTTCGCCCGGCAATACATGGAATGGAAACTAGCTTCCCATTTGTTTTATTTTCACCCGAATGAGAGTATCTTCAATTACTGGAGGACGTTTTGATTGGCCATAGAGAATAACGCTACCGAGGATGTCGTTTTTTCAGCAGGATTATGCATAGATCAACGTTTCCAAGCAATCGAAGGCATGGTTTGCCGAGAAGGACATTCCGCTTCTTGAATGACCTGCTTGCAGTCGATTGCAATCCCTACGCAATCCCTATGCAACGGATGACAATTTGACATCATTTCCAGTCTCAAGGTAGTAATTCATGAGTGTTAGGCTATAATCAATATGGCAACACTTTAAAAGCTGTCTGACTCGATGCCAAATCGAGTTTTCAAAGTGATCCGAAATGGAGGTAGACATACTAAATATTAGCTACCGATTGGACTCGAAATTTGCCGCACAAATTTTCTGTTATTGAAATTTTAGGATGCGGCTAAACGAATGTTCACCCTGATTCCACATATTTGAATTACTTATAAAACAAAAAAGTGAATTTATACTTTTTTTAGAATGAATTCGATGAAAATAAACAATAATAGTCTTTTATGAACAAAACTGTACAAAGAATTGACTTATTTTTAAAAATATTGAGGAAAAATAGGGTGCGGCTAAACGAATGTGTAGAATTATCAGTTGATCATAATTGTCGAAATGGAATCCATAACATCGTAAACAAATGCATAGAAGGTTCTCGGTGATAAAATCTGTACAACGATTAAGGTGAATAAAGATGTAAAATAAGATCGTCTCTAAAAGTCTACAATCTATATATATATTCTACAATTACATTGTGACAAGTGCTGTTAGTCCATTTGATGTTTGCGCTAGCGAAATTGATCTTTGTTCGAAACTGGAAATGGATTTTAATGTGATGAAACGCACTTCTATATCTTCTTCTATCTATACAAAAAAAAGGATCGCCATATGTGTTGATAAGAGCAGAACTTGAGGAAGAAATTTAACGATTTAAGGCTGTCTTTATTCTATCATATTTTCTGTATAAAACATTTATTCCATGTAACGGAGAAACATGTTATTTGCAAGTTGTTGAAAAATCTTGAACGAGAATTGTGTCTGAAAATAATCTGACACTATAATGATGAGTTTTGTTAGAAATACTAGGAATTTTATAGTAAAAGGTAAATTCAACGGGGTCGATTAGAAGATCAATCAATGAACAGTTCGGCTATTGGACCCATGAACTTGCTCATAGTAAGAAAACGTGGATGTTTGAGGGTATTGATAACAAAACACAAATTTTGGGCGGGACGAAGTTTGCCGGGTCAGCTAGTACTCAATATCGAAGAACAACTTAGCTGTGAATTATTACAATCTTTATGCAAAAGCATTCAATAACACCAGTCATAGTCACAGAGTTCAACCTTCAGGGTAGACGGATGTATTGTGTGTCATTACTGCGTTAACCCAGTTTTCATCGATTCAGTTCACAAAACTATGTGACATAATTCACTAAAGCAAAACAAACGTACGCCATGCTCATTAGCAATCCATTTATTTGCCAATGCTCTCTCCATTTCCTAGTTGTCTTGTTTCGTGCGATTATTATCGATGTGTGATCTTCATTAGCAACCATTTGTGAAGATTTAAAATAAAAACACAAACTGTCACATAAATCACACCGTGTTATTCAAGTCAGACAAAACAAAACACAAATAATTTGCATGGCCTTAGAGACTGAAAAGAGGAAAAACTAGACCCCCGAGTCTTGACGTTTTGAATACATAATATGACTGCGACACTTTTCCGCCTCGATCAGCGAAACTGATTAAAAGGAACTCGCATTAAATTAACACATGCTGTCGCTGTAGGTTAACGATCGCTCTCCCTCTAGGCGGTTATGAAATCGATGACTGTATGTCTGCCATTGGCATTGGGCTATCTGCAGAAACACAGCGGTCCGGCAGCCGGACCAAATCAGGAAGCATGGCCAATCCCAATTAAGTCATCTTTCTCTCCTCAACCCCCCCCCCCACCGCCTTTTCTCTTACACATGCCCTTCCGTACATCGACACTCTACCAGCGCTGTCGATTAGTTCCCCTTGGGTTGCTTTCCCGCGCCGATAAGCAAACATCCAGCGAAACGGTCTTCGCGGGACATTAGGCCGAATCCAACCGATCCGATTCGCCATCATGACAAAACATAATCGTCACCACTGCAACACCGTCGCGCACTGTCTGCTCTCTTGGGGAAACCACACCGGTTCCAACTGGGAGCCACCTTTCACTTCCACCCATGGCGACGAAGATCTACACGTTCACGAGGATGGATGGGATGTCATCTACCTTTTAATTAGTAGCTGTTGGCGAAATTACCACCTGTGCTAGGTACAGTGGGGAATGTACGAGACATTCCGAGTCTGTAGCAGGGGGTGTGTTTGTTTTATAAGGTGCGAGAGGGCGTTATCCTTAGTATACAACTCAATCGCAATAAAATCACACACATTTTTCTACCAAATTGAATTTCAAAGTAGAGGATCCACGGAGAATCGCTTATACGCTGCCTAGTGGCTACCCAATATGTTTTTTTGTTCATTGTTATGTAACCAATTTCAGTTGCGAGTATTTTTTTCATAAGGGAGCTTTTAAAGTTATTGACCACTGCCCAAAACAATCATAACTTGAAAACAAGTTGTCTGATAGAACTATTGGAAAGTTCGTGTCGCCTGTTGATGGTGATGATGATCATTATGATCAAATCATGATGTTGGTCAAGAACAATCCTTGGTACTCGACACGTGAATTATCAGATTCACTGCAAATATCTACAACATGAGCATCTAGTGAAGTTTGATCACATAAATCGCTATGATGTACGGGTTTACGTACACATTTTTTATTGGACTACATCTCCATCTGCGACACACTTTATGAAATTAGAATGAATCACTTACAAAAACAATCAATTTGGCTGAATTGTGCTATCCCATTCGCTATAGGACTAGTGGGGGCAAATTGGTCATTGGTCATTCCTCAGTAGAGCTGTCAAAATGTCAAAATATGAATAAAAACAGAAATTGCTCTCTCGATAGCCATTGGGTCGTAGATCTGTACGCATGGTATCTAAGGAAGTTCACGTGAAATTTAGTATATTCAATCTGATATGTTGGACAAATCATTAGTTTGGACAACTGTTCACCTATTTCACCTATTCTAGTAGAGGTGAACAGATATTTCGTTCAATCTCAGCGATTAATTAGCATAGAGATTTCTATGATGTTTGGGGGCAAAGTGGTCATAGGTGAATAACGACTTACAATGTTTTGTTTACTAAAGCTGATATACCTCGCCACATTCTGCTCTTGAAGAGGTTTCTTTTCTGGCATTGACCCTGGAAAAATATACCACTCCAACTAAACGAAGCCTTATTATGTGGAACATTATGTGTTTCTTACTACGTTTTTGAATGCATGAGAAAACTTAAATTGAGACTCTAGGTGAATAGGCCAAGCTTTTTCCATACGTGTACCTACTAAAGGGTGTGTCACATCAAATTGCATCACGGAAAAAACGCTGTAGAAATTTAATTTTCAGGAATTATATCTTCAGCTTTCGCTTATAATCAGATAAGAGTGTATAGATCACGTTGGCCATGCTTCACTGTCAATTTTTCGTAAATTTGGAAAAATGTCGTCGAACGAAAAAGAGCGTCGCGTCGGTAAGATGCTGGGAATCGTCCAATCTACGGTCAGCAGAGTACTAAAACGATACTTCGAGAACCTAACCATCGACCGGAAGGTGAAGAACGGCAAAAATGGATGCTCCGTCAGTGAAAAAGATCACAAGCGCGTAGTTAAGCAGTTTAGACGTGATCCGAGAAGTTCGGTCCGGGATGTCGCCAATAAGCTGAATTTGTCAAGTTCATTCGTCCAGCGAACCAAGCAGCGGGAGGGCCTGCGTACATACAAGGTTCAGAAGGCTCCTAACCGCGACGAAAGGCAAAACATGGTGGGGAAGACGCGAGCCCGGAAGCTGTACACCGAAATGCTGACGAAGCCGCATTGCCTGGTAATGGACGACGAAACCTACGTCAAAGCGGACTTTCGTCAGCTGCCGGGCCTGTTGTTCTTCTCCGCAGAGGACAAATTCAGCGTTCCGGAGGAGATTCGCAAGCAGAAACTATCCAAGTTTGCCAAAAAGTACATGGTGTGGCAAGCGATCTGCTCTTGCGGAAAGCGGAGCGCCCCCTTCGTGATGACCGGCACGGTAAACGGGCAGATTTACCTTAAGGAGTGCCTACAGAAGCGCTTACTACCACTATTGAAGCAGCACGAGGGCCCGACCATCTTCTGGCTGGATCTCGCTTCGTGCCACTATTCAAAGGACGTGTTGGAGTGGTACGAAGCCAACGGGGTCACCTTCGTGCCAAAGGAAATGAACCCGCCCAACGCGCCGGAGCTTCGCCCAATAGAGAAATATTGGGCGATTATGAAGCAGGCCCTTCGGAAGAACCCAAAAGTTGTCAAATCGGAGGCGAACTTCAAGAGAAAATGGATTTCTGTTCAAAAAAGTTACAGGAGGGTTGTGTTCAAGACACGACCGCAGAGTTGACGTAGGATTCCGTTAGGCTATCTGCTGCATGCTGATTTTGGATATGTTTGAAGAATTACATTGTTAAACTCTTCGATAATAATTTGGGTCTGTTTTGTCTGGTTGTTAGGTATTGTTTGTTCACTCCACCAGTGTCCATAACCGAGTGATAGTGATAGGAGGATGGTGAATAGTCATTAGATGGTGCGTATCACGTACCAAAGCCGCCCTCTGTTGTTCTGGACGAGATGGCTCCTGTGTTATGTATGGATGAAATAAAGGAAAAAAGGCTCATCAATGTAATATAAGATAATTATCATTATCGAACACAAATTTTCTCACCAGAAAAAAAGGTTACTTTAGTATAGAGAAAATATATTTGAAATGGAAAAGGTAATTTCATTTATAATTTTTTATTTTCTGGATGTTTATTGAATCCATTTCCTTTTCGCTTTAAACCCAACGGAACACGATGCTACATGCCTCATATGCCATATGTAGAGCATATGTGAAATCACTTTTTCGAATACTCCTTCATTTTTCCAATTTTGCTCATTGCATGAACTATCCTTGGGGAAAAAATAGCGTTTCAAATTGCAAGTCATGTAAAAACAATAGCTACCATATACAATTTTACACTTACAGTTGTGCTAAAGGTTCACAATAAATGATCGGTCATTAATATGAAATTTCACAAAGCTACCAACATAAAAGTTCCAAATTTAAATTTTATTTATATTCTATCAAGCATAAGTTCTATTCAGTTCGTTGAAACATCATTCTTCAAACAACCCATAGAAAGATTCTTATTGGAACGAAAATAACAAAAAAAAAAACACTCGTTCATCGCTCCAAACTTATTCGCCAGCACGTATGCAATCAGCAATGTCCACGCTAGTTACAATGAGCACTATTCATTTGTGCGCGTCGTTAGTTAAACTATCGACCACGAGGGTATTAACATGCGGATTTCCCCCCGACACCTTGGATTTGAAATCTCTGTTAGGGAATACATGTCGGTGGGGAAAAAAGCTCCCCCTTCTTTCATGTATCTGCAATGCCGATTTCCCTCAGACAGCTTGGTTTTGATGTCTCTGTTAGGGACCCGCCGCATATGTCGACAATTTGACCAATCAGAAGCGGGTATTTCCATTAGGATAGGGGTTGAGATTTTTCAATTGTTCGATAGTTAGTTTCATGACATATATTATTTTATTCAATGTGAAAAATTGTTATGAAGTGTCGAAATTGATTGACGCAAAAATCTCACCAATCCATCATGAAATGACTTAGCAATAAGCATTTGAAATTGGACAATTTTCTCGGTGCGTTCGATTTTCGATTTTCAATTTGTACCTCAATATGTTCCCTAAAGACGTAATCCTACGTCAAAAAACTACAACCTGACGTTGTACAGGACCTTATGGACGGGGTAAAGAGGAAGGTGCGAGCATACGGGCTTGGGCTCGAAGTATGAATAAAAAGAAAATGCCAAAAGTTGTTTAATAGTTTTTATTTTACTGTCTAAAATTTTCAAAAGGATCGGTCTACTGGGCGAATTTCTACAGCGTTTTTTCCGTGATGCAATTTGATGTGACACACCCTTTATATTAAATATGATTAGAACAAATTTGGACTAAAAAAACGCCTAAATTTATCCCATTTAGCTTGATATGTGCGAGTGATCACTTTGCCCCCACTGGGTGATCACTTTACCTCCAAGCAAAAAAAATGTTCGATTTTTCACCTTTTTTTCTAATGATGAAAAATGTACTATTTTGAATTTTTATAGTAAAAGCCAAATGCTATTTTGAACAACAATGAGTTGAACTATAACATTCTTCGAAAAATGGGAATTGTAGTGGCATGTGGACGCTGGAAATGGGCATATTCCTTAGGGTGACCACTATGCTTCCACTTCCCCTACTGACCAGCGTAAGATTATTGAATTTCGACGAGAAACCAAAGTTTTGAGTGGATCGAGCTAAGCAAATGATGACGGAAGATCGTGAAACCAAATAGTCCATATATAATTGAATAGCTGTAATTTTTCTCTAAGAACACAAACTCTCTGGATGACCCAAGAATTCATAGATTTTTGAATTAAATGTTAGATTTTTATGAAGAAATGATGAAGTTTGATGCTCAACGTATCATTACAGTATTCGTTCGGTAACTGGGCGCGAAAAGAATCCCAGTTACAGATATTCCATCGATAATTCCCTTGATGATTTTTTTGAGAATGATTTTTTTCGTCTTTATCGTATAGGTCTTCTTACTGACAATTTTTGTAATTGTCATCATATCATACTAACAAGTTCATTCTACAACTAAAGTATACATAAACAACTAATACTAGTATACAACTAATTCCTTCCATTAAGCCAACCAAGGCACTAAAGATGGAACCTTCTTCGGGACGGAATACTTTGGATAGCAACGGGAAGTTGGTTCCATGAAATAGTTGCTCGTACAATGAAGGCATTGCGATAATGAAAAGTGCTGAAATGTGGCAGACTAAAACTTCTGGTTCTTGTGTTTCTGAAAGGCTCGAATTTTTCAAATAGATACAGAGGGCCTTTGAGCAAGATATTATAGGTGGCCAAACAATAACGGAGTTTAATAAAATCATAAAATGGGCAGCCAAGAAGTTTGCCCTGAAATGAGGAGATTCTTGAGAACCTCGATAAATTAAAAACCCATCGGACAAAGCAGTTTACAGCTACTCTCAGTCTATTTAATGTTGATATGGATACATTAGAGGTCAACTCCATGCCGTATGTAAGATGGGGGAGGAGTAGCGATTTGAAGAGCATGATTTTTACTGGGATTTTCAACATCCCAGCCGTGAGTCTTAAGTGACGTAAACTGGCGTATGTTTTCGAATACTGGTAATTGATTTGTTTATCCTATTCTAAATTATTTTGGAAAATTACTCCAAGATTTGTATCATTATCCACGTAGTCTAGAATATCATTTCCCAGAGTAATATTTGGCAAAGTTATAAACATTACTTTAGATTTAGATGTGTTAATGGGGAGTAGGTTACACTTTGACCAAAAGGAAACTTGTTTCAGATCAGCATTTACAAGTTGAGCTATCTCTACTACAGATAAATTGGGAGCACAGATATATAACTGCACGTAGTCAGCAAACATGTGTATCACACACACACACACTCTGAGAACGGCCTGTAAATCATTGATAAATAATGAAAATAATAAAGACCCAAGGACCGATCCTTGGGGAACACCTGACATAATGTTGGTTCGACTTGAATACTTACCGCCGCTTTCTACGACTTGAGTCCTTTGTGATAGATATGATCCAATGAGAGTCACAGCAGCACTAGAAAAACCAAATTGACTGGACTATCTTGCAACATGCCCTGCCCATCGCACTCGTGGGTTCAAGAATTAGGGATTTGTACATGGTACACTTCGTACGGGGTCGGAGCTTGTTGGACCTCAAGGATTTGCGGAACCCATAGTAGGCACGACTTCCATTGACAATGCGTCTTCGAATTTCACGACTGTTGTTGTTGTCAGTTGTTATCAACGAGCCAAGGTAGACAAATTCCTCTACCACCTCGAGCTCGTCGCCGTCGATCACAACACTACTACCAAGAAGAACTCTGTTACGATCAATCCCTCCAGCTAGCATGTAGTTAGTCTTAGACGCATTGATCCTAAGCCCAATCAACACTGCTTCGTGTTTCAGTCGGGTATACAAGTCGCATGTGTTCTTCCGATTATGTACACGTCGTCGGCGAAGCAGATAAACTGACTAGATTTGTTGAAGGTCTCAAATGAGTCTCAAATGAATCCGACAGCTCACCTGAGATCCGCACACTGCACCGCACACCGTTCATCGTTGACTGAATCAGTCTTGTCAGCTTTCGGGGAAAGCCGTGCTCGTCCATGATCCTTCACAGCTGTCGTCGGTCGATTGTATCATATGCGGCCTTGAAGTTGACAAAGATGGGGTGTGTAGGGACCTGATACTCGCGGCACTTTTGGAGGATCTGCCGCAGTGTAAAAATCTGGTCCGTCGTCGAGCAACCGGGCATGAATCCGGTCTGATAACTTCCCACAAATCTACTTACTATTGGCGATAGACGGCGGAAGAGGAACTGAGACAAAATTTTGTAGGCACCATTCAGGATTGTGATGGCACGATAGTTCCCACAATCCAACTTTTCGCCTTTTTTATATATGGGGCAGATTACCCCGTCCTTCCACTCCTCCGGTAGCGGTTCTGTGACCCAGATTCTGACTATCAACCGGTGCATACACCCTACAAGTTTTCTTTTCGAGTTTCCAATCTCTAGTCCGTGTTCTTTGCGTGGGTCTAGTCCGATTGTCCTGTCTCGAATCTCATTGTGAATTTTCCTGTGCGTTTTATTTTTACGGATGGCTTACAGGACCTGCACCAACCCACTGTCTCGCCGGAGGACCGTCGTGCACAAATCTCTTTAGAGTCCCCGAAGCCAGTGATCAGCCGCCCCTAACATGGGGATCAGACGCTGTTTTGAGCCGCACCTCCATGGTGAACAGACGCTCGGATAGGCCCCCTTTCCTGTCAGCATACGACCAAGATCCCACCGGGGTTGGTTACCCGATCTTTACTATGGTTACTCGTACCGCAGCCGTCACCACGGGGAGGTAGGGATAGGAGTTACTGGACAGGAAGCTAAGGACCACGAATGGGGTATATTTTATGCCTGCAGGTACGCGAAGTACCGACGGTACGCTTAGTCCAGTCATTTACCAACCGGGAGAAATTATATATAGCAAGATTAGCTTAACAAACTTCAAGGGTAACCCATCTAGCCCAACAGCGTTAGAAGATATGGAACCCTTTGCCTGTTTGTTGAACCCTTGCAGCCAAAACTTTGGAATTTGGTGGGAGTTCTACAAGTTTTTCTAGTGGACCGATTTCAACCAATGATTTTTTCACGTAATCTTGGATATATTTCCCGTCATCGTACGTAGCATGTTTTCAGGATATTGATTTTTGACAAAATGGCGACATTTTTTGTAAAAAAAGTTTGCGTTTTTGCCTCAAAAGTCGTGACAATAAGATTCACCAAAATTCTATTTTTTGAACAATAAAAAAAAACCCAATGTACGATGACAGGAAATTTAGTGGAGAATCTGGGAAAAACTATTTCATCAAAATTGGATGGACCGTTCTGGAGGTAGAACTCCCATCAGTTTGCAAATCTTAGTTTCGAGAAAAGAATTTTTTAATTTTCAAAAAACCAAAATAAAGCTTATTTTAGGACATTTTCGATGTGACCACCCCTTTTTTCGATAACGCGTTTTAAACGGTGAACAAAATTCTCCATGTACAACTCTAACATTACGACTTCGATGCTGTTGAAAATCCGAGTTATTTCTTCTTTAAGTTCCTTCAAATTTTGTGGCTTATTAACATAGCAACGGTCCTTCACGTACCCCCAGAGGAAGTAATCGACAACGAGAAATGTTGAAATTCTTGCCATGAGAGGACAAAGTTTCATTGAGTCTTCAGTTGCTCGAGCAATAAGATTTCACTAAAAACACACGTTCTTGTAAATTGTACATCTTGACACTAAAAACCATTCGATCAGACTGAACGAGTAGCCGAAGCAGTCGATTTTTTTTGCGTGAGCTTTTAATCTGAAAGACCCTGTATAACACAAAAAGTATTTTAAAATACCCTTTATCTCCCTCCATAATGTATTTCTGTAATGTATTGTGAACTGCAACAACTTACCCTTTCCTCCTTTAGTGCAAAACATAACTTATGAACTCTTGTGCTCCCGTGGCCGAGTGGTTAGCGTCACACTTCACATGCCGGGAGTTCGAGTTCGATTTCCCGTTCTGGTCGGGGGATTTTTCGTCAAAAAAAAAATCTTCCGACTTGCACTGTGGCCACGCGTATTCTAGAGCTTGTCACTCAGATTACATTTCATAGTGTGTTATTTGGCATAAAAATCTCAACTAAGTACTAAATTACTCACAGAAAATTCGCGTCCAATCGAGGATTGATAGCTTTTTCGGACATTGTGGACTTTATATTAAACACCCTCAATATTCAAGACCCCCTTAGAAGCCTTATTTCTGCCTTGCTTCCATCGCTGAAGTCTTATCTTAAGCAATTGACTGTTTCATGGCCCCTCCTTGCATCAATCATATCTTTCGATGGATAATTCACCTAACGTAGTAAAGGGTGTGTCACATCAAATTGCATCACGGAAAAAACGCTGTAGAAATTTAATTTTTAGGAATTATATCTTCAGCTTTCGCTTATAATCAGATAAGAGTGTATAGATCACGTTGGACATGCTTCACTGTAAATTTTTCGTAAATTCGGAAAAATGTCGTCGAACGAAAAAGAGCGTCGTGAATTAATCCTGTGCACTCATTTCGAGAATCCGGAGTTGTCACATCGGGACATCGGTAAGATGCTGGGAAACGTCCAATCCACGGTCAGCAGAGTACTAAAACGATACTTCGAGAACCTAACCATCGACCGGAAGGTGAAGAAGGGCAAAAATGGATGCTCCGTCAGTTAAAAAGATCACAAGCGCGTAGTTAAGCAGTTTAGACGTGATCCGAGAAGTTCGGTCCGGGATGTCGCCAATAAGCTGAATTTGTCAAGTTCATTCGTCCAACGGACCAAGCAGCGGGAGGGCCTGCGTACATACAAGGTTCAGAAGGCTCCTAACCGCGACGAAAGGCAAAACATGGTGGGGAAGACGCGAGCCCGGAAGCTGTACACCGAAATGCTGACGAAGCCGCATTGCCTGGTAATGGACGACGAAACCTACGTCAAAGCGGACTTTCGTCAGCTGCCGGGCCTGTTGTTCTTCTCCGCAGAGGACAAATTCAGCGTTCCGGAGGAGATTCGCAAGCAGAAACTATCCAAGTTTGCCAAAAAGTACATGGTGTGGCAAGCGATCTGCTCTTGCGGAAAGCGGAGCGCCCCCTTCGTGATGACCGGCACGGTAAACGGGCAGATTTACCTTAAGGAGTGCCTACAGAAGCGCTTACTACCACTATTGAAGCAGCACGAGGGCCCGACCATCTTCTGGCTGGATCTCGCTTCGTGCCACTATTCAAAGGACGTGTTGGAGTGGTACGAAGCCAACGGGGTCACCTTCGTGCCAAAGGAAATGAACCCGCTTAACGCGCCGGAGCTTCGCCCAATAGAGAAATATTGGGCGATTATGAAGCAGGCCCTCCGGAAGAACCCAGAAGTTGTCAAATCGGAGGCGGACTTCAAGAGAAAATGGATTTCTGTTCAAAAAAAAAACTACAACCTGACGTTGTACAGAACTTTATGAACGGGGTAAAGAGGAAGGTGCGAGCATACGGGCTTGGGCTCGAAGTATGAATAAAAAGAAAATGCCAATAGTTGTTTAATAGTTTTTCTTTTACTGTCTAAAATTTTCAAAGGATCGGTCTACTGGGCGAATTTCTACAGCGTTTTTTCCGTGATGCAATTTGATATGACACACCCTTTAGAAGATATGATCAATGTGCTACAATGGAACTGCCGTAGTCTAGTGCCCAAACTAGACTCGTTCAAATTTTTACTTCAAAATGATGGCTGTGATATATTCGCCCTTTCTGACACATGGCTTTCGTCTGATACAGAACTCAACTTCCACGATTTCAACATTATTCGCCTGGATAGAAATGGTTCTTATGGAGGAGTACTTCTGGGGATCAAAATGCTACTCTTTCTATAAAGTTCCTCTCCCAGCTCTATCAGACGTCGAAATTGTCGCGTGTCAAATAACGGCAAATAATAAAGAACTTTGCATAGCTTCAGTATACGTTCCTCCAAATACTAACATTAGCCGTAGTCAACTTTGTAATCTAGTCTCGATTCTCTCATCCCCAGTTCTAATACTGGGTGACATGAACTCCCATGGTACTGGGTTGGGTGATCCTTATGATGACGCTAGAGCGGCTATTTTTTACGATTTATGTGACGATTTCAATTTAACTATCTTAAACACTGGTGAAGCGACACGAATTCCAAAACCCTTCGGCTCGAGAAAGTCGACTCGACCTATCTTTTTGCTCAAGCTCGCTATCATTAAATTGTCACTGGAAGGTCATCAATGATCCCCATGGTAGCGACCACTTGCCAATCAATATATCAATCAAGTGTAACCCGCAATCTACTGAACCATCTCGAGTTCCATTTGATCTAACAAGGAACATCGACTGGCAAAAATTTGCAACGGCGGTAACAATTGGTGTCGAATCAATAGATATGCTTCCACCATTGGAAGAATATCGATTTTTCGTAGATTTGATGTATAAAAGCTCATTGGAAGCACAAAAAAGAAAAGTTCCAAGTGCTCCGTTTAAAAGAAAACCAGCCACTCCTGGCTGGGATGAAAATTGTATTTGAAATAATCTGATGCTTTCAAAGCATTTCGCAGACATGGAACATCCACACACTTCGAGGAATATTCGAAGCTTGAAATACAGCTGAAACAATTAATTAAAGCAAAAAAAACGCGGTTACTGGCGCAATTTCATTGAAGGTCTTTCTCGTGAAACCTCAATACGTAGCTTGTGGAGGGTAGCTCGCAACATGCGTAACCGCTCATCTACCAAAGAGAGTGAGGAATACTCCAACCTATGGATATTCGATTTCACTAAAAAGGTCTGTCCAGACTCAGTTCCAGCCCAACATATTCTTCGAGAAACGTCTCCAAGCGGTGGATCTCTGGACGGACCATTCTCAATGCTGGAATTTTCTATGGCTCTTCTTTCATCGAACAACTATTCACCCGGAAGCGATATGATTAAATTCGTTCTTCCAAAAAATCTTCCCGATATCGCGAAAAGACGCTTGCTAGACTTATTCAATACCCTACTAGAGAACAATATTGTGCCACCCGAATGGAGACAGGTCAAAGTAATGCTATGCTCTCGTGCATTAGAAAATTGTTGGAAAAAATGATCCTTCGAAGACTCGATCAATGGATCGAGACAAATAATTTGCTATCAAGTACACAATTTGGGTTTCGCAAGAGCAAAGGAACAAACGATTGTCTAGCGTTGCTCTCTACAGATATTCAACTGGCCTTTGCGCACAAGGAGCAACTGGCTTCAGTATTCTTGGGTATTAAGGGAGCTTTTGATTCGGTTTCCATAGAAATTCTGTCAGAATACCCACATAACGTATTACCCACAATACGTTATGTGGGTATGGACTACCCACATAACGTATTTCAATACCCACATACCCACATAACGTAATACCCACATAACGTAAACCCACATAACGGGTTTGGAATACCCACATAACGTATTTCAAGCAAAAATGTCAAAAAAGAGTCAACTTTCTCCGCTCGATTTGCGGCACGTGGTGGGGAGCTCATCCGGGAGATCTCATAACGCTTTATAAAACAACTATTCTATCTATTCTGGAGTATGGCTCTTACTGCTTTCTCTCAGCAGCTAAAAGTCACCTTCTAAAATTGGAACGAATTCAATATCATTGTCTGCGTATAGCTCTCGGCTGTATGCACTGAACGCATAACATGAGTCTCGAGGTTCTGGCAGGAGTAACTCCTCTACAGAACCGATTCTGGGAACTTTCTCTCAGAATACTGGTGAAATGCGGAGTCACGAACACAATTGTGATTGAAAACTTTGAAAAAATTCTTCATCTAAATATACAATCTCGGTTTATGAGAATTTATCATCACTATATTTCGTCGGATATTTGTCTTCCATCGTTTACTCCAGATCGTGCTCACTTCACCATCAGCAGTTCCTCAATTGAATACGATCTGTCGATGAAACAAGCAATACTTGGGATTTCAGATCAGCTTCGACCAACTTTCATTCCCCGTATTTTTAACCAAAAGTACCAACAAGTCAATTGCATGAAAAGATACTTCACTGATGGGTCTCGCCTCAATGGATCCACTGGCTTCGGTGTTTTCAATGAAAATTCGAGCGCCTTCCGCAAACTGCAAGAACCTTGTTTCTTTTATGTTGCTGAGCTGGCAGCAATCGACTTCGCATTGGGGATGATCTCCAACAAGCCTGCAGACCATTACTTCATTTTCTCGGATAGTCTCAGTTCGCTTGAGGCTCTCTAGTCGATGAAAACTAGTAGGCACCCATCTTATTTCCTCATAAAAGTGAGGCAGCAGATGAGTGCACTGATCGAAAGATCTCATAAGATAACCTTTGTATGGGTCCCCTCTCATTGCTCAATTCCTGGCAATGAGAAAGCGGACACTCTCGCAAAGGTGGGTGCCCAGGAAGGCGAATTGTTTGATAGACAGATTTCATACGATGAATTTTTCCAATTACTGCGTCAGAGTTCCCTCTTGAGTTGGCAATCCGATTGGGACACTGGAAGTCTTGGGCGGTGGTTATATTTATTCCAAATGTTTCTTCGAGAGCGTGGTTCAAAGGTTTGGACGTAAGTCGTGACTTCATACGTGTAATGAGTAGACTTATGTCCAACCACTACTCGCTAGATGTGCATCTCCACAGAATAAATCTTGTTCAAAGCAATGTCTGTCGGTGTGGAAACGGTTACGATGACATCGATCACGCAGTTTAGCAATGTACGGATAATTACGCAGCCAGAGACTACCTTTTGAATGCCCTTGAGGCACAAGGAAGACACCCCTATGTTCCTGTTAAAGACGTGATGGGAACTCGCGACATCTGCTATATGCAGTTGATCTATATGTTTGTGAAACGGTCTAGTATAAGAATTTAATGCTTTTGTGTTTTTCTTTTTCGTTATTAGTTTGTTTGTCTTGTCCCCTCATCTCACCGTCGTCCACCCTCGACAGCTAGTCGAACGCCAAATGATATCCCTGGTCATTATGCACAATGTTACAATGCGTGCGGAAACCCTCGGTTGAGACAATGGTACACCTTATCCTAATCCCTAACCTGTCCTGTCCCACAAAAATTGTTGCCTTTTTAACCTCGAGTAAACCGCGAGTATTCGGTCGAATCCTACTAAACATAGCAATTAGTTGAAACTTTGTATAAACAAACCTTGAATTAGCGGCTCCGCAAAGCTTATGCGATTGAGCCTTACAAATAAATGAATTGGAAAAAAACGATTTCGAGGCTTTTCAAAACAGCACTAGAAAACCAGATCCTTGTGAAATAACACTAGAAAACACGTGTAAGAAAAGCAGTTGTCAAAAGTTCACTGAACATTCAAAATAGCCGTACTTGTCAACATAAGTAAGAGACATGAGTACCGACATAATGCCACAAAAAAATCTAGAATCGAATATACGTAACCCGCGTAAATTCGAAAGTTGCGATACTTTATGAGTTTTTTAGTTTCTGAGATTATCCCAAATTTTACTTCGAAAGGTTGAACAAATTTTTATCCGGAATTAAATTTGATTCTTCGTTTGATATACCTTCCCGTAACGGAGCAATGAATATAGGGGTAATTCTGCAAGAAGGAATATATTTTACAACAATTCACAACATTCTTATTAACGATGTGACATGAAGTCGATTAACATTCGATTAAGGTTTACAAATGTAGGTTTAATTCACATACACACACAATTCACATAATATCATCTTGTACAACATCAAAACATACATCATCCAGACGTTACATCATTTACCATCATGAATTCAATAAATTACTAGTCCACCGGTACAACAATATATTTGTCGATTGCTTCGCATTTGCAAACGTGTAGTCCAATAAAACATTGACATTGACCGAATCGCCCAACCCACCATTTATAGACGATGTGATATTGACTATTACAATCGATTCACTTCGAAACGCTAATTCGGCCAATCTTCCACCCAAATGACCGAACTCGGATTGACAAGGAGATCGCAAATCGATTGAACAGAGAAACAAACAGAAACGAAAAAACCACAGGTTCACTTCCGAAAAATCGGGTATCAAGTGCTTCATTGGAACAGGTTTCACGCGTAATTACACACGAAGTATTGCATTCTTTCCATGTTTAATGCATTTTTGAAGGCGCCGCTAATGTAAATTGTTTCGGGTGCAATTTCAGCATTTATCTGTACCTACCACGGACAATGGTTTGAAACAAGTATCTTGAATAATTGTTTTTCATTTCCACCGAAAAAAAAAGGAATTCCTGATTTAACGACATTATCACTTCTAATAAGCGATGAACCCGCGAAAGAGCGACAAATTATTGTAACGTTTCTTCATTTATTGTCTTTGCAGCTTCTACTGCTACTACCGGTAGTATTCACTGCCCAATCACCTGCCGCTGTATTTGAGGATGTTTTTGAGCTGGGGCGGCCGAGCGTCACCTTCCGGAGCACTCTGGAGAATAAGAATGTAAGTAATGCGACGATCGAAATAATTGTTCATTATATTATATAATTCAACTAACTATCTCATTTCTGATTCTGTTTCAAGGGAATGCAGGCCTACCTGAGAAAGCGGAACCGCCAGCGGGCTCTTGTACCATCGGCAATTTCACCTCCCCGAATCGATTCTTACTCGGCTGCCAGCGAGCGCTATCAGGACTTCCAGGAAACTCTGAACGATCGTATCCGGTTGGAGAATCTCAAAAAGATTGCCACCATTAGTACAAAGCGCTTTGATACTCTGCCGATGGTCCAGCGCGAGTCCAAGAAAACCCACATCATACCGAAAGAAGTCTTCCACTTCACGCTGTCCGATGTAATGATCCGCCATCCATTACCGCAGGGATACGAAAAGCAGCATATGAGCCGAGTCAAGCGAAGTGAAAATCCGGAACGACGCGAACCAATGGCACGGGAAATTCTCTGGTTCGAACATAAGGATGCGATTAGGCGCGAACAACCAAATAATGAGGAACGAAAAGTTGATCACCACAGAAGCAGACGATCGGCAGAACCCACCGATCAAAAGGCTCAGGAAAAAGTTTCATTCGAACTGAAGGATGGAAAAGTGCCAGAAACGACTGTGTCTTCGAATTTGAGAATGCCGTTCACAACATCGGACACCTTCAAGCGGGGATCCGAACGTCGTGCACTGAGAAGACGGGATGTCAGAAAGGAGCGCCAAGACATTCAGAAGAATGAGTCGGATCTGAACGTGGAAGAAACAAGACGAGTCAAGATCAATCGGGGCAATAAGAAGAAGGTGACCAATTACGAAGACCTGCCACTAGGTGTACAGAAAGCTATCGACATTGCCATCCATGAGAACGAGAGAGTGAATGCGAAATCACCGGAAGAGCCACCGAAAGCTACGAAATATTACTTCGGAGACAAAAAACCAAAAGTGAAGAAACCATTCAGTGCGGCAGTCAACACCAAATTGACCCATCCAAGTGCGAAAGATAACATGTTTGTTCCAAGTCCCCAAATTGAGTCTGGATTCGTTCCGAGCAAACAGATGCAGGGCGATTCAAATGACAATTTGATGCCGGAGAAGACGACACCAGCGAACTGGTGGACACCGTCCAATTTAATTCGACCCAAAAGACTTTATCAAAAATCTTTGTACATTCCACCGCTGGTGGTTAGTCCTCAATATGTAAACACCTACAAACCCACGATGGAATCTAACAAAATGAAGGAACTGTCACCGGGATATCAACACGGACATGAAACCTACGATTCGGAGGCTACGAAGGAGGTGATCATTGGCGATAAACCCAAGATTCAGTATGTCATCAAAGAAAACTCTCATCCTGTGAGAATCGAACCGACTAGAACGAAAATTACCCTTCAGCCGACTATTTCGATTTCCTACGATCAGGAACCGACCGCTCCAACTGCCTACGCAGAAGGTGGACACTCTGATTACAACATTCCATATGGACCACTAGAAGTCCGGTATCAAGCACCCAAAGAATCTACGAAGACCTTTCAAAAAATGAACATAGTAGTTCCTGACCAAGAGGAGAATAATCCCACCCAATATTATAGCAACAATAACAACCAGGTCGAGCAATCCCAATCCCAATCCCAATCCAAAACCCAAGCTTCCGAGTTGAGCCACTCCTCTGGAGATGGTTATGGCTCAAAGACGAGAAATAGTATAGCGGCTCTGTCAGCGCTAATCGGAAAGCGCCCTACCGTTCAACTCAAGGGTCTCAACGATCTATTGCATATGCCGGTTCCGATTGGTAACGCACAGCCACTGCAAAAAATGAAAACCAAAGTTAGACCACAGGAGAACACCGCCCCGATTGTTTTCCCGATGGAATCGTCCACGTCACGACCTCAACCAAAGAAAAATAACGGATATCGAAGTGTGAAGATCGAAAGCGTACCCAAGGCGAATATATATGATAATACCAGCCCAGATGTAGTGTATAATACGATTCAGATGAAACCTCAACTTCGGGTACCCATGACGAAGGACTACACACCCATTCAGGAGTCCGTTGCGGACATCTCCGAGTCCGATTTTGTTGCATCGACCATCGCAACTCCCACCCACGCGACATATATTGTTTCTTCCACCCCAGTGGTTCCACTCCTGGAGGTCAATAGCTACGAAAACGATGCCACCGGACACGGATACGGGAGCTATCAATCCACCGGAGCCCCACTGGAAATTTACAGTACTCCCGAGACAATCGCGGAACCAATCAGTGTTCAGTATCAGAGCCGAGAGGTATCCCGTCACAATGTCCGCCAGAAGTATGAACACAGCGATCATCAACTCGACGGTAATAGTGAACACCACGATGTAAGTAGAGTCAAATTTCCTTGATCCTCGCAATCGTTCTCATACGCGCAATATTTCAGGAATCGGAAGGGTACGCCTTCGGTTACCGAGTGCGTGATTTCCACAGTGGCAACGACTTCGGTCATGTCCAGAACCGAGACAACGGAGTGACCCGAGGCGAATATCACATCCTGTTGCCGGACGGACGGGTGCAGAATGTCCGCTACACTGCCGACGATAAGGGTTTCCACGCTGACGTTAGCTACGAGAGCATTCATGCACCCCACGAAGCGGAGCACAAATGATTTCCATTTCCAACCTGAACAGATGAAAAGAAGACTGTGTACATAAAATCGAACATTCGATCAAACCGCGCGCGATCGATGCGTAAAAAAGAAAAGCTTTGCAAAATACACACGGGAAGCTTTCGATAGTTTCCAACAGAGGCGCGTTCAACTGATCTAGACGAAAGCTTTCGCACTTTTCAAAGCTTAGCGAATGAATTCTGCGCCGGAGAGCGTAATTTTTTTTTAGTTACTGATAATTAACCTTGTTTTCTGTAGGCTTCCGGACCTCAACAACTATTTAAAACTAACTGTTATTTAATTTTACTATTTAATAGCCTGTAAGATATTTGTTTTATACCATTGACGAACACCATTCTGTCACTATCTTCCGCCCCACTCTAGTGTTGATACGATTTACCGTGATCGAGGGACTTGTGCAATTATGTTTACTTAACTTAACTTTAGCCTTTATCATCGATATTTAATCATCCATCACTTCGGATCATTGAACTAGGCGTAGTGTAATACAAGGCGGGAAGTGAGAATTCGGAAGGAAGTATGTGATTGCATTAGTGTTAGGCCCTTCTGTTCACTATAGTGGCAATTGATTTAATGTTGACTGGTACCAAACTGTCGCTGTACCTTGTTTCATGTGGAACAAATAAGTTGCAATATTGGTAATAAAGTGATTCAGTTCTCTAGTTTTATTCGATGTTATTTGTACTATCACGAAAGAAAATCAAAAATATATCCAGGTCCAAGTAAGGATCGTGTAGAAATTGAAAACCAAAATTTTTCATTAGTTTAAAGTCGTTTAAAGGCCCCGAAAATCGGTTAATAACCCAGGATACGAGCTATTCTACTCAGCACCAAAACTCAAACTCTTTTGACAAGAGACCTCTTTTCCAGAATTATGTCATACCTTAGACCCCCATAGCCAAATCTGTTTGAGAATCCTATCATTAGTTTTTTTTTCTTACTGAATAATTATCAATTTGAAAACATCACAGTTGGTTAATGAATGAACTTGACATAATTTTTTAACAGAGGCAATCTGGCGTAGTGGTAATATGCGCACCTTTCACGCAAAAGGTCACGAGTTCAATTCACATTCCCGACATTCTTCCAAAAAATGGAAGTAATGTGACAAACCAGCCAAGAATTTTGAAAGTTACTATAACACAGAAAAAATCATATCATCATATTCAACAAAATAAATAGAGATAAAATTCAGTAAATATCAAGTGTAATAAATAATTATTAATACAAATTACTCACAAACTATAAAAACATTCAGATCGCAAACCAATCTATCCATAACTACCAAAATATCAAAATACGGTTCAATATTGGTTGGTTAGGATTTTCAAATGGATCCTTCGGTTTCGCGTTGTTTGTAACCATAATGAAGCCTTTTTCGACAAAGTACCGTTCTGAATCATATTTCGGACAACATCATATTTCGGACACTTTGTTCAAATATCTTGAAATGCTTAATGTACTAATGATATAACTATAGAATTAATATCACAATTGCTTCTTTAGAGTAATCCCTTGGATTCACTATCATTTCACATGAGAAATACATTTGAATTTACGTTATAATCGGCAAAAATATAACAACACTACTCATTATAGTTTGTGTTTGACATTTGCTTAGCGTGAGCACGCAGAATTTAGCCGTTCATAAACATTTAAATATCTCCCGTGTTTCACCAGTTCTCATCATCGTTAACAGTTTACTGTGATTGTTTGGTAAGTGTTTCGCAGTTGACTATAAAATATAATCAAGTGTAATGTAATTTTCGTCCAAAAAATTACAAAATAAAGTGTCCGTAATTTGGATTCAATCTGTCCGAAATTTGATTTAGTGTCCGAAGTTTGATTCTTATTCGCTTCATTTGAAAAGCATTGTATTCGATGATTCTTCTATGTTTTCAATCAAATAGGTACCAAAGTAGAAACCTCAAAAGCATATTGAACTAATTTATCGAAAATATCAACCAAATAATACCTGTGCATAAAGCTTAGATGTTTTTTGCGTCATATGCCTTAAGCGTCCGAAATATGATCCAGAACGGTATGATGATGGAAAAACGAGAAGATATTTTTAGCAATGTCTCACATCGCAGGATACTGTTTTTCAATGTTTCGTTATAACTAGAACATATGACAACCTAAGCTGTGCTCCTGCCTCATCTGTGCTGATGATAATAAACTTTTCTTGCATTATCACCTTGGCTCTTTACATGGATGTGGTATAGTACTGATTTGTAATCCATTGAAGAATTTGAAAATTTTAAAGATCTAAATTTTTTTTTTGTAAAATCTATGTATAATGTATCCAAGTGAGTGACTTATGATAATATAACACGGTCTTGAAGCTTTTGTGATAATTTTGACAAATGCGGAAACTGTAAATATTCTCCTCTGCTCATATTTTGTTTTGAAAATTTTGTCAGAAGGGCCGATATTGTTGATATTGTTTCAATCAAGTTGAAATCGTCGCCCTGCAGCTGAAACACAATATTAAAAAAGCTGAAAATCTTGTTATGCAAGACGCTCCAGCGTGTAGAAGTAACCGAGTAAAGATTTTGTTTTCGTTTTTCTTATATAGCTGAGCAAACAATCGAGTGTTCAAAGAATTGCACACGTACAGATTTATCTGGAAAGGTACAGATTTTTTGGTTGCTTTTGTTACAAATTCTGTAAATCATCTCTTTTATTGGTCATTACTATGTGACATGTCCCACTGTGCGTTCGGGTGGTTCAAAACTCTGTCCCCTTCTACGGTGCTTAACATCTATATATTAACGGTACATAGAGGGAGAACACACGGATATTTCTATGAATAAAGCTAGCTAGAATATTTGAAAACAAACATATACTGAAAGAAAATAAAATTTAAAATGATTATAAAGACATTTAAAATGAATAAAAGAAGGAAGATAGATTTAAATGACGGCACAGGGCTAACACCACACAAACCAGAATGTATATACAGCCAAGACAACACTACACAACACAATTCACATCACAACAGTTGGCAAGATTGTATCAGAGGCGGTGTAACCCGACCCGAATGTGACCTGGCGGGTTTGAGAGAGTTTCGCCATACTCGAGGCGGACACTTTATCGAAACCATCGGACAAAGACGCACCAACTTGAAAACGTTATACGATACAGTCGATACAGTTCGCGGAAAAGGGTAACATTAAATCCCAGAATATTGAAGTGAAGATTCCCTTCCGTTCCTTCAGAACAATCCATACCGTTTCCGGAGGAAGTTCGCGTAGCGAAAGTTTTACTGCTTCGTCGTCAATAACCATTGATGTGTCAACGAATAGTGAGGCTGACTCGTAATTTACACGTGTCGTATCCAAACTTCCGTTTCCTGTGCATCGGTCAAGGAGCGGAAATAGGACGAACCAACACCAGCAGACTGAACCAGTTTACCTGAAACAGAGCCAACTACAGTGAAGCAGTGGACTGCAACCATACCACGACAGCACGAAAATCCAACGGCGGGCCCAGACACTTCAACACACCAACACCGTGAGTAATGTAAAAAGGAATAGGGAACTAGGGAATCAGGAAATTCAGGAATCACATTATAAATCGCCGTCGTAAACCAGAAGAAACACGTGTGTTTTCCCTATTGTACCTCTTTCGGGTTAACCTAGTATAGGCTGTGATTGAGCCGACCCTGGGAAGGATCAGAGAGTCCATTGGGGCTGCTAGGGCGTAACAGAGCCAAGTTACAATTATTACTTGAAACCATTACATTCAGCTGAGAATAAATTTCATTATTGGAAAATAAATTTATAGTAAAAATTGCTCCCCGGTGGCGTTAATACGTAAGTATTTGTAGTAAGTAAATGTAGACATTAAGTTAGTAAGCAAATATGATATTTCATGATTTTTCTCTATAATTAATATTTTCGTTGGTACAGATTTTTGGTATAGATTTTTTTAAGAAAAAGTACAGATACAAAATGTTGTCTGTGAATCAAGCTGTGAATGGCCGGTACCTTACGCAGTTGTAACTTTGAGTTATTTTTAAAACCACGATGACGAGCAACCATTAATGGTGCACCATCAGTCTCAATATTCTTCCATGGAATAGCTTTTTCGGTAAAAAACCGATCGATTCTTCTCTGGTATCGGTCTTCATATATGTAGCAAAAATCGCGCATATTTTCATTTTTAATATATCGAACAACAGAGTTTCATTGCTGGGTAATGTAGACATGTCCAGCTGGAGAGAAAATCTGTTGGTTCATAATAAATTGAATAACGTTTTTCCCTATTCGCGACCTATCTCAAGTTTCTTGAAATAATAAAAAACATTTTTTTGTTACGCCATGCACATAGATGACCGAGCATTTTGTAAATTCTATCTATGTAAATACCTCGTAATTTTTTGAAACAAATTAGAATTGGTGTACATTATCATTCAAGTTCCAACGTAATTCAGAATGCATATGAAATTGCAAACAGGGCAAGCTTGTTATACAGTAAAAGGAGAATGTTTGGACAAGAATTTGATGATGACTTCCTTCGTGTCAAATCGCGTATATATTTGAAATTCAGAGAAATGTTAAACATGCCTGAAGGACTCGTACGCTCAAACACATTATCTTGCACGAACCTGTTCAGGTTTTTCTACGTGCCGAATTTTTCATCTTGTACTTTTTGTGCTTTTTTTATTTTCATCGCGTGCACACTTATCGTCTCGTTGAGTTTTTAAAATGTACAGCAATAATATTTTCTACTAAGATATTAGTCATTCTCAGGGTTGCCACATATACAGAATATTCTGTATTTTACAGATTTTTCGTCAAATTTCAGATACAGAATCTGTATACACCGAATTACAGATTTCCCGCAAAGATACAGAATTTAATGATATTTGAGAAATTCAAATTAAAATGTTCATTTAATTACAGTTCATTTTTTCTGTCTACCTTCTTACTAATAAACTTAGTTTTTTTTACCGTGGAGTCATGAAGCTATGTACCTTGATTTACAAAAATGCTGAACCATATGAAATGTCACCTCACTTCTCCATTCCTGCTAAGATTTTTTTTGGGACACTTTTTGATAATTCCACATTCATTAGCGTGTGTTGAGTGAATATTATCGCTTCACAATGCTAATAAAACGAAGTTCTGAAATCGGTTGGCTTTCACGATGATGGACTCTATTTTGGAAGCAAAGAACTATGTATCGGCTCAAGGAGAAGCGTCAAGGATGAAATTGACGGAAAATTTAAGAAAAGCAAAATTCAACAAAACCATGTATAAACATCATACAATTCATTATGACAAAACCTTTTTTATGATTTTTTTGTTGTATTGATACGACTTAAGCAAACCATAAATAAGAACAATAAATTCAAAATGAAAATAAACCATTTCCATTTTTTCCGTTAGTTTTTTGATATAGATTTATTCAGAAAATTTTACAGAATCAAATGTGGCAACCCTGGTCATTCTCATAACAGGGTGGTTCACATAACACAACTTATGGAGCATCTTAAATATTTTAAATAAGAACTTGTTTTATTTTATAGGGGTCGATATTCAGACCCCGTCTACCCCCAAAATCAATTTTCGTTTCTGTCGACCCCTGGAAAACCAAAATCGACCCCAGGGGGTCGATATCGACCACTTTGAGGAACCCTGCTCTAAACATACAATAAATCATTGGTTTCGTTTCGCTGTCTCAGCTGCTAAGCTTTTCTGTTCGTTTGTACCGACATAACAACAGTTTAAGTTAGGCTAAAGTAATTCCCCTGATATTGGGATCTTCGTTATCGTGCCATCTTCCATTTTTTTCCGATGTTGAACACTTGGTCTGTTGTCTCGGTGATAGTTAAAAGATCAGATTAATTTTCATATTCCATTGAATTAGTCTCACATTCCACTTATTATGCGTTCCATTATGATCCGTTATTGATTATCGATGACGCTGGTAGCAGACTCGAAAAAGCCACTGGAAACGACATGTGTCATCTCCGCTTCCTGAAGTAGCGAATCTAGTCGAAAACGTCAACTCACAAATGAAGGTGCCTTCTTCCATCGACAATTATTAGCATACTATGTGCCGGACCGTAATGAGATAGAGTTACTGTAGGTTTCGAACAAGGATTCCATTGATGAGGCAAGTTCTCGGTCCCTCCCTCACGTCTAATTACGGATTGACGCATGTCCAGAGGTGTGATTATGAAAATGGAGTCACATTATCCATCAGATTTCAAGATTGGGAATGCATAATTTATCAAGTGCCCGAGGAAATTCAGGATCCTCTGTAGGATTGGGTGATCTTGGATCGACATTTAGAAGATCGATATTTTCCTCTCCGTTTTTTTATCGACTCTTTGTACTCCAAAAAATCGCGAAAATCTTTTCTTTTAGATTTTTCCGATTTTTTTGATCGAAGAAATTATTCCGTAAATTTGTTTTTCAGTGAACATTGATTTCAATCTCACTGAAAATCACTTGACAAATTTCATAAACATTGAATTCCTTTCAAATTAGCGGTCGTAAATTTAGTAGAAGCAGTTTTGTGAGTTTATTCATTTAGACTCAGATCCAGATGATGCGTTCTTTTCTAGAAGTGGGTGTTACGAAGCCACAGGGCAGTTTCGTGCAGTAGGAGGGTGAGCTCAGCCCGTCCGTAGCTGCCAACGTAAAAACAACAAATAAATAACCAGCAACCTCAGACAGCAAAACACAGTGGCAAAAACAAAACAATCTGATACGTGATACGGCAAAAGAGTGGCAAGTTGTTGAGAAAGTTATTTCATTAGTTATCCCAGAATTAAATATATATACATTCTACGGTTAGTATAACTTAAACATTTCAAATACAATTTCTACAACTATATGTACAACATATTCTTACAGTTATTTACATTCATATTCCTACGAAAAAAACATAACCTATTTCTACAATTAAAAGAGAACTTATAGGTAAATGAATTTGATAAACTTAAATAGATTTATAACTAATAGTACGGAAAATTAGTAGCTCATTATCAAAAGGATTTAGAGAGGAAGTGTTCGGATAAGAACGAAGAACAAAACGAAAATGTATATTTGTATTATTATATATTGCGAACCATGAATTTAAAAGAATATATTACAGCTTTGAAGCTGCGAGTTAGCTGCTATCTGGACGTTTTTTCTAACATCATCCGAACAGTGGGACTACTATCAATATTTCGACCAAATGCCAGATGTATGGCACGGTTGGATCTTATGAGATTGTTGTCAATGGACTTCTGGATAAATATAATAAATATATAAAAAATCTATAATAAATTTAACTAAATAATTACATGACGGTGCAAGATGAATGCACTGGAAAATACAATTTTTCTGGATAAACTTTTTTTTGTGACATTAAAGCTGAGAATCAAAATAAAATGCCTTTGATGTTTGAATAGAAATGTGAGATTTTCATTCCGTGTTTAAAGAAAAGACAACGGCTATATAGAATAAGTAAAGAATTGGAAAAAGCATTCGATTTTTCAAAGATCGATTCAGCAAAGATTTAATTCTTTGGTACCGATTTAATCAGTAAAGCGATTCCTACGCCGTTTAGAAAATCGATTCGTTAAGATCGATCTTTTTTTTCGGGTACGCGCCGATATTTTCAAAGATGCCGTTAGCCATGCGATGATTGTGATGCGTTTTGTTCACATTTTTTCCCCAAAAACAAAAAAAAATGATGTTTCACCAAAAAATGATTCATTTATGGAATTCGCCTCGAAGTACTTTATTTGGCAGGCCATATGCACATTTGGATTTTTTTTCTGAATTATTAGTAACTTTCAACACTTTTGGCTGGTGCGTCCCTTTTACGTTCCATTTCGGAAGAATGTCGAGAGTGAGGACTCGTGATCTTTAGCGTGAGAGGTATGGATGTTACCACTACGCCAGATCGCCACCAAAGCACTTGCGACAAGCGGAGTGAATTATTCATGACCAAAGGCACCATGAACGGTGAGATCTATAGAACTTCTGCCGTTTTTGAGACAGCTCTTCCATCCGCTGGTTCGTCTATGGCTGTAAAAGCTGTGAAGGGAGGATCTCCCGTGAACAGTTGCGTTGTATTACAATATTACAAGAACAACATTCATACGGCACCTCAAAAATCTCAATATTTCACCATAGCTAGGACAACTTCCGTCAGCAGCGGGAGCAAGAGCTAGTGCAACATCTACTTGACCTAGAGAGGAGATTGTATGGGATTACCATGACGGAAGTAAGAAAATTGACTCTCAAACTGACGCAAAAACAGACTGAAGCATTCGTTCAATGAATCAACTCTGTTGGCTGGAAAAGAATGTTTAGTTGTTTTTTAAAGCGTAATCCATATCTCTTATTCGGATGCTACCTTTGCGGTATGTGCTAGAGGGTTTTTAAGGTCTCTGTCGCTGTCTTTAATGACTTTTTGAAATTTGTACTGGAAAATTAGAAAATCACGGCAGATCGAATTGTCAACGCGTATGAAAAAATTGTTTGCACTATGACTATCTTAGAATATATATATATATATATATATATATATATATATATATATATATATATATATATACATATATATATATATATATATATATATATATATATATATATATATATATATATATATAAATGGAGTGATGTCTGTCTGTCTTTCTGTCTTTCCATTTATCTGTTCGTCTGATTCTTATGGACTCGGAAGCTACTGAACCGATCGACATGAAAATTGGTATGTAGGGGTTTTTGGTGTCGGGGAAGCTTTTCGTGACAGTTTGAGACCCCTTCCCCTCTCTAAAGAGGGGCTGCCATACAAATGAAACAAAAATTTCTGAATTTCTCGAGAATTAATCAAGCAAGTGTAACGAAATTTGCCGTGTTTTGGGGTGCAATAAATGATTCTATGGTGGTTAGATACCCCTCCCCCCTCTCTTAGGAGGGGCTGCCATGGAAATGAAGCACAAATTTCTGCATTACTCGAGAATTAATCAAGCAAATGAAAACAAATTAGGCATATGGAGGTTTAAGGGTTCAATAAATAGTTCTATGGTGGTTAGATACTCCACCCCCCCTCTCTAAGGGGGGGCTGCCATACAAATGAAACAAACACAAATTTCTGCATTA
This sequence comes from Toxorhynchites rutilus septentrionalis, assembly GCF_029784135.1. Taxonomy (NCBI): domain Eukaryota; kingdom Metazoa; phylum Arthropoda; class Insecta; order Diptera; family Culicidae; genus Toxorhynchites; species Toxorhynchites rutilus. The sequence continues at coordinate 142,670,983 of NC_073745.1, read as the reverse complement.
CTCGAGAATTAATCAAGCATATAAAATCAAATTTGACATGTGAAGGTTATAGGGTGCAATAAATGTTTTTACGGTAGTGAGACACTCCACCTCCCTCTCTAAGGGGGGGGGGGGGGGGGGTGGTTGTTCTGCTATACAAATGAAACACAAATTTCTGCATTACTCGCGAATTAATGAAGCAAGTGAAACCAAATTAGGCATATGGAGGTTTAAGGGTGCAGTAAATGATTCTATGGCGGTTAGACACTCCACCCCCTCCCTCCTCTAAAAGGGGTCTACCATACAAATGAAACACAAATTTCTGCATTACTCGAGAATTAATCAAGCAAATAAAACCAAATTTGACATGTGGAGGTTTTAGCGTGCAATAAATGTTTTTACGGTAGTGAGACACTCCAACCCCCCTTTAAGAGGGGGCTGCCATACAAATGAAACACAAAATTTCTGCATTACTCGAGAATTAATCGAACAAATGAAATGAAATTTGACATGTTGAGGTTTTGGGGTGCACTCCTCCCTCCTCCCCCTCTCTTAAGGGGAAGGGACGGGGGGTGCTGGTTCTGCCACACAAATGAAACACAAATTTGTGCATTACTCGAGAATTAATCAAGCAAATAAAACCAAAGTTGGCATGTAACGTAACGGAGAAACATGTTATTTGCAAGTGGTTGAAAAATCTTGAACGAGAATTGTGTCTGAAAATAATCAGATATTATAATGTCGAGTTTTGGTAGAAGTACTAGAAATTTTATTGTTAAAAGGTAATTTTAAAGGGTAGATTAGAAGATCAATCAGTGAATAATTCTGCGATTGGGCCCATGAACAGCGCTTAGTAAGAAAACGTGGATGTGATAACGAAACATAAATTTTGGGCGGGACGAAGTTTGCCGGGTCAGCTAGTATTAAATAAAATTGTTGTTCATGACCAGAGTTGCCAACCAAATTTTTGAAAAAATTGGAAAAAATCGAAAAAAACCGGAAAAAGCTGGAACAGTTCGAAAATGAACTGTGAAAAGGCTGGAAGAATCAGTTTTTTTGCTCAAATTCGTTTATATTAGCAATAAAAATTACGTTATACGGTGACAATATAAGTACTTAGAATTTTTAACCATTAGCAAACGAATGCCGCCATACTCGCGACATTGCAAATATTCTAAAAAAATCGAATTCCGTTATATTTCAGGGATTCTGTTAGTTTATGTCTATTTTATGTAGGCAACGTGATCTGGAGCATTCCGTTCCGAGCATTCAGTGCAAATACATACAGCGAATTCGTTTTTGCTCAGTTTCAACCCCAGTTCCAACCTAACTGCTATCAAAACGTTTTTTTATTTACTCAGTTTCAACCTAGTTTCGAGATGTTTCACGGGTTCACACTCGGGTTCCCCAATACAATCATACTGAACTGTCAAGTTCCGAGTATTGTAAAGCACTTAATTTCTTAAAAATCCGTCGACCAACTGGCCATCGTTCTAGAAAAATGCGCTCGTTCGGTAAAGGTTAATTCACCTGTCATCATACATTTTAACATTATACTTTTGTTATACATGTTATTTCATTTTAACTAATCCTGATCTTGTTCTAGAGTACTTCTACGCCAAATCACCCGAAAACAGCATATTTTGACGCCACTTCGACTTTATTGAATTTTGGTATTTATGATGGAAGCTACACAAAGTCATAATTTTCATTACGTCCAATTTAAATTACGACTGATTTTCAAAAGGCGTGTTCAAAATCATTAATTTTTGTTTAAAATCCAGATGTTAAAATATGATGCTTGACAAAATTATTAGTATACCAATAATGAAAATAACATTTTAAATGCAGTTCATATGACATATTCTCGAGATATATCCAACTTAATACAGTGATTCACCTCTAATTGGACATCCCGCATTAGAGGCGATTGTGACGCATAATTGGACACATCAACAAATACAACACAAACGAAAAAACAATGTGAGAAAAAAGTTTAAACAGGAAAGGTGTAAAATAAATAATCTAGTAAAATGAATTCAACTTTCAGAGAGATTTTAATGCCGAATTCGCCTATTTGAATAACCACAACGGTTAATAGTAATTGAGTAAATGACATGATTAAATTGTAAAAAATTTGACTGTTATACCATAAATTATTCGGAAATGGTTGAAAACACTCCTGAAAATTTATCAAAGGATATTTACAAAAGGTCCCATTGAAGATCAAATGTCCAATTACAGGCCTGTCCAATCAATGATTTTGAATATGCCCTTTTCGAACATCAGTCGTGATTTGAACATGATGATATGATGATGAAAATCAAGATTTTGGGTAGTCTCCGTCATAAGTAGCAAGTTTCGAAAAAAAAACAGAGAGGGTCGACCGGCTGATTTGGCGTGGAATTGCTCTTTACTCCTCTTTATATTTTTTTTGTACATGATTTTTGAAAGCTAGAATTCTTCACATAGTTTTTGTTCCTGTTCTATTACCTAGTTTTGATTCGTTCAAGTTGTATACTGAAAACCATCGTTCCCGGGCACGGTTGCTGAGGAATGCGTCAGACTCAAGAATGTTGTAATAACATTTCCAATTTGGCAAAATAAATGTCATACCTTTTTTGGGATAGTACTTTACCTCAAAAGCAAGAAGCATCTTGGCGTTCCTTTACACCAAAGTTAGTAAAATCTAGGTTTCGGATCTCCCTTAATTCATTATCGAATTTCCTGAATATCATTTCGGTCGCAAATATTTGAAAGATTTATGTCTCCTTTTAATAACAATAGTTGGATCAGTTATCGGCATGTTGATGGTTAAAGGATCATTGAAATTAAAACGTTTTAAAATTTGATTGCATAGTGTAATGTAAAATTTATCGAATTGGTGTTAAAATTAGCTACGGTGTTGTGTGAATTTTTACATTCTAACAAATATTCATTGGCAGCATTTCGATAGCAGCGCCTACATAAACATTTTCCAAACTGGCATAATTTTCCTGATCGAACTGACTAAAAATAAAAAAAAATAAATAAAAGGGAGGCAATTTAGCGAGAAAACACCATACCATACTTCTGGGTAATTATACTAGAGAGACAGACATAGAAAGACGATAAACGTCATACAAGTCTTCGATGTCAGTGAATCGTAGTAGAATTCTGACAAATGGAAGAAAAGAATATAATTTTGAGAAGTAAAATACTTGAAAATGTCAAAAAATAAAAAGCTGGATAAAACTGTGAAAATTATAAAAAAAACTGTAGATTTTTTGGCATTGGCTGTTTCGCAGGCATGCTTAAAAAAACTGCAATATACAGGGAAAACTCGGAGGTTGGCAACTCTGTTCATGACAGTATTATTTTAATGTTGGGTCCCTTCAAAGAAACGTAAGGCTGCAACTCTAATAGTTAAAAATCAGGTAGGATGATATGCATGTCAGCATCTTCCACGGTTCGTCATGTACCCGTGTCCGAAAATGTACGAAGCTTTGAGGAAAGGTGTTTCATATGGAATCAAATTCTCGAATAATTCTACGGGATACATGAACCTTGATATCCACAATGACTGGTTTGACCAACTTTGGAGAGAATGTGCGTCCATCTGAAGAGAACACAGTCTTACTTATCATCGACGGACATTCCTCCCACATTATAAACCAACCACCTCACTGTAGTAATGAACTAAAATCGCTTGACGTGTCTTTCATGGTACCTTCAAAGTTATACTACGCAGCGGAAGTGGAAAGATTCCTCAAACTGCACACGGAACGGGTAGTTAGACAATACAACATAACGGAGTTTATGACGCCTGCAAAACAGGCATCTGGCTTTACAATCGTTATGGATTTGATGGTGATGCCTTTGCTTCATCCACTGTGAATGACCAGCCACTACCGCCACCAGATAAACTAGATGATTTGGTTCCTAATTGTGGTAGTTCATTGAATAGTGGTCACCCTTCATATGATGAGAGAAGAGTGCCAGTGAACCCCGCAGATATCAAGGCGCATGTCATATCAGAAAGCAACTCAAAGCCGTTGTTTCAAATAACCCCGTCAGCTATGTTTCCGTAGCCAAAAATTGTTATCCTACGTGTTATCAAGAGAAAACGTCATAGTGAGAAAGCAACAAATATAACATCTGACCAGTATGTTGACACTCTGAAGAAGATAAAGGCTTCCAATGACATTCAGGCTTTCAAAAGAAAGCGTAAGACGCTAATGCCTAAAACTAAGGAAAACTTTCGTGATCAATTTTCGGATTCAGAAACCGGGACCTGATGGAAAACTATTTGAGACAAAAGAAAAAATGCACAAATCAATCAGAACGTTGGAACATTTAACAAATATTTATTGGCTTATTTCAAAAAATATATGATTTTAATTTTATTGTGATCAATTTCAATTTCATTTTACACCCGTTAGCTCTTCTGTTCAACATAGTTCTACATTAAAATTTTGCATGTAAATTGATGAATCCGGTTGAGGATAACTAAGAGAAAAATGAAATTTGCCTCATTGATATACCCCAGCAAACATTAAATCGCATAACAAGCGTATATATAACATCATATGCCCTAAAATTTGGTTGGCATATAATGCGCCTAACTGGCATATGCATGCAAAAGTGGAGGCCATATACATACATGGCAAATGCTTACCGAATTTGTTTGAATGAATATGCAACTTTGACCGGCTATAATAGCGATTATGTTGAAATTGAATTGCGATCTAATATAAATATATTCATGAATTGTCAAAGCGCCAAATACGACTTTTGCCATACTCATATACGATTTATTACAGACATGGAAAAAAAAAACAAATGGCGCAAAATATTTTCGTGAAATGTTTATTATAGCCTCACGAATCATCATTTTTATATATGAGTATTTATGTTTGTAGAAATAATAATTGTTTGATTGACTTGTGTTGGGAGTGGAATATGAATGTTTAAAATGGCACAGATTGGTGTTTGGTGAAAACTGCTCCGATGTGGGTTCGAACTCCGGTCGTCTGGATTATCATCCACCAGCTATCTCGCGCAGCTATCTGAAATTTAATTCAACAGCGGTTAAAACTTTCGAGTGTATCAGCATTTCATTGACATTTCAATATGATGTAATACGTTCTTTATTAGGATCTAATATGATTTACTGTTTCATGATTTTCTTTAGCATGCAACACGATTTACTACAGTACTGAATCGATTTAAATTATACGCATATACGACACACAAACTGCATCAGCGTAATATACGCATATGATGCGGATTAAATATATTTTACGACAACGTACATCATAAAATTGATGTTTATTATACCGATATGCGACTTAATTTGATAATGGTATATAAAATCGAGTGTTTACATTGTATGCGATTTCATACATACATACTTTGATTGATATTATATGCGATTATGATTTATTCGGATTTCTTTTAAGACTTGGCACGTGCAAAATTATACGATTTAATGTTTGCTGGGACCACACAAAATAGTTATGTGCGCGTCACTACGAAACGCTGAACAAACAAAGCCACAGGTTATCTCTTCTAACCCAAATGGAGAACACTTTCAATCATCCGCGATAGTTTCTCGCATTAGCAGGCCTCCCGTTTATTACCGTCAACACATCGATCACGTCGTCACCTCACAGCATCACAGTCATAAATCTTCGCAGCGAATGTCGCCACATTAATTCCGCCGATTTCGCTATTGAAGTGAGTCTATAGAACGCGCTTTCCGATATCGAGCAGCGCATCGCGCGGAGTCAAGGTTGCGCTCGGTGATCCGCAGTCGACATCATTGAAAGATTCATCTCTCTGTCGCTGGTAGTTAAGTTTTCGTTAAGTCAATCCTCCCCCATCATTTTTGTTGGCACATTTACGTGCATAAGTACGCGTGTTACCGGTGCCAACCTAATGACTCCTATCGCGAATCCGTTCGCACGCCAACCATCAGTATTAGTTCCGCGAGATCACACACCTCCCATATGGATACGTTCATTTGGGGATGGCCAGAGGATAAATACTTCACCCCAGTTTGAAGAATTCCTGCGCCGCACGGGTTGACGACGGAGGGTGAAATTGAAAAATTGCACACGGTAAAGGAGCGCCCAGAAAAGATCCAAATTCTTAACGAACCTTTTTGTTCTTCTATGTTTCTATGTATATTATTGTGTATGTGAAGTTATTGAAGTATTTGCAAAAATGTGGAGAGATCGAAGCTCGCACGAGGATTCATATTTGTTCAAACATAAATATCAAGGTAAAATGCATGTGAATCTATACGAATCGAAGAATGGGCTCGAGAGAGAGAGCCCCGGCAGCCCGAACCGCCAAGAGCAGAAGCAGCTTATTATTGATGGGACAGAATCGCGCGGCGGGATTGAGTTATTGTGGAGCGTCGTGATCGTGATTAATCGGGGGAAGTGAGGGCTCTATGATGCTGCAGATCCGCTTATGGTTGGCTAAATAAATATACATTGTTCGCTGTGTTAGGGGGATAGTCGTGCATGTTGGTTAAATTGAGCAGATCAAATGGGTTTCAATTTTCGCGGATTTACGGCAACATTTAATTCACTTGTTGGGCTAATTTACTTGTAGATCGAACAAGTAAATCACTGGTAATGACGAAGCATCGGATTTTGAAGAGGATTTATGGTTAAACAAGACTAAGAAGGAGGAGCCCGTTCATGACATTAACCGTCATCTTTAATTGGAAGTGATAAATATATCACTGCTTGCAATTGGCACTGATTTTTGGACAGGTGTTTTTTGTGATTTTTTGTGTTTCGTTTCGATCAAGCGATCTACGTTACAAATGCACAATTTTACACGAAGCTCGTGTTTATATAATAAAAGGACATAAGGTATGCATTAAAAATATTAACAAATTTCAGATGGTGATGAAAAAAACTACATAAGATAATTCAATGGACCAAATTTTACTTGAATGCTACATTTATTAAGCCCTCTAAAAAAATATTAGACGACCTGCTGGGCAGTGTTGCAACATTTTAATCTGTACCAGAAAGGAAAAAATCTTTCTCGTCTGTACTTTTTCTTCAAAAAAATGTACCATTGGAATTATTCATAGTAGATAATGAAATATGAAAAAATACTCATTTGTTTACTAGAAAATATTATATTTACTTGCTTACTTTATATCTAGATTTACTTACTACAATGTACATTAACATTTGCTAGCCTCGAATCACTCGTGTGTTCGATGATGCTTATACATAATCTTTCTAAACTTAGATTGCGTACTTTCATTCAATAAATTTTTCGAGAGAAATTTCACACGTGGAAAAATCTGTACCAATCTGTACTTTTCGACGAAAATTTGTAATCTGTACCGTACAGAATCTGTACCAAGAATAACCAAAAAATCTGTACATTTCCAGATAAATCTGTACGTTTGGCAACACTGATTGCAAGTGTGTTTGAATGTTATAACGATCTATAAAATAAATCAAATTTGATCGATAAAAAAGAACGAATGAAACGATTTGAACGAAAGCTTGTGTGATGTTCCTTGATTGAATTTCAATAACGTAACTGACATGTTCGATCTCTTAAAAGTTGAATGTAAAGAGGAAAAAGTAATACATTTTGGTCGTAAAGTAGAAAAATGAAATAAACGAAACCAATATTTGTTCCGTGACAATATGTGCTTGCCATTTTCAAAATGGAAGGCTAAATTTATGCCCTCTACTGGGTCCCGTTCACGAATTAGGAAACCAACGAAATGGCAGACAACTTCAATGGAGATGATGTGTCGGCTTGTTTGGAACTGCATAATTCCGTCATTGTCATTCAATCGAGGAGTATTCATATCGGTACTCTAAATTTGAAATACAGTCATTTTGCTTCCTTCATTCGCGGAATCTCAAATGTATTCATTGCTCTTCACCTTCACCTTCACCTTCAGAACTCAACATTAATATGAGCAACGAATACTTTGCTTAGCTGAGGGGAATATTGCAGTATCTAATGATTTGCAATGTCAATGCCTGTGTTGTTGATATTTGTGAATGATTGTCCGGCAATCGATTAAATTTTCAGATCGCCGCATGGGTCTTGCAACATGCTTGTGATAGCAGTATCGATCCGTCACTCATATTCCGGAATTCGATTGGTTTGAAACTATGGCAACCTTGTCTAGTCGCTTAACAAACGAACAGAATAACTTCTCCGTATTCGTGGAGCATTCTACTCTCTATCAGATTGGCAGACCCGAAAGCAATTTCAAATTGTTGAAACTGAATGAAAATTATCACTCGATGTCTATTGAATACTTAGAAGATAAGTCCTAACTCTAACTTAACCTGTTTCTATAAATTTCCTTGCCATCAGACACATTTTTCGTTCAAGATTTTTCCCCACTTATGAATGTATTACTCTGTTGTATAAAACACGTTCGTTCGGGCTCTGTCTCGATCGAATTTCAGAATAAGGATGAGTAGATGATCAGTAGACAGATCTGATTTTGCTGAGGATATTTCACTATCGATTTCCTCAGGGCGTATTTTGTCGACTAGCCTAACTAAAATGTATGAGGTGATCCTCAGTTCTTCTATTCAACCGAATGTATCCAGTGGTATGTGAACGTAATCCAACCGGACTTCATTTTTTATTTGATCACACGCGCTGTAATATTATGACAATGGATTGCGTTTTGGTCTGGCAATCGGTTATGCTCATGATAGTGCTCCACAAGTGAATGTATTATTTCTCACGCCGCTTTTGTTGATTGTGTCGTAGGAAATGCAGTCGTTCGCTTTCTACCTTCACGAGTCGATCATGTATTGGCGGTGCTGCTCACGATATTGTAGAATTGCGTTGTTCTGACCATGACATAAAAATTTCCCTTCAGAATGGCTGGGGGATTTATCGTCAAAGAAACCTTTCCGACTTGCACTATAGTCACACATATTCTGGAGCTCGTCACTCAGAATACATTCACGGCGTATTGCTTGGTACATAAATCTCAACTAAGTACTAATAAAAATGATGCAAGTAATACTACATTGAGAAGACAAAGGTGCCATCGAAATAGCTGACATCGCATCACAATTTCACACGTCGCTGTGCAGTCGTCTACTATAATTCCAGCAACGCTTCTAATCACATGCTTCTCAGTTGGTGTGTTATCAGGATTGATGCCAATAGCGTGGTAGTCATTTTGTAATCCGGGCAAGTGGGATTTGAAGAATTTCAATAATTCATTGTACTCATTCAAAAAGGCTTCCAGCTCACCGGCGAAGAGCCTGGCTTTGGACGAATTGAGGGTGACCATTTCCATTTTAGTGTGGTCCAAAAAATCTAATTTTTCCACTTTTTTTCAAAAAATTACATTTTTCATAACTTTATAACTTTTGAACTACTGAGCCGATTTAAATGATTATATGATCATATCACATATCAAATTAAAGCCAATTGGCTGATCTTTTTTAAAAAAATACCAGAGTTGCACAAAATTTTAATTTTGGTTTCGTTATAAAAGATTGTATTTGTTTTTTATAGCTTTCATGGTCTCGGGATCAAAGGCGCTATATTATTTCATATTTTTTTGGAAAGCTGATAATTTTTTACATAAGGCGTCGTGCACAAATTACGTAACGTGATAAGGGGAGGGAGGGGGGTCGAGGTTGCGTTACTTTCTGTGTATTAGAGATAGGAAACTGCGTTACGTAATTTGTGCATGACGCCTAACATATCTCGGAACCAGAGAGGCGTTTTGTTTTGTTTTCAAGTTATAATTTTTCCGAGTTTACCGTAATTATTTCGCAATTATTCATTGTATTTATTATTTATAGCTTACATGGTTTCGGAACCAAGGGCGCTATATTTTTTTATATTTTTTTCTTGAAAGCTGATTTTTTTCACATAACATATACAAAAATCAGAGAGGTGTTTTTTTTAGTATTTGAGTTATGTATTTTCAAAGTTAAAATGTTTTTTTGCGCAGGTAGCTAAATGGGTATAACAAAGGCAAGAAATGTAGAGACGACTAGTGGATAGGAATTGAAATTCATCTGTTATATTTTTCATATTTTGACGTAGGACTACGTCTTTCATTTCTATACCGGGGTGTAAAATAAAAGTTTGGAAAACGAAAGCGTTACGCCGGAGACCGAGATTTTGAGCGTTAATAGCTCTTAAACAACCGAACGAAATGATATGATAAACACTTCATTCGAAAGATAAAATTTTTACGCGTTATATACTTGTTACTTTTTCATCCAAAAACTTTTTTCAATAGCTTTAAAATTGCTTTCAAAACAGACTATTGAAATCACCAATCGGTATATAAACGAGCGCCTCTCGGAAATCAACTCAGTTATAATTGAACAGCGATTGGAGCATGTTGTCGCTGTTGTGGTGAAGCTAACTTTGTTCATCATGAAAGCGCTGATGAACGGTGTCACCAAGAACCTGTTTGTGCACCTTAGGCCAGAGGGGAATCCGTCAGGAGGAGAGTGATGCCACAAACGGTTCCGCTTGAGACATCGGAGCAGCCATACACTGGTGGGCTTCGAGTATCGAGGAGAATCTGGAAAGATGTTATCGTTCCCTTGGAATTGAAAATTACATTCAAACGAAAGAGTTTATTTTAATTTTATTTATTTTTTTCTATCCATATAATACAATACTGCGACCAAATACATTTGGTTTTGTGATTTTTCAATCAAGTGCGATCAACGTAAGACCACGTCTTTCGGCAGTTTATTAGAGGTGCAATGAATCTTAAGAAGGAATTCGCGCTCTACGCGCACTGGCAAACGATGTTTACTCAACAATTTCTCAAACGAGAAATGGGTGTTTCGAGAAAGAATGAGCGAACGCAAAAATTGATGCAACAGATATTTTGTCTATTGGAAATGAAATACAAATCATATCACAATACAAGCAATGTATTATGTATTATACAACTTTTGTGTGATTGCTTTTTTTGCTGAATATTGTGCCTCCAACGTAACGCTCTCGTTTTCGAAGTCCTCCAAATATTCATTTTTAATCATTCATTCACAATTGATTCAGGTGCATCTAAAAACAAATGATCACTAAATCAACGATAGTCCTACGTCACCCTTGCGGTTATACCACAGATATAACCCACTTCCTGTTTTTTATTCTAGGTATAAAGCATGCTTGAAGGAACTTTTACAGTTTCATAAAATGTTCTTCTTCCGAGAACGAGAATCGTTTTACGATAGTATAATTTTCATTTTCCGGTCTAAAACTATGATATAACTGAGTTCCGGAAATTCGCTTCACATGATTATAACGGGTTTTAAGTTTTTCTTCCATTGCTTTATAACTTGTCTCTGAAAAAAAACCATAGTGCATTTTCGAATCTGTTTTGGAAATGCCCATGATTATGCCCATGTATAAAGTTCTTTTGCAGTTGTAATGTGATGACCCTGTAAATTTGCTTTAGCAGCATTCTGCTTCAAAACTCCTTTCCCATGGCATGTGTGGAAAAAGTTCCACTCCGCATCAACTTTTTTTTACTGCGGTCGGTGTTTTAAGTGATTTTTGTTCGCCATTTCTCCGGTCTTTATTACACCACACCCCCCCCCCCCTCGACCTGGCACCTTGATTTAGAAATCTCTGTAAGGGACCACATTTCGGTATGCACAAGAGCTCCCCCTACTTTCATACATTTGCAATGTCGATTTCTCCCGGGAAACTTGGTTTTGATGTCTTTGTTAGGGAACACATTTCGGTGGGAACAAAAGCTCCCTCTACTTTGATGTACTTTCAATGCCGATTTCTCCGTATCTTCAATTTCGATCAATCAGACCAATCCGTTTGGAGATTTTTAGATTGTTTGATAGTTAGTTTCATATAATATATAATTTTATTCATTGTGATGAATTGTTATGGAGTGCTCAGATCGATTGATGCAAATATCTCGTAAATCTCAGCAATAGTTGTAAGTACATGTGCCGCCGCATGTGACGTCAATTTCGACCAATCAGAAGTGGGTATTTCCGTTAGGATAGGGGTTGAGATTTTTTAATTGTTCGATAGCTGATTTCATGACATATATTATTTTATTCAATATAAAAATTGTTATGGAGTGCCGAAATCGATTGACGCAAAAATCTCATCAATCCATCATGGAATGACTGAGCAATAAGCGTTTGAAATTGGACAATTTTCACGATGTGCTCGATTTTCGAGTTTCAATTCGTACCCCAGTATGTTCCCGAAAGACGTAATCCTACGTCAAAACTATTTGATTAAACTTTCTACAGAAACAAAAACAGGTGGCGTAATTGAGTGTTCGAAAAACCGAACGTTGGCCATAAAGAACATTTTTTCTCTGCTGAATTATTACCAACACATCTGACCTCCGTTGCGCGATCTAGTTTGATAAATTTCGAAGACAGAAGGTGAATGTTTGTAAGTATCGATTAATTTTCTTATGTCAAAGAGTTATGTTTTTGACCATAATAACCTTAGGTGATCGCGGTCCGTACAATTTCGTCTGTGGAAGTCGTCTGGAGGAAGTCTTCAGTGCGTAGAACGATGATTCAAAGAGATGTGTGAATATTCTTCCGCCTGATCCGGTGGGCGATCTCACCGATAAAGAAATCCCTAGAGAGGATTCTAGTCATCTAAATGACAACCTCCTTTGAGTCATTGTTTTTTCGCAGCGCATTTTGGAAAATGTTGATTTTAACGTAGAACTACGTCTTTCATTAAGGTTGTCAAATCAGAAAACAGGTCACGTTTTTCTGAAATAAAGTTAACGTTAATAACTATTTTTGCCGCGAACGGATTTTGGCGATTTACATACTAAACGAATCGGAAATACCGTAAGATTTGTTTAATATGCTATACATTAGAATTCCCTGGTTTGTAAATGGTTAAATTTCATGAAAACTTTAAGCGTTTCCATTTCCTCATACATTTGTTCTGTCCATTTGTGTGCTTTCCCGAACAGAGCTGTCAATAACGAGCAACTTATCGATGACCAACGGAGGGGAAATCGTAGGATTTAAAGTCTCCGTGAACAAATGATAAGTAGAAGAATGAAGGGGAATACTTGCCTAGAGTATAAACAGTGGATCTCGCTGAGGCAAACTTTCATTCGGCATCGGACTGTTGAGCAATCCAGCTCACTTTGCTTTCGCTGCGCTTCGATCTAAGATTGGACCCCACCAGTGGTAATCCAACTGGGATATCGTCGTTTGGGTTCTCTGTTCGTTTTTCGCGTTATTCGTATCGTGTGTTTGTCTGTCCGCGTCATAAATTGGACGCTTCGCCTAGTGTGTGATGAGCAAGAAGAAGAGGAAGGTAGGCTCGAGCCCTGCAAAAAACGAACGCATTGCCAGGGGCAATACAATTTCGAGGCAAGCATCATCTAATGATGCACGCGGTGTTGGTGCAGTGAAAAACGCTCGCACTGAACCGAGCCTTTGCGAGTGTGACACCGCATCGAATAACAGCGGAGTAGGCGATTTCGGCACGTCAAGCGTTAAACGTTAAGGTTGTGCGCCAAAAAAATATTTGGGGAATACCAAGCATCTTGAATGTCTTACTGGAATGTTATAAGTTATTTGAGTTCGCGAGCCAGTCGCAAAACTGCCTTCAACTAGGGTTGCATTTGCGCTAATATTCATCATAATGAAGCATTGCTACTGTTTTCGAGGTTGTTATTAACAACAAAAGTTTATTTCGCTTGTTTAGTCACCAAGAAAGTAAATGTCGTTCTGGAATTTTGTATGTGATTAGGTTTCGCTTGCCAGTAGCAAAACTTCCTCCACTAAGGGTGACAACTACACTTCTCTCGAGCATGAGAAAGTAATGCAACTTTTTTCGAGGCCAGTAATATTAACAGAAGCGTTTCTTTTGGGAATAGCGCAAAATGATGAGAAGTGTTTATATTCCTATTAGTTTCAATCCACCAATGTATGGTTCTGTATGCATGCTATGGCGAACGCTTGTTTAGCGGTTGGTTTACGTTGTACGAACGATGCCTAGAGGTGCGATTCCTTTGAGGCAATACTAAATAACATGTAGCATGTTATTTGATACTTGCAAGTTTCTGTAATTTCACAGCATTAGAGAATAATATCCGAAGGTATAAACAAGCGACTTATATAAAATAACAGTGTAGTTCTACGTCAACAATGCGGTCGTATCTTGGACACAACCTTCTATATTTCTTTTTGGGAAATGGATAATCGGAAAGGAATAATTATTGAGGATTCACATTTTGGCATCACCAATAATGAAAATAACAGCAATAGTTTTCGTTTAAAAAAGAAAACTATTGCCGGTAATAACTTAAAATTACAAAAAATAAGGAAAGTCACTACTCTCCATAGTTGAATAAATTCAGGTGGATAAATAGCTTGTTAGTCTCGGATTGTAAAATTGATGCATTTATGAATACCTTATACCGTTCTGAATCATATGTCGGACGTTTAAGGGGGTATTCTAGTGTAGAGACACGAATTTCGGACGTTTTTTCGAGCTCCGTAAAAATAAAACGAAAATTATTTATACTATCCATTATACCATTATTTGTTCATCTATCTCTTAAGAATAAAACAAAAATTGAACGGTGAAAAAATATTCATAACTAGAATAGATAATGAAGTGAGAGGGTTCAAAAAAAAAGTTGTGCCATGGCGCACACGATTCCAACCCTTCTGGTTATCCGAAATAGAAAAATCGAACAGATTCTGAATCAGTAAAGATGCCGCTATCGCATGAACAAGTAAAAACAATCCTTTTTTGACAAAATGGCGGCCGTTTGAAAAACGAAATGCGGTTTAAAACGTTTTTTTACGTTTCCCAAATTTTTAAAAATAGTAAAATGTAAAAAAACATCATTTTTCTGTGGTTTATGCGATAGAGAGATGCATGCAGATTGTATTCATACGAATTCGATATGAATCGGTTCAGTAGAACTTGGTGTGTCATGTTCGCCAAGGTGAAAAAACTAGTTTCGAGAAAAACGAGTTTGAAGTTTATTGCTATAGTCGTACCAGGTTAGATACCGCATCACTAAAATGTTAAATAATGGGATTTTCGATAAGTCCTTAGTAGGGTATATTCTTGAATGCCTAAACTATAGAAATACAAAGAAAAAAAATTTGATTTTTTTCAAATTTCTAGACTAGAATCCAGATTCAAGGCATATGATGCAGAAAACAGATCTCAACAGATCTTTTTGCACAGGTATTATTTGGTTGATATTTTTAATAAATTAGTTCAATATGCTGTTAAGCTTTCTACTTTGATACTTGTTTGATTGAAAACATAAAAAAATCATCGAATAAAATGCTCTTCATATCAAGCGAATAAGAATCAAACTTCGGACACTATTAATAAAAAAAACAAATTTCGTACAGATTCAATTCAAATTTCTGTAATTTTTTTGAATGAAAAGTACATTACACTTAATTATATTTTATAGTCAACTGCGAAACAAACTAAATATTGATGAACGAGTAAATTCTACGTGCTCACGCTAAACAAACCTCAAACACAAACGATAATGAGTAGTGCTGCAGTCATTTCCCGGTTTCTTTAGCACCAAGAATCTAAATTACATCAATCAGCCATTCCATGTCAAACTGATATAGTAGTTCTCAGATTTTCGTAAAACGTTGTAGTTTTGTTCATTCTCGCAAAACATTTGACCTGTATTTTTTAATTTTTTCATTAGGGAGACTAGTTTCATTTTGGGATGATCCGATTTAGACGGTCGATATATCAAATTGAAGCTAGTTAGCTAGTCATTCTTGGTAAAATGTAACGCTTGCAAGATTTCAGGTTTTGGTTTTGTCATTATTGATTGTATTTTTTTTTTATAATTTTCAGAGTCTCAGGACCAACGGCGCTATATTTTTTTATATTTTTTTATTGAAAGCTGAGGATTTTTCACATAATATATTTCGAAATAGGGGAGGCGTTTTTTTCGTTTTTGAGCTAGGATTTTTCAAAGTTTTCGATGGTCCAAAAAATTATTTTTCCCTTTTTTCCAAAAATGACTTTTTCAAAAATTTATTACTTTTGAACTACTGAACCGATTCAGATGATCGATATGTCAAATTAAAGCCTACTAGCCTTTTTTGAAAAAAATAACACATTTGTTAATTAGTTGGATTATAATCACATACATCCAGTCTAGTCGCATAGAAATGTTGAACGAAAACTGAAAACATGTTAACTTTGAAAAATCATAACTTAAAAACGGTCCAGTAGATCAAAAGTTATGATTTTTTGTTAATGGAATAAATGGGAAAAAAATATTTTTCGAACCATCAACTTTGAAAAATCATAACTCAAAAACGAACGAAAAAACACCTCTCAGGTTTCAACATATGTTGTGTGAAAAATCATCAGCTTTCCATAAAAAATATAAAAAAATACAGCGCCTTTGGTCTCGAGACCATGAAAGCTATAAAAAACAAATACAATCGATAATAACGAAAACATAATTAAAATTTTCTGCAACCCTAGTATTTTCCTAAAATAGACCAGCTAATTGGCTTCAATTTAGTAGATCAAACATCCGAATGGGTCCAGTGGTTCATAAGTTATGAATTTTTAAAGAAGTCATTTTTGGAAAAAAAAAATGCGAAAAAATGGATTTTTTGGACCACCCTGAAATGGAAATGGTCACCCTAACAAAAAAAAAAAAAAAATACGGGTCTAATAATTTTCGATAAAGAACAAAACTACCAATTTTCACGAAAATCTGAGAACCACTATATCGGTTTGGCATGGAATGGCTGAATGGCTTTTGTTGTCTATTGGCTATTGTTTGCAGTTTGGTCGTTAATGGGTTAACTAGATGGGATGGGTGCTCTCTTCATTCCTATATAATTGTCCGGCGCCTGAAGATTTTTATTCCGGACGAAGTTCTGCACCCACACTCGAAGATCTCGATTCAACAAAAACCGTTTTTGACTAAACATTACTCGTCAAATATCAACGCTTTAACCTTATGAATATCAACGTGAATGATTAATAACGATTACAGACTACAAACTGACATAACTACTTGACAAGCAACCACGCTGATTTATATTTATGCCACTAATTTCTAGGATTAATTTAGATTGGCAATTACGCTCCAGATAAGAATTTGGTTCCCAGCGCGATTGTTTCTTTACATTGCAGACAGTGGAAAACAAAGTATGACAAAGAATTAAACAAGTGCTGTAATGGAGTTTTTTGAAAGGCTTTGCGCCAAATTAGATCCAGTAAAATGCTAAAGAGGGTTCACCGCAATAGCTGATTTGTTTGGAATAGTTAAAATGCCTTCACTGTGTACATGTTTGTT
Organism: Toxorhynchites rutilus septentrionalis; assembly: GCF_029784135.1. NCBI lineage: Eukaryota > Metazoa > Arthropoda > Insecta > Diptera > Culicidae > Toxorhynchites > Toxorhynchites rutilus. The sequence continues at coordinate 142,653,684 of NC_073745.1, read as the reverse complement.
GAATCCATAGTAAATCCGCATAATTCGACAGGCGTGCTCTTCGGTAGCTCACGCATGCTTGTTATTATGAAACATTATCAAAATTATACACAATTACTACGATTTTCGATGGTTCGAAACATTATGCCATTGAGGATGAGCAGCAGGGTAAATTTTGATGATTTAGTGATTTTAGCATTCAGAATATCATTTCCAAATTAGGTCTACTAAATCACATGCAAATATTATGTGACCACCGCAAGGTCAAACTTTGACATTGGGCTGTCACTTTCCAATCGAGCTCCGATTACTTCTAACTCACGGCCCGGGATATCGGTACAGCGGCGGCGGCGGCAATTGTTACGGTCCGGGGCCGAAGGTCGTCAGGTTTGGTACTGCTTGATGTATCGCGCGGAATGTTCGCCATTGCAATTATAAGTACCGACAGAGGCGCGTAACTTTTGATTCTCTGCAAACTGTGAAGTTCGACGATGTTCATTTTGCTTGCCCCCGGGGGTCAACAGCTTCTTTTTATCTTCACTCATCAGAATGGTATCGATTACGCCGCTACAGGTAATACTGGGCCGTGCCGAATGCTGGCAAATGCCGGACGAATAGCCAGGTGATGCGACTACGGCGGAGGAGAACGCTCACTTTCAGTTTCTTAGAGATTGCATCCGAGATGAGAAGAGATACGACGGCTGACATAACGAAAGCGGCGCCTCTACCGCATTATTATAAGCGGATCAGTATGTTCAAGTGCATTTGATCTAAATCGTGACCACTGCAAAATTGATGTTAAAATTTAACGATTAATCATTCTTTTCGCATCTAACGTGTTGAGTGTTTCTTGCTTATGGATAATAGTTAATTTGTAAATTGATTTATTATCTTCCAGTCGTTGATTTATTTTAAATAACTAGGTTGGAAGACACACATTCGAATTCCGGTTAGGACAAGCTTTTTTTTATAAACAGTTAAGACGTTCTTCCTGGTCATCTAACATAACATAAAATATGAACAAAAATTAAGTTCCCCTCCGACCAGGTTTAATTATCAAGTTAATTGAAACGATGGGTTGAGTCGAGTTCACTTCAATTTGGCCTATTACGAGTGCAGCAGAGTACATTAACTAAATTGTCCATAAAAGCCGAAACGTATCAACGTAATTTTTCGGTGATCGTGCGACACGGCCATCATCTGTAGTAGATCGTGTATCGACCATGGTCAGCAGCACCTGGCATTGCACTCCGATCGATTAATGTGACTGCTCTCAGATCCATATGTATCTATATTGCTCAAGAGCCTTACGTTGACCCTCGCAAATCAAATGCACCCAATTTCACGGCGAGAGCAGCATCGAAGCTCACCCGCTGTCAGCAGCAATCGCAAAACAGAAGTTAAATTTCGGGGGAAAACAACATCACCGTTCACATCGCCTCTAGCCGTGTACCATTAGCAATACCAAATTACCCCAATGACTACCACTAAAACTAGATAACTCGAAGATTGTGGAGCATCATGATTTGATGAAAAAAGCAATTTGTGTGCCGTTCGTCTGATCGTCTCGACGCCTATGTTTGTATAGATATGAAGGGGCCAATTGCAGAACAAAAGACGGAAAGGCGATTTTCACACGCTCTTTGGCAGTGGCGGCGGCGGCAAATGGATGACAATGACGTAAAATTCTACGGTTTGGCAAATTTACGACCCTGCTGGTTTAATTGCACATTCTAATATAAATTGTGGTTGCATTTGCGCGCCCCTCAGGGCGGAGGATGATTTAAGCAAGTGTCCCGCTTTACTAATAGAGGGAAAAGTGAGCTGTGTACAGGAATGTTTCATGAAGTTTGTATTTATTCGAATGTTATTGTACTAATAAATTGAAATTTATTCGCTTTGTAATTTGGCAATATTCCAATTTTGAGTTATTATATCTGTTCCTTGTTTATCCATTGTGTATGAAAATGGGACTTATCTTTATCGATTATTCAATTCGATTCGAATAAATGGGCCGAGAAAGATTGATCCACCGAGCAACATCCAATTATTTGGAGAACATGGTCCGGTGACGATGATTGTTCTCCATTATCTGAAACGATATGAAAATTTAAAAAATATTTGAATTGATTTTCATTACATCAACAAAGTTTTTTTATTATCATACCTCACTACTATTAAATCAGTTCTATCTTTTTTTGATGTAGAACTGCGTCTTTCATTAAGGGTGCCAAATCAGAAAACAGGTCACGTTTTTATGAAATAAAGTTAACGTTAATAACTATTTTTTGCCGCGAACGGATTTTGGCGATTTATATACTAAACGGATCGGAAATTCCATAAGATTTGTTTAATATGCTGTACACTAGAATCCATTGGTTTGTAAATGGTTAAAATCCATGAAAACTTTAAGCGTTTCTATTTTCTAAATGTATGGGAAAATAGAAACGCTTAAAGTTTTCAAGTTTTCAGTCCATTTGTATGCTTTCCCGAACAGAGCTGTCAATAACGAGCAACTTATCGAAGGGGAAATCGTAGGATATAAAGTCACCGTGAACAAAGGAAAAGAAGAAGATTGAAGGGGAATACTTGCCTAGAGTATAAACAGTGAATCTCGCTGAGGCAAACTTTCATTCGGCATCGGACTGTTGAGCAATCCAGTTCACTTTGATTTCGCTGCGCTTCAATCTAAAGACGCGTCCACTTTACGCCAATCGGCCTTGGCCGCCCGGTAAAGCCGACTAAATGTGGACTAACCGCCCGGGCTTGCCGACGTGCCGAAAACCGACTCGAATCAAACCGAACCCAACCCGAAACAAGTGGGTCCGGTTCGAGAAAGTCGAACCAAAACAAAACGAAGTAAATTAGCGTTGACGACATTGTGCTTCGTGTGTTCGTTACGGCTTCGTGCATCCGATGAGACTTCGGCTTCGTGCACCCGATGGGGCGTCCACATTGCATAACGATTTTTGGGTTATTTTGGTTTATTTGGGTTCGCGTGCCAGTCGCAAAACTGCCTTCAACTATGATTGCACTAGTCTTGATCATAATGAAGCAATGCTACTGTTTTCGAGGTTGTTGATATTAAAAAAGAGTTTATTTCGCTTGTTTAATCACCAAGAAAGTGAATGTCGTTCTGGAATTTTGTATGTGATTAGGTTTCGCTTGCCAGTAGCAAAACTTCCTTCACTAAGGGTGACAGCTGCGCTTATCTCGAGTATGAGGAAGTAATGCAACTGTTTTCGATGCCATTAATATAAACAGAAGTGTTTTTTTTTTGAGAATAGCACAAAATGATGAGAAGTGTTTATATTCCTAGTAGTTTCAAGCCAACAATGTATGGCTCTGTATGCATGCTATGGCGAACGCTTGTTTGGTGCTTGGTTTACATTGTACGAACGATGCCTGGAGGTGCAATTTCACTGAGGCAATACTAAATAACATGTAGCATGATATTTGATACTTGCAAGTGTTGTCATCGTTGTTGTTTCCTCGCGGTGCCAAAGATATTGATAAATAATAATAAATTGATGTAATTGACTGTAACCGAGTCTATGTCAATTGCGAAAAAGGCCACCGGAATAGCGTTCGAGGTAAATTTTCAATGCATTGACATGAAATAAATTGCGACATACGATCAGCTAGTGTATTGTTCCGCGAAGGCAAGAATGAATCATCAGTCAATTATCGTCAACTGATTTTACAATAAAAAAAAATATTTCAAAGATTGTTCTATTAAGCAGTTGTAAATTTCACGGCATTATAGAATAATATCCGAAGTTTTAAACAAGCGACTTTTATAATATAACAGCGTAGTTCTACGTCAACAATGCGGTCGTATCTTGGACACAACCTCCTATAATTTTTTATCCCATCTGTTTATTTTAATAAGCTCATTCAGCAATTTAGGTGTAACAAACCTATTCTATTCGTATACATTTTTATCTCACGATAATTTTGTTGTATATTACACGGTAGCCATTTAGGCGTAAGAATATTCCTATTGTTCGAATGTTCACAGTTGGACTATACACAGCAGGACTGTTGATATGTGTCTTACATTGTTATTTTATAATTAGCCCCAATTACCGATGCAGCAGATCGTATGCAGTGTTTGCCAAATGATCCATTCACTGAAAAAAATCGCTTTCGTTCGTTCAAATATGATGAACGAGACAACTCTGCATCGGTTCGCACCTCATGATACACCGACACGCAAGCAGAACCATCATATACGCTTTCGGTGCAGAAAGTTCATTTTCTTCTTCGCCTCTAACATATGCATACACTTAGAAAAATCCTCGGTCGAAAACTACCAAATACAGTTGGTAATGCAAAATTAGTAGAATGTACAAATTTTTTGTACATATTGTCAACAAACCCGCATCCCTACCAGAGATTAGTATATTTTACTCGATAACATTAGTAAGCTTGGATATTGTCATATCTGAAAACTGGTGAGAAAAGCGCGTATTAACCATTTTCATTGTTCCCATAAGGCAATACGGAGGTATAATAAGGATATAATTCTGATACGTGCATTTTAGGCGAGAAAATGTAGCCGATATTGGGCTTCCGAATCATGATTCTGCTTGACATATGTGTTTATTAGTACGGTCGAAAATGACTATAGATTGGTAGTATTTACCAAAAAAATCGTTTTATTTACTAATTATTTCTCTCAGTGTATCGACCTCTCCATGCATCATGAAACAGCAGGATCGTACGAATTACGCAATGCGAATGATTCATATTCAACTAATGTAGCAGATCCTGATTTTTAAGTCTCAGAGAGTGCAAACTATATGATTAGTTAGCTCGATACAGGCTAAGGGAAGGGTAGACAGATCATATTTTCCATTTTTAACGCCGCTATCCCTTGAAATATGTATATTCATATAGACGGCTTAGTTTTACTAGCAACACCGCTCTCTTTTGCCATTCGTTGCTCTCCGTAAATGGTGACCGAATGATGACGTAATTTTTCTTGTATCATTTATTTCTTTGCACTTGTCTGTGCAGTGGGTTTTGCTATAGTAGAGCGGGACGATATATGCGGTTCAAACTTGTATGCAGGCTTCGAAAATGGTTTGCGATGTTTGATACAGCTCGAATATGCAAACAACAGTCTTCGTTCCTTTCTTGGTTAAATAATTTAGTGTAACACAAGTGATTACTGTCATTCATACAAGTATCTGAATGATCCTCTCATATTTGGTTATATTAAGCTGTCAAAAAAGTCCTGCGGTATTTCCGCGAGGTGTCGTTGTAAGCGCTTAGTTCTAGTTGTATTCATTGTATCGAGTCATACTATAGCTTGTTGGAAAGGTATTTTTGCGCGCTATAATATAGTCCTTGACAGTGTTTTGTTTGGTTAAGTCGTTCGTGAGTTATAGTGTCGCAAATATGGAGCAAAATAAAGAGAAAATCCGACATATTTTACAGTACTACTATGACAAAGGCAAAAATGCATCTCAAGCTGCCAATAAAATTTGTGCAGTTTATGGACCCGATACAGTTTCCATTTCCACCGCACAACGATGGTTTCAACGTTTTCGTTCTGGTGTAGAGGTCGTCGAAGATGCGCCACGCTCCGGAAGGCCTGTCGTCGAAAATTGCGACAAAATCGCTGAATTAGCCGAGAAAGACCGGCATAGTAGCAGCCGTAGCATCGGCCAAGAGCTGGGGATAAGTCATCAAACCGTTATTAACCATTTGAAGAAGCTTGGATACACAAAGAAGCTCGATGTATGGGTGCCACACACGTTGACGCAAAAAACATCTTTGACCGTGTCGACGCATGTGAATCGCTACTGAATCGCAACAAAATCGACCCGTTTCTGAAGCGGATGGTGACTGGCGATGAAAAGTGGGTCACTTACGACAACGTGAAGCGCAAACGGTCGTGGTCGAAGCCCGCTGAAGCGGCCCAGACGGTGGCCAAGCCCTCATTAACGGCCAGGAAGGTTCTGCTGTGTGTTTGGTGGGATTGTCAAAGAATAATCTATTATGAGCTGCTTCCCTATGGCAACGCTCAATTCGGACCTGTACTGCCAACAACTGGACCGCTTGAAGGTAGCACTCATGAAGAAGAGGCCATCTTTGATAAACAGAGGCCGCATTGTCTTCCATCAGGACAACGCGAGGCCACACACTTCTTTGGTGACGTGCCAGAAGCTCCGGGAGCTCGGATGGGAGGTTCTTTTGCATCTTACGTATAGTCCGGACCTTGCACCAAGTGACTACCACCTGTTTTTGTCCATGGCGAACGAGCTAGGTAGTCAGAAGTTAGCCACAAAAGAGGGCTGTGAAAATTGGCTATCCGTGTTTTTTTTTGCCAATAAGGAAGCGAGCTTCCATAACAGGGGTATTATGAAGTTGGCATCTCGTTGGGAACAAGTCATTGAACAAAACGGCGCATATTTGACTTAAAACAGATGATTGTAACTAATTTTATGAACAAATGAAATTCAAAAAAAAATACCGCAGGACTTTTTTGACAGCCTAATATGTTCGTGAGAGGTTACTTGCATGACACATTGTGTATCATTCGATTTTGATCGAAATCCAAACACTGATCGTATGTGAAGTGAGAGGCTGGGATCACCATCACATGATAATTGTTGTGTGGACGTAGTAGCTAGAATAACACATAAAGATGGTCATTTGAGGGCCCTGTGCTATGAGCTCATGATTGTTCGCTTTGTAGCGGACACGTAATCAATTAGGCTACGAAGACCCCTCTTTATCAGTTCTAACTTGTTTGAACGCAACGGGTGTGTTATGAGTGGTGGAACGGAATGAAAAAACGTTTGGTAAAAAAGGTTTTTGACATAGGACTATGTCTGTTATTGCGATATATGTTGTGTTCTATACCATCAGACAGGAAATTTATCAAGCTATTGCTTGAAATATGAAACGAAAACATAGTGAAAAAGTTAAACAATTAGGAATCCCCGGGAAATCGACATTGACCACAAGAAGCTCTGGTCTCCATAACGCCATTGGAGAGAGAGAGAGAGAAATAGAGATAGGGAGAGATAGAGAGAGAGAGAAAGAGAGAGAAAGAGAGAGAGAGAGAGAGAGAGAGAGAGAGAGAGAGATGTTTCCCTAACACAGATTTCAAAACCATTAAGCCTGGGGAAACTGACATTGTAAAATAGATGCAAGTTGTGGGTACTTTTTACTCGATTGCGTTTCTGCAAATCAGAATATATCCCTGACACGGATTTCAAAACCGTGGAGCGTGAGAAATTGGCATTCAAATGAGATTCAAGCTGCGAGTACTTTTATACTCGCTTGCATTTTTGCAAAACGGAATATATTTTCCCAACACAGATTACGAAACCAATAAGTTGGGAGAATCGGCATTGCAGATCTTGGCGGTACTTTTATACTCCCATGCATTTTTACACTTTGGAATTCGTTTTGCTAAATTGGGATTTGTTTGCAATTGAATTCGAAAATTGTTTCATTCATTCACTACTTCAATCAATAATTTAATCTATACATACAAAAGATAGCTCTGCGCAGCAGCGATATCGTACCCAATGAGGAACATCCGAGGTGCGATAATTGCTAATTGAAAAAACACAAATTATTACTAAGCCAACGGCAGTCCTACGTCAACCTTGCGGTTATATCATAGGTATAACCCATCCATAGTTTTTTAACGCATTCGTTACCAAACCACTGTAACTCGGTCATTTGCTAAATATAATTGAGAGTCACATCAAGCACCATTCAATTTATCAAAACCTTCACGTGTGGTAAGGTGCTGGTCAAAAATAGCCCAAATAGTATGTACAGCTTCTGTCAATTAAGGGTTCTTCATCATAATTTGATAATTTAATTTTCTGAGCTCTATTATATTTATTAACTCTAACATTCCGATTTTTTTTCTACTCCACGATTATAATTATGCCGTGGATAGGATAGACATTGTCATGAAAAATTTAAAAAAATCAACTGAACATAATATCATTCTTAAGAGAGCACATATTTGGTTGGATGGACCACTTCATAAGGATAATTTTCAACAGATTGATATACTCGGAAGTATAAGTCCGCAAAAGACCATGAACTAGAATTGACTTTTAAATAATTAGTTGAATTCGTCTGTACAAACAACCAAAAGCCCAAATAAAGCAAATTGCGCTAATTCAATCTTATAAAAATATAACCCACAATGTGGGGTGATCATCCAGGCTGTGCTCTCGCACCCATTATTTTGTTTTTAGTGCGCAAGTTTTTATTGAACTATTCTAGGAACCGCGGAGGACCTTCGGAACATCCTCAATTCGACACGAAGCGGACCGCACCGTAGGTATGACAAAGAAGTTCGCTCTGTACGTGTCATGAAATCGATTGGGATTGAATTTGTTATTGACATTTGAGCGTTAGGCTTCATGTTTTTTTCTTCTTCTCCCCAGTGTGGTAATTGAGTCAATAATTGTGAAACGACGCGGTCATGCTATGGTGAGAAGTAGTTTTTCAACTACGATGGATCCAGTTCTAGAGGATAGCTATGCAGATCTAGAAAACGTTTCAATTAGCATCGTTCCATGTTTTCCACCAACAGCTATCGGAGAAAAACAATCAAATCGGCTACCGACGAACAATTTCCATTGTATCGTAAGAATAGATCTTCTTGCTGCTTCTGTGATCATTGAAGCGTTAGGAAGCATCTCAATATCTGCAGCATTACCACCAGCATTACCATAGTGTGGTCACAGATGCTATCGGTGATTGCCCTAGGGTGGTGGAGGTGAAAATGCGAGGGAAATCAATTGAACAATGATGAAGATGCTGCTCGTTTGGTACATTGTGGCATCGTCTGCTGGTCATGTTGAAGTACACTTTGTGAAGAAAAAAAATAAAAAAAAATCTCTGCGGCTGTTTGTATTTCAGACGCAGGATTGTTTATTCATTTATGCGCGATACTAATCGAAACTAGTGGCAAATAGCAGTGTATTTTATTGGCACAAAGTCTGCACGAAGTTCAATTTGTCGAATATAATGATATAATCTTCAAAGTCGATAGATGAATGGATGAAATTGAAACGATTTCAACAAGAAGCTTTTTTAATCAACAGCTGTGTAACCAAAACTGTAACATCCTTCGATCCGAGCATCTATTTATTGATGGAATGTTCCCCTCGGATTGTTCTACCAGCAATTACCTCCTTGCATAACCCATCTAATCTGCAATTTATCGCCCAATCACGCCTTCCCGTGGAGCGAAATCGTTTTCGTTGAACAGCAGCAACTGAGCTGAAATTGCACACGAACCGATTAGTCTATGGAACAAATGAGTATATGCATCGAACATGGCGAAATTTGTATCCATGATCAGTTGGGTGCACCGAAAAATGCAAACCCATCCGATCCACTCCGTAATGTAGATGATCCACTCTTTTGTGGTTGCATCTGACCACCGCCGAAGACTCAGACTGAAAAACGCTGGAAGCTTACTGGCGTGTCGGAAAAATTGCTTTCCAATAAAATCCATATTAATATATGCACCTGGCAGCTTGCACGATGGGCAAATCGTGATGCACAGCTCTGTTTTGCTATTAACCTTTGCCAGTCAGCCAGCCAGTCGAGGATGAGATGCACAGAAGCAGAAGTCTCCGTGGCAACTGCAAGGGTAGCGCAATTTAATGTTATGCTTTGGAGCTAATGATCGTCCGTTTGTAGACAACATTGCGGGAGTGTTATTTTCGATTCTAACTATCGGTTGATAGTTTCCACTAGTACTTGTAATTTCTTTGGAATTACAGAACTGTTTCAACTGATCGCCTTTAAATTGATCATTGTCTACAGTTGGAGTTTCCAAATGTATGAAAACTGATCCACTATGTTCTTGAACATTGAGAGTATTATGCTAATCAAGAGAAACTTGGCAACAACATTGATATGTACGTTATTTTGACAGCTGTAAATTTTTATTGTATCATCGCGTGTGTATCAGTGCATAATCGGAGCACACCACAATCTATTGTACCACCGGGCTCGGAAAATAAACTATTCTGAACGGACAACGGTAATTTATACCCCCTAATGATATCCGAAGGATCCCGGATCAACAAACAGAATGGGCGGGAAATTCGTATATCTGTAGATAGTTTGATTGCTACGAAAGTCGGGAATGCAACGCTCGAAAACAAAGGGGCCTCGTACATTCTGAAGAAATTCGAACGCCCGATTGCCAAGATCTCCATGCACATTATCCAGAAAGCCCAATCATTACCACCACTCAGCCTAGCATCATCCAGCTTCAATCACAACTATCGCCATGAGTACGACATTAGCAGTCCAGTGGAACATAAAAGGGTACTTCAATAACCTTCGCAGCGTTGAATTACGGGACCAACAATACGCTCCAACTTTGTTATCCATACAGGATGTCCACAAAGCTGAACAAGTTTCTGGGTGACCGAAACTATCAGTTGCTAAACAAGCTTTCAAACTTTAACCATTCCGTTGCAATGCAAGCTCGATTATCCTATTACTTCTACGGAGTGTCTCGATACACAACTTCAAGTGAATTCAAAATAGCGTTCATCGTTACTGAGTCGGTTTCGAAGCTTTTTTTTTGTTCTGATTATGTTCAGAAAAAAATTGTTCGACAGTGGTCGAGTAGTGAGGCAAAGTGAGAACGTTACAAACAACGCATCGAAGCGCTGAAAATGTGAGCGAATCGTTGCGAATCTTTTTAGGCATCAAATTTTTGTCCACCAATCCGTTCGTTTTCTGAAACTGTGATTTCCTTACGGAGAAATTTTACCTTTAGGGTACGGAATTCATTCTCCAGATCTTGTATATTCCCATCGTAGAATCTTGAAAATTTAATTTGTCCAAATTTTGATCGTTCCACCCTTTATGAAATAGTTTTAACGTTCATAACTAATTTTGATTTTTTGGTGATTTGCATGTTTATTATGTATAACGTTTTGTGCATTTCTAGGCTTACCTATCCATGCTGTCAATAACGAGCAATAACTTCGCAGTGTTTCAGTTCTTCATGTAGCATCTTGTATTTATGTTCTTCAGCCTGGAACAAACGATTCAATCTATTGATCTGCGGCAAAACATACCCCATAAAAACAAAAGAGGTTTTGCCATTAAATCTTCGGTGTCACATTCATAAATGGTGAAAAACAAAATTAACTTTGAAAATCGCTAAATGCATATCTTCTTCGTCACCACAAACGAAAGCCAACGGGAAGGGATTTTCTCTGCGCAAAGCATCGAGTGTATTTGTAGTTCTTCGAACAACACTGAAGAGAATTATGCAAAATTCGTCGGCCGCATCTGAAGAAACACACAGAACCGTTTTTTCTCCTCAGCAGGAACAGAAGATGCTCAACCATGTTCTCAACCTGCAAAGTCGGCTATATGGTTTGACGTCACGCGATATCCGGAAAATGGTATTTGAATTGGCCGAAAAAAATAGGCTTCCTCATCCGTTCAATCCAAAAACTCGCTTAGCCGGAAGAGATTGGTTCATCGGATTCATGAAGCGCCATCCAGCAATTTCAATGCGAACGCCAGAAGGAACATCAGTAGCAAGAGCTAGAGCATTCAATAAACCATCAGTCCAACGGTTTTTTGATGTTCTTGAGAGCAAATTGAATGTAATGCAATACACACCATCACAAATTTACAATGTTGATGAAACGAGTTTTTCCACGGTAGTATAAAACTGTTTTATTTTATTTCCCTAATATAAAATTAATATTCTGTTTTTGGTACGCAAGATTCTAAACAGCAGCATAAAAATAGCTGCAAAGAAAGGCCAGAAGCGTGTGGGCATCATAACAAGTGCGGAAAGAGGCGAGTCGACGACAGTGGTAATGTGTATGTCTGCGTCGGGACATTACATACCACCAATGATTATCTTCCCTCGCATGAGAATGAACGATCAATTGAAAACTGGTGCTCCTCACGGTACAACATTTGCTTGTAATTCTTCTGGATACATGACCACAGAATTGTTTTCGGAATGGTTCAAGCATTTTGTGGAACACTTCTGTTGATTCTTGACGGTCATTCTTCCCTCAGCAAGAATTTCGATTTTTGTAAAACCGCTTCAAAGATGTACGTTGTAGTAATCGTGCTTCCACCTCATTGCAGCCATCGTATGCAGCCGTTGGACGTAAGCTTCATGGGTCCTTTCGAAAAGTTCTACGGAGATGCTACCGACTTACTTTTGAAGAAAACTCCAGGCAAAACAGTTACACAGTACGACATAGCGGGTTTGATCGGAATCGCTTTTCCGCGTGCAGCGACAAGAATGATAGCTGTGAACGGTTTTTCTGCTACAGGAATATGTCCATTCAATCGGGAAATATTCGAAGTGGACGATTTCGCGCCCGTAGAAGTTAATGATCAACCAGAAACTGAAACGATATCTTCCCACGATCAAACCCAATTCGACGGTGTTGATCAAGCTGTGGATGCTGTGGATGATTCTTTCGAAGTTGGCCCGTCACACATCATTCCTCTACCGAAAGCAATTGCATCAAAAGGCAGGAAGCGAATACCTGATAAATCTTGCGAGTTGACAGCAACAAGTCATCGTGAAAGTTTGTTGGAAGCTGAAGTTCAAAAGTCGATAAAAGCTATGCGTAAAGTCCAGAAAGAAGTTGTTCCGAAGAAAAATCGTAAAAGGAAGGGAATGGATTCGGATGTCACAGAGGATGTTTTATGCGAGTATTGCGCAGCATTATTCAGTCAGTCCCAATTAGGGTGGATGCTGTGCATTAGTTGTAAAGCATGGTATCACAATCAATGCACAGAGAATGAAAGCGTAACATGCCCCATATGTAGGTTGTAAATCAATATGAACTGAATTGAAAGAGTGCCAACTAATATAAAATAATAATAAAGGACATGGGATTATAAACGGAAAACTTCGAAATTATTTTGAAATAAAAACATGTTGGGTAATGCCATAAAATGTGAAAAAGGAATTGCATGGATTCTATGCAATTCTTCTGGTCTGGCTTCTGGCCAAGACACCTGGTATCAATTCCAGAACACTGATACTCATTGAAATAGAATCCTGAATTACTTGACATATACATAAGTATGTTTTTTCGATGAAACACACACATTTTCAGCATTATTCATATGATCCACAGCTATGACCAAAACCCCTCATCAAATTTTAATGTCCAAAAAACATTACTTTTATTTTATTATATTTTGGTAGTTTGAAGCTTAATATAATGATCAAACATTGATGATTGAGAGAAAACAAGTGTAGCTCAGTGTACAACGTGACTTTTTTAATATAGACCGTATTGGTTCAGAGATATTAGGTGATTTGCTTAGGTGGTCCAAATTCCCCCCTTTTCCCCTACATATAAAATTTCTTTTAGTACATTTTTTGACATCCTCATACATTACATTAAATGAACTTAAAAGTATCATAAAATGTAATATCCACCCACACTAGTACAGCATTTACTCAAGCAAGAGATGAGTTTGTATATAATGTATATCAGTACTGTTGGTGGTCCACAAAAGAACAGTTGGGTTTACGTGGCTTTGTAAGAGCTGGATGAATCTCCGAGATGGCATTCGCTTATATACAGATTATTGTTATTTTAATTGCTTGCTTTCCAAAAAAAATTGAGCTATTTAAACAAGCTCAATAAGTGACAAGCACATTACACCTAGACATTTTATCTTTCGAAGTGGTTATCATACCATTTCGTTCAGTTGTTTAGAAGATATTAAGGCTCAAAATCCCGGCGTAATACTATCGTTTTCGGAACTTTGAACTTACAGTCGGTCAGTGATCGAGAGAAGATTATGCAACAACGTGTCAGATCATCTCGCGAAGACATCGTGTAGGCAGTATCGATAATGAATGCATACCTTGGACTGATTCTGACATCCTAAATGAGCTACCCTTACAGAAGAGTATATTCAGCTAACTTACATCACTTTTTCTAGGTAACCTTCGCTCTGGTCGTTGGTGTAGGTGGCCATTTCGTCCTTCCTTTCATCAGATTTCTTTGATAATGATGAACAATACGAGAGATTTGAACCATTCTTGAATTTATCATATAATAATAACTATTGTGAGTAAGTGAATTGAATACGCAGATTTTTAGTTTCAACCGATTTAAATTATTTTTATTATATCATTATCTTATTTCTCGGATTGAGAATTTGAATATCCTTTTCTTTTTTCCTTTATTATCTGATTTTTAAAGCCTCGAATTACCACTGTATTATTTTGTAGGTTATTGCCAAAAAATAAGAGGAACAGAGTGCGAAGTCGAAAATTTCAAGTGATTTTTGAAATGCTGTAACTTCGTGAAAAATCAACGCATATCAATGGTATGTACATCATTTTGAAGTTATAACTTTCAGGTTATAACTTGTTATATTATCTGAGTGTGTGTAGGTGTAGTGCAAATACTGTAGCAAATCCAATCAATCTCATCAACCAGCTTTCACAATTTTTCACACAATTTTTTGCTTACCAACTTAACAGCTAATCTAATCAACCTCATCAACCAGCTTTCATTTCGTTCCGAGAACGTTCCTGTAAGACCTTCACATACATAAATTATTCAGTTTGAAAGAAAAATTACCCCTTCATCTTTGACGATGAATTATTCAATGAACAACCATTGTAGCGCAAATCGAAAGGTTTTGAAAACTCCAGTAAATTCTGCACAAGGATAATTTGTTACTTTGTTGAAAATTTTTCCAGGTTTTTTCCAAGAATTTTACAGAATCCAATGTAATCCTGCAAATATCGCAGTAAGTTCGAATTTTTGCAGGCAATTTTTTAACCTAGTGCATTCCCTAAATATCTGTGAACGTTTCATATTGATACGTTCAGCCGTTTTTTCTAGTCGGTTTTTCAAAGTTTGGAGTAAATTAGAGGAGCATTTAATCGCAAATCGTACCAGAAATACTAAATCCTACGTGACTCTCAGAATGAACGATGTAATACCAATACCTGAAAGTTGTAGCTTCAAAATGATGTGCATCCCATCGATATGTGTTGATTTTTCACGAAGTTACAATATGTCAAAAATCTCTTGAAATTTCCGACTTCGCACTCTGTTCCTCCAATTTTTTTATCGCGATAAATATTGCGAATATTTTTAGTGGCTGTGACATATTTGATAGGACAGTGATTTCTACTACTTCCAATACATAATACTTAACTGTAGTACAAATGGTTATTTTTTAAAAATTTATCAAAGTTTAATGTGCAGACAGCCATCAAATAACACTCCAGAAAAATCTGACGCCCAGCATTATACAGTACTACTATATTGATAAAAATTGGATAGAATGAAGACTTTTAGGTCTTGCCAGATAAGTCATTGCTGATTTTGAACATCCAAAAAGTTTTTCCAATGGAGTTTCAACATTTTCGAAATAATCTCTTAATTTCGCTGAGTGGGAGTGAGAATGGGTCAAGCATAAAATCGAACATATACATCTAAGTTGTAATGTACAAACAAAAATACACTAATACACTCACAAGTAGTAGCAATTCTCAAAATTCAACACGCACGTTCCCTTAGCGTCAACTTTGCAGAATCCACATTTTCCAGGATTCCTGAAGCTGCTAATTGAAAGCCACAAGGACAATCAAAAGAGCAACTTGATATCCATATTCAAAAAATGGGGCATTTATCAGATTACTGTGAAGTCACCACTAAAGAGCATCTCACTTGTTCCAGGTTCACTAGAAAAATAAAAAGAGGACATTTTTGAGGAATTCCTCAATTAGAAACAAAACGTAGTTAATGAGAGCGCACACGGAAATTACTATTTATTTATTTTGGCTTAGCGTTTTTACAACATGGCCTGATTCACAAGGTCTTGTTTGTCGTTGTAGCTTTTCTTGGAGACTGTCAATGGCCATTTACTCTTCCCACCACACCCTAGACAGTGTTTACCTGAACCAGTGCAAGCCAGAAAAACGACCTTTGTCGATAGATTTTCTGACCCGAACGGGAATCAAACCCGAAGCCCCATCTTGGTGAGTGCCACGCTAACCACTAGGCCATGGGGACCTCACCTCATGAGCCAGACGAAAGTAACCAAAGAAGTTTAATATACATAGCATCACAGCAGAAGACATCGTAGACGGCAGGTTAAGAAAAATCTTCATATACAGCCATTCCATGCCAAACCGATATAGCGGTTCTCAGATTTTCGTCAAAAGTTTTATTTTTGTTCTTTATCGCAAATTATTAGACCAGTATTTTTTTATTTTTTTGTTAGGGTGACCATTCCCATTTTAGGGTGGCCCAAAAAATCAATTTTTCCGTATTTTTGCCAAAAATGACTTTTTTCAAAAATTCATAACTTTCGAACCACTGGACCAATTTAGGCATTCGACATATTGAATTAAAGCCAATTAGCTGGTCTTTTTTTTTTTGGAAAAATACTATAGTTGCAGAAAAATTGAATCATGTTTTCGTTATCATTGATTGTATTTGTTTTTTATAGCTTTCATGGTCTCGGAACCAAAGGCGCTATATTTTTTAAATTTTTTTCTGGGAAGCAGCGGATTTTTCACATAATATATCTCGAAACCAGGGAAAAGTTTTTTTTCGTTTTTGAGTTTTGATTTTTCAAAGTTAACCGATGGTCCGAAACATATTTTTTTCCCATTTTTTCCACAACAAAAAATCATAACTTTTGATCTACTAAACCGATTCAGATGATCGACACATCAAATTGAAGCCAATGAGCTAGTATTGCCTGAAAAAATATTACACTCTGATTAAAAATGTGTGTTATTTTTTCAAAAAATAACAGCTTTAATCAGCTTAGCTAGTTAGCTAGTAGGCTTTAATTTGATATGTCGATCATCTGAATCGGTCCAGTAGTTCAAAAGTAATAAATTTTTGAAAAAAGTCATTTTTGGGAAAAAAGGGAAAAATGGTTTTTTGGACCATCGGGTAAATTTGAAAAATCATAACTCAAAAACGAAAAGAAATGCCTCCCTGGTTTCGAGATATGTTATGTGAAAAATCCTCAGCTTTCCATAAAAAATATAAAAAAATATAGCTCCCTTGGTCCCGAGAGCATGAAAACTATAAAAAACAAATACAAACAATAATGACAAAACCAAAACCTGAAATTTTGCAATCGTAGTATTTTTCCGAGAATGACTAGCTAATTAGCTTTAATTTGATATATCGATATTTTTGAATAACCCTAAAATGAAAATGGGCACCCTAACAAAAAAATAAAAAATACGGGTCTAATAGTTTGCGATTAAAAACGAAACGACCAGTTTTCACGAACATCTGAGAATACTCTATCGGTTTGACATGGAATGGCTGTATATAAACATTTCCATCGCATTTCTAGGTGGGTTGACACTATTTTCGCAATACAAATAATCACGTAGAACTACGCTGTTATATTATAAAAGTAGCTTGTTCAAACCTTCGGATATTATTCTATAATACTGTGAAATTTTAGAAACAACTGCTTAGTAGAACAATCTCTGAAATGTTTTTTTCATTGTAGAATCAGTTGACGATAATTGACTGATGATTCATTCTTGCCTTCGCAGAACAATACACTAGCTGATCGTATGTCGCAATTTATTTCATGTTAATGCATTGAAAATTTACCTCGAACGCTATTCCGGTGGCCTTTTTTGCAATTGACATAAACTCGGTTACAGTCGATTATATCAATATATCTTTGGCACCGCGAGAAAACAACAACAATGACAACACTTGCAAGTATCAAATATCATGCTACATGTTATTTAGTATTGCCTCAGTGAAATTGCACCTCCAGGCATCGTTCGTACAATGTAAACCAAGCGCCAAACAAGCGTTCGCCATAGCATGCATACAGAGTCATACATTGGTGGCTTGAAACTACTAGGGATATAAACACTTCTCATCATTTTGCGCTATTCTCAAAAAAAAAAACACTTCTGTTTATATTGATGGCCTCGAAAAAAGTTGCATTACTTTCTCATACTCGAGATAAGCGCAGCTGTCACCCTTAGTGACGGAAGTTTTGCTACTGGCAGGCGAAACCTAATCACATACAAAATTCCAGAACGACATTCACTTTCTTGGTGATTAAACAAGCGAAATAAACTCTTTTTTTAATATCAACAACCTCGAAAACAGTAGCATTGCTTCATTATGATCAAGACTAGTGCAAATGCAATCCTTGTTGATGGCAGTTTTGCGACTGGCACGCGAACTCAAATAACTTATAACATTCCAGTACGACATTCAAGATGCTTGGTATTCCCCAAATGATTTTTTGGCGCACAACCTTAACGCCTGCTTTGCCATAACGTCAGTTTAATACATTCATGCAATGTCAAAAGCACCATCGAAGCCCTTATGATGACGGAAAACAAACAATGTTCACTGCTTGGAAAAAGACTGAATTATGCCATACTCTGCTGTAATACCCATTGATGCGAATTCGCTGATGAGTTTTTCAAGAGCGACCGCCTTCACCACCAGCGGGGGGAGCTTGATTTTGGTTGCTGCCTGGGTATCGGCGTTTACATTTTCGACCGACGCGCCGAAATCGCCTTCTTCGCTGTTGTTCGATGCGAAGGCTCGGGCAGTGCGAGCACTTTTCACTGCACCAACATCGCGTGCCTAATTAGATGACGCTTGCCTCGAAATTTTATTGCCCCTGGCAATGCGTTCGTTTTTTGCAGGCTCGAGCCAGCCTTCCTCTTCTTCTTGCTCATCACACAATATGCGCAGCGTCCAATTTATGTCGCGGAAAGAAAAACACACGATACGAATAACGCGAAAAACGAACTGGAAAAACCCCACGACGATATCCAAGCTGAATTACCACTGGTGGGGTTCAATCTTAGATCGAAGCGCAGCGTAAGCAAAGTGAACTGGATTACTCAACAGTCCGATGCCGAATGAAAGTTTGCCTCAGCGAGATCCACTATTTATACTCTAGGCAAGTATTCCCCTTCATTCTTCTTCTTTTCCTTTGTTCACGGTGATTTAACATCCTACGATTTCCCCTTCGTTGCTCGTCGATAAGTTACTCGTTATTGACAGCTCTGTTCGGGAAAGCACACAAATAGACTGAACTAATGTATGGTAAAATAGAAACGCTTAAATTTTTCATGAATTTTAACCATTTACAAACCGAGGGATTCTAATGTATAGCATATTAAACAAATCTTAGGGAATTTCTGATTCGTTTAGTATGTAAATCACTTAGTAAGTGATCGATCGTGAGTTCAAAACTCAGGGCCCTCATTGACCATCTTTGTGTTGCTACAGAATAACTACGTCCACGTAACAATCATCAGCGATGGAGATCGATCCACGGTCGAAATAAGATCGATTCATCCATACAACTGCTCTGCTCTGCAAGAAACATCGGGCTGCTGTTCTATAAATAACTCAACAATGATCAATCAACTGTCTCCGCTGTCCAGTCTAACTGGATAATGGAAGAACAGAACGAAAACTCTTACGCCTATATGGCAACTGTGTAAATGTGCACCATATGCAATGGTATAGAAGGGAATACTCTAACGCCGAAAACATGGTAACTGTGTAATGTGCTAATTATAGATATGATAAACATGTGACATGTACACGATTGAAATTCGGCTCTGTTACAGTTAAAATGCTAATGAGCCTAAAATAAACAAAAGGGATAAAAAAAATAGTTATCTCGATTTAAAAAAAAAATACCATTAATACCATTCAACAATTCACTAAAAACTCTTAAGTTCATCATTAGAGAACATATCTACGTAATCAGAATTGGGTTTTACTTTATTTTGCGATAATTGCTCAACAAAAAGTTCGAAAACTATCTTTTTTGACCATGAGAATTAACTGTACAGAATCCAAGGATGAACTTGTATATTTATATTCACGAATAACTATGATGAAATTATTCCGGGAAATTTTTAATTATCCTGTAAAAAAATACGAAAATTAAACAAATTTAAAACCTACACGCAGATTCGTTGAAAACAATTGCAACAATGATACTGTCCAGCTTTTCTGGGCGCATTTCTGGGGGCATCGAGGGAGTTTTGAGTTTTGACATCTCCAGTATGCATTGCCTAGGGATCCACAACAACTTTGCAGTACAGTTCTTTGGAATGGTTCTTTCTGTTTTCTGAACGGCTGGGCTCGAAATTTTCGAAGATGAAATAGGAAAATTGACTCTCCTCTCAATTGCTTCACTTTGACTAGTACTATTTCGGCATTCACTGTCAACATGATTTGAATTGACTAGAAATGAATTCATGAGCGGGTAAGAGCGAGGATGACCGATAAACCATTCTAGCAAATGGTTATTCTAATTGACGTGACTGATGAATACAAATTTGCCTCTTCATTCAACCTGACTTCAATCCACACTACGACTCCCCCATACACGAAACTCGTTACCGTTAGAGGAACGAAAACTTGATTTCTGATGCAAAAAAGTAGTTATATCATTAATGGACCCACCGTGAACTCAAACCAACGAACTTAGACAGTTACCAGACATGCTATAAAGGCATCTGCGTTAGTATTAGTAACTAGCGTGCAGTTTGGGAGGAATTCTAAACCAAATTTTAGTTCACTTTGTTTTCGAGTTCAATTTTGTGAGAAAAAAAACATCCAGAAAAGCGAGTTTATATCAACAAAGTTCACAAATTAGTCAGAGTTTCTGAACACAACACTGCACACTATTTTATATGTGTGAGTAATTTTCGTTCACGAAACAAAAAATCTAGCTCACCTGCAGCATATGTCAAACCACATTGAACTCAAACATCGATACATACATACGTGATACATGAGAGAGAGAGAGAGAGAAACGAACCACTTTCGAGTCGAGTCGAGTCGTAGAGTGAGATAGCAACTAAGCGCCTGAATGACTGTTGAGTCATGTTGACGGAGAAACTGCTTTCTGCATAGTCTCCTGACTATTCTCAGTTGAATACGACATTGCCGAGCCCTACTGGACGGGGTATTTTTCCACAGCTTCTTCTTCTTGAATGGCGTTAACGTTCCCTGTGGAACTTTTGCCGTCTCAACGTATTCATTAACTAGCGTTGTTTATTAATACTTGGTTGAGATTTCTATGCCGAATAACACGCCTTGAATGTACTCTGGAGTGGCAAGCTCTAGAATACGCGTGACCACAGTGCAAGCCGGAAGAATTTTCTTTGACGAAAAATCCCCCAACCAGAACGGGAATCGAACCCGAACACCCGGCATGATAGTGTGGGACGCTAACCACTCTGCCACGGGTGCACACAGCTTTCCACAGCTGATCTAGTTTTATCGGTAAACCAGTTTCCGCTATCTGAAGGTACTCATGGTTTCATCTGCGCCTCACTATAGCATATATTCGCTGTGTACATGTATTTTGGAATTTACAAACTAATTATAAAATCTAATACTGTACTGTAAATAATACTGTAAAATTGTAAAAATTATAAAATCCGTTAAAACACTTCAGTTCTACACACCTATTCTACTCTTACCAAGCACTTCTTTTGCTTCTCAAACCCGTAATTTTGAGAATAACGTCTTCAGAATGATTGATGGAATTAACAGATGGATAATTAAATACACTTAGAGTATTCTTGGCGGTCTATCTTTATTCTCGTGTTTGGAGTAAGAGTAAACTGTTGTTAAAATTTCGAAATTTACAAATAAATCGGAATATCAGAGATGTTTCTAGCAGGCAATCGTTCATACATCGTTCATACATGACGGGAAATGACATTCTTGCCATTTCAATGATTCGTAGTGAAAGTTCCTTTTAAACTTCTTAAACTGCATCAAATGGACTTGTCAAGCAACCGAAACACTATCATGGAATATCGATCTAACCAATTTGGAGATACAGTGCGCTAATTAAATTACATAAACATAATACCTGTAAGTCCTTGACGGAAATCCACGCGGCTGCTTCCTATTTTCCGGTAGTTTTACGATCTGTGAACAGCGCATAAATTACCTCGTCACCATAAACTAACCACGTAATGTTTACCTTCACGCTTATGTGGTCATAAACCGTCTAATCTGCTCTCCACATTCGAAAGCTGTGTAAGATGTGGCATTCGAAGGGTTCGGAGGCAACGTTTGCCCTTTCATAGAGGGGAAAGCAATTAAGATCAAATCTTCTCTCAGCGATAATTGTTGCCTGCAAGCAAAGAAAATCTGGCGATCAGAAAGGGGAAATTATTCAAGCTGTGTTGATTTCCTGGTTCCCGATTTGAACATCAGGAAATTATACTTCAATTCCTATTCTGAATACGATGGTTAGATTATGGGCCACCCCGAGAACTGTTTAGTACTTGAGTCAACATCACACCGGGTCCGACTGTATCCGTTTATAGAATACTCATCAACATTATACTAACAGATTGAATGATAGATTGAAGATATCAACCGAGAGTGTTGTTAAGGTTGACGGGTCAAGCTATTCCGAAAGAGACTATTCTTGATTTATATGTGGCCAAGTGATGCCCCCTGGGGAAAATGCCTCACTTATGTGACCATTCAGTTTACATTGGAATGATTTTGAATTTAATTGCAGATGACTTATGCAGGATCTATTTAGTGTAATGACGAATAGTCACACGATTCTTATTGATGTAGATGTTGACATTGAACTTGTTTTTTCCCGGAGGTAATAAATCATTAATGCCATGTTCATCTTGAATATATAAAAAAGGGTTGCTAATATTTGCTCTAATGAAGCGAATTGCAATCCTCAGAAGAGACTGATGAGAAGAAGTAGCTAGCAGTGCAATGCAGATCAACCTGCAGTGCGTAGATTCTTCAATCACTTTTTCGAGATCTGACATTGGGAATCGGCGGGGAGAAAAAAAAAGCAATCATCATGTGTCGTTTGTGGACCGCTAAAGCGACCGTTCAAATTCTTTCCAATCATCAAGCCCTTGCAAGAAGATTGTGTCCGAAACATAAGTCCGCGTTTTTACCGCGGTCAAAGCTACATACCGACCACACGCGATCACCTTCAGCGCTAGTGTTTCCACTTATGGGGCCATAAAAAGGTGCATTCTGATGCAATCAAATGCCATCACTTGTATGCTTGAGAGCCTCCCTCTCACTTATGGGCTTTTTTCACTTCTTTAAATCGATCTCCGCGAGGCGCAGTACCATTGTTCATTTATGAGTACATCGTTCCAGAAGATGATGTCTCAAAGTGGTGCAACTCTCGGCTCCATGAAACGATTTCATGGTTCGATTATCGTTCGGCAGAAATCCATCCCCTATTTTTTTTTTCGTTTGATACAGTTTTTTTTTTCGTTTCGGTTGTACCTGAAGGATCCCAATTCTTATGGCGTGAAGTTTTGTAGAACGTGAATAAGTTGTCGCTTGTTGTTCTTTCCTGCTATCAGCTCTCGACAATCATAATTTTTCGCTCGAAGCACCGTTGGCACAATGTTGGATTGCCGATGAAAATGATTTCTTCATCATTTGTTACCAATTTTAAAAGCATTATTGACTTTTCGTTCTCGAAGGTGCAGCACGATCCTAAGAAGCTAGAGCATAATAGGAGTTGCGATGATATTTCATTCTTATGAACAGAGTGGTTGTCGTTTAATTGGTGTTTGACATGACGGAAATCATTAAGATACATATTTTCATGCGAAATAATGTTGTTACATCACATTTCGCATCAAACAATCCATTGCACGAGTAAATTGCGAATTCCGCAATTTATCCTAGGCAGATTCCTTCAGACAGCTAATCATAAAAACTTGATCCACCACCAGATGATCGATTAGTCACGATTGTTGAAACCAGCATTCCATTCATTATCGCGACAGGCTAGAGCATCATAATCTCACTCGTCGAAAAGCAATTTCTGGCTAACATAATTCCTTCTCACAGCAACATATATATAATCTACCAAAAGAGAATGCATTACATACACACCGTTCTTTCTGGCATCATAAGATTGTCATCACCTAACCATCATCGCAGCATCATCACCATCATCATCGCTCGAGCGACATTTGGAAAATATCAACTATTCCAATTCCACCACAAATTCCATCAATGGCAGTACCGAAAAGAGGTTGGGTACGTATCAGTTTTGAACGCCGTCTAGGCCAAAGGAGACAGACCGGGATGGGGATGATCGTCCTCTAGAACCGAACTTCAAGATCAGCGGCAATTGAAATGAGAGGATGGTGTGCCTCGAGTAGATGTGACTCGCTCCTCCTTATGCGGGACGAGCTTCAAGGATTGTTTTGTCAGGGTGGTTTGTGTGGTACTTTTACTGAAATGCACCTCATTTGAAGAGTGCTTGCGTTTCGTGCTTGTTTGATTCATGTTCGAGATAGGTTTAACATTTAATTGGAATAGGTTCGAAGTCCCGCGCTGGCAGTGGTGCCAAAAGTCAGTTTAATTTGGATCGATATGGATCGACTTAGAGAAGAACATCTACTCTAACTTCACTCGCGTTGTACGCGACAAATTTCTTATATTCTTTCTTCGACCAAATTTTTGTAAGTCTTATAATAGCGTTGTATTTGTGTCAGAATTTTTGTCATTATTTTGTATGTAATTGTGTCAGAATTTTTAAAGAAAATGTTGAAAACAAATCCAAGATTTATTATTAATTGAGTTTTCCAAAATTATAATACAGCGCGAACTCGATTATATACAGTTTCTGATTTCTTTTCACTATATATTATATAATCGAATCCTGTATATAATCGAATCAAAAAAAATATTTTTTATTCGTTTTTTTTGCATGTATTTTTCTTTTTTTTTTTTGAATATAAAAGAGGAATTTGATTTTTGATTCATACTCTTAAAGACAGAAAATACCTTTCTCGCATGAAAAATAAAATTATCCATATTCTCTCAGAGGGTAATAGACGATCATATTTGATGGAAAAAATCCTTCTACGCATATGTTCGAATTTCAACAATGACAGAGTTATAGAACTTTTTTTTGTTTCGGACTCTGTTGCCTCGAACTGGCTCTACATTACGAAGTACGCTACGGAAGACGATTCTGTTGCTTTCAAATGAAAGATGAGAAAATTTGATACAGGATATAGTAGTGGAACATCTAAATTAATGGATTTTGATAACATTTTGGAAGTGAAAAACTTAAAAGTTAGTAATTGTTAATGTATTATTATTAATGTCATCCTGATTTTTTTCATTAAACTGGATTGTTTCTATTAATCAAATTGAAGCTCTCTAACCACTCTACTATTTGTTATTTGACACCCAACTTCTATCTCTCTTAATTTGGCTGCAATATCGATATAATGAATTCTTGGTGAAAATTCAAGCAAAATCTTCAAAAATCACGATTTTTACCACACTGTATATGAATTAGTCACTTAAATTATACCTTAACGTTGAAAGGTTAAATTTCTTTTTGAAATAAGTCATATTTGAAACATAAAAAAAATTTTTTTTTTCAAACTGTATATAATCGAGTCCAAGATTGTATATAATCGAATCACATATAATCGAGTCTGTATATAATCGAGTCCGACCTGTATTTATTTAAATTTTTGAGTAAAAAACTATAAAACCTACAAAATTTTGGTAAAAAAATGAAATGTAGGAAATCATTTTAATTTATATTAAAATCAAAGTTTTTTTTTTCAAAATTTCATTAAAAATATTTTTTTACGTAGAACTACGTTTTTCCGGAAGTTAACAACTATTTCCACTGCGAACGAATTCTGATGATTTGTATACCAATCGAATCGGATTCCCACGCAGTTTCCGGTCGACAGTTCCACTCCGACGCTTCGAATGCGTCTTCTGAGCCGTCGTCAATGTTTCCTTGTACTGCTTGATAACACGCCATACGATATTTCTGGGCATTTTAAGCTGTTTAGCTAGCTTAGATGCCGACAACAATGGATTTTCAAGAAAACTGTGCACAATTTTATCTCTCCGTTCGGCTTCCATGGCGGTTGTTTACAAAATGCTATCGTTTGGTGTTATGACATAAATACATGGTGAAAGCTAATGAATTTCCCGACACGTGGGTGAAAAAAGTTTCCAAATCCGTCCACATTTGTTCCAATATTAAATGAAGCAGACTTTATTAGACTGACAACAAGCCAATCTAACTACAGGGTGGGCCATTTAAAGTGGAAGCATCTGGCAACCCCATAACTTTTGACAGAGATGTCAGATTGACAAATGTCATACCGCGTTGGAAGCGTCATTTCAGTACAATTTTAACCATGGAACAATACACACCTAAACAACGCGCTGAAATTGTTCAGCTGTACATTAAAAATAACTTCTCAATTGTGTTAACTAAACGTGCGTGGAAAAATAAAAATAAAGTTAAAACATCGCCTGGAGACAACACTATACGTCGATTATATGCCAAATTTATATCGTCTGGTAGTGTTGGTAATGCCAGTCATCTGTCCAGACAACGACCAAGACGTTTCGACGAGAATATTGATGCCGTTCGAGCCAGTGTTGCAGAGACTCCATCGACATCAGGTCGCCATCGTTCGCAAGAGTTAGGCATCGCTCGAACCACTCGTGAAAATGAATTGGACAATTACTGGTTACGTAATTGTCCAATTTCATACGAAAACCCAATAAGCCGGCTTGCGATCACAATTCGTATAGGCCGATTGCAATGTTATCCTGTATTCGTAAATTGTTAGAGAAAATGATTCTACTTCGTTTGGACAAGTGGGTTGAAGCGAACAATTTGCTGTCAAATACGCAGTTTGGCTTCCGCCGAGGTAAAGGGACAAATGATTGTCTCGCGCTGCTATCTTCTGAAATCCAAATCGCATTTGCTCGCAAAGAACAAATGGCTTCCGTTTTTCTCGATATCAAAGGGGCATTTGATTCAGTTTCCATGGAAATTCTCTCAGAGAAACTTCATAATCGTGGACTTTCACCAATTCTGAATAATTTCCTGTACAATTTACTCTCAGAAAAGCACATGTTTTTCAATCATGGCAGCTTGAAATCTTCTCGTTACAGTTTTATGGGCCTCCCACAAGGCTCCTGCCTAAGCCCCCTCTTGTACAGTTTTTACGTCAATGATATAGATGATTGTCTAACTAGAGATTGCACGTTGAGACAACTTGCAGACGATGGAGTTATTTCCATCACGGGTACTAATCCCGCCGTTCTGCAAAATTCCTTGCAAGATACCCTGAACAACCTGTTCACGTGGGCTCTCAAGCTGGGTATCGAATTCTCTACGGAGAAAACTGAAATGGTCCTTTTTTCTAGGAAGCACGAACCCGCCCAATTCCAGCTTCACCTATCCGGCAAAACGATCAAGCACTCGATGTTTTTCAAATACCTTGGAGTATATTTTGACTCTAAATGTACCTGGGGAATACACATTGCGTATTTGAAACAGAAATGCCAGCAAAGAATCAATTTTCTCCAAACAATTACCGGAACATGGTGGGGTGCCCATCCAGGAGACCTCATTCAGTTGTACAAAACAACGATATTGTCAGTGTTAGAATATGGCAGTTTTTGCTTCCGATCAGCTGCCAGGATTCATATTCTCAAGCTGGAGAGGATATAATATCGTTGCTTGCGTATAGCCATGGGGTGTTTGCATTCGACACATACGATGAGTCTCGAAGTTTTGGCAGGAGTACCCCCGCTTACTCTTCGGTTCACAGAATTATCCTACAGATTTCTCATCCGTTGCAAGATCATGAATCCATTGGTGATTGATAACTTCGAAAATCTACTCCAACTCACTCCTCAGTCAAGTTTTATGTCTTTATACCATGAGTACCTTACCCACAACGTGCACCCTTCACCAGGCATCTCCAACCAAGTTTGCTTCCCTTACTTCTGCAATTCCTCTGTCATTTTTGATCTGTCCATGCGACAAAAAATCCATGGAATCCCAGATCACCTACGCTCCGATTCTATTCCGTCGATATTTTCGGCAGAATATGGGAAAGTTGGATCTGATAAAATGTTCTTTACTGACGGTTCATTCATAAACGGGTCCACTGGCTTCGGCATCTTCAATGAAAATTCCAGTGCCTCTTTCAAACTCAAAGATCCTTGTTCCGTGTATGTCGCTGAACTGGGTGCGATATATTACGCATTAGGGATCATTGAAACATTGCCCATCGACCACTATTTTATTTTTTCAGACAGTCTCAGCTCAATAGAGGCAATCCGCTCAATGAAAGTTGATAAACGCTCATCTTATTTCCTAACAAGAATAAGACATCTATTGAGTGTTTTGGTCGAAAAATTATTCAAGATTACCTTAGCATGGGTTCCCTCTCATTGCTCGATTCCGGGGAATGAGAAAGCGGACTCGCTAGCTAAGGTGGGCGCTTCAGAAGGCACACTTTTTGAAAGGCAAATTACTTATAACGAATTTTTTCACATTCCTCGTCAGGACACACTCGTTAGTTGGCAGCGCATGTGGAGTGAAGATGAGTTCGGTCGTTGGTTACACACGATTATCCCTAAGGTTTCGACGAAAGCTTGGTTTAAGGGATTGAATGTCGGTCGTGATTTCATTCGCGTGATATCTCGGCTTATGTCCAATCACTACAACCTAAACGCGCATCTCTATCGAATTGGGCTCGCAGCAAACAATCTTTGTGATTGTGGCGATGGCTACCACGACATCGAGCATATTGTCTGGTCGTGTATCCGATTCCATGCTGCTCGCTCTCAGCTCTCTAGAGCACTGAGAGCAAAAGGCAGACATTCGGATATCCCCGTCCGGGATATCTTAGGTAGCCGTGATCCTGATCTTCTGCTTCATCTATACCTGTTCCTCAGAAACGCCGATGTCAACGTTTAATGATGTTTCCTTCTTTGTGTCCCTGTTTCGTATCCCTCCTATCCGATCTATAAACTTTTACTTAGTCGCGGCAATACATACACACACTCTTTACAGATACACGGGCCAAAGGTTGTGCAGTTCACTGCCAAAGGTTGTACCGCTCATGACAACTCTACACGAGCTGATGATTGCGCCGGCTAGTGACCATTCTATCCTGGATTCCTCGAGAAGACGCACCACGCTAGATATGGGGTACAGACTAGGGGGGCGTTGCTGACTAATGGTCAGCTGCATCCCAATAGGAAGTATCCCGTGTCGGGCACAGGTACAGATCATTGAAGACAGCAACATCCGAATTACGAAAACACTTGTAATACTAACCTCGAGCCAACCGCGAGTAATCGGTTACATATTACTAACATAGTTATAAGGCAAACATTGTCGAAATATTGAACTCCCGGCCCCGTCAGGTTGACGCCATATGAGCCTTAATAAAAATATATATTTTGGAAAAAAAAAAAAAAATTACTGGTTCCAACAGGACGGCGCTACATGCCATACAGCGGCTGCCACGACCAAATTATTGCGCGAAATGTTCCCCGGAAGATCAATATCGAAAAACGGCGATTATGACTGGCCACCGAGATCACCTGATTTGACGCCTCCTGACTTTTTTTATGGGGATATTTAAAATCCAAGGTATACACTGGTAAACCAAGGACCCTGGCTGCGCTGAAAGACAATATCCGACAAAAAATTGCTGCCATATCGGCCGAAACATTGGGCAAAGTGTTGGAAAATGCCGAAAAAAGGGCACATTTTGCGGTCAAGGCCAGAGGCGGTCATTTACAAGATATCATAATCAAAAAGTAGTTAGAACAAATCTCCTTGGACCAAAAGAAATGAATTTCAAAAAAATTTTTTTTGAGAATTGAACTCGTGACCTTTAGCGTGAGAGGCATGGATGTTACCACTACGCCAGAACACCAATATGCCAATTTTGATTCCATTTTTATTATTAGTTCTCGAGTTATTCAGACCCCCACCTTATAAACAATTATTGCTCCCTAAAGCCTCCATATGATTTGTTTACTCATGCTTCATTTGTATGGCAGCCCATCTTAGAGGAGGAGGAGGAGTGTATGTTCACCATAGAAACGCTTCTTGTACCCTAAAACCTTCTCATGCCAAATTTGGCTCTATTTGCATGATTAGTTCTTGAGTTATGCAAAAATTTATGCTTCATTTGTATGGCAGCCCTCCCTTAGAGATGGGGAGGAGTGTCTATTCTAAAACCTTCACATGCCAAAGTTCGTTCTATTAGCTTAATTAGTTCTTGAGTTATACAGAAATTTTTGTTTCAATTTTATAGGAGATCCGCCCCCCCCTCCTTAGAGAGGGAGGAGGGGTTTAAAACAATCATAAAACCCTTCCCCGCACAGTGGGGCCGTTTTGAAAAATAACGGTCATAAATCTTTTCTCGTCTTACCTCACATTTTAGAGGTTGGGTGCCTTCAGAAAGTTCAGAATGTTCATGCGGATAATTTGACGTTTTCATTCAAACTCTTACTAAGTTACAGTAAAAATTAAAAAACTAACTTTTTATATTTACGAGATAGTTAAGTTATGTCTTCAACAAAATTATGGACCTATTAATTTTATGAAACTTTGTCGAAGATACATTGTTTCTATCTATCAGTACTTCAGAGATATAACTATATTTCTGAGAAGAGTTTCTCAAAACTAGTTTTTTAACTTAATTTCTACCTAAATTACATTATATCGTCTCAACATGTTCCACAAAGTTATAGATGACATAAACATACATAACTTTACTGAAGACACTATTAGTTTTTGATGACACCATTGCAATGTACAGTGGTTACAACGCGCAAAAATATGTCACTTTCACTTACTATATTATTCAAAAATTTGCACGTCTGTGCATCAATGCTCAACATCATTTTGCTCGTCAGGATTTGAAGTATACAGTACACTACTTTCCGCACTCGGGAACCTTCGGGAACATTACTTTTAGGCCATTATTTACAGCACTATTTACTCAATATTTGACTCTGTTTTCTTCACACTTTTGATTCGGCTTCATACTATTGATATTCATTTGCATTATATTAGTTTACAACTCAATTTCTGATTCTATCTCACTATCAGAGTTCAAATTTGAGTTGTTTCGCAGTAGTTTCATTGCAGTTGGTGATAGCAATTGAACCTTTTTTGTTTGCATTCGCAAGCTACTTATCAGAGTGTCGGATATCATGAGCAATCTTACAAAAACATCCTGATTGCTAGACTCGAAAAGTTGGAATTTGAAGGTTTAGAATATATTGGTAATATATACCAATATATTAAGATAAAATTTAGCATACCTTGAACATTTCCTGGATCGATTTTCACAAAAACTGTTTAAATCTACATTTGTGTACTCTTGAGGTTACTCTGGCAGACATCCGATCGGTAGAATTGCTGTGATAATGATATCTGCTCCATGAATGAGAATTTAATGCACATATAATACCTCCCGTAATTTTCATGTTCATTTTAATTCTAACTAAGTTTCAATAAAGTTCAGTAAGACTAACTTTTTATACTAGCAGATAGTTGAATTCTGTCTTCAAAAAAATAATTTTCATGAAATTTTGATGAAGATGAATCATTTATGTCTCTTTATCATGCACAGATGTAATTGTTTTTCTTAGATGAGTCTTAAAATTAGTTCTTGAACTTTTAACTTTTCCTAATTTTTAACTTTTCCTAATTTTTAACTCTCCCTAATAATTTGTATCGGGATTAGTTCTGCTTGCTTACTATCCAACGTCAGTTCGTTTCCTTCAACCTAGGTTGGGCTTCAATCTAGGTTAGGTTCAGGTACGCACTAAAGCATGGATTTGCTTGGTTGGAACTGAAACCAGAAACAATAGACGAAAATGAATTGTTAGTTAGGATGAAATTTCTATTCTTCATGCATGCGCATACGAATACGGCGGATACTTAGATGAACTGTCAAAATTTCCTTTTTGGTTCTTCAGTTTAGGCTGTTTGTTCTGAATAGTATTTTTAAGTATAAAAAAATGAGTTTGTATAAACCAATTCGAGCTGAATTGTTGTATGGAAGGAGAAGGAAGGACAATCGCGCGACATTAAAAATGTTCATGTACGGGACCACGTTCTTTCAAAATTGATTGGAATTTCGAAAAAAAAACAACGAAAGTGGGAAAAAACCATTGCAAGATTCTGCTCAGATCTAGAGAAGCGCTGGATCAAGGCCAACAGGACTCTCACAATATTCCTAGCAATGAACACGGTTTGGCTGAAGGGAACCGTTTTTCCAAAACTATTTGACGGTTTTGGAGAAATGATTAAACCTAGAGGACGACCACAAAACCGTTCACTGAGCTGAATACTCAAAACAAGAGACGCAGAGTTAACAACCTTAGGAATTCGGCAATAAGTAAGGAATTGGCTTTCGCGGCGGAAATGAAAGCCCGCGCTGATGAAGGATCTGAAGATGCAGAAAAAATTGTGAGTGCAGCATTACAAACAACTCCTACGCGAGCAAGTCAAATTCGAAGGGCATGGAAATCACAAAATGAATCAAAACGTAAACGTGAGCGATCAATGACTGAAGATGAGGCCCTGTCTTTATTTATTGACGGGGACTTTCCAAAAGAGCAATGGACACTTCTACGTAGAACGACTAAACAGTGCAATGTTTCGCAGATTTATCCTTCATATAAAAGGTATATATTTAAGTACTTTACCAGTTCTACTGATTGACTCCATTATAATATATAGGTTGATCAAAGCTCGCGAACGATGTCTTCCAGAATGTATAAAGGTGTCCGAAATATCTGCGGAAACTCCGTTGCAATCGTTGGTGGATCATATCGCTAAACGCATATTGTCGCTCGGCCACTTGCCGCAGGTAAGTGAAGACCTAGAGCTTCTAATCAAATGGGGATTCGATGGAGCTTCCGATCAGTCGAACTACAAACAAAAATTCGCGAATGAAGATCATGATGATAGCGCAGTGCTAATCACATCTTTGGTACCGCTGCAATTGAGAGTTCGCGATAATCCTAGGAACATTCTGTGGATGAACCAAAGACCGTCTTCAACTAGACTATGTAGATCCATCCGGATGCAATTTGTAAAAGAGTCTGTAGCGTTGTCCTTAAAAGAGAAGGATGATATCGATGGACAAATAGAACGCTTGGTACTGATGCACAAGGAGTGAAAATTCACCACACCATGGTATTTACCATGATAGATGGGAAGGTATGCAGTGCTATTACTGGGGTTTCAACACAGAAATGCTTCGTGTGCCATGCCTCACCGAAGCATTTTAACAATATTGATGCGATACTATCCAGATCCATTGATGAATCAACTTTCCAATTTGGACTTTCCCCGTCGCATGCTCGCATAAGGTTTGTAAATGTATAGCTTATTGTCTCCCCAGTTCAAAACATAATATATTGACACAGGTTCATGGAATGTCTACTACATATTTCTTACCGACTTGATAGTAAGTGTTGGCAAGCGAGACCATTTACACAGAAGGTGCAGCTGGCAGCTAGAAGGAAGGCTATACAAAAGGAATTCAAGCGCATAGAATTGTTAATTGACATTCCAATACAAGGATCAGGAAGCAGCAACGATTTTTTTTTTATCCAAAATATATATTTTATTAAGGCTCATATGGCGTCAGCCTAACGGGGCCGGGAGTTCAATATTTTGACAATGTTTGCTTAGACTATGTTAGTAATATGTAACCGATTACTCGCGGTTGACTCGAGGTTAGTATTACAAGTGTTCTCATAATTGGTATGTCGCAGTCTTCGATGCTCTGTACGTGTGCCGGACACGGGATACTTCCTATTGGGATGCAGCTGACCATTAATCAGCAACGCCCCCCTTGTCTGTACCCCATATCTAGCGTGGTGCGTCTTTCTCGACTCGAGGAATCCAGGATAGAATGGTCACTAGCCGGCGCAATCATCAGCTCGTGTAGAGTTGTCATGAGCGGTACAACATTTGGCTCTTGTTGAATAATCAGTGGACTGCACAACCTTCGGCCCGTGCATCTGTAAAGAGTGTGTGTATGTATTGCCGCGACTAAGTAAAAGTTTATCTATCGGATAGGAGGGATATGAAACGGGGACACAACGAAGGAAACATCATTAAACGTTGACATCGGCGTTTCTGAGGAACAGGTAAGCAGCAACGATGGTAATACTGCTAGACGGTTTTTTAACGACCCGAAATTAACAGCTCAAATTACTGGACTTAACACTGCGAAATGTTATGTGAGGCATTACGGGTGGTACTATATGCCGTCATCGGTACACCGAATTCTCATTCATGATGCAGATATCATTGGCACAGCAATTCTGCCGATCGGGTGTCTGTCAGAGGAACCCCAAGAGTGCAGAAATAAAGACTTTAAAAGGTTTCGTGAAAATCGATCCAGGAAATGTTCAAGGTATGTTAAGTTTTATCTTAATATATTGGTAACGTACTCGTTTAATCCTTCAAATTTTAATTTGCAGGAGGCCAGCAATCAGGATGTTTTTGTAAGATTGCTTATGAGATCCGACCCTCTAATAAGCAACATGCGAAAACAAAGATCGAAAAAGGTCCAATTGCTATCACCAACTGCAATGCAAAACAACTCAAATTTGAGCATTGAGCTCTAGTGAGATAGATTGAGTTGTAAATTAATATAATAATGCAAATAAATATCAATAGTATGAAGCCGAATTAAAAGTATGAAGAAAACAGAATCAAATATTAAGTAAATAGTGCTGTAAATAATGGCCTAAAAGTAATGTTCCCGAAGGTTCCCGAGTGCGAAAAGCAGTGTGTTGTATACTTCAAATCCTGACAAACAAAATGACGTTGAATATTGATGCACAGACGTGCAAATATTTGAATAATATAGTAAGTAAAAGTGACATATTTTTGCGTTGTAACCACTGTACATCGTAATGGTGTCATTAAAAACTAATAATGTCTTCAGCAAAGTTATGTATTTTCATGTCATATATAACTTTGTGGAACATGTTGAGATGATATAATGCAATTAGGTAGAAATTAAGTTAAAAAACTAGTTTTTAGATACTCTTCTCAGAAAAAAAGTTATATCTCTGAAGTACTGATAGATAGATACTATGTATTTTCAACAAAGTTTCATAAAATTAATAGATCCACAATTTTGTTGAAGACATAACTTAACTATCTCGTAAATATAAATTTTGTTTTTTTTTAAATTTTTACTGTAACTTAGAAAGAGTTTAAATGAAAACGTGAAATTATCCGCATGAACATTCTGAACAACTTTTCTGAAGACACCCAACCTCTAAAATGTAAGGTAAGACGAGAAAAGATTTATGACCGTTTTTTGCCCGAACTGTGCCCCGGTCCACAAAAAAACCCCTACATAAAAATTTTCACAGGCAGGTTTCCCCACTAAGCGCGTTCTTGGAAATACACGTTCGCAGAACTGTTCATTCAATTATTTTTTACTCTCAAATTTCAGTACTTCTACCAAGACTCGACTTATTTTCGGACACTATTCTCGTGCAGGATTAGAGAGGGGGAGGAGTGTCGAACTACCATAGAAGCGTTTATCGATCCCTAGAACTTCTGTATGCTAAGTTTGCCATTTATTTGATTAGTTCTCGAGTTGTTCAGCAACCACCTAACCTCACCCCCTCCCCCTCTTTCAAAAGGGGAAAGGAGTGTCAAACCACCATAAAAACATTTATTGCTTCCTAAAACCTTCATATGCGAAATGTGGTTCCATTTGCTTGATTAGTACTCGAGTTATGCAGAAATTTTGAAATGTGGGAGGAGTGTTAAACCACCTTATAAAGGTTTCTTGCATCCTTAAACCTCCACATGCCAAATTTGGTTCCGTTTGCTTGATTAGTTCTTGAATTATGCAGAAACGTATGCTTCATTTGTATGGCAGACCCAAAGAGAGGGAGAAGGAGTATCCAACCACCGTAGAATCATTTATTGCACCCTAAAACCTCCACATGCCAAATTTCGTTTCATTTGCTTGATTAATTCTCGTGTAATGTAGAAATTTGTGTTACATATGTATGGTAGACCCCAACTCCCCCCCCCCTACACTTAGAGAGAGGGGGGTGGAATGCCTAACTACCATAGAAACATTTATTGCACTCTAACAACTCCAAATGTGTAATTTGGTTTCATTTGCTTGATTTATTCTCGAGTAATGCAGAAATTTGTGATTCATTTGTATGGCCCCCCTTAGAGAGGGGTAGGGGTCTCGAAATATCATAAGAACCTTCCCGACCCCAGAATCCCCTGCATACCAATTATCATGTCGATCGGTTTAGGAGTTACCAAGTCCATAAAAATGAGACAGACAGACAGACAGAAATCAATTTTTTTATATATGTACAGGGTTTTCCAACTTTAAATTCCGAAAGTAAATTGAAATAAAACACACTTAGAATTCGAATTTCGATGAAACTTTTATTTCAAATTAAACTTTGGTTTATGCCATTATGTGTGAAATACAACATCATTCAAATGTCCGCCTAGGGCTACCTCGCACACCTTGATCCGGAACAGGTTATTTTCGATGACTTTTCGGCACATATTGGGCGGTATCTAGGTCATAACTTCACGAATGTTGTCTTTCAAATGTTCAAGAGTTTGCGGAGAGTTGGCTTAGACACGGTCTTGCGTTTAACCCCACAAAAAAAGTCTAGCGGGTTCAAATCGCATGATCTGGACGGCCAATTGGCATCACCAAAACGCGAAATTATGTGTCCCTCAAATTTCGTTCGCAATATGGCCATGTTCGGTCGTGTTGTGTGGCACGTGGCGTCGTCCTGCTGAAACCACATGTCACCCGTATCCATATCTTCAATTTGTGGCAAAAAAAATCGGTGCGGCCATATGACTCACCATTCACAGTTACCATGTCGCCGTCCTCATTTTCAAAGAAATACGTTGACTCCACCAGACCATAATGCGCACCAAACAGTGACTTTTGGCGGATGCAATGGCCTCTCAACAATCACGTGTGGATTTTCTGAGCCCCATATACGGAAATTTTGGGTGTTCACATAGCCACCGAGCTCGAAATGTGCCTCATCGCTGAACAAAATTTGATGCGAAAATTCAGCATTTTGCTGCTGTTGTTCGTTCACCCAATCGACGTATGCCCGACGCATTCCATGGCCACCATGCTCTAACAGTTGGACTTTATATGGATGTAGGTGCAAGTCCAAATGCAAAATTCGCACAATGATGTGTTTGACAAGCCCACTTGCTGAGCACGCCGTGGAATCGAAACATTCGGGTCATCCTCCACACTAGCAGCAACAGCAGCAATATTTTCGGCCGAACGCACATTACGATGATGCACAGGTTTCACAATATCCGCTACGGATCCAGTTTGTTCGAATTTACGCACTACATTAGCGATGGTGTGCTCTGTAGGCCGTCCATGACGACCAAAATCCGTTCGTAATGCTCGAAAAACATTTGCCGGTTTTTCATCATTTTTATAGTATAATTTAACAAAATTAACACGTTGTACGATGCTAAAACGATCCATATTGTAAAATGGCAGACATTCAACTAACGATATGACGCTTTGGTTGACAGGAAAACCCTGGAAACAAGGAAAACCCTATATATATATATATATATATATATATATATATATATATATATATATATATATTTATATATATAAACTGACATGTCGATCACGGTAATGATGCTTGCTAATTTATGTATATTTCATCACTTCGACAAGCTTGAAGCGATCAATTTGAATAAAATGTTCCGGTTTAGTCATTCCTTTCAAATCCTTGATACAAAATAATTATCTCATTGTAAACTGAGCAAAACTGATGCATTCGAGATGCCTAGGTGCACCGCTGATAAATTTGCATTTAGAACAGAAACCTAAAAGAATGGTTGAACTTTAAATTATCCCATCTATTCGAAAGGTGTAAGAGCGTGCGCCGAATTCAACCCAAGTTGTCAGACCTCTGCTATTAGACGACGACAATGCCCCATTCAGCGGCTTGTTCCCCACGATAATGTTATGCTTGTCAACGATGGGGACAAAATATGATGACAGAAGAGCAAAACCAGCGGCTAAAGTTGTTCTACAGTGCGAGATCGTTCGTTTGCAGATCGTATCGATTCCGTGAACCCCTCCTCCCATTCTCGGTTTCACTTTTGGTCCTCATATGAATGTGCACTCCCTCTGCGATTAGATTACACTTGTTTGCCGGATTACATCTCTCTGAGGCCGGCTGTGAGCCAATCGTGCGAGCAATGTTGCATTTTCTACTGTCACTTCTATCTACTCAGCGGCAATGCCGAAAGTGTCATGTGAAGTTGCTCTTTTAAAAATTAGCTCATTTAGTAATTTGTAACGCGATACGGATCTACACTTCGCTATTGTGTATC
Organism: Toxorhynchites rutilus septentrionalis; assembly: GCF_029784135.1. Taxonomy (NCBI): domain Eukaryota; kingdom Metazoa; phylum Arthropoda; class Insecta; order Diptera; family Culicidae; genus Toxorhynchites; species Toxorhynchites rutilus. The sequence continues at coordinate 142,615,407 of NC_073745.1, read as the reverse complement.
TCCGTGACCGAGTCAGATCGTCACACGGGATTGGTAATGTAAGCTCCAGTTCTGATCTGTAGCGACCAATCATTGCCTTGAGACTCGCAGGAATTTCAACTATCTGTTGCCAACACCCAAAAAATTGAACTGCGCCTCCCATCAAATAAGTAATCTTTTGTCGTGTGAATGAAAGAAACAGAACCATTCTCGAAGCAGCCTCCTACAGCACAGAAGTTCAATGTGATCAAACCAAATCCATGCGAAATAGGATAAATCCACTGGCAGCTGAACTGAGTCACGTTTTTCGATTTCGCTAAATGCCACCGCAAGAGGGAGCAGAGGCCCCGAAAGCAACGACGATGACGATGACGACTCATTTACGGTTTACCATGTGAAGACGACATCTAGTGTAGAGACGATCGCTGGGCTTCCTCCGCACAGTGTCAGCTGTGACAGGCAGCAAAAAAACTTCTAATGAGCTTCAAAGAGTGATCTCTCGACAGCCTTCACTGTCCCGGATCTAGTGCAAATGGGTTCCCTTGAGATTCTTTTTTGAGATGGTAAAACAGACAGTAGGAAAGGGATGTTTCGAAGGCAATCATCGATTAGCTCCAATTGAAATAGTCCCGAAAAAAGTTAACAAACAAAAACCGGTCGCTAAAATTACTCAGTCATGGTTCAAGTTTAATATAAGACGCTGTTGGCACGGGCTAGCGTTACTTTTTACGATACTGATGGTACTATTAAGTCGCGAAGGTCACGAAGATGGTATGATAGTTTATGTTATTTGTGTCCTACCGAATGCGCACTAGAAAGGCTAACCCAATTCGAACATGTGAAACATATTCGACCCGAAATTCGTTTAAGTGAAGCCGCCAATTGACTAGTAATTTATGTGCAGTTTACTACAGATCACTTTACGATAACCATTAATGATGATGAGCTGATAAAAAATATAAAAAAACGTTTCGATGACATTCCTTCAATGCGCTATGATACGCTTGAAAGTAATACAAGATAGTAAATGAAGAAGCATTCAACATGATATTCATGAGAGGCATGATCCATCCACTTAGCATATTAAACCACATGATCGAAAGTAATTCAGTTAAATATGTTTCGGTTGTATTGCAGTTAATTGAGAGACGATTAAATAAATGAGAAGAGGTTCTTAATGTTTAAATTATCGAAAATTGTATAAAGCTGATGATTAAACCAGTGGGTAAATTTCGTGGATACCACCGAATGTGAAGACTGTGAAGAGGTGTTATTGAAAATTTATATTTATGACATATTCGCTCAGTGACCGAAAGAAGGATCTTCTGTTCAGAATGGCAATGTACACCTCCGAATTCTGTAATCTACCCCTGAATTAAGCCTTATTATTAAACTATTAATTATGTTTAGTAATAGTATTGAATGACAAAAAAAATAAAATAAAAATTTTAAGTGAAACGGTTTCATTGTGATAAAACATAACATAATAATAATACAAATAAAGTACTAAAAGCTAGAAAATAATTAGGAAAATGGCAGTTATTAGTTATCACACCCCTTGCTTTGATCTAGTGCATTGAAGAGACTGAAACAAAATCGTGGGGCACGTCGGATTTCCATTATCCACAGTTAGTTGTTTCATAATATGCCCCACGATTTTATTTAGTCTCATCATTGCCTTAGATTAATGAAGGAAGGGATGTGATAACTACTAACTACTACTTGCCTAATTTTTTCTTGTTTTTATTACATTAAACCATTTAACTTAAAAAGTTTTTTATTCTTTTTTTATTTATCATACGATTTTGTCAGTGAGTGGTAGGTTCTTACTCTTATGTTTTGGCCATGGTTTTTACATTTATCCGTATTTTTTATTTTATCATTAGGGTGCTCATTTGCATTCTGGCACAGTCCAAAAATCATTTTTGTCTGGTGTTTTATGTCTAGAATAAAAAAAAATATATGATCAATCTAATAGATGGAACAATTATTTTTCTAACCTTCCATATACATAGTTAGAAACCATAAGATTGTCTTATCATGGAATCTAATCAAAATGAATATTGATATGGAGTTCCTTACATTCCGGGACAGATACCTTACTTCAATCTAATTAATGTATTAGATACAAAATTTAATTGATATACAATTAGAAGAAAGGCCTTCATTTTTGTGACAGGTCACCTGTTCGTCTATGTTGTTCGGGGTTCTATTTCTACCCACGGCATTAAAATGTAAGAAAAAAAACACACATCAATGGGAAAAATAAATAAGCTATTTAGGGACATTTACAAAAAAATAAAACCTATATGAAACGAAATGAAAATTTAATTAATGAAAGGCGAGCTAGCTAGAATTAAAAGGACGGCGCACAGGCAACAAACACTACACGAAACCAGGGTTTATATACAGCAGCCACAACACTACACGCCACAAAATAAAAGGCTTTACGATTGGTATGAGTGGATTCCTGGTGATATAAATGGATCCCAATGGTTACTCTACAGGTTGGAGGAAATTCCGACCAGAGAAGATCGGGGACTGGCTTGAGAGAGGAGATAGAGAAAAGACGTGTTCGATTCATCAGCTATTAGCACCTGTCTGAAGAGTTGTGTGCAGACCCACTTGATATAACGTCCAAGTCCATTAGTGCGCGAGTTCTAAAGTACGCGCTAGCAGTGATTGTACCGATAAACGCGAATTCCAGAGCATCCCGGTACCTGTGTCCCAGTCAAGGAAAGGGAGTTTGAGGGGATATTGAGCCGAAAGACGGAACATTATCATACCCAGCCGGTACAACATCCCGGCCGGCAACTGGTCTAGAAGCGAAGAATACAGCACGATACCGTGCATTCCAAACCAGCGCAACGTTCCGGTTCGAAACTGGTCCAGCGGATGCAGAGGCAGCGGCGGGCCCTGACACAATACCCAATACACCTGTGAGTATTGTATTACACAATAGGAGCTAGGGAAGTAGGTCAGAACCGAGCTAATAAATGCCGTCTCGTTAGGTAACCTAAGAGTGTGTTTTCCTTTACTAGCTAATATAGAAAGGCTGAAATTGAGCCATCCTTAGGAGAGAATATAAAGAGTCCATGCGGGCAGCTGGACGTGACAGAAGGCTTAGTTTCACTTTGTGAAGAAAAAAAATAAAAATGGAGGTTAACCATGTAACCGTTCGAAGACCCGACACGCGAGTGTAGTGTAACACGGTGGCTTTAGCGCCAGTCCCAGTAGGGTGATCACCTGCCGTGTTATTTGCCCGAATAACTATTAGAATTTCTCTCAGGGTCAAGCTAGCCTCGAATGACCATGCACGATATAGGGAAAAGGTCAGGAAATTTACGTGAACTTCCCTGCAAAAGAATGCTTTGAGCTTGGGGAGACTGTACAATTCGTAGTTGCTTTCCGTGATTGACCTGAACCAACCAAATTGCACAAAGAACACACAGAATGACGCTTGGGACTAGCATATCATTCTAGTTGTGCAATTTTCGGTGATTCGAACTTTAAATGGTCAATAACGACGCCGGCCACGTCCTTACAGTCACCAGGGGAAGGGAAGGAATGTTAGTATGATATTCACCGCCCGAAGGCCAGAAGGGTCGCCTCTATAGCGTGGTTCCCTAGCGTTTACCAAGGAAGGGATAGTTGTTAGTGGGAATGGTTGAGAAAAAATCAGGATTCACTGCGGTAAGTGATGCGATTCTAAAATCTTAAATTTGATTGTTTTTTCCATTTTTAATTTTTTTTTTAATTTTAAAATTATAAAATTTTTTAATTTTAGAATTTTTAAATATTTTTAATTTTGAAATTTTCAGATTTTCAAATTTCAATTTTTTTATTCTTAGATTTTTAGAATTTTAATTATTTTTACTTTTGATTTTTTTTTTGAATTTTTAGTATTTAAAAATTCAACACGTTCGACCCCGACTTTCTCCCGCCGCGCCCTCCATTCAGTGCGCATCAAGATCGTCCGCACAACATCAGTGTCGGTCCCAGTTCCCAAAGATATTTATTGTATAAATAAGATGTACTCAGCAATTCAACTAGAAATTAGTCATATTTTGTAAAACATCCGAAAACAAACCGTACATATTTTTTTACTATTCTACAACGGACGAAGAACATCTAATCTGAGTTTATAAACTCAATCTAGTGCCTGAAATTGAAAAACCAAGAACCAAAAAACTAATATAAATGCTTCCAACGCACTAACTCACTCCAAATGAAAACTGTAATTAGAATCTTCTGACTCAAATTATGAAATTTAAAATCTCTAACATAATTAAATCCTGGGCCTGACCATGAACGCCACCCAACGGCGAAAACAAGACGAGGTGTATTTAACCTTGCATACAAATCATCTTGTCCACACCGCGAAATGGCGCTCAAAGATTCGATGCACCTCTGTACGAAAATACGGCCGAATCGTATGCAATTGCGAAAAGTAGACGGATACACAGAATTGCAGCGGTACGGTTGCCAATGCAAATCAAATGAAACCAGTATAATGTATGTGTGAGAGAGAAGAGAGCCTTGCTGGAGAATAGAAGAGAGAACTTGAGAAAAACAGATCCACTTAGCTCAACAAAACAAACACCCTCTCTACACATACACACAATGAGGAACGTCACCGCACATAACAGTGTGTGACCTTTAAGAGCAGAATCCGTGGTACGCGAGAATCAAAGAGACTTGCACCTCATATCGCTTCCAAACTTTCATATGGAATACTGTTCAAGAGAATACAAAGAAAAAAAACTTAGCCCGCGATGTGGCCATCGCATAACGCCTACAGATTTTCCCTCGGTGATACATTCACTGCGGCACATAAACACACGCACACACACTTCGTATTAAAATGTAGGAAAAAACACACGATACCAAATCTGGTCCGGATTATATTTAATCGTGAACAACGTTTCCTTCACAAATATGAACGTCACTTGCAAAAAACACACAATGTTTTCAATGTTTTTTTCATTTTGTAAAGATCACTTTTTTCGCCGATTTTCGAATTGCACACCTGCAACTTGCTGACGCGGAGCGAAGAAAAATTATGTCTACACCCGACGACGATCCGATCCTCTCTCCCACTTTCCTGCGAAAAATGCTTTAACCCAAAACCGCGAATACCTGAATTTTCAGGAAACCAAAATTTTTTCCAATTCGGTTAAGTAACTTTAGGCGAGGGAATCAACCAGAAAAAGTCCCGAATAAAAATCAATCGAAAAGGAATTCAGAATCCCGGATATGCTGCCTGTTGACCCGAAACGACATCGAAGCATTTCGAAACGAAATACATGTATTCCATACTTGGAGTGATAAAAATCTACTAACACTGAATGTGAAAAAGTGCAACTCTATAACATTTAGCAGAAAAAACATGTACCAAATATTGTAATATGTCTTGGAAATCAAAATGTAGAAAAATGTGAAATAGTTAGAGATCTAGGCGTCGTCCTGGACTGTAAACTCACATTCATAGAACACTACAACTCTGTAATAAATAAGGCGAATAGTGTGTTAAGTTTTGTCAAACGCTTCTCACATAACTTCCAGGACCCATACACAATAAAGCTTTTATATATTACATATGTAAGGCCTATTCTGGAATACTGTAACATCGTTTGGAACCCGTATATGGTCGTACATGAAGAACGCATTGAGTCAGTCCAGAAACAGTTTCTTCTATTTGCACTTCGTAAACTCAACTGGACCTCATTTCCACTTCCTTCATATGAAGCACGTTGCATGCTCATAAACATCCAAACACTAAAAGAACGCCGTGAATTTGCAATGCTTTCTTTTGTTAATGACCTAATTTCGCAACGAGTACAGTCAGCTGAATTACTAGAAAAACTAAATTTATATGTACCTGGGCGTCAACTAAGAACGCGAAATTTGTTTCTAACCAAAACATCCAGAACAAATTATGCAAATAATGTACCGGAAAAATAATATTTAACCTAAGAAAACATTGTAACATTAGTGTATAAGTGTGTAGTCTACATTTGTTTGACGAAATGAATAAATAAAATAAAGTTGAACAGGCAATCTGTTTCATTTTTTGGAAAAAAAGGGAAGCATTGATTTTTAAGCCCCTAACATGACCACCACGAAGAAAAAACTAGAAGTGGGTTATATCTTTGATATAACCGCAAAGGTGACGTAGGACTAACGTTGACTTAGCAATAAATAAGTAACAAGCATATAAATCTTAGACGATCGGATAAAGTGATTATCATACCACTTCGTTTAGCCGAAAATGAATTATTATTATTATATCGTGTTCTTCACTATCAAATCCATAGTCAATAGCACCCATTGGTATCGAAATATCATCGATATCGCGATTTTCGCTAAATGCTGCTTTCAGTTCGGCCTGCAAAAACTTTTATGAACTCTAATCCATAAAATTTGGTGTCCCTGAAAATGGCCGTTGATTATATGCTAATGTAGTAGCACGCTCTCCTCGGATACGACGGGCCATCTGGATGTCCTTGGGTATGATGTAACGCGTTCTGCGTGGATAACACACAAATTCTTCTTCTTGAATGGCGTTAACGTTCCCTTTGGAACTTTTGCCGTCTCAACGTATGTATTAACTAGCGTCATTTATTAATACTTAGTTGAGATTTCTTAAGCCAAATAACACGCCTTGAATGTATTCCGAGGGGCAAGCTCTAGAATACGCGTGACCACAGTGCAAGTCTGATGAAAAATCCACCGACCAGAACGGGAATCGAACCCGAACACCCGGCATGATAATGTGAGACGCTAACTACTCGGCCACGGGTGCACTAACGGGTGCACGGGCGGTCAACGATTCGATAACACTGAAGAAATTCGTGACGCAGTTACATCGTACTTCAAAAAGTTGGACGCTACGCACTACGCTCAGAATAGAAAAACTCGTGCCACGCTATGAAAAATGCCTCGAACGTTACGGCGATTATGTAGAAAAATATAAAATAAAACGTAGATTACGAAAATCACCTTGTTTTTGTTGAGATTTCCACCTTGAACTATAGTTAACCTCTATTAATAATACACAATAGTAAATTGGTTTCCAACTGATTATAATTTATTCGATTCGGTTCTTTGTTTTTAAAAGGCTTTAAACTTTGAAATTCTTTCGCCTCTTATAATTTATTCGTCTAAATTATCCTAAGTGGTCGGAAGACTACATGTTGGTGTAGTGATACATTATTACCAATCATACTAACAGTTAGTAATAGATTACAATTATATGATCTGGCCGCACTGCCTATGCGATATAGAACTATACAAATGTTCAAGTATAGAAACAATCAGTCAGCTCATGTACCACAGTTGATTTTTTACTTCTACACACTTGTGTTCTCACAAGGAACGGTTGAAAATGGAATTGTTTACAAACACATCGTGATGGCCTTACAATAGTTATTAGATATAGTGTTTCTTCGAACGTGAGATGTGTTTTTCAACAGTTTTTTGTCCTAACTTTATTTTTCCGCGATTTCTGAGGCACAGAAACTTATTTTTTGAACGACCCTCGTACATTCGTCATTCTTAGAGAAATTGGAATCATTATTCTGAAAACAGATGGCAAACCTTTTTACTGTCAAATGACACTATGACTTTATCTAAATAGAATGTCCCGAAAGCTTCGACTTTCAAAAGAAAGGAAAAGAGACCTGCATGGTGGAGTACAATTACGAGTTTAAGTCACTGTATCAACATTTCAAACACAAAAAAACTGCTATCCAGGAGCTATTTCCAAAATAGCTTTTTTTTTTATTTATAATGATACTACATCCCATTGAGAGATTAGATCTTCTTCACAATTTTTCGCCAATAGTCCCGATCCATGGCTGCAGTTCTCCAACTCCCGGCTGCACCGATTCTTGCCAAGTCCTGCTCCACCTGGTCCAACCACCTCGCTCGCTGGGCTCCTCTCCTTCTTGTTCCTACCGGATTCGATGCGAACACCATCTTTGCAGGGCTGCTGTCCGGCAATCTTGCAACATGCCCTGCCCATCGCACTCGTCCAGCCTTGGCGACTTTCCGAATGCTGGGTTCGCCGTAGAGTTGCGCCAGTTCGTGGTTCATTCTCCTTCTCCATACTCCGCTTTCCTGTACACCACCGTATATTGTTCTGAGCACTCGGCGTTCGAAAACTCCAAGCGCTTGTGACTCCTCTTCAAGCATCGTCCATGCTTCGTGCCCATAGAGAACAACCGGTCGAATTAGGGATTTGTACATGGTACACTTCGTACGGGGTCGGAGTTTGTTGGACCTCAAGGATTTGCGGAGCCCATAGTAGGCACGACTTCCATTGACAATGCGTCTTCGAATTTCACGGCTGTTGTTGTTGTCAGTTGTTATCAACGAGCCAAGGTAGACAAATTCCTCTACCACCTCGAGCTCGTCGCCGTCGATCACAACACTACTACCAAGAAGAACTCTGTTGCGATCAGTCCCTCCAGCTAGCATGTATTTAGACTTAGACGCATTGATCCCAAGCCCAATCAGCCCTGCTTCGTGTTTCAGTCGGGTATACAAGTCGGCTACCGTCGCATGTGTTCTTCCGATTATGTCCACGTCGTCGGCGAAGCAGATAAACTGACTAGACTTGTTGAAAATCGTGCCCCGCATGTTGAAGCCCGCTCTCCGCATAACACCTTCCAGCGCCACGTTGAAGAGCAGACAGGAGATTCCATCGCCTTGTCGAAGTCCCCTGTGAGTCTCAAATGATTCCGACAGCTCACCTGAGATCCGCACACTGCACCGCACACCGTTCATCGTTGCCTGAATCAGTCTTGTCAGCTTTCGGGGAAAGCCGTGTTCGTCCATGATCCTCCATAGCTGTCGTCGGTCGATTGTATCATATGCGGCCTTGAAGTCGACGAAGATGTGGTGTGTAGGGACCTGATACTCGCGGCACTTTTGGAGGATCTGCCGCAGTGTAAAAATCTGATCCGTCGTCGAGCAACCGGGCATGAATCCGGCCTGATAACTTCCCACAAATCTACTTACTATTGGCGATAGGCGGCGGAAGAGGATCTGAGACAAAAGTTTGTAGGCACCATTCAGGATTGTGATGGCACGATAGTTCCCACAATCCAGCTTGTCGCCTTTTTTTATAGATGGGGCAGATTACCCCGTCCTTCCACTCCTCCGGTAGCTGTTCTGTGTCCCAGATCCTGACTATCAACCGGTGCATACACTCTACAAGTTTTCTCGGCCCTCCCTTGAAGAGCTCCGCTACGAGGCCATCCTTACCAGCTGCTTTGTGGTTCTTGAGCTGATTAATGGCCTCCTTAACTTCACCCATCGTCGGGGGTGGTACGTCGTCGTTGTTCATTGCACCGGTGTAGTCCTCCTCAACGCCGTCTAAGTCTCCTGTCTGCCCGCTGTTCAGGTGTTCATCGTAGTGCTGCCTCCACCTTTCGATCACCTCGCGTTCGTTCGTCAAGATGCCTCCTTCCTTGTTTCTGCACATTTCGGCCCGCGGCACAAAGCCTTTGTGCGAGGCGTTTAGTTTCTTGAAGAACTTCCGCGATTCTCGAGAACGATAACGCAGCTCCATCTCCTCACACTCTTTCTCTTCCAGGCGGCGCTTTTTTCCCGAAAGAGATGTGTTTGCTGCCTTCGTTTCAGTCTGTATCGTTCCACGTTTTGTCGAGTCGCTCGTTGCAGCATGGCGGCGCGTGCTGCATCCTTCTCGTTCAGGAGCGCTCGGCACTCGTCGTCAAACCATTCGTTCCGTTGTCCTCGTTGTTCATACCCGATGACGGTCTCTGCTGTGCTGCTAATTGCTGATTTTAAGGAGTTCCAGCATTCATCGAGGGGAACAGCATCCAGTTCGTCTACCCCCGGTAACGCAGCTTCAAGACGCTGCGAATATGTTGCAGCAACGTTCGGCTCCTGTAGTCGTCGTAGGTGGTACCGTGGTGAGCGCTGGTGTCTTATGTTATTGACGACTGACAGTTTAGAACGCAGTTTGACCATCACCAGGTAGTGGTCTGAATCGATGTTAGCGCCACGATAGGTTCTGACGTCGATGATATCCGAGAAGTGCCGACCGTCGATCAAAACGTGGTCAATTTGTGTTTCTGTTTGCTGTGGTGATCTCCAGGTGTAACGGTATTGGAGGCTGTGCTGGAAGAAGGTGCTACGTATGGCCATGTTCTTGAAGGCAGCGAAGTCGATAAGTCTTAGGCCGTTTTCGTTGGTTCGCTGATGGGCGCTGAACCTACCAATTACCGGTCTGAATTCCTCCTCCTGGCCGACCTGAGCGTTCAAATCACCGATGACGATTTTGATGTCGTGTTTTAGGCAGCGATCGTATTCACGCTCTAGCTGTAGAATTCTTCTTTATCGTCATCGGTGCTAGCTAGATGGGAGCTGTGGACGTTGATTGAAGAAGTGGCCTCTCATCCTCAATCTGCACATTCTTTCATTGATCGGCCACCAACCAATCACCCTTTTTTGCATCTCCCCCATCACGATGAAAGCTGTACCCAGCTCGTGTGTGTTGCCGCAGCTCTGATAGATGGTATATCCACCATGGAACGATCGCACCATGGAACCTTTCCAGCACACCTCCTGCAGCGCTACGATGTTGAAATTGCGGGCTCTCAATATTTCCGAAAGAATTCGGGTACTCGCAAGAAAATTGAGAGACTTGCAGTTCCATGTTCCGAGTTTCCAATCTCTAGTCCTTGTTCTTTGAGTAGGTCTTGTCCGATTGTCCTGTCTCGAATTTCTTTGTGAATTTTCCTGTGCGTTTTATTTTTACGGATGGCTTGCAGGGCCTGCACCAACCCCCTGTCTCGCCGGAGGACCGTCGTGCACAGCTCTTTTTAGAGTCCCCGCTGGCACGAAGACAGTGATCAGCCGCCCCTAACATGGGGATCAGACGCTGTTTTGAGCCGCCCCTCCATGGTGAACAGACGCTCGGATAGGCCCCCTTCCCTGTCAGCATACGACCAAGATCCCACCGGGGTTGGTTACCCTATCTTCACTATGGTTACTCGTACCCCAGCCGGTACCACGGGGAGGTAGGGATAGGAGTTACTGGACAGGAAGCTAAGGACCACGAATGGGGTCTATATTATGCCTGCAGGTACGCGAAGTACCGATGGTACGCTTATTCCAGTCATTTACCAACCAAACCAGGAAATGAAAAACAAATAAGTGCTGCTATATATCTTTATACGTATTGTCACTTATTTCTTCTAACAGGAACAATTACTTGTAAAATGATTAGTTGTACCACGTATAATACTTTCCCACTAGTGGTCGGAAACAACACAAAACAACAATCAAAACACATAAACAATCAGCCATTCCATGTCAAACCGATATAGTGGTTCTCAGATTTTCGTGAAAAGTGGTAGATTTGTTCTTTATCGCAAAATATTCGACCCGTATTTTTTAATTGTTGTAATTGTTGTATTAGGTCGCTCATTTCCATTTTAGGGTGGTCCCGAACATATTTGTTTTTACCTTTTTCCCGAAAATGCCTTTTTGTTTGAAAAATCATAACTTTTGAACTACTGGTCCGATTCAGATGATCGATATATCAAATTAAAGCCAATTACGTCTTTTTTTGGAAAAAAATTTGGTTTGCCTAAAATTTAATTTTGTTTTTTGATGTTTTCATGGCTTTGGACTAGAGGGCGCTATATTTTTTCTTGAAAGGTTATGATTTTTTACATAACATATCCAAAAATCAAAGATGTGATTTTTTTCGTTTTTAAGTTTCCAAAGTCAATCAAAGATGTGATTTTTTTTTAAAGTTTTGACGTAGGACTACGTCTAACCGGAAGATATAGGGGGTGAAATGGAAATCTAGGCACTGAACAAGTAGGAAAAAATGCAAGATTTGGAACGCTTATAACTCGAGCATTTCTCAATAGATCGCAAAGGTTTTTGCATCAATTGATAGGAAATATATCTACGCATTTATCATAACGAATAACATTTCATTTTTCTTTAGATAAATAATTGAATAATTGTGAAATATCAAGCATTGTCAAAATGCACTATGTGCCCATTTTTGATTGGTCCATTTTGTGCTCCTCAAATCGAACCGACCAAAACGGGCAACCAGAGCAGCAGCGAAATAGAATGAACCACGATTGGAAAGGAAAAAGAAAAAAAATGAACGAAACATTGGTCGCAGTCTCACACATGCGTAATTCTCGAGCCAGCCAGTCAGCTTAAAAATCCTCGCTCCGCTGCCGTAACGATCATTCTCATTCAAACCGTACACCACATCGGTTCGCATCACAACACATCAACAAACCAACCCAAGCAGCCATGTCCGGACATGGTAAAGGAGGAAAAGTGAAGGGAAAGGCAAAATCCCGCTTGAACCGTGTTGATCTGGAGTTCCCCGCAAGGGTATCTAGGCCGAGCGCGTTAGTACCAGTGCACCAGTCCATCTAGCCGGCGTTATATAGTTTCGGCCGCCGAAGTGATCGAGTTAAGGCCGTTTTATATTATCAGGCACGTAGCGTAAACGGCACGTACCGACACCGGCAGACAAATACATGATGTATTCATATCATCAGGCATAGCAACTTCGCTGTACGGACCGGCAGCGCAGACGGAGCGGAGAAATGCTACTGGTGATTGAACCGATGTCGTACCGAAGAGCGACGAACGCACCCACACCACGAACTTCGACGTTGGGTTTGTATGTATGGTGCTACTCGCCCATGTAGTTCGTGCCCGGCACCGACAAAATATTCTTTTCGAGAATTCCTTCATGCATTTGTCTGAAGCGTGCTGTGTATGCCCCGAGCCGTTCCGCTATATATATGCATGCACATTTGAAACACACGCAATAATATTTGTCTTGCATGAAACGTGCCGTGCCGGTTACGCTACGTGCCTGATAATATAATATTACCTTTAGCTGGTAAAGCTGCTCGCGACGATAAGAAAACCCGCATTCGGAACAGAACACATTCGGTTCTGTGGACATCAAGACAACAGGCAGTTGCAGCGAGTGGCGAGTGGCAAACCCAATCGCAAAACGGCATCAGGTAGCAGAAGAAAAAAGTTTGTTCTTTATACACACTGCTTTGGTGGCAAATCCAGAACAAGGCGGCATCAAGGGCGTTCGAAATGTTTTTTTTTTTTCAAAACCACGAGTACAAAGTTTTCTAAATTGGAACCATTCCATAAAACAAGGCGCTTTTCAGGGCCATTAAACCTTCCAAAAAAGAGTTTAGGAAATACAGTTCAATGCTTTCTAAAACAATATCCAAAATAATAATAAAACACAAATTGATTTTTTCATAATTTGTTTGCCAGGATATGATGAGTATGTGAATTTGGCAGTTGTTCTGAGCTTATTGATTTTCACCAATTCTTAAATTGCTTCTAGATTGAAAGTACAGTAATTTACACTTATCTCGACATTTAGCTAATTGGACGGACCAGTAATGCGACATATTTAGTTGGACTGTTTTGTAAACATAGAGTTCGGGGTCCAAATTATGACCCCACATTGAAGGTCGACACTGTACCACTGTCATCGCAAATGTTCAATTACAGGTTAAAATTACCTCCAATCCGATACTGAGTGGTGGTAATGCGACGTGCCATTGAATGTAATTTACTGTAAAATATGTCACAAGCTGGATGGGAAGAAATTTTCCAACTGTGAAAGCTGTGGCGAGTGGCAACAAATCGCTAAACAGCAAGGTTTAGCCGAACAAGATGGGGATATCGAGTGATAACAAAACAATAAACTCTTTAGATTGAAGATAATTTTGTGATCCTGAAAAGGACCCTTTTTAGCCTGCATGTGAATCCAACGAGCGAACAAATCGTAATGAATGTATTTTTTTGCCATCGCTCCCTTTTAACGCTCATTCGTTCGTCTCGTTGGACTCGCCCCTCTGGCTGAGTCTGCCGATTTGTCTCTATCCTGTGAGTGTGTACCGCTAGAGTATAAAATACGCGGACCCCAAATAAATATCTTATTATATTATATATACGGCATCGGCATCGTGGACGTAACAAAGGAGGACAAGTTAAGGGAAAGGCAAAGTCTCACTCGAACCGTGCAGGTCTCCAGTTCACTGTTGGTCGCATTCACTGATTGCTCCGCAAGGGTAACTAGGCCGAACGGATTGGTGCCGGAGCACCAGTATACCTAACAGCGATTATAGAGTTTCGGCCGTCGGAGTGCTCGAGTTGGCTTGCAAAGCTGCTCACGACAATCAGAAAACCCGCATCAAGAACAGAGCAGCTTCGGTTCGGCGCTCA